>NW_022681454.1:64205143-65405143 GCF_009764315.1 Trachypithecus francoisi
TTTTTTAATATACTTTATTTGTTGAAAGTTTAACGTTTTCTCCATGAAGAAATGTAAATTTTATCAAATCCTTTTTGTGCATCTACTGATAAAATTATATGTTTTTTCTTAATTCTCTTGATGTAGTGTATCACATTTATTGGTTTACATATGTGTAACCTTCTCTGCATCCCTGGGATAAATCCCAGTTCATCATTGTGTATAATCTCTTTGATGTGCTCTTGGATTTGGTTGGCTAGCAGTTGTTGAGTATTTTTGCATCTATGTTCTTCAGGATTATTGGTCTATAAATTCTCTCTCTCTCTCTCTCTGGCTCCTTCTTTCTGGTTTTAGTATCAACATAATCACACTCTTGAAAAATTATTTTTAAAGCGTTTACTTAATGTTTTGGAAAAAACATTGGAGAAAAAAATTGATTAATTTTTTAAATTACACTTTAAGTTCTGGGATACATGTGCAGATCATGCAGGTTTGATACACAGGTATACACGTCCCATGGTGGTTTGCTGCACCCATCAACCAGTCACCTAGGTTTTAAGCCCCACATGCATTAGGTATTTCTCCTAATGCACTCCCTCCCCTTGCCACCCACCACGACAGGACCCAGTGTGTTATGTACTCCTCCATGTGTCCATGTGTTCTCATTGTTCAACTTTCACTTAGCAGTGAGAGCATGAAGTGTTTGGTTTTCTGTTCCTGTGTTAGTTTGCTGACAATGATGGTTTCCAGCTTGGTCTATGTTCCCATAAATGACACCAACTCATTCTTTTTTATAGCTGCATAGTATTCCATGGGGTATATTGCCACATTTTCTTTATCCAGTCTATCATTGAGGGCCATGTGGGTTGGTTCTAAGTCCTTGCTATTGTGAATAGTGCTGCAATAAACATATTTGTGCATGTGTCTTTATAGTAGTATGATTTATAATCCTTTGGGTAGATGTCCAGTAATGAGATTCCTGGATCAAATGGTATTTCTAGTTCAAGATCCTTGAGGAATCACCACACTGTCTTCCACAATGATTGAACTAATTTACACTCCCACCAACAGTGTAAAAGCATTCCTATTTCTCCACATCCTCTCCAGCATCAGTTGTTTCCTGACTTTAATGATTGCCATTCTGAGTGATGTGAGATGGTATCTCCTTGTGGTTTTGATTTGCATTTCTCTGATGACTAGTGATGATGAGCATTTTTTCATATGTTTGTTGGCTGCATAAATGTCTTCTTTTGAGAAGTGTCTGTTCATATCCTTTACCCAGTTTTTTATGGGGTTGTTTGTTTTTGTCTTGTAAATTTGTTTAAGTTCTTTGTAGATTCTGGATATCAGACCTTTGTCACATGGATAGATTGCAAAAATTTTCTCCCTGTCTGTAGCTTTCCTGTTCACTCTGGTGATAGTTTATTTGGCTGTGCAGGAGCTCTTCAGTTTAATTAGATCCCATTTGTCAATTCTGGCTTTTTTTGCAATTGCTTTTGGTGCTTTGGTCATGAAGTATTTGTCCATGCCTATGTCCTGAATAGCATTGCCTAGGTTTTCTCCTAGGGTTTTTATGATTTTAGGTTTTATGCTTAAGTCTTTAATCCATCTTGAGTTAGTACTGAAGCCATCAGTTCATGGTTTTTAGTTTTTGCTTTTTGATGTGAGTTCTTACTACTGTTTCAGCCTTTTTACTTATTATTTCCCTGTTCATGTTTCTATTTCTTTTAAATTCAATCCTGGTTGGGTGCACGTGTCCAAAAATTTTTCTGTATCCTTTAGATTTTTTTAGTTGTTGGCATGAACTTGTTTATAATAGTATCTGATTATCCTTTGTATTTCTGTGTATCAGTTGTTATGTATCTTTTTCATCTCTCATTTTATTTATTTGAGTCATCACTTTTTGTAGTTAATCTAGCTGAAGATTTTTCAATTTTATGTGTTCAATAAACCAACTTTTGTCTTGTTGATTTTTAAATACTTTCAAAACCTCTGTTTTATTTATTTCCACTATAATCTTTGTTATATCCCTTTTCTATTATTTTTACTTTAGTTTCTGTTTTCATGTTTCTTGGGGTGGCATAGGTTGTTTATTTAAGACATTTCTGCATTCTTAATGAAGACATTTATTGGTATATATTTGTTGTTTTAGAACTTATTTTTTCTATATCTTCAAGGTTTTGTTATATTGTCTTTCCATTTTTATTTTTCTCATATATTTTAAAATAATTTATCTATATACCTAATGGTTGTTTATGAGCACAATTAATTTCCGTATAGGTGTACATGTTCCTATATTCTTTCTTTTATTGATTTCTTGTCTTATTCCATTGTGGAAAAAAATTGACCTAATTTTGATTTAAAAACATTTTAAGACCTATTTTGACCTAAAATATGGTCTATTCTAGAAAATGTTTCATGTACTGTTGAGAAGATTACATATTCTGCACCTGTTCGATGGAATGTTCTGTAAATGTCCATGTTAGGTTTATCTTACCTAGAGTGCAGTTTAACTCTGAGGTTTCTTCTTTGATTTTCTGTCTGAATTATATTTTTATTATTGAAAGTAAAGTGCTGAAGTCTTCTACTATTATCATATCGCAATAAAACTCTCTCTTCAGCTCTATAAATTTTGCTTTATATATTTGGATGTTCCAGTGTTACGATCATATATATTTACAATTTTATTTTGTTGCTCTATTTTGCTCTTGATTATTATATAATGGCCAACTTCTATCAATCCTGACTTAAAATATATTTTAACTAAGTATGGCTCCTACTGTAATTTTTTTGTTTTTTACAATGACAAGAAACAACATTTTCTATTTCTTTCCTTTTAGTCTGTGTATGCCTTCATAGGGGAAGTGAGTTTCCTGTGTGGACAATAGAGTTGAGTTTTAATTATTCATCCATTCAGTCACTCTATGTCTTTTACCTGGATCATTCAATCAGTTTCATTCTGCAATATTATTAACAGATAAAGATTTACTACCTCCATTTTTTTAACTGTTTTCTGGATTATTTTTGTACATCCTTTTTCTCTGTGTAGGTGACTTTTTAGTAGTAGATTTATAATCCTTTGGGTAGATGCCCAGTAATGGGATTGCTAGATCAAATGGTATTTCTATGCTCTGTCTCTCTTTTGCTCTCTCTCTCTCTCTCTATTTATGTCTCTCTCTCTCTCTATCTCTATCTCTTTGTGTCTTCCTTTATGGTTAAGTAATTTTCTCCAGTAGTATGTTTTGATTTCACGCCATTTTTGTTTGTTGTGTCTATGTTTGGCTTCTTAGTTAATGAAAGATTTACAAGAATATTTTATTGTTATATATTTTAAACTGATGACAACTTTGAGCACAGAGAAAAATAAAACTGTATTTTGACATAATTTTGTCTTCTACATAATGACTTTTTGACATCTCAATTTATATCCTTTCAAATTTTCATCTCTTAACCATTTATTATTTTCTTTAATAACCTTGTCTTTTTTCTTCATGATAAAGATATAAATGGCTTATATACCACAATTATAGTATTAGAGTATTCTGAATTTGTCTTTATAATTGCTTTTACTAGTGCTTTTTTTGCCTTCAGATATGTTCTTATTACATGTGAGTGTCCTTTTCTTTCCAATAAAAAAAAAATTTCCTTATTATTATTTCTTATAAGATTGGTCTGGTGTTTATGTATGCCTTAGCTTTTGTTTGTCTGGGAAAATCTTACCACTCTTTCAGGTTTTAAGAATTGCTTTGGTAGGCACAGTATTTTTGCATGGCAGATTTTTTTCAGTACTTTAAACGTATATCTTATTGTCTTCTTGCTCACAGGTTGATATATTTTTTTGAGAAATCTGATGAAACTTGAATTGGGACATTGTTTAATATGGTATAAACCTTTTCTTATACTGTTATCACTATTGTTTCTTTGTATTTACCTTTTAACCATTTAAATAAGATGTGCCTTTGGGAAATACTCTTTGGATTAAATTTGATTACGGTACCTGGATACTGTCATCTTTCTCTAGATTTACAAAATGTTCCATCATTATTTTCTTAACTATGCTTTCTAGACCTTTTTATTTCTTATCTCTTTCAAGAACTCCTATTATATGGAGGTAGTTTTCTTAATAATGTTTGATAATGTCATAGGCTTACTTCACTAATTTTAATTATGTCTCTTTTCCTGCTCTTCTGACTAGGTAATTACATATGTTTTACCTTTAGGATTGCTGATTTCTTACTCTGTTTGACCAAGTCTGCTGTTGAAGTTTTCTAATGAGTTTTTCAATTCACTTCACTTATTTTTATTAATTGAATTTCTTTTTATTTTTAAAACATTTCCACTTCTTTGCAACATTTATCATCTCTTTCCTAGATTATTCTCTAAAGTGTGTTTTTTTCAACTTTCTAATCATATGTACTGTGATTTCTGAATTTTTAAAATAGTGGTGCACTAAATGTCTTATCAAAAATTTTATGGAGCATCTGAACTTTAATTATTCACTGTAACTTAAAACCAGACTTGCAGTGATTTCTAGTTCTTGGAGAGACTTAAGCAATAACTGAAACTTAATCTCAAATGTTATACTTGTTTGCAGGTCATAGAAAAGCTCCGTATGAGGACCTGAGAATTGTAAAAAATACGTGCCAAAGATTCAGACCTTCCTTTGGATTTTGGTCCCTGCAGTGTTATGGTACTGGTCAGACCCTGCAGTGTGGCATTCCTGGTAATAGGAACACCAAGCAGTTGCTGAGATCTGTGTGCCTGTCACTGTGATTAGTACTCCCACTCTTGTTTCCAATTCACCCCAGGTAATTCAACTGTCTAACCACTCCTAATGCCTCTCCTGGAGTACGACAGAATTGGACTTTCCAAAAAAAAATCACAGATCCATGAAGAAACTGAACATTCACTTCAAATTTCCTCCTCTGATCTTGGTAACTGCAGGTAAAGTTCTCTCACAGTGGCGTCTTCTTGGTTTGTGGAAGGGGTGTCATAATCCAAAAGAATTATTCATCTTACAGATCATGAGTTTTCCCATGTCTATGAGTCTTGGGATTTTCTTCTTTTTTTAGCTCTGGTGAATTCAGAGTGGTTTTTTGTATTTGCATAGTTACTAGCAATATTTTTGTGTGGGAATGAATGTTTGGGGGTGTTATTTCATCACTTTGCTGACATCACTCCTAAAGGAATATTTTTATGAGTTTGCAAACTATTGTGATTTTAGAATTAGATATTGACCAAATATTAAAAGAGCTGTATATTTATTACTTAAGTGTTCTGTATAATTAGTTGGTTGGGCACTGTTTCTAGTAAATAATTACTATGTATTGAAGCCATGTGTTTCTAACACAAACTTTCTTGTAGACACTGAAAGTATATGGTAGAATATAGGAACAATATAACTATACATATGGAAACTTCTTCAGATTTTTATTAAAGCATAAGTAAACTACATTATTCTACATAATATTGCATCTTATGATGCAGAAATTATTTTCTTTGTAGGAAATAAAATAATTTGTCCATATCTCTGGCAAAGATGGCACTGTGGTGTTTTCTCTGGGGCCAGTTGTGCAAAACCTTACAGAAAAGAAGGCTCATCTCATTGCTTCAGACTTGGCCCAGATTCCACAGAAGGTGAGTACAACCTCCAATCCTTATAAGCAGCCATTTACATAGTGAAGAAAGTGTGGCTTTCCATTCAGGATTTGAATCTCATTTTCTGCTTTGCATTAACAGGCACTACTTCTACATAAAAAATTTTAAAGCATTATAGTAGTGTATGTGGGTGCATGTAATCATTTGCCTATGAATTCTTGAAGTTACTTTGGAAATACTTCTCTTTGTTGTCATTTGTTTGTGACAAAATGAAAATAAAATATTAAGTTCCTGTCTCACATTTTGAGAATTTAAATCCTTTTTTTTTTTTTTTAGATGGAGTCTCAGTCTGTCATGTAGTCTGGAGTGCAGTGGCGCAATCTTGGCCCATTGCAAACTCCGCCCTCCCAGGTTCACGCTATTCTCCTGTCTTAGCCTCCCGAGTAGCTACAGGCACCTGCCACCACGCCCGGCTAATTTTTTGTGTTTTTAGTAGCCTAGTAGCTGGGACTATAGGCACCCGCCACCACGCCCAGCAATTTTTTTGTATTTTTAGTAGACAGGGGTTTTCACCATGTTAGCCAGGATGGTCTCAATCTCCTGATCTCATGATCCACCCTCCTCGGCCTCCCAAAGTGCTGGGATTACAGGCGTGAGCCACTGCGCCTGGCCAAGATTTTAAATCTTAAGGTCTGTGCTGACTCCTCAAAAACAAACAAATAAAAAAACAAACAAAAGCAACCCTGAAGTGTACTAACTCCAAGGAACATATAAAGGGAGGGCCGATATAACAAAGATAGAGAAGAATTATGCCCGAGAATCTCCTCAACATATTTGACTGTGTCAGAACTCCACCCAGTGTACTTGGGCATAAAAGTAGAAGCTTAGATTGATGTAGTCTTTCTTATGAATTAGACATTTCTAGAATTAAAAGGCAATTACAATTTTGGTATTATAGTCCAGCAATCAGTTAATTTTAACTTTCTTGTTATTGCAATTGTAGTTTTCCACTCTTTAGGTAGTACTATTTATACACTATCCAATGAGTTTTTAAAAATTTAATGTTTAATTAAATTTCATAAAACTCAATAAAAGCAAGTATGCTAATTAGGATTGTGAAATTTGTTTTGTTTATGAAATTGGAACATCTATGTATTCCTATGTTTTCAAATGCAATATTTTCATATAGGTTTCCCATAAAAAATGAAGTATGTGACAAAAGGCATAAAGATGAACAAAATTCAACATTGAACATAAATTCTAAGTAACTTCTTTTTCTTTTTTAATTAAAATAAATTAATATATAAAATCAAGGAGCAAAGGAGGCATGAAGAAAAGCAGAAAGTAAAGATGACTAACTATCCAAAAACAAATAACAAAATCTAAAAAAAAGTTTTTCTATGAAGAGAATAGCATGGAAAAGACACATCCCCATGATTCAATTAACTCCATCAAGTCCCTCCTACAACATGTGGGAATTGTGGTAGTTACACTTCAAGATGAGATTTTGGTGGCGACACAGTCAAACCATATCAGGCCATTATGATCTCCTGTTTTGGTTACAAATGCGCATTTTAAATAATCCTTTCTATTTTAAGATCTTGACTTTACATGCCAATATTAATTGACATGACACAATTGCTTGCTAAAGGAAAATCTTGATTTCATAACTGTCATTCTTTAAAAGTTGTGTAAGTAAATTTTGGTGGTGTATTAATAGTATGACAAGTAAGACTGCTTAATGTGTTCATTCCAAATTAACTGTCTGTTGTAATCTCCTGCCCTCAACATTTTCTGTGATCCATACACATTGGGATGCTCTCCATATGTCCATGACCTTTACTGTTTCTGTTCTTTGTTGGAAAATCTCTTCTTGACCACACACTGCCTAGGTCCAATCAAAGCTTTCATCTTATATTGTATGTTACCTGCCTCATTAAGTTTTTCTAATTATTTCATATAGAAGTACTTGTGTTTTTTTCTCTGGAACTCTAAACATCCTTATTATTCATGTGATTCATATCAAAATAGTCTTTATATTATAGCTATTCAATGTATTATCAGCTAATTAGTGAAGGTCCACATAGGTAAGGTGATGTAAAATACTTGTTTTCCAAAACCGCCTTGTACCTTTGGGCTTTGTGTGGAATGCCAGAAAGTGTTTATATGTTTGTGTTTTGTGTGAATTAGAAACTTTAAAGATTATATTTGTTTTTGTTTTTTTTTTCTGTCATTGAAAATATAGATGAGTACAGTTGTATTTCATGTATTTTTTTTTTTTTGAGGTTGGAACAAATTTTTCTGGATACATTATTTTTTGATTCCCATAATAAACATCAAGTTTCAAAATAAACAGTGGCCATTTATACTTAATATTTAATGTTTAACATCTGTGTATATTTCTTTCAATTCTGAGCCCTGTAAACTCTGAGTCTCTGTGAGCAGTGTGTCTGGGAGCTACCATCATGGTGTTTGAGAGTGGGCTTTAACTATTCTCCACTGGCAGCTCTGTTGTGCTGGTTGTGCATTCTGTGGGAAAGTCCTGGCTGGTCTTGTGACGTGAGCCACTAGCTTAATGTCAAAAACATTCTAGAGAAACTCATAGAAAGGGACCACAAAGTAACAGTGTTTACTTACTGCAGGCTTTTCTCATTGACTACAAGCCTTATTCATTGAATTTCAAGGAGGTCCATGTGACACATGACAAAGATAATCTTGAGAATGCAAATGATGAATTTTTGACCTAGCTTAATATTTTATTTTACTTTCTCTTTGAGACAAGGTCTTGCTTTGTCACCCAGGCTGAAGTGCAATTATGCAATCATGGCTTACTGCAGCCTTGAAATCTCAGGCTCAGGTGATCCTCCCCACCAAAGCCTCCCAAGTAGCTGGGACTATAGTCACACCCCAGCACACCTGGTCCATTTTTTTGTAAAATGTTTTTACAGAGTGGGTCTTGCTATATTGCCTAGGCTGGTCTCAAACTCTTTGCCTTAAATGATCCTCTCACCTTGGCCTCCCAACGTTCTGGGATTACAGGCTGAGCTACTACATTTGGCTCCTAGACCCAGTTCTCAATATCTTTCCTGGCTTAGCATCTGGTAATCAAAGGTATAACTAAATATATTTTTTAATTGAATTGGGTGGAATTTTTAAACCACTATGTGAGTGTTGTCTACAGTCAGACACTCACGAAGAAGCTGCAGGAATTGAATCATTACAGTGTAATGGTTCACTGACCCTATAGTTTTCTCTGGGGAGCTAGTGGCTAAGCTGCTTGCAGTCCCTTTTGTGCTCACACTTAGGAGGCAAATCGGAGTGATGATGCAGGAAACTTCTAGCTCCACCTTCCTATGTACCTGTGCACATTGTAGGACTAACAGACAGAATGACCTTTCTGGAAAAAGTAAAATACAAAATGCTTTAAATTTTCTTTACCTTTTGTATCCAGGATTATGACTTTCATTTTTGGTAATCATTTTATAGTGAGGCATTAGATAAGTGTCTTTTATTTTAAATGAGTTATCAAAATAAATAGAAAAGAGTTAAATGAAATCTATGTAAATATAAATAATACATTTTTATATATCTGTCCTACATGCAAAACTCTAACGGTGATACCAATGAAAGACTAATCAAAATCTAATTGGGAATAGAAGTAATACATTTCTTAAAATAGTTACACTTTCTTTACAGACAGTTAACCATTTTTCTTGATGCTTGTTAGAGTAATGTCAAAAAAATAAAATAAAAATAAAAATAAAAAACAGTATTAATACTTTGGAAGATGTATGGTTTGTTATACATAATCTCCAAAGCCCATGGGCTGGAATTGCTGAGTTGCCCAAACAGCAAAGATGGTGACTCATATCTCTCTCTGTGAGCTCTGTCCCAGGGAGTTTTCAAATCTCTGTAGGCCCAAGAACAATGGTGGAAGTGCCTGGAGTCCCACGTTGGGAGGTCCCACCCAGTGAGGTGGAACAGGATCTGCAACCTACCTGAAGAAGCAGTCTGGCCATGTTTTGGTAGAGTAGCTGTGTTGTGCTAGGGAATTCCTTCCTTCCCCTGATCGATTTGGACTATCCAAAACTCAAATGCCAGGACAGCTAAGTTGCACAAACAGCAAAGATAGTGGTCCGGGTACCCAGCGTGGCTGAGAGTTCCATTCCAGGGAGACCCAACACTCCTATCATGGCTGGTTGAAATTCCAAGCCAGTGAATCTTATCCTGTGAGTTGCTGTGAAAATGGGACCCATAGACTCTCACTGCTTGGCCCCCTGAATTCAGCCTTCCACTTTGCAATTCTAACCTTCCACTTTGCAAGAGTTACAGCTACTTTTGCCAGGAAGCCCTAAAAGCCAGAGTATCTAGACAGCACGTCTCTACATGTGCCTGAGTGACTGCTCTGCTGAGACTCCGCATACCTCTGTGTGTCAGACTGAAGGCCCTGGTTGAGTGGGTTCATGAGGGGATCTCGTGACCTGAGGGTTACAAAAATCAGTGAAGGAAGTTTGTTACTTGGAGTAGCACATGCACTCAGCACTTCCCTGGGTGAGGACATTTTCCTTGGTTCTGTGTTGCTACCAGGTTGGCTGCCGTCCTGCCTTGCTTTTCTTCATTCTCTGTGGATCAAATTGTTTCCTTAAATAGTCCCAATGTGAGTGCATGTATGTTTCAGTTGAAGGGGCTCTATTTACTCACCCCTTCTGTTCCTCTTTGTGAGAGCCATGCATGTTACCTACCTTCAGTCAGTCATCTTGGCCACTCTTCCAGCTTAAGATATTTTTAGAATATATCTCATATTAAGTGTTTTCACTAATACAAGGCATACTTCTGAGATGTTGCAGATTTGGTTCTCGAATACTACAATAAAGCAAATATTGCAATGAAGTGAGTCACACAATTTGGTTTCTAAGGCATATAAAAAGTTATGTTTACACAATGCTGTAGTGTATTCAGTCTGCGATAATATTAAGTCTATAAAGTACATGCCTTAATTAAAAAACACTTAATTGCTAAAGAGTGCTAATGATCATCTGAATCTTCAGTGAGTGCAACTTTTGTTGATGGAGAGTCTCGCATCAATGTTGATGTTTGATAATTTATTATGGTGGTGGCTGCTAGTAGTTGGCACGGCTGTGGCAATTTCTTAAAAATAAGACAACAATGGCATTTGCCACATACATTAACCCACCCTTTCACGAAACATTTTTTTCAGCATGCAATGCTATCAGATAGCATTTTACCCACAGAGGATCTTATTTCACAATTGGAATTAATCCTATCAAACTCTACTGCTGCTTTATAAAGTAAGTTTAAGTAATATTCTAAATCTCCTGTTGTCATTCAACAATGTTCATAACATTTTCACCAGGAGTAGACTCCATCTCAAGAAACCAGTTTCTTTGCTCTTCCCTAAGAAGTAACTCCTCATTTATTTGTTTTATCAGGAGATTTCATCAATTCTGTTACATCATTAAGTTCCACTTCTAAGTATAGTTATCTTTCTAGTTGTATTATATTTGCAATTACTTATTCCATTGAAGTTTTGTTATAGGACCAACAGGTTCATATGTTTACTGTCCAATAATAGTCCGATTACACTAAGACGTTAGGTTTGGCAGCAAAGAAGGAGTTTAATATTGCAGGGCACTGAGCAAGGAGATGAGAAGAGAAACTCAAATCCAGCTCCTCAAGGAGTTCTGCGCTGGAGGTTTTAAGGAGATCATAGATGGTGATGGACTGGAAAATTTGGGTAATTGATTAGTCTTGGTAATAGGGACAAAGTTATCAGAACAAGAAACAACATTATTTGCTGAGTCAGTTCCTTGTGGGGTCCTCCAGATCAACTGGCATCAGTGAAGTCCCTCAGATCAGCTGGCATCAGTGAGGTCCTTCAGACCTACTGAGTCAGTAGTTTTATCAATGTGCTGGACCTGAAGGAATATCTCAGAAGGAGAGTTGATCATTTCATAATGTTTAAGTTATTATCTATAGAGGAGTTAAGAGGAAATACAATCTCATAACAAAGTCTGCATAATTCCACGACAATAGCCAAATAACTATGAGGAAGTGTGTCAGAGAACAAGCTAACCTAATGATTAATGCTGAATGTACTGTAAGCTTGATTTACTTTTCTCTTTTTCTCTCTTTATTTTTGATTACTTTAATAAAGTTTATAAAGATAGTATCATCTTGAAACTCTCACTATCTTACATCATGGTTGTAAGAATCAACTTGTATATGCTATATAATAAATGAACATTTAAAATATTATGTTACATAAAAGAAGCCACTCAAAAAATACCACATATTGTATGATTCCATGTATTAAAAATCGTCCAGAATAGGCAAATCTATAGAGATAGAAATGCAATTAGCAATTACCCAGCACAGGGGAAATGCAGAAACTAGAGGTGGAGAGGAAAAGGCTAAAGGCTATAGGACTTATTTTGGGGAGATAAAAGGGCTGTCAAATAGATTGTTGTAGTAGACACACAAGTCTGTGAATATACTATGAAACAGTAAATTTTACACAATAATTGATAAATTGTATGATATTTAAATTATACATCAACAAAGGGTACAAAAATGTATGGCCCATGTTTAGTCATTTTATCTTTACTTTTATGTCAAATGGGCTGCAGAAACATGACCTTTCACTGCTACTATTCTGGACACTCTTCTAAAATATGTTGCATAAGACAGATGGCATGTCCATACAAGATCCTTGATATTAGCTGAAGGATAGCACTCAGAAACATTAATCACATCTGTGTAAACATGTCATTTACCTTCATTTGTCTTCCTGCCATCCACATGCTCAGACTGTTGGTTTAATGATATTTAAGTACTTTGAAGAACAAGGGTTACATTTTAACTTCTTGGCTAATTTATCTTTGGATATAACCATGAGAAATGACAGAAAAGAACAGCAACTGGAAAACAAGCATTGCTTTGCACCAGGATGTCTGTGAAGTGGACTTCAGTAATTCTGCTAATACAACTGAGCTTTTACTTTAGCTCTGGGAGTTGTGGAAAGGTGCTGGTGTGGGCAGCAGAATATAGCCATTGGATGAATATGAAGACAATCCTGGAAGAGCTTGTCCAGAGAGGTCATGAGGTGACTGTACTGGCACCTTCCGCTTACATTCTTTTTGATCCCAACAACTCATCCGCTCTTAAAATTGAAGTTTTTCCTACATCTTTAACTAAAACTGAGTATGAGAACATCGTCATGCAACAGATTAAGAGATGGTCAGAACTTCCAAAAGATACATTTTGGTTATATTTTTCACAAATACAAGAAATCATGTGGACGTTTGGTGACATAATTAGAAACTTCTGTAAAGATGTAGTTTCAAATAAGAAATTAATGAAGAAACTACAAGAGTCAAGATTTGATGTCGTGTTTGCAGATGGTATATTTTCCGGTAGTGAGCTGCTGGCTGAGCTATTTAACACACCCCTTGTGTACAGTCTCCGCTTCACTCCTGGCTACAGTTTTGAAAAGCAATGTGGAGGATTTCTTTTCCCTCCCTCCTACGTACCTGTTGTTATGTCAGAATTAAGTGATCAAATGACTTTCATGGAGAGGGTAAAAAATATGATCTATATGCTTTATTTTGACTTTTGCTTCCAAATATTTGAGATGAAGAAGTGGGATCAGTTTTATAGTGAAGTTCTAGGTAAGTTCTTTTTTTTTTTCAATCTGTACCATGAAGATCTACTTATTTGTGTCTTTGAAGTAAAGCTTATATAAAGCCTTAAAGTCAGAGTAGTGGGGTTTTGGTAAGTGAATTTATAAAATGAAAATACAAGATGATCTATCAATCTCACAAATATTATAGAAAAGCTTAAATTATGGGGTCAGTTAAAACCCTAGGGCCATCACTCACACAGAACACCCGACGAAATCATAACCCTCTATATTAGTGCATCTAAGACTTTAAGCAATTACACATCTATTTTACTATACATTGCTTTACATCTTAAAAACAGTAAAACCCATCAAATAACATCTTACTGAATGCATGGATTTAGAATGAGTAGTTACACATTTTTCTACAACTATCTATATAACTGCAGAAATTACTTTTTCTTGTAAAGCTTGGTTTTCTTATTTAGAAATCAAAAGATGTTCCCATGTTACCAGAAGGTTTCCTTCACAGTAGAGAGAGAGAATGTCTATATCTCAGATGCATAAATCATTAAAGGTAATTTGAAATTTCTAATGTTTCTATACTCTTTCATTAAAGAATTGAAAACCATTCATTTAAAGTCCAATCAACTTGTTGAAATGTGAAGATTGTTATATCTACAGTTTTTTTCAAACTATGTCTCTTTATTAAAAAATATAAGACAGATTAAGGTTGAGTACAAATCTTTATTTCAATAATTTCTCAAAAATTTCTAGCTATAATTTACAAATATATTTACTTAAAATCATATTATTAAGATCTTAGCTTGAATCTAAAAGAGTGCAAGATTTTCAGCCATACTCTCCACATAGTCCAGAGTTCACTTGAAGAACCAAAGATAAAAGGATTGGCTTAATGAGTTGTGTAAACTAGACTATTTCTTAGAAAATTATTTTTATGGGTGAAGTAAAATTAGTTGACTATGGAGCTCAAAGAGTTGTTTAAATGTCCATATGCTCCTATTGAAGCTTTAAAAAGAAAATAAATTGATGTTTAATTCTCTATGACTTATTTTAATAATTGTTTATGATTGTGAGTATAGTGATGTGACATTAGAGATGTAGCTTAACCTCAAATTCTCCTACTACTTTGCCTTTCTTATAAATATACATGGGCAAAATAAATAATACATAAAATTAAATTATGTCTATAGATGAATATATATATATATATTTTTCAAAGCACAGACACTTTGCCCATATTTTTGCCTATATTATTGTAACTCCTTTCAGAAAATTACCTAATGTAATTATCTTGTGTCCTCCACCTTTTCTTTTTTGTTATTCTTGTCAGGAAGACCCACTACATTATCTGAGACAATGGGAAAAGCTGACATATGGCTTATTCGAAACTCCTGGAATTTTCAATTTCCACATCCACTATTACCAAATGTTGATTTTGTTGGAGGACACCACTGCAAACCTGCCAAACCCCTACCTAAGGTAAACATGCTTTCGTTGGTTTTATTTTGTTGGCTTTGAAGTTTCAGTAGAAATGACTCTATAGTCTTCACTCAGAGTGTTTGACTTACCCTGAAAGAAAGATGGGAAGTAGATTGGGTAAAGCAGATACCAATTAGAAGCTCATGTACATAGTGATACTATCACACATATGTGAGTTTTATGAGTGTTACAAATAGAGGGAAATACTAACGAGACTTTGAAAATAGGGTTGGTTAAATTAAAGTCTTCATTATGCAACACCTAAGAAGGTATTGATCATTCGTTCAAATAATATTTGCAAAGGGATAAGCACAAAACACAGGTAAGTGCAGAATTTTCAGAGAAAAAAAATGGACACAGTTTCTGTCTCCACAAAACTTCCATTCTACTTCAAAAGATAGAATATGTGCAAGTAATAAAAGTTATATAAAACCGGTTCCGGCACCAGCCTCTACTATGGCAGATGCGAGCAATAGTAGGAAGGAGAGGGGATGGAGTCAGAAGCTTGTATTATTTATTCAGGGGAATGCTTTGTCGGGGACGCCAATTATTAGGGGAACTAGTCAGTTGCCAAAGCCTCCGATTATGATGGGTATTACTATGAAGAAGATTATTACAAATGCATGGGCTGTGACAACAACATTATAGATATGGTCGTTGCCTAGGAGTTTGCCGGGTTGACCCAATTCAGCTCGGGTAAGGAGGTTTAAAGCTGTACTTCTGACCCCAGCTCATGAGCTGATAGTAGGTAAAAGGTTCCAATGCCTTTATGGTTGGTTGAAAATAGTCAACGGTTGGCGAACATAGGTGGCGGGGGTAAAATGGCTGAGTAAGCATTAGACTGTAAATCTAAAGACAGAGGTTAGGCCTCTTTTTACCAGTCCCGAGGTGATTTTCATATTGAATCGCAAATTCGAAGGAGCAGCTTCAATTCTGCCGGGGCTTCTCCCGCCTTTTCTTCCCTGTGGTAGAAGTAGATTGAAGGCAGTTGATTTGGGTATTTAGCTGTTAACTAAATTTTTGTGTGTTTAAGTCCCATTAATCTAGTAAGGGCTTAGTTTAATTAAAGTGATTGACTTGCGTTCAGTTGATGCAGAGTGAAATTTTGCAGTCCTTGTGTATTTCAGAAATTAAGTATGGTTTACTTACTAAGGGCTTTGAAGGCTCTTGGTCTTGCTTAACCTAAATTTCTAGGAGATAGATAGGGTTAATGGGGAGATTGGTAAGGGGAAGGTGGTAAGGGTAATAAGTCGGGGGAGTAGTCGTGTAGGCTTTCAAATTGTCATTTTATTTTTATGTTGTTGGATGTGGGAAACAATGGCACGGAAGTAGAGTAGATTAAGCGTATATAAAAGTATAGGTTGAGGAGCGTTATAATGGTTATGGTAATAGGAATAATAAAGTTGTTATTTTTTGTGAGTTCTTGAATAATAATTCATTTAGGTAGGAAGCTGGTTAGTGGGGGTAGGCCTCCCAGGGATAAAAAAATAGATGATATTAAGGGTATTAGTCAGGTTAGTTTACTTCAGGAGCAGGATAGCAGTAAGGTTGTGGTATTTGAATTTAGGTTGAGTGTTATAAATGCAGTGGCTGTTAGGATGATATAGATGGTTAGGTAGAAGTTGGTAATGTTTGGGTTATATGTTAATGTTGTTATTATTCAGCCTATATGGTGATTGAGAAGTATGCCAAGATCTTACATAGCTGTGTTTGGTTGAGCCCTCCTCAACTGCCCACCATAATGGATAAAATTGAGAGGGTAAGAAGGATGCTTATATTTATTGATGGTGAGATTTGGTATATAATTGAGATGGGAGCTAATTTATGCCATGTAAGAAGGAGCAGACTGGAGATTAGGAGGGTTCCTTGGGTGACTTCTGGGATTCAGAAGTGAAAGGGGGCTATTCCTAGCTTTATGGTAAGTGCTATTATTATTATTAAGGATGAGTATTGGTTGATGTTGTTTCTTATGGTTCAATACCCAGAAAACAGGTTGTTGGAGAGGATGGCTATTATGAGAATTATGGATGCAGTTGTTTGTGTGAGGAAGTATTTGGTGGCGGCTTCTGTGGAACGGGGGCTTGTTTTTTTTTTTTTTTATTAGAATTGGAATGAAGGCTAGTATATTTATTTCTAGGCCTGTTCAGGTGAAAAATCAGTGAGAGCTTAGTGATGTGATGAGGGTGCCTGTGAAGATGGTGAAGTAGATGATAAGTTGAGCTAGTGGGTTGATTAGTATGGGAAGGGTGAAACCAACATTTTCAGGGTATGGGCCCGATAGCTTATTTAGTTGACCTTACTTTAGGATAGGGTATGATGGGTAGCACGGAGAATTTTGGATTCTCAGGGATAGGTTCAATTCCTATGATTCTAGAAATAAGAGTATTGAAACCTCTATTATTTACTCTATCAAAGTAATTCTTTTGTCAGACATATTTCTAGGTTTGGGGGGGAATGCTGGAGATTGCAATGGGTGTTGAAATATACCACATGAGAAGTGCCAGTGTGAGTGGGAGGAACTTTTTCATAGTAGACATATAAGTTGATTGTATCGTAATTGGGGGTATGTTGTTCCAATTCATAAAAATAGGGAGGTTAGGAGGAGTGTTTTGATGGTAAAGTGTATTGTGAATAATTCTGGAGAATAGATGGTGTATAATGTACCTAGAAAAATTATGGCTGTTAGAGCATTTATTATAATAATATTTATGTACTCAGCTGTAAAGAATAGAGCGGATGGACCTGCAGCGTATTCGATGTTGAAGCCTGAGACTAGTTCTGATTCACCCTCTGTGAGATCAAAAGGGGCTCGGTTAGTTTCTGCTAGTGTGGAGATAATCATATTATGGCTAAGGGTCGTGATGGTAGGAGAAGTTAGAAGTGTTCTTGTGTTGTGAGGAGTGTTTGTAGGTTAAATGAGCCGCTTATTAGCAGGACTGGTAGTAGGATAATGGCTATGGTAACTTCATATGAAATTGTTTGGGCGACAGCTCGTAATGCACTGATTAGTGTGTAGTTTGAGTCTGATGCTCATCCTGACCATAGGGCTGACAGCTAAGCTGGATGTGGCTAGAATGAATAAAAGGCCAAGGTTGGAATTAATTAGGGGGTTGGGTATGGGGAGGGAGGTTCATAGGAGAAGGGCGATAGAAACGGCTAAGTTTGGGGCGGTAATATAGAGGGTAATGGTGGATGTTGAGGGTTTGTAAGGGTTCTTTGATGAAGAGTTTTATTGCATTGGCGAAAGGTTGTAATAGTCCATAGGGGCCCACAGTGTTAATTCCTTTGCGTAGTTGTATGTAGCCTAATATTTTTCATTCAATAAGTGTGAGGAATGCTATAGCGGCTAGTACGGGTGCAACAAGAAGCAGAAGGTTGATTACAGGCATGGTGTTAAGAAGAGTAATTGAACTTCTGATTGTAAAGTTTTAAGTTTTATGCAATTACTGGGCTCTACCATCTTAACAAACCCTGTTCTTGGGTTGGGTGTGTAATGTTCTGTTAGATTGAGATTATATCATCTATGGAGAGAGGGTGTTTTGTGAAGTAGGCCCTATTTCTCTTATCCTTTCATATTGGGAGAAATGTAAAATAGATAGATGAACGCTTGATAGCTGCTGCACCATAAGGATGTCCTGATCCAACATTGAGGTCGTAAACCCTGTTCTCGATATGGACTCTAGAATAGGATTGTGCTATTATCCCTAGGGTAACTTGTTCCGTTGGTCAAGTTATTGGGTCAATTGTATGTTGATTTGCTTTGGCTGGTGTAGACTTGGCATAGATTGTTCGGAGGTTGGGTTATGCGCCGAGGTCACCCCAATCAAAAATTTTAATGCAGGTACGGTAGTTTAAAGTCCATAGGTCTATATGGTTTTTATTACATTAGTATACTGAAGCTTCATAGGATCTTCTCATCTTATTGTGTTATGCCCATCTCTTCACAGGCAGGTCAATTTCACTGGTTAAAAGTAAGAGACAGTTAAACCCTCATGGTGCCATTCATACAAATCCCTATTTAAGGAACAAGTGATTATGCTACCTTTGCACAGTCAGGGTACCGCGGCAGTTAAACATGTGTCACTGGGCAGGCGGTGCCTCTAATACTGGTAATACTAGAGGTGATGTTTTTGGTAAACAGGCGGGGTTAGATTTGCTGAGTTCCTTTTACTTTCTTAACTTTTCCTTAAGAACATGCCTGTATTGGGTTAACAGTGTGAGTAGTAATGATTTTATTAGTTATTTGTTATTATTAGACTGTTATCAGTGAAGTATTTCTATCTGATGTAGGCTTATACAGTGGAGAAAATTGTTCATGTTACTTATATTAACATTATTGCTTCTACAAAATAATAGATTAATCCAATGGGGTGTAAGGAGTTCAGTGATATGTCTGGGATTTTTAGGTGTTTGGATGTTGAGCTTGAATGCTTTCTTAATTGCTGGCTGCTTTTAGGCCAACTGTGGAAGCTGGGTTTTTTACTCTCTAAGGTTTTTTCCTAGTGTCTAAAGAGCTGTCCCCTCTTTAGACTAGCAATTAAATTTACAAGGGGATTAGGTGATTCTGTAGGTAAATTTGTGGTTGAACTAAGATTCTATCTTGGATAACCAGCTATCACCAGGCTCGTTAGGTTTGTCACCGCTGCCCATAAATCTTCCCACTATTTTGCTACATAGATGGGTGTGCTCTTTTAGCTGTTTTTGGGTAGCTTGTCTGGTTTTGGGGGTTTTGGCTATAGTTCTCTTTTTGAAGTTATTTCTAGTTAGTTCATTATGTAGAAGGTACAGGGGTATGTCCTTGCTGTTTTGTGCTTGGTCAGTTTTTTCATCTTTCCCTTACGGTACTGTATCTATTGCGCCAGGGTAAAATTTCTATCACCTATACTTTTATTTGGGTAAATGATTTAGTTAGGTTTATTTGATAATAATATTGGTTAGGTTTGGGACTAGAGTTGGTTCAAGGTAATCAAATTATATTGAGAGCTTCTGGGTGTAAGCCAGGTGCTTTGTGTTAAGTTATACCTTCGTTTATCCAAGTGCACCTTCCTGTACACTTACCGTGTTACGACTTATCTCCTCTATATAAATATGAGGGGTGATTAGTTAAGGTAGTCCTTAAATATACTTGAGGAGGGTGATGGGCAGTGTGTGCATGCTTTATGCCCTTATTCAATTAAGCACTCTGCTCTTAATTTACTGTGAAATCTTCCTTAGGCTCTTAGATTTCATAAGAGCTATCATGGAATTTTCTGGGGTAGAAAATGTAGCCCATTTCTTACCACCTAATAGGCTACACCTTGACCTAATGTTTTTATGAGTATACTTGTGCTTACTTTGTGGCCTTTACTAGGGTTTGCTGAGGATAGTGGTATATAGGCTGAGCAAAAGGTGGTGAGGTAGATCGGGGTTTATCAGTTATAGTACAGGCTCCTCTAGAGGGATGTGAAGCACTGCCAAGTCCTTTGAGTTTTAAGCTGTTGCTTGTAGCATTCTGGTGAGTAGTTTTGCTAATTTAACTGTTAGGGTTTAGGGCTAAGCATAGTGGGGTATCTAATCCCAGTTTGGATCTTAGCTATTGTGTGTTCAGAAGTATTAAAGCCACTTTCATAGTTTATTTTATATCAGCTATGGTTTTTTACAATTTAGATGGAATTTAGCTTTATTGAGGTCATATCTAAAACACTCTTTATACCCCGGTCTCTATTAGCTTGGGTTAATCGTATGGCCACGGTGGCTGGGGTGGCTGGCATGAAATTAACCAACTCTGATTACTATACTAGCATAGCTTAGTTAAACTTTCATTTATTGCTAAAGGTTTATCACTGCTGTTTTCTGTCAGGGTGTGGCTGAGCTAAGTGTTTTGAAGTGCTTTAGTGCGTACTTGATACTTAGTCCTTTGATTGTAGCCATTTAGAGGGTTATTTCACTGGGGTTTGGATACTTGCATGTGTAATCTTGTTAAGAGTTAATAGAAAGGCTAGGACCAAGCCTGTTGTTTATGGGGTGGTGTAAGTCTATCTGGACATTTTCAGTGTCTTACTTTAGATAAGTTAAGCTACATAAACGGGAATTAGTTGGATTTTAGATATATATATAGAGAGAGAGAGAGAGAGGATAGTTATGAAGCACTGTCTTTGGGGTTGTGATAGTGGGAGTTGTGGGTTTAGTAGTGGGTGGGTATGTAAGTTGAGTAAAATCAGGGTAAAGAAATTAAATTTGGGAGGCAGCAGAGCAAAGCTGAAAAGAAAATTGTGTTAGTTGAGGGGTGACTGTTAAAGTTGTGTGCAGCCAAAAGATAAAAATTTAGGCTCTGGCTAAGTTGGATTGAGGCTTTTGTTTTTGGGGTTTGGCGAAGGTATCTATTTTCCTGGCAAGTGAAGTTGGAGATGAGCGAGGGGGGGTTGTGAAATTTTATCATAGTATTTGGTGTGAAAGGCAGTTGCTGGTGTGTTTAGTTATTGTCATGTCTTACAAGCATGGATTAATTAACACCTTGTGATAGTTATGCGAGGCTGGAATATGGAATGTAGGTGCAATCAACAATATTATGTACTAGGAATCAAAGACAGATCCTGCGACATACAATGTGGGGGGGCCAGCTTTCTGCGATGGGGTCGTGTGCACAGCCGAAAGATAAAATAGCAAATGCATAGAGAGCTCCCGTGACTGGTTAATAGGGTGATAGACCTGTGATCCATCGAGATGTCTTATTTAAGGGGAACATGTGGGCGATCTTAATTTCATGGCCCTGCGGTAAGAACCAGATGCCAGATACAGTTCGCTATAGCTACCCTCAAGTGTTATGGGCCCGGAGCGAAGAGAGTAGCACTCTTGTGCCAGGTATTGATTTCACAGAGGATGGTGAACAAGGGACCACTAACTGAGGAGGGTATTCATGGTGACAAGGATTTATTTGACTTAAATGTGCTATGTTCAATGAATGATCAAATGTACTATGTACTATTAAGGATATAAAGTACTGGTCAATATCCCTGGGGACAGGAGTTGACTTTGAAGGGTGATGTTATGTTCTATAGTTAGATAAGCGGGCATGGTACTTGCTTGTAAGCATGTTTTTCGAGCATTTAATGTACTTATGTATTAGTATGTGTTATGTACAGGTAAGTATTTATAGTATTATATAATATTCATGTTGGCCAGCAGTAATGCACAATGTACATAGAATTACGGGGCGGATCAATACTTAAGTTGGACTTAAAGTTGATGGTCCATTAGAATACAAAGAGTAGTTTAAATTCAAATTTTAGCTTTGGGTGCTGATGGTGAAGTTAAGTGCTTTCTCTCTGAGTTGTCCTGGGGAGAGGGTCTCCATCACCGGTTTACAAGACCGGTGTATTAGTTTATACTACAAGGGCAGATTCATTTGAGTAGTTTGTTTTCGGCTAGGGAAGCAAGTGGCATTAGGGTTAGGATTGTGGTGAAGTATGTTATGGATGCTATTTGTCTGATAATAGTAAATGGATGGTTTACTGGTTGTCCTCCGACCCATGTAAGGTTTAGTAGGGTTACAATTAGGAGTCAGTATAGGAATTGGATGAGTGGGCAGAATAATATGCTTTGTTGTTTAGATATATGAAGTGTGGGGATGAGTGCTAAGACAAGGATTGGTAGTAGAAGTGCTAATACTCCTCCTAATTTGTTGGGGATGGATAGTAGAATTGCGTATGTGAATAAGAAGTATCATTTGGGTTTAATATGAGGGGGAGTATGTAGGGGGTTAACCAGGGTATAGTTGTCTGGGTCACTTAGGAAGTCAGCTGAGAATAGCACTAGGGTTATTAGAGTCAGAAAGAGGAGTATCAAGCCTAGGATATCTTTGATTGTATAATGGGGGTGGAAGGTAATTTTGTCGGAGTAGGAGGAGATTCCTGAGGGGTTAGGGTTAGGGTCAACCGTAATACAAATAAAAGGAGTTAGAAAATGATAAATGTAACAAGATGACAAGTTTTTGCAGGAGGAAAATGTATACACAATAAGAGTAACATTTTCTAAATAAGTGTCACATCTGTACACTGAGCTATATAAATAGATCAAAAGCCATGATGAAAAAATACACTTTGCATAAATAATATCACAACATAAAAATTTTAGAAAAATTGTATTTAAAAAATCTTTTCTTGCTTTTATAAAATTTCTTACATTAATTTTGTATTATTTTTATTATGTTATCACAGAAGAAGAAACAACCAGTCCATATCAGTGATGAATCTGTAGACAGAGATTAGATTCCTTCAACACTGCATGGATAAACAGGGCTCTCGGCATCAAGCTAATGAGGTTAAACACTGAACACCAGTTACAGTAAATATGGCTACAGACAACTGCAATCACACACAATACCTAGTTGCCCCAAGTATTACCTGGAATAGCAGTACAATGACTCTTACGTTAAGATTAAAAATCATATTTTAAAAAGCGCTCTGTAATATGTGGTCTGCACAGTTAACATTTGGACTTTTTTTCTTTGTTTTGTTAAGGACCATTAGGAAAAGTTTTACCACAATGATTAAATCTCAAAGTATTTAAATTTAAATATTGGCATACATTGGAGAACGCAAGTCAGAATAATTCACCAATTATTGGTGAATTGGTGAAATTCATTAATTTCAGCCAAGCACATCTTCACCAGGAGTGTTACATGGTGTGAGTGAGCTGCTCAAAAGAGAGACAAGATCTCCCCTGCAGAAAGGCCTGGTGGCCTCTTCTATTCGGGTACAAGTGCTGCCTCTGAGACACAACAAAGTGATGATGAGAGTTCCTCACATGCAGTTATAAACAGCACATCAGTTTAACAGTGTGATCTCAGGTCAATAAGTGTTCCACCTAAACAATAACCTGAAAATATGATCATTCAACTATGTAACTGTATACTGTACAATTCTGTATTATAAATGAGACTCCTGGACTAATTCACAAAAATTCCAAATTATAATACCCGACTCCAGAATGTCAGTGGTTCTTAACCATCAGCTTTTATATATATTTTTTAATTATTCAAAAACTACCGGAAAACTCTGACAAACTTTAACTGAAGTATAAAGCATTGTAGAGAAACATAAATGTAGATATAAAATTATCCCAGCTGTGAGTAGCTTATCCTCAGAGCTCATATTGAGGGAGGTAAACACTAATGGCTTCCAACCAAAAGAATCCTACAGAAAACCTGCCTGAAATCAACACAAGTGATTTAGTAGAACAACAATATAGAATTAAAGCTGAGTGGTGCCACTTTCCAAGAACCTATATTAGTAATTTTAGTATTATAAGAGAAGAATCTGTGTATAATATTTTTAACATTATCTCCCTGACTACAATGTAATAGCTCCATTTCTTTTCTCCCTTACACACATGCACACAAATACATACACATTCACACATAGTTACACAACTATCCTAACAGTGTCCACCTATCTCACATTATATATCTAATTGCAAAAAACCTGAGTGATTGAGTCAGTTGGAAAATATTTACATCAATAATTCCTCAAAATACCTGATTTTCTCTCTTTAGTAACTTGTACCAATTCTTTCAGTAGTGCCCGCTATGCTGATATTCTTTTGTGATGAAACAAATTCTTTTTTCACAGGAAATGGAAGAGTTTGTACAGAGCTCTGGAGAACATGGTGTTGTGGTGTTTACTCTGGGGTCAATGGTCACTAAGATGAAAGAAGAAAGGGCCAACGTAATTGCATCAGCCCTTGCCCAGATTCCACAAAAGGTAAGATGAAGTGTCTTACTGATATGGAAAACTACTGAAAGAGGCTGCTAAAGTTTGTAAGTAATCCAATTATAGAAACTTCTGACTAATGTGAAGTTGACCAAAAGTTGAAAAATTAGAACAAGGATAATCCTGGAGAGACTGTGATAAGTTTGAAAATTGTAGTTGCATGTTAAAAAATGGTTTTAAGTATGAACGTTCCCCTATGTAAATATGCGGACAATAAATTGTATGGAGAAAGGTATTTAAAAAGTGTTTGGAGACTTTTCAGCTCCTGTCCCATAAAATTTTGAATTATGTATGTGATCTACATGGAAAGAATATTAAAGAGTAGATTGAACTCTTTATAGCCGAATATAGCCTTAAATGTGCTTGTATAGCATCCACCGACAGAAGTCATAGTTGTGCCTCAGACTTAGAGGTTGTATGTGGCCCTGGGGGAGTTTCTACCCTTGCTATGCATGAGTGGTTCCCATTAGCATCAGTGGGAACTCACTACTCCATATGTATCCACCAAAGGCAACTTGAGACCCACAGTTATTTTTAATTTCTGATATTAACACTCATATATACTGATGAATTTAACTCAATATATTTCAGGTAAGTGAAAATGGTGCTTAATGTAGTCTTTAGAATGATTTTCAGGTGTTTTCATAAAAAATGTATATCCAGAACTGCATCCTTGTAGAAATACAAGTAAGACTTATGATCATTTTCTTCAGAACAGTTTTCCTAATCTCAGCAGTATCCAATGAGTGAAGAACACTTGACTGACTCTTGAACCACCTCTATTACTTATTGTACTCTGGAAGCTCTTGATGAATGTTTACAATTATGGGATGTATAGAATTTCCATTTGCACTTTAAGTCAAATGCTTATATAAAATACCTGACAACAAATGGAGAAGATTGGCTCTGTTAGTAATTATGCGGTATATACTCTATTTAAAGATCTATGCTAGTATAACATGATTGAATGTTATTAATTTAGGAATAATAACTGCCACATGTGGGGAGTAGGGGAGTAAGGAGAATGAATTCCAATCCTGTGATTAAATGTGTAAACTGTAGGCCAGGCACGGTAGCTCACGCCTGTAATCCCAGCACTTTGGGAGGCCAAGGCGGGCGGATCACGAGGTCAGGAGTTCGAGACCAGCTTGGCCAATGTGGTGAAACCCCATTTCTACTAAAGATACAAAAAATTACCCAGGCATGTTGGCACGCACCTGTGATCGCAGCTACTTGGGAGGCTGGGGCAGGAGAATCACTGTAAGAAGTGTATCTGAGTAATGTTCAGGGTACTATTCAGAGAAAGAACAGCCTAGGCTGACAGACAACTTGTCCAAGTATCCACACAGCCAGATAGATTTAGAGAAAGAGAAAAAGTAGCCAGCCCTGCCGGACTGCACCCAGCCAATGTCTGAAGCAGGAAGATGAAAGAGAAAGGGTGGAGATGGATCCTGCCCTGAAGGTGGACTCTGCGCAGTATAAAATGTGGCCCGACAAGGACTCTGCACTATCAGATTAACAACTCCTCTCAATGGAGGAAGCAGAAGAAAACATAGAAAGGAGTCAAACAGAAGGAAGCCAGGCACAGAAACAAGTTCAGATGCCCACTCTATAAATTATAGTAGAAATTTATTTTCTTCTATATAGAATAAGCCAGTGACCTTTGTGTATTTGTCAATTACCTTCTAATTTCCTGCCTGATAAAGCTTTCTGTAATGACCTCTTCCAACCTTTTGCTGAAACCTGAGTTACTTTAACACTGATGTAGCAAATAAAAGTTAAACACTGTAAATTATTGTTCAGTTTATGAGGATTGCTTGGGAGTTTCAAAATTAGTAACTTAAACATAAAATGTCTTGGCTATAGCAGAACATATTGATCACTGTTGTCAAAGCTTTGTGGCACGTTGTCTCGGTGTTAATAATCAGTTGACCAAATTGAGCAAAACACAATTTTGAGTTTATTCCATAGCTGTATTTTTATTCATGATACCAACAGGTTCCTCATTTCTATGCCAAAAAGTATCCAAAGTTAGAAATACTGATAATACTCTGAATTTGTGTCAAAAATGGTCACTTGAAATTTATTTTGGAAGTAGTGCTTGATAATTTATACTTCCAATGAAGTTATACATACTACCTTTGCAGCATTAATCTCTTTCTTATAAGTAGCTTATTTATGTTCTTGCTATTTTGTCAATCAAAGGACAATGGGCTCTAACCTACACACAAGTAGGTACATGTGAACTACTTGTGAAATTACTCAAAAATAAATGAATACATTAAAATTAAATTTGGAAGATTAAAACTAGTATAAAATACATAAAACAAAAGAAGCACTCAGGTCATTATGAAATTGTTAGTTTTTTACACTAGAATTAAAATTAATAGTAAAAATTTTTTATACATTTCTTAGAATATTTTTATTTTAAAAAAATTAATTTAATTTTAACTTTTAATTTCAAGGGTACATGTACAGTTTTTTTTTATATAGGTAAACTTGTGTCATGGGGGTTTATTGTACTGATCATTTCATCACCCAGATATTAAGGTTAATATCAGTTAATTATTTTTCCTGATCCTCATTCTCCTCCCACCCTCCACCCTCCAATACACAGCAGTGTACGTTGTTCCTGTCTATGTGTCCACATGTTGTCATCTTTCACCTTTCACTTGTAAGTGAGGATATGCCATATTTTTATTCCCATCCCTTTGTTAGTTTGCTAAGGATAATGGTCTCCAGTTCCATCCATATCCCTGCAAAATACATAATTTTGTTCTTTTTTTAATGGCTGCATAATATTCAGTAGTGTATATGTACCATATTTTCTTTATTCAGCCCATAATCGATGGGCATTTAGGGTGATTCCATGTCCTTGCTATTGTGAATAGTACTGCAATTACTATCCCTGTGCATGGGTCATTATAAAAGAACAATTTACAGTCCTTTGGTTATATACCCAGTAAGGGGATTGCTGAGTTTCATGGTATTTTTGCCTCTAGGTTTTTGAGGAATCGCCACTGTCTTCCACAATGTTTGAACTAACTTACATTCCAACCAACAGAGTATAAGCAAGCCTTTTCTATACAACCTCGCCCACATCGTGATATTCTGACTGGTGTGAGATGCTGTCTCTTCATGGGTTTGGTTCACATTCCTCTAATGATCTGTGATGTTAAGCTTTTTTTTTTCTTTTTTCATATGATGACTGGCCACACGTAGGTTTTCTTTTAAAAAGTGTAACAATTTTTTAAATACTTGAACTTTTCAATGATAATCCGATTTTTTCTAAGGTACTATTTTGGAAAATCATGATTTCCTTATGTGCCTAACTAATTATAAAAGTTGAGAAAATTAAGTGTGAGTATTCTATTTACATCAGTCTTTGAGTAGTTCTGATTTACTAACATCCCTTGATCTCATTCCTACTCTTTTTACAGTTCGAACATTCTATAACTTTTGAATTCCACTCATGGAATAAGATATTTTCTTCACTGTAACAGGTTCTGTGGAGATTTGATGGGAATAAACCAGATACCTTAGGTCTCAATACTCGTCTCTATAAGTGGATACCCCAGAATGACCTTCTAGGTAAGACTCTGGTGAACAAATACTGGATATATATTATAGTAACAGCACATTAGAGTGTTAATAGTTAATCATGAAACAAGCTTTTTGAATATTTGTTTAGGAAAAACAAAATGTAACTTCTTTATATTTATTTATCAGTCCTAGGGGAAAAAGAATATGCTACAATTATTGGCATTTTATGATACAACTCACATTATTTATGGTCAGAATCAGCAAGAATCTTTATTTCAGGTGTTACTATATCTCACAGAATTTTTCAATAACTTCCTGAGCTATCTCTCTGTCTCCTATTTCCACAACTTTATACCTGTTGTTTCCTCTCCTGCAGGGTTATTTCAAGTGCCACCAAAAATAATAGCTCTTCTATCACCAGTGATTCTGTATTTTCTGAAGGATTAAATTGCTAATCTTAATCATAAAGTGATGACAGGTCATGATGAAGTGTGACCTGTCCTTCCTCAATCCTAGCACCACCACCAACCCACTGCCTGCTGCCTTGCACACCCCACCTATCACACTCTGTGACTGCACTTAAAATAGCAGTTCACTTCATGCCCATCTCTTTGCTGTCTTCTTTATTGCACACTTAAAAAATCTAGATCGCACTTTTTCATTAGTCCAACTGGAACTCTTGTATTGTTTTGCAGTCTGAAGTCACACACACCATGCAGCCTTCACTTGCATACCCAGTACAAGTACGTGTTTTTTCCTCTGAAGTCTGAAAAGTAATAGCAAATTAGTTAAATGTGTTATCTAGAAAATACTGTCACTTTCAGAGCCTTTCATTGTGTGTCTCATTTTATTCCTATGAATAATTTTGCTAAAATTCATGCAATCCTAGGTCATCCAAAAACCAGAGCTTTTATAACTCATGGTGGAGCCAATGGCATCTACGAGGCAATCTACCATGGGGTCCCTATGGTGGGCATTCCATTGTTTGCCGATCAACCTGATAACATTGCTCACATGACGGCCAGAGGAGCAGCTGTTAGATTGGACTTCGACACAATGTCGAGTACAGACTTGGCGAATGCACTGAAGACAGTAATTAATGATCCTTTGTGAGTAGAACAATATTTTTCACTAGGTGGTATTTATAGATAGCTTCTCTTGTCAATAGTGAGTGTGAGTTTCATCCTTTTTATAAGAGAGTAATTCTGAAAGAATTTAAATGATTTAACCAATCTGAAACCTGCTTTTAGTTTGTATCAGTTATTTAAAAACTGTATTTGAAACCCACACATCCAATGAATAGCCAGTTAGTGAAACAATTTTCTACACAAAAATAATTTTTAAATGATATAGAAAATATAAAAAATACATTTCTTAAAATTTTGACATAAAAAAACTTAAAATTAGTAGAAAGGAAGAATAAATGAAATAATATAATAAATATTTTAATTTGATATCTAAAATGCCTCACAACATGACTATTTTCCTGCTGAAAAATTAACTCTTATTACTATCATTATTGTAGTGGACTTGAAAATGAGATTTAACTTTGATGCCATAAAATCCTCCCGTTTTATCAATCAACAAAATAATACACAGCAATGGATTTACCCAACAACTGCTACATTAAAAAAAGACACTAATGAATATATACTATATAATTCAATTACATAAACAAGCAAAAATAATGTATACTATTTGAAGTCAGGCTATTACTTAATTGGAGGACAAAAGTAGTGACTAAATGGTTCAGAAAAAGAGAGTTATTCTAGGCAGGTTGTGATATCCTATACCACAATCTGAGCAGTAGGTAAATAGATATCTTCACCTCAAAATAATGTTCAAGATGATCTTACATTTTTGAACTATTCACTTAGTGTACGTATATTTATCTTTCGTATTTAATATTTAAATGTTTACTCTATGGGATATATAATGCATTTTACAATTCTAGGAATCAAATAGCAAAATAAGCACAGAAAATAGAGAAAATCCTAAAGGTTCCATCATAGTGTGGTCAGTAAAAGCCTCTCGTAGAAGTAACATTAGAAGGAAGCCATAAAAAGGGAGAGAAGCATGCCTTGGGTTGTAGCAAGAGAGAATACTCCAAGAGCAGGAGAGAGGGGAAAAAATATGTAAGGTGCTAAAATGAGAACACCTTTGGGAGCTTAAAGAAAAAAATAGAAGACCAATCTAGAAAACAGTGTGCAGGGGGAAAGTGTTAGGAAAAGAGCTTGCCAGTGTCTAACAATGTAGGATTCTGTAGACCAAATAACAGAGTTGGATTTTATTCTTTAAATAATGAGAAGTCAGGCCAAAGTCTTAATCAAGGGAGTGCTATAAACTGACTTTAATTGCAAAATGTCATTCTGGCTACAGGGTGGGGAACAGTAGGAGATGAAGAGTAATGTAGAAGCAAAGTGCCTAGCTATGAGGCATGTCACTCACCATGACACAATTACTTTTTAGAAACTAAGAGATGATAATTCTCATATTGCATTTTCACGATCTTTCTTACAGCACTTAAAATGGTTCATGCTGTTGAGCACATTCTCATATGTCTGAGAACTAACAGTGTAGTTGGAGTGTGTTCATAATACGAAGGATAAATGCTTAAGGGATGAATATCCTGTTTTCCATGATGTGATTATTTCACATTGTATCGAAACAACTCATATACCCCATAAATATATATACTTCATCTGTACCCACAAAAACTTAAAATTAAACAATTAAAAGCAAATTAAAATGCCTTATATTTTCTCTGCTTCAAAAAAATTAACTTTCTCACCTAACATTCAATTTCTACTTAAAAATATTTGTCAATGAGAAAACTCCAATTTAAAAGCCAAACTTTCTACAATGACTCAAATTAAAATACACAAATTCTATGTCAATTCTTTAACATTTACTTTGAATTATTTGGCACTTTAAAAGCCTTTCATAAACTTTATATGCACAGACACATTAACTTACTTTCAGTGTTAGTAAGGGAGGAGACCATTCCTCATATTGTCTTATGCCCAAATTCTGCCTCCTAAGAAATAAGTAAAAACTAAAAGGCAGAAATGAAATCCACAAGCAGACAGCCTGGTGCCACACTCTGGGCCTGGTTGTTAAAGATCGACCCTTGACCTAACTGGTTATCTTATCTATAGATTCCAGACATTTTATGGAAAAGCATTGTAAAAATCCCTGTCCTCTTCTGTTCCATTCTGATTATTGGTGCATGCAGCCCCCAGTCATGTACCCACTGCTTACTTAATCAATCACGACCCTCTCACTTGGACCCCTGTAGAGTTGTGAGTCCTTAAAAAGAACAGGAATTGCTCACTTGGAGAGCTCAGCTCTTGAGATAGAAGTCTTGCTGATGCTCCTGGCTGAATAAACCCCTTCCTTCTGTAACTCAGAGTCTGAGAGGTTTTGTCTATGTCTCTTCCTGCTACATTTGTATCTTTGTTTTTATCCTTCAGATATAAAGAGAATGTTATGAAATTATCAAGAATTCAACATGATCAACCGGTGAAGCCCCTGGATCGAGCAGTCTTCTGGATTGAATTTGTCATGCGCCACAAAGGAGCTAAACACCTTCGGGTTGCAGCCCATGACCTCACCTGGTTCCAGTACCACTCTTTGGATGTGATTGGGTTCCTGCTGGCCTGTGTGGCTACTGTGATATTTATCATCATGAAATGTTGTCTGTTTTGTTTCTGGAAGTTTGCTAGAAAAGGAAAGAAGGGAAAAAGTGATTAGTTATATCTGAGATTTGAAGCTGGAAAACCTTTATAGATGAGACTACTTCAGTTTATTCCAGGAAGAAAGGTTATGATGCAAGATTTCTTTCTTCCTGTGACCAAAAAATAAATAAATAAATAAAAATAAAAAACTTTTCGAAAGTTACTTTGTCAAATCAAAATTTGTTTTTCAGAGATTTACCACCCAGTTAATGGTAAGAAATATTTTGTGGAAATGAAGAAAACACTCAGGAAAATAAAAAATAATGTAAATCCATATGAGCTTGTATTGAAATTTGTTGAACTTATATTGAAATTGGTTGTTCTAATTCACAGTTTACACAAGAACATTTTTACTCAGCTTAACTGTATTTCACACATTCTACTTAAACACAAAAACATTAAGAACTCCACTGACAGTATCAGTGCTGTTTTGCACATACTCAGAATAATTTGGCTTCATTTTGAACAGGATTATATTGTTTCAACTGCTGCTAAAGAAATTACTACATAGTTAAATTATATAGAAAGTCTCTCTTCCTTTTGATATTTTAAGATGAGTAGTATTGCTTGGCTTTTATAATGCATGCAGCTTTATTTTCACATTTTTCCTAAAATATATAGACAAATGTTTACTGTTTTAGAACTTAAGTCATTTCTCAGTGGAAATTATGTGGAATTAGAAATATAACAACTCTTAACCTTCTTCCTACTGTAAAATTGAACTATTTTGTAACATATTTGGTTTCATGAGCCAATTCTATTTTTTCTAGATATTTAAAAATATTCATCTGGTTGATTTTATTATAATATTTTAAATTATGTTAATAGTTATTTGGGAACAGGTGGTGTTTGATTAGATAAATAAGTTATTTAGTAGTAATTTCTGAGGTTTTGATGCACATATCACGTGAGCAGTGTACCCCGCGCGCAATGTGTAGTCTTGTATCCCTTATTCTCTCCCAACCTCCCCTCTGAATCCTGAGAGCTCATTATATTTTTCTTATGCCTTTGCATCATCATAGCTTAGCTCCCACTTATAAGTGAGAATTTATGGTTTTCAGTATTCTATTCCTGAATTATCTCACTTAGAATAATGCTCTCCCACTCCATACAAGTTGCTGTTAATGCCATTATTTTGTTTCTTTTTATGGCTTAGTGGTATTCCATGGTGTATAAATGTAGTATGTATATGTGCGTGTATGTACATAGGTATATGTGTGTGTGTGTGTATACATATACACACACACACATACATGTATGTATACCACATTTTTTTTATCCACCTGTTGGTTGGTTGATGGGCATTTAGGCTGGTTCCATATTTTTTAAATTGCTAATAGTGCTGTTGTAAACATGTATGTTCATGGATCTTTTTCATATAAAACTTTTTGTATCTACTATGTATCCGGGAAGATACATAGTAGTGGGATTGCTAGATCAAATAGTACTTCTACTTTTAGTTCTTATAGGAATCTTCATATGGTTTTTCATAGTATTTATACTAGTTTGCATTCCCACAGCAGCACAAAAGTGTCCCCTTTTTGCCACATCCATGCCAACATTGTATTATTTTTGGATTTTTAAATTATGGCCATTCTTGCAGGAGTATAGTGGTATTGCATTACGCTTTTGATTTGCATTTTATTGATAGTGAAGTCGAGTGTTTTTTCATGTGTTGGCCAATTATACATCTTCTTTTAAGAATTGTCTATTTATTACCTTAGCCTACTTTTTGAAGGGGTTTGTTTTTCTCTTGTGGATTTTTTTTTAGTTCTCTGTAAATTCTGGACATTAGACCTTTGTCAGATGCACTAGTCCTTTGTCAGATGCATAGTTCATCAATATTTGTGATTACTCTGTAAGTTGTCTGTTTACACAGCGGATTATTTCTTTTGCTGGCAGAAGCTTTTTAGTTTAATTAAATCACAACTATTTATCTTTGTTTTAGTTGTATTTGCTTTTGGATTTTTGGTCGTGAGGTTTTTGCCTAATCCAATGTCTAGAAGAGTTTTTGAAATGTTACCTTCTAGAATTTTTTATTGTTTCAGGTCTTAGATTTCATTATTTGCTCCATCTTGAGTTGATTTTTTATATGGTGAGAGACGATGATGCAGTTTCATTCTCCTACATGTGGATTGCCAATTATTCTAGCCCCATGTGTTGATAGGGTGTCATCTTCCCCACTTTATGTTTTTGTTTACTTTGTCAAACTTCAGTTGGCTGTCAGTATTTGTCTTTAATTCTGGATTCTCTATTCTGTTCCATTGGTCTACATGCCTGTTGTTATATCGATGCCATGTTGTTTTGGTAACTTGGAATATGCCTTGCAATATGTTGGGTGGTGTTGAGAGGAGGTGCCTGCTGGGCTTCCTGGGTCAAACAGGGACCCAGAAAGCTGTGAAACTCACTCATTTACTGCATGAGGACTTACTTCGATCCTGGATGAATAATATTGAAGATACATGCTTAAAATATTCCTAACTACAGGATTTGTGCATGTGTTTTCTTCCCCAAGAAAGCTATAAACAATGAAATTTTTGCTGTATGTTTCCCTGTGTCCTCTCTCCCTTCCCCCTTCCCCAAAACTAAAGTGAAAGAAATGTTAACTGCCTGTTTTTCTGTAACCAGTGGACCTTATCTACACTCCTAATTCCACTTCCTTGTAAACATCCTTTGTAAAGTCCTGTAAGATCCTGTCTCCTTTGCCATGCCACTGCAAGGTCATAAAGTAGATAAAACCTAATTTTCAATTCCGGTTTTCCTCAAGTTCTAAGATTAAGACATGTTACAAATGGTTAATTGCCTTTGTTTCTGGCTCTGGTAATATCTTCTTGCTGCACATATTTCCCCCCTTAAAGAGTTTAAAAGGCAATCATATAATCCAGCTCTGTTTACTCATTCATGACCCCTTCCACACTGTGGAAGCTTTGTACTCTTGCTCTGCTCAATAAAACGTACTGCTCACTCTCAGTCCAGGTCTCTTTCACTTGCCGTGGTCAGCCACAACACCAGTTTTTGGCGTGGCTAGGCAAGAACCTTAGGCGTTACAATGTGATGCCCCCAGATTTGTTCTTTTTTCTTAGTCTTGCTTTGGCTATGCTGGGTTCAAAGCTGAGAATCAAATAACAACTCATCCATTTTCATAATAGATGTAAAAAAAAAAAGAAAAAAACACTTTTTTCTCATCTTTAATCTACCTTTAACCCTCCTTTAATCTACACATGAGGGAAGCACTTTATGATCAAACTAGTCCAGATTGACAGAATTCTACTTGTCTTTGTCACTTAAATGTCTTATCATTAACCAATTCTCAAAAAAAAAAAAAATTCTCCAGTGTAAGGTGTGATTAAAAACACACATATATATATTTATAATTTTATACACATAAACAAATCATGTAATCTATAGATACATACACACTAAAACATTGATGAGATAGAGAAATTATAGAAATTTTCATGAATATATCTTACCAAGAAGGTGAAAAATCTCTACAAAGAAAACTACAAAACATTGAGAAAAAGTCATAGATGACATAAATGGTAATACAGCCCATGCTCATGGATGGGTAGAATCAATTTTGTGAAAATGAGCATTTGCCAAAAGAAATCTATAAATCTAATTCAATTCTCATTAAAATGTCATCATCATTCTTAATAGAACGAGAAAAAACAATCCTAAATTTCATATGGGTTTTATTATCATTTTCAACCTTTAATAACAATCGTAACTCCTTAATTTTAGATTAAGATCATATAGAAATTGCACTCTAAAGGGACTTAGTGAATTTTCTATCTTGCTAAACATGCATGTACATATACATGTCCATTTCTTTTTAAACAAAACACGTCATCAGTTAACTAGCTAATAGATATGTTGTGAAATTCAATGTGTATTTCGAAGACAGCTTGAAATACTTATTATTCTACATAACTATACTTTAAATAATCGTATCTTTTTTCTTATTTTCCAGTCTTTTGATTTATTTCTCCTATGAATATAATATGGAAATATAAACTTTTTCGCATGTCAAAAAATATGTACAAAGAATTTAAAAGTTTATAAATTTTGTGGAAAATAGCTAAATCAAGTCATAACCCTCCTTTAATCTACACATCAAGGAAGCACTTTATGATCAAACTAGCCCAGATTGACAGAAATCTACTTGTCTTTATCACTTAAATGTCTCACCATTAACTAATTCTCACAAAAAAAATTCTCCAGCTTAAGGTGTGATTAGAAAAAGATATATATATATGCATATTTATAATTTTATACACATAGATAAATCATGTAATCTATAGACACGTACACACTAAAACATTAATGAGATAGAGAAATTATACAAAATTTCATACAAATCATCCAGGAATTAATACAGATATAAAGACAAACAGAACTTATATAGTGCCAAAGATTAATAATGTTGTTTTATCATGATTATAAACCTGAGTTATTTCACATAAAACTTATAACACACATAACAAAAGACTGGTATCCATTGTTCAGTGAGAACTACAAATCACCAACCAAAAGAGACTAACAATCTAATTAAAAAAATGATGAAAATGTGAAGAAGTAATTCAAAATAAAAATGGCCAATAAGATATAAAAGACTAAAAAGTTACTCATGCTGATAAAAATAGAACTAATGTCAACAAATTAATGCCATAGAGAAGATTTGCACCCCATAAAAACCTGAGAAATCTATTTTTGAGGGGTATAATTTGAGCCAATACTCTTAAATAAAATGTAAATATGCCATTTGAAACTGAAGTTTTACATCTAGAAATTTATCATGTAGAAATCCTTGCATACAAGCAGATGAATGAACCAAATTTCTCTAGCACTTAAATGGCTTTCAGTCAATGAACACATACATGTACCTCCAACAAATGCTTGAATGTAACCACTGCAGAGAACAGGCTGATTATCACATTACTAAACAGAAAAAGAAGTTTCCAGAAAAACAAAAAAAGTGTTTTTTGCAATAAAATAAAATATACATAAGCTAGTATGAAGAAGAAAGAATCTCAAAAAATACAGGTAATTCCAATGATGATAATTTAAATTTCTATTGTATACAATTATGCAATGTTTAACTTTCCACAAAGTTTTCATGTATTAATTATGAGACTTAAAATTTAATTAGTGAAATAAAAACATCAATTCAGGACAGGAAGTTCCAAAATGTAACATCATGTTATTAATTCACTAGTGTCATTCAAAAACTTGATAATGTTTCTTGTATATCATCTATTTTATTCACTTGTAGCTTGCTTTTAGGACATTTGTTCTATTTTTAAAAATATGTATGAATAGGATACAATGTTTAAAAATTGCAATAATTATAGAAATCTAAATTCATGTAATTTTGATATTTTTTCTATAACTATTTTTAATATTTTATGAATCATACAATAGTTTAATAACTTCTGCTGCCTTCTTCGAAAGGTTTTATTTGTTGTTATTTTGAGACATGACTATAAATACATTGGCAATTTTCCTATCAAGTAATATCCCCTCCCTTTGAAGTTTGGCAGACTTTGTAGCTGTCTCAACACAAAGAATGTAATGGAAATAATGCAGCTAAACTTTCAAAGCTCTGGTAGAAACACAGCACGTTCTCTCTCTGTTTCTCTCTTTCAGTTTCTTCCTTTCTTGTCTTTTTTTCTCTCACTATTACACAACAACTCAATCTGTAGTCCCCATAACAAATGACAATTTTATAGAGACATAAATATATGCCTAAGAAATCCTGGTAACCCACCAGCACTCTGAGCTTTTCAACACGAATCACTAAGTATGTTAAGTGAATGATCTTCAGATAATTATAGACTCAGGCACCATAGGAAATAAGAAACTCTGTAGAAGGAACACACAACTGAGCCCACCTAACAACTACACTTTGAAAATATCTGCACCCAGAGTAAGAGAGTCAACATAACATGGTAGCTAAGAGCTGGCACTCTGGATCAAGATGGCCTTTATTCAAGTCTTAGAAATCACTATATAATGACGTGGGGTTCGACAAGTTATGGTGACTTTATTTGCCTCAGCTTCCTCACCAATGAAATAGCAATGATTGTCATTGCATTATCAATATCATGGGATTAATGAAAGAATGAAGTCATTAATATTGCAAAACACTAACAATTGTGTGTACAGCAAAATAAAATTGGCACTATTATGATAAATTAAAAAATTTCCACGGTAATAATTTTAGTGTTCATATAATTGCATAATATATTAGTTTCAAAACATATTATGTTTCTAATGTAAATGATAAAAATGACAGCATTTACTATTTCAAGCACATGGGAATTAAATTTGTAGCATAAACCAAGGGCTGAAAAACTATGTCTTCTTGGTCAAATCCGGTCAGCCACTTGTTTATTTAAAGAATAATTGATATAGGAATTTCACACCACAAAATTATACACTTAAACCATTTAACGTGTATGATTCACTGGCATTTAACACATTTGCCAGTACCACTACTATCTAGATCCAAAGTAATTGTTTTCACTTCAAAAGGAAGATTTACACCTATTAGATAGTCATGTCACATTCTTCTATTCTCTATGCCTTGCAACCTGGCATTATGTGTTGGCATCATTCTATAATCCATTGGGTAATACTTTTTTAAAAATGCAGGTAAGTATATAACTTCAACAAAGTGTTTTACTTTTTCTTATTTCTAACGTGTCCTATTTGTTTCTAAATAGCAATTCTATGATGTATAAAATTAAACTTTTCTTTCTAATTTCTCTGTTATTAAGTATATTCAGAGGTGTTGTGATTTATACTGTTATGAGTTCTTTCCAATTTTATATTGAAGTATCTTTCTTGAGAATGGCTGTAAACCAAGATCCTGGAAAGCTCTGACAGAGGTGGGGAAGTGAGTTTCAGATATATGAGTCAGGTCAAATATATTGAAATGAGAAAGGAAGAACAAAATGCATAAAATAGAAGAAATTTGTTACTCACAGTTCCTAAGTGATGTTAGGGATGGTGATAAGAATGTGACAGAAAGTCCAGAAGTGACAGAGAGCTCAACCAGCTGTCTGGAAGTGGAAGGGGAAACCCCTGTGGGAGGGCTTTTGTTAAGGACCATGAGTATTATTTCCTAGGCTTCTCTGCACGAGTAGAGGAATGGCTGGATTAAGGGAACACACAAGAAGGGGAAAATTATTATATGACTCTGGTATTGATCATTAGGTTATATCATGGTCATTACATCTGTGATATGTTGCATTTCTGGATCATTAGGATGAGAAACAAGTAAACTCTATCTCAAACAACTACATGAGGAAGGGAAGTTTTAACAAAGCCAAAAGTGACAAGCTATGACTAGATCTTAAACAACTCATATTAAGCCTAAAAATGAATGCTGAGGCAGAACAAACTTATGATATGAAGATAGAACGACATTTTAGAAGAAAACATGTCCTGGCCAATGCCAGATTGGTAGCATAAAATGAATCAGCTCTGAAATGTAACAAGAATAAATAGTGAAAATTGTTTTTAGAGATAACTATGTAATCATATTCGGAGAGGTTGACTACTGTGGCATGCACCTATAGTCCCAGCTACTCAGGAGGATGAGAAGGCAGGATAACTTGAGCCAAGGAGTTCAAGGCCAGCCTGGGCAACTTTGTGAAACCCCATCTCCTCACCATTTTCCAGTTTAGGTAAAACGTAGTGCAGCTCACAGCCAGCACTTATTTAATCTTATATAAATACACTCCTTGAGGATGAAGCAAGTCTGACTCTTTTTCAGTGTGAACATCATTATAAAAACTCTTCTTGGAGTTATTTCTAAAGAGAGCTAACATCAGAATCGTCTGAATCATCTACTTTAGAAAAATTGAATTCAGGTTAATCTTCAGCCAACAACTGCTCGAGAACAATGTTAATATCCTACATTTTCTAGAATTTGACATTTTCAGCAATCGAAAATGTCTACATTTTGTAAATGGAAATAGCACTACTACCAATAGAATGCTAAAAATCTAATGCTTTTTTTGTTTGTTTGTTTCCAAAGTTGGCATGCTAAAGGAATGAAAAAATAATAATAAAAACTAGATATTTTGTGACAAAATTATCTCAAGATAAATGCTGCATCTGCAAGTACTGCCAGTGAGTATTCTCTGGGCAAACAGAGAAAGGGTTTAAAAAATAAAATTAATTAACAAATTTAACAGTATGCTAGGAATTGCCCTCAAAACATGCAGCAAACAAATAAACATTTATTAAGGAACACACTAAGGGTTGTTTAAAATAGCAAGAGCTTGTGGCATTAAACAAGGTCTTGTTTGCTAGCCTACCTTCCCTCAGTACAACAGAAATTGTACTGCAAGCCGGTGGAGACAAGAACATTGGACTCCCCCTCTGTGAAACTTCTGCAAGAGGACTATATTATCTTTTTGGGAGGGAATAAGCTTCCTAAATTTTTCACACAGAGACACCTCACCTATGTGTTACAGAGGCTAGATTTCCAGCAAGAGAGGTGAAAAAAGTTTCACTTCTTTCATGTAGCCACTGTCAAAGCACAGAAGTTTTACTCAGGCACAGTGTACTAAGAACTCTGAGTACCAGAGTCATTACGATAGTTCATTTATAGGATGGAGGTTCAATGAGAGAAGAAGCAAATCAAGACTATAGCCTAGCACCTTACTCTTAGTGGCACAAACAGAAGTGTGCCACTGCCCGTGCCCCTAGCTCTGGAGCAAAGGTTGATGATACTTTTTTCCCAAGGAAAGAGTCAGACCATTAAACAAAGAGTTCTAAAGCTTTCATGACAGCAATTCACTTTATGTGAAAAAAATGTGTAGGAAATTCAAGCATAAGCATGTGGTCAAAATATGAAGAGTTTTTTGGTAACTGCTAAGTAGGTGGTAATTTCATGAGTGATGCCAATGAGACCATAAGAAAGCTAACTAATCAGAAAAAAAAGACAGAAAAGAACATTGTTTTCTGTGTTCATATCACCCTGAAATGCCTCAGAATCTATCACTGTAAAAGTGCCTAAATGTTATTGGTTCAGACTATGAAGTAATTTATGCCCAAAGGGCAATACCAAAAGAAAAAGATCAATCAGCGAATAATTTGTGAAGGTTAAGAGGTAGACTGAGCATGTAAAACAAACAACCAAAAAAAAAAAAAAAAAAACAGAAAAGAGTCAAAGAGTGTTCCTATTAAAATCACTGTTATTCCAGGGTTTGTGAAAACACCCAAGGGTGCACTTTCTGAGTAGAAACACCAAGGAAATAACACTGCAAGGGAAAAAAAGACTTCATTAAAATAATCCATTTCCTCACCAAACAAATTAACAATTAGAATTAAAAGAAGATGGGGGTATAATTTCCAGAGTAACTATAACATATTATCTAAAATATTGAGGGTTTTACAAATTTTAACAGGCATATAAAGAAATAGGAAAGTGGGACTGCTATATGGGGAAAATAGGCAATAAAACATGCCTGTGAAAGGGATGAGTTGGGTTGGGTGCAATGGCTCACACCTGTGATCCCAGCACTTGGGGAGGTCACGTTGGGAGGATTGCCTGAAGTCAGGAGTTCAAGACCAGCCTGGCCAATATGGTGAAACTCCGACTACTAAAAACACAAAATTATCTGGGTCTGGTGGTGCATGCCTGTAACCCCAGCTACTTGGTAAGATGGGACAGAAGAATTGATTGAACCTGGGAGGTAGGGATTGCAGTGAGTCAAGATCGTGCCACTGCACTCCAGCCTGGGCAATTGAGTGAGGCTCTGTCTGGAAAAAAAAGAAAAAAAAAAGGATGAGTTGTAGATTTAACAGGCAAAACTTTAAATTAGACATTATAAATATACTCAAAGACCTAAAGGAAATCACATATAAAGCTGAAAATTAAGGTACAAAGACAATGTTACATTCAATCGAGAATATGTAGAAAAAAATAGAAGTTATATTTTTTCAAAGAACCAAGTGAACATAGTGGAGTGAAAATATAATAACAGAAATAGAGAATGCACAAGCAGGATTCTGCTTCATATTTGAGGAAGAAAAATAAGAGCCAAAAAAATGCTGAAGAGAGATCAGCAGAGATTATATAATCCAAAGAACAGAGAAACAAAAAATGAAGAGAAATAAACAGAGCCTTATAGACTCTTGGGACACACTTAAGCACAGCAAAATAGGCCAAATAGGAGTATCACATGAAGAAGAGAAAGATTCAGTGGAAAATATTCAAAAACAATGCTCCAAATATCCCATAAACTATTTTAAAAACACTAATTTACACATTTCAGATGTTCTGTAAAATTTTAGGTTAGGGTAAACACAAAAAGATCCAAACAGAAACACAATAAAAATAGGTTGAAAACCAAAGGAAGAAAATTATAAAGTACAAAGACTAAAACAAGTAACCACATATAAGGGAACTCAGATACCATCAATAGCTGACTACTCATCAGAAACAATGCTGCCCCTAATGCAATGGTATGTCACATTCAAAGTACTGAAAGAAAAAACTGCCAACCAGAAATTCTTTTTAATACAAAATCAAAATCATCTTTAAATATTGATGATGAAATAAAGACATTTCTAAACAAACAAAAACAGAAAGTTATTGCTAACTAATCTGCCTCACAATAAATTCTAAAGAAAATTTTCCAGGCTAAAAGTAAATAAACACAGAAAGCAGTGTGAATCCACATAATAAAAAAATACACTTGAATAAATAATTATGTAATTGTAACAGATAATATAAATTCATATTTATTTAACTTTCCTAACAAATTTAAGAAGCAATTATATAAAGCATATATATAGATATAGTTGTAATGCTGAACATTTAACTTATACATATGTAATATATTTGTCAATAACAGCACTAAGGATGTATGTGGATGCAAAACTCTACTGCAGCAAGGAATGACAACAAGAGGAGAGGGAGATAGGGAAGGATGGCAGGCAAGGGAGGAGGAACGTGGGTCGGCGAAGGTGCCTCCACAGGGACTTGCCACCATTAACCCTGCTGCCTCCAGCACAGCCTCGGTGTCTTGGAGCTGATGCAGTCAAGACACGTTCAGGAATTGAGAAAATATGAGGGTGGCCCTTCTCAACCATGTCCCTGGTGAAAATCAAACACTAATTCTCTGAGACATCTGAGGTAAGGTATCAACTGTGTGGGATACTACATAAATCCTAAAAAAAAAGCAATAAAGTGGCAATGTCTCAGGAACCAGCCCCACCTCTACCTAGAGAAATGTCTTCTTGTCCCATAGTAGAAAGCTAGTGTTATACACAGGTCAAAGTAGTAAAGTGTTCAACACATAGACCATTAATAACTTCAGTTTTTGTCAAGAGGAAATGGGTGAGGTGTTAAAAAGTTCAACATTTTCACTTGGCCCAAATGACAAAATGAAATGGTGCCTGAGGGTAAACACAAAGGGATTAGATAACGAAAGTAAAGACTTCTTGTCCTTATATTTGCTTTTAGTCAGCTTGCCAAAAAGTGAAGTGTGAGCAAAATTCAAATTTTCCCTTCTGAATGCCAAAAGGGAAGAAATAAAAGCAATGAAAAGCCGAAGAGCATATCAATTCATGCAAGGGAAAGACTGAGATTTTAAAAATTTCATTAGAGGGAGCCTCTAGCTTGACGAAGCTTATAGTCTTTTACCACATGACAAGCTTACATTATTTTGCAAAATGAGTGTGGTCCAAGACTCAGTAAACATATCAGGACATACTAATACAAATACTTTGAAGGTGGCTGAGTGTCGACTAGAAGATGTAGGTAATCTCTGGGAAAACATGAGATTTACAGACTGCAGTTTTGTTGTGAGAGGACAAGAATTTAAAGCTTTTAAATCTGCTTGTACCTCAATTCCCAGTTTTTAATGCCATGTTTGAACATGAAATGGAAAAAAGCATAAAGAATTGAGTGGAAATAAATGATTTAGACGCTGATAGTTTTAAAGAAATGATGAGATACATTAACACAGGGAAAGGACTAAACCTTGACAAAATGGCTGAAAACTTGTTGGCAGCTGCAGACAAACATGCACTGGGAACAGCTGAAGGTCATGTGTGAGGAAGCTTTGTCTAGTAATCTCTCAATAGAAAATGTTGCTGATACCCTTGTCCTTGCAGATTTGCACGTTGCAGAACAATTGAAAGAACAAATCATAGACATTATTAATAGGTGCATTGTACTTCGACAACTTGGATGTAAACATAAGAAAAACTGGAACAGCAGCCAAGCAACTGATGTAATGGAAACATCAAGCTGGAAGTCCATGATTCAGTCTCACCCTTACTTAGTAGCAGAAGCCTTCTGAGCACTAGCATCTGCACAGTGTCCACAGTTTGACATTCCACATAAACGGCTAAAACAGTCCTAAATCTTCTGTGAACAATTGAAAAATAGAATTGACTTTCAGTCATTCAAGTCCAGAAGGATTCTAAAAATAAACCATAAATCATAAGGAAGAGTTGTTTCTGTTATTTGGTCCACAGAACAGAAGCTAAAAAAGCATATTGCTTGCATTTCAGGTGGATAATTAATGGTTTACTCTTTAGCTTTAAGTTAGACTGATTAATTCACTTCAAGGCCTTAAATTATTTTCAGTGACTTATCTTGTTTGTATAATGCTTTAATTTTATCTATTATGACTTGTCATTTTGACCAATGCTATGCAGGATTGTATAAACTAGCTTTATAATGCAGCACTATTGATAACTGAAGATTTTAAGTTTCAAAAGGATCTTTTATTTTGAAAAAGAAAAGTGAATTTTATAGGGTTCATCCTATGCTGTCTCAAGGTTTAATATTAAATTCTCTTTAAAAGCACTTGTATTGGCATTTACCAGTAATGTCTTCAATCTAAGTTCTGTAATTATGAGAGAACACATTTACCTTCAAAGTAAGTTACAGCAATACACTGCTTCAATTCTAATTTATTTTTCATTTCAGGGGGCAAATAAACAATGAGTTGGCCCAGATTTTTAGTGAAATTTGTGATGTTTTTCTTGTATGTTAACTGTCCCACAAACTGTGGGTTTATCTAAGTTTACAATGATTGAGAAGTGAATGAGGTTAAGATATCATGAAGAAAGCATGTATTGTGTGGAAGTAATTTTTTTATTTATAGTGACCTACATTTATATACACATGTTAAGAGTAAGGATGACCAAATGTAAATTTAATGAATTAACAGATATATATATATACTTTCACTTTTACTGTGTAACTTTTGTATGCTAAATGGTACATATTTATTTTTGCTTTTGAGCAAATTACTGGGTAGAATTAATTGTATCTTAACATTCGAAATAAATTTTTAGAAGGAGACAACTGGGATGTTTGTGATAATAGATAAGAAAGATATTCTTGATTGTATTAAATGGTTTTGGATTGCAGAGATTCATTATTGAATTTACTCCTGTTTTTTCACACTTTACAAAATATACCTAACTATAAATGAACCTTGGATAGTCTACCCTCCTTCAAAAACTGAACTGAAGGCCGAGGCGGGTGGATCACACCTGAGGTCAGGAGTTCGAGACCAGCCTTGCCAACATGCTGAAACCCTGAAACTGTGAAATCATACATAGATGATTGATAGATTTGCTTTCTTTATAATCATCAGATATGAGAATGCAACTTATGAAACAAGTGAATATAAGTAAATTCACTCCCACTTCATTGCTTTAGAAATGAAAAGCTTAATGTTATATTTGGAAGATGAAAGCAAATGTAGTAAATACACTAACAAAAAAGATGTGGACCATTAGCAATTTGTTACTCTTCTTTACACTGGAATTATGTCCGCCTAATGATTACTTAAATATTTGAATTTTTCATTTATTATCTCAATATCTAAGTCACTGTGTATAAAACATCATGATTTTATTTAATTTGATTTAATATAAAATCAAGTCAAAGAAATATGGTTGTTCTATTTACTTCAGTTTTCTAGTAGTTCTCATTACTTACCCTGCCTTGTCCTAATTTCCTTATCAACCATATGGAAAGCATTTAAGTAGGTGATATCCATCTTTTTAGAACTCTTTTTGGTTTTTGTTTTTTTGTTTTTTTGAGATGGAGTCTCTCTCTGTCACCTAGACTGGAGTACAGTGGCACGATCTCAGCTCACTGCAACCTCTGTCTTCTGGGTTCAAGCAGTTCTCTGCCTCATCCACCCTAGTAGCTGGGATTACTGGTGCCTGCCACCATGCCCAGCTAATTTTTTAAATATTTTTATTAAAGCCAGGATTTCACCATCTTGGCCAGGCTGGTCTTGATCTCTTGACCTCGTGATTCACCCGCCTCGGCCTCCCAAAGTGCTGGGATTACAGGCGTGAGCCACCGCGCCCGGTCCCTTTTTAGAATTCTAACAGACATGCTCTAATTTGAATTTGACTCATAAAACAAAGTACTTTATCTTTTTTTTTTTGAAGTTTTAAGTTCAGGGGTACAAGCGCAGGTTTGTTACATAAGTCAACTTGTGTCATGGGGGTTTGTTGTACAGATTATTCCATCACCCAGGTATTAAGCCAAGTATCCATTAGTTATTTTTCTTGATCCCCTCCCTCCTCAAACCTTCCACTCTCTGAAAGTCCCCAGTGTGTGTTGCTACCCTCTGTGTGTCCATGTGTTCTCATCGTTAGGCTCCCTTATCTATATGAATCTGTGGAAATTTGATGACAGAAAATCAGATACCTTAGTATGATTACTCAGCTGTACAAGTGGGTAGTCCAGAATAACCTTCTTGGTAAGACTCTGAAGAATAAATTTTTGAAAACTTGAGTAACAGCCAATCAGGATAAAAATAGTACAACAGAAAATGTGTGATTCACCATTTGTTATTTAAAAACTCAAAAATAAAATCTTACTTCTTTTCATTTATGTTCCGGTCCTGGGGGGAAATATAATAAACTACAACTGTTGGCATTTTATTATATACAGTCACATTTTTTTATGACCAGAAACAAACTAACTTTATTTCAAGTGTAGTTACATCTCACAAATAATTTTTCAACAATTTTCTGGGTTGTCCGTCTCCTAATTCAAATGTTACACCTACCCTTTTCTCCTAATAGCTAGATATTTCAAATGTAGATGAAAAATAACAGCCCTTCTTTTACTACCAGCGACTTCATTTTCTCTGGGAATAAATCCCTAGTCTTTATTATGAAGTGGTAACACATTTTGTGATGGAGAGTGGCCTGTCCTTCCTTTATTCGAGCATCACCACCACCCCACTCCCTGCTGCTCTGGACACCATGTCCTATCACACTCAGTGACTTCACTATTTCTCTAAGAGAACATGTTCTAGCATGCATAATGCTTTTTGGGGGCTGGAGTAGGGAATATGCAGTTTTCTTTATCCACAGTGTGCTCTTTCTGTTTGTCCACATGAAATCTTGCATTCATTCTTCAAGTCACAAGTCACGTATCACTTCTTAAATGTGCAGTCTTCACTTATCACCCCAGAGGACTTGGTGCTTCTTTCTCTGAGATCTGAAAGTAATTTTAGTGCAGTTTGACTGTTACAGTAATTTGTTATCTAGAGAGCATTGCCCATTTCATTGCCTCATATTGAGCATTGCTCATTTTAATTCTAAGACTCTTCACGAATAATTATTCAAAAGTTTATCTAATCCTAGGTCATCTAAAAACCAAAGCTTTTATACCTCATGGTGCAGACAATGACACCAATGAATGGATCTACCTTGGGATCCCTATGGTGGGCCTTCCTTTGTTTGCAGATCAACTCAATAAGTTTGTTCACATAAAGGCTAAGGGGGAAGTTGTTAAAGTAGACTCAAAAACAATGCCAATTACAGATCTGATCAATGCATTAAAAGCAGTCATTAATGACTCTTCATGAATGCAGTTTTTTAACTACATAGTATGTACTGACAACTTCTCACATGAATGCCAAGGAAGCAGCAGTGACCCTAAACATGAACACAATGCTGAGTACACTTTTTGGTAACGCTTAAAAGCAATCGTCAATAAACAATTGTGAGTATCATAATCTTTTTTTTTTTTTTTTTTTTTTTGGTGGTTTTAGTGGAAACATTTGTCAGAGGTTTTAGGATAGCGCATAAGTTTTAAAATAGCCAAAAAGTGAAATAAAAGAAATTGCTGAAAATGGTAACAGAAGGATTATAAGGAAGACTGAGAGAAAAGTTAAAGAAAAGAAGCATGAATATTTTTACAGCACTGACTAATTTTCATCACAGTCATGAGGGTCTTTTCGAATGAGATCTCATCAAATGTTATTCTTCAAGTAAATTTTATTTTGCCTATTGAAGGTATAGAAAGTGATATTATGGGATACAAATACTTAGTGAAAAGGCTACCATAATGAAGCAAATAAACATGTCCATCATCTCACTTTAGTTACCTTTTTTCCTTGTTTTTAAAACTCTTGTAAAGTAACTTATTTTCAGTAAATCAGCAAGACATAATCAATCGCTAATTATCATTATATTTAATGCTTTCCAAATTTTTTATGCTAATATTTTGATCCCATCACTGATAACTTGTAAACAACTAGAGCTTTCAAATTTGCCGTTAAAAATTATTGGGAAAAGAACATACTTTATAAATATAGCCATATTCTTTGTTCTTATGGTTATGGTTGCTTTTGCTTATTTGGAAGATTTATAAAATCAAAAAATAATTGGCTCGAAAGAGATAGATTGGAATATTCCTGTTAAATAGCCAAAATATCTGAAACCAGAAATATATGATTTCTAAATTATTTCAGTACAGACATTAATTTCAGTTTTGCTCTTACTATTATTTTGGTAATATTATAAATATTAATACATATAATGTTGTGTTTAAAAATAAAGATAATTTTTTAATTAGTTGATACCCATTGAATGTACATAAAATGGTGTGCATTATATTGGTAGTTTATATTATGTAACTTCTTGGTTATAATTTTTCCCAATTGTATTAAAAATGCTTATCAGGATTAATTCCCTCCTCTGAAAAACAGAGTCTTCATGCTCTGTTTTTTGAATATCAAAAAGAGAAGTTACCTCATTGCTATTGCTACAGTGCCATACTTTCGCACTTTTTGGTTTTGACTTGGTAAGCCTTGTACTTATATTCATCCTTATTCCTTGTTTATTAGTCCATAATTATTTCAACACTGGAGATAAATGGAACTACCATGCCTCAAAGTAAAATATTAAGCACCACTTAGATTTTAAGATCACAATGCAAGAAAAACTGTAATACTAGTGAACATTTACTGAGAGTCTCTTTATGATGAGAATAATTCTACCAAGTATCCTAAGAATCATTGCATGACTACTCACAATAATCAGATAAGAAAGATACCATTCTTATTCATTCAATTTAACAATAAAAGAAAAAACTAGGAACAGATACATAAAAAAAAAAGGACCAGTAGATATCAGTTCATGATTCAAACTAAGACCATTTACTTTTACACTTTTAATCACTAATTCACTGATATAATGTCAATACTAATTCCTGATCAATGCTAGCTTCTTATGAGCTTTGCCCTGACATGGACCTGAACCTTGTCAAACATTTGTCTCCTATCTCTCGACTTTGATACTATTTTGAAATTTGCACACCAGGTTCATTACAATTTCATTAAAGGCTAATTCAACCTCTGTATTCCGAAATGATTTCTTTTTATCCTTTGGACTTAACTAATTTTAATTTCTAGGATAGAAATACTTGTCCTCTCTTCAATTCTCCTTTCACATCTTGAAATCTTATGCATCCAGCAAATTCTAACCCATAAACTAAAATCTCTATAACCACCATGAAATAAAATATTTTTTCATCTACTTTTATGTGGCACTAATTTCTGACATCTACACAAAAATTTCACATATTTATAATTTATATTCTATAAGTTTATGTCTATTTGATTTTCCTTTAGTTATAAAGACAATGTTATATGGTTATCAATCATTCATTATGATCAGCTTATGAAGTCCATGGACCAAACAGTCTACTGGATCAAGTTTGTCATGCGCCACAAAGGAGTCAAGTACTTGCTGCCACCTACCAACAATCTCACCTGGTTCCAGTACTGCTCTCTGGTTGTGCTGGCCTGTGAGGCAATTTTTACTCTTTTTCATAATATGTTGCTTGTTTGATGATCAAAAGTTTGTTAAGACCAGAAACAAAAGAAAAGAGAGTAGCACTGTTTGAGATCTAAAGCAGGCAGACATGATAGGGAAGGTCATGACATTTAATTCCACCACTACTCATCAAGGTGTTGCAAAATTCTCCTCTACATTTCACAAGACATGTGCCTCTCCTGATTTATTTAAATATTTTGCTCTTTGTTAAACATTAGGTAATAAACAATTTTAATTTCAGAAAACTTAAAATAACTCCATTTTAATGCTTGCTTATGTATATTTCTAAACTGAAAAAAAAAATGAGATTCACTGGAAACTCAGGCTGTTTATTTGAGAAGTTCAGAAATAGCGTGTTTCTACCATGCATTTTTAGACATCTCTTTTGTATTTTTATGTTATTTTATTTCCAACATTTATTGTAAGTGCAGAGGCACATGTGCAAGTTGTGCAGGTTTGTTACATAGGTAAAGAAAACTCTTCTATATAAACACATACAATGATATGGATTATATGTGTCCCTGTCAAGAAAAACAGCAAGATCCTTCTTAAAAATGGCAAGACAGATTTTATTCTGACTACTGAAGTAGGAGATAGAGACTACAGTATAAATTGAGTTCAACTCTAACTAAGACAAAGGTAACTGAGGCTTGGCTTTTAAAGAGAAAACTGATATGAATAAAAATGAGGAATGAAAACAGAAAATTACATAAAAATTAAGTGGGAAATAATTGAAAACTATTAGGCAAGGTGGGTTAGACAGTGTATGTTTTGCAGTTTGGCAGGATCACATTATTTTGAGCCAAGACCTACCATGGAAGCTAGGGTGACCGTTAAAGACAAATTTATGACCTAGTGCACATATAAGCTAAGCAAAACTTGGCCAAGTTTCTTAACATGGTGTTTATACAAGTCTTTTGTGTTGCATTGGAGTTTAAAGCTCAAATCCTTCATGAAATACAAAATATTTGTTAATGAGAATGTTGTTTGTTTCAAAATTATAGATGGTCGTAACTGACTTCCTATCCAAAACTATGCAACCTTTTAAAATCCTTGGTTAGAAAGACTAAAGATGGTTTCCACATGAGGCCTTGAATATGCTTGATTTACTGTTTTCACTTTAGTGAAGACCCTTTGTAATTGGATAATAATACACAAAATAAAATATGAGACGAGTTCCCTTTAGTTAGGAATTATAGATATGGTCCAGCAAGTTTAGTCCAGTCTCTCTAGATTGTAATGTTACATGATTTCTCTCCTGCAATAAGATGTCACTATTTCTTGGCCTTAATTTGTCAAGTCAGACATTTCTGACTTCTTTAATACCTGGAATACTGAGTATACACAAACCAGAAATATGTATAATCATTTTTCTTATTCTCTGCTCGTAACATGGAAAAGTAAATTGTAGATGGAATAAAGAGCCAAATATCTTGTGCAATAATTTTTAAGGTCTATGTTGAAGAAAGCACAATAAAGGGCAAAAAGCTCTCCAAATCTTGCCTTTAAATATTGGTCATTACAGCCTCTGGATTCAGAAAAAGATTTGCAAAGCAAACCACAGAGAAGAAAGAAACCAACTTAAGAGCAGTTCTTCTGTCTGACAAGAGATGTACCTGAACAATCAGATAGAACAGAGGCATAATGATCATTTGTAACACATGAAAAAGATTGTTACAGTAATCTTTTTTATGTTAAAATATTTTTAGCTATAGTTGGTAATAAAACAAATTATTTTAATGTCTAGAAAATAAATATACACTGAATATTTTACTTTATTAAATGTTGAATATATAGTCATGCCACTAGAAAGAAAAAAATAACAAAGTCCAAGAAAGGAAAAAAGTAATGCATTCATGCACTTTAATTATAGTAATGTCTTTTTTTTTAAAGTTTGAAGAAAATCTTATATGTATATATATTAGTCTGAGGCAATAATGATGCTCAACATGTACTACAAAAGCTAAATTCTAGTCTGTTTATATTTTCTTAATGAAGTGTCTTCTGAAAATGTATCAGAATATATCAGAATATACTTTCCTAATAAATAATATACTTTATTACGAAAGTATATTCTGAAAATTGATCTTCTTTGAAATTCTTAGACCGTATTTCCAGATACATGAATCTATGTCTATCCGTGAGTGAACAAATAATACTTTCACTAGTTTAATTTTGAGAAGTCTTTTCACATAAAGTGATATGTACATATATATTTAGGAAAATATGTGAACATGAAGGATGGAGAGTCATAAAAATTTCATAATAAATTGAATTACAAAAATTGCGATAATATGATGCGTCTGTTTCCTGGAGATTGATTCTACAAGCTTTTAAATATCTCAGCAGTTAACAAAGTTTAAACACAGAAACTCTAAGCAATCACATGGAATTATACAATTGATATAACATTCTTCATATTTGTGATTTTTTTTAATTTTGAATATGCTGCATAAAGACAGGGATATGCAAGCACCACAGAACTTGAAGACAAAAATAAAATAATTGTAAATGTTATCTTGAAAATAACATATGAAGCTGAATCTATGTCAAGGACAAATGGTTTAGGAGTTTTCTGAATTAATTTCTATGCAGTATGCAATATTTCTTAAAAGATAAACAAATGTGCTATTAGAAGTTGTCTTCTTACATTCTTTAAGTATATTATTTAATATTCTTAAGTATATTCTTTTACATACATATCCTTAAATTCCAACATTAATAATAAATATTTCTGAATAACTGAGGAGTTTGTCCTTGGAAGGGATGCGCCTTCCTGTATCAATCACCTCACTATCACTCCAATGTCCTCTATTGAGGAAGCTTAACATTCAACTACCTGGCAAAGGAGGAATGCTTACAGGATCCTGATTCGGTATCATAAAGCCGTATTTGCATCCGAGGGACAATAAATTAAAAACTGGTGGGGTATAACATTTCAAATTTATCATTTGTTATTATTCTACAAGCTGTATCCTTGGGCACTGAATCTTGGTAAAATTTGGATGAGTAGGAGGCATGACTTTCTTTTGAAAATAACATTTTTGGCCAGGCGCAGTTGCTCATGCCTGTAATCCCACCACTTTGGGAGGCGGAGGCGAGTGGATCACTAGGTCAGGAGATAAAGACCACCCTGGCTAACACGGTGAAACCCCATCTCTACTAAAAATACAAAAAATTAGCCGGGCATGTTGGCAGGTGCCTGTAGTCCCAGCTACTAGGGAGGCTGAGGCAGGAGAATGGCAGGAACCTGGGACGCGGGGCTTGGGTGAGGTGAGCCGAAATTGCGCCACTGCACTCCAGCCTTCCAACTTGGGCAACAGATCAAGACTCCGTCTAAAAAAAAAAAAAAAAAAAAAAGTAAAAGAAAAGAAAAGAACATTTTTGAAAGTGGGGGCGTATAGAGGTTCTGACAAAGGTGAGCTTAAAATTGGCCCACCGAGTCCACATTTCCACTGGTGGTCACTTGTCTTATGTCCAAATATATAATAAGAATTGAGATACTAGCACGTTGGAGTTTTGATTTCAGTAGTTGTTAGCTCAGAGCTCAGACTTGGTGAGAGGGAGTCTTGTTGTGCTGGGCCCATGTGTACTCTTCACTTAGCACCACTTTATTCATACTCCCAACAAACCAGCACTGGAGTCATCAGTTATTTGGAGATTTACCTATGTTGGATATTAATTTTTACCAATTCAAGTATATGAAGATATATCATTGATCCCATTGTTAGTCCCTAATTATTAAACTGACTAATCACTTTTCGGGTTTATGATCCAGTCAGAACTTTGTTCATGTACTGCACTCATTTTTCAGGTGATATTTTTCTTTAGATTCTTCTTTAGTATAGAGACTTTATTAAGGATAAATTTCTTACTCATAAGTGATCTAGAATCCTAAGTCATCATGACTATGGCTCAGAGTGACTAGCAAAGAAACAAAATTAATAAAAGTCAGATAAACTGTAGCAGGACGAGCTGCAGACAAACTCCTCAGACACCGAATTAAAGAAGGAAGGGGTTTATTCAGTGGGGGCATTGGCAAGACTCCTGTCTCAAGAGCTGAGCTCCCCGAGTAAGCAATTCTTGTCCCTTTTAAGGGCTGACAACTCTAAGGGGGTGCATGTTAGAGGGTCGTGATTGATTGAGCAAACGGGGGTACGTGACTGGGGGTTGCATACACCAGTCATTAGATTGGAACAAAACAAGATAGGGATTTTCACAGTGCATTTCTATACAACGTCTGTAATCTATAGACAGCATAACTGATTAGGTCAGGGGTCAATCTTTAACTCCCAGGCCCAGGACGAGGAGCCGGGCTGTCTGTGGATTTCATTTCTGACTTTTAGTTTTTACTTCTTCTTTCTTTGGAGGTGGAAATTGGGCATAAGACGATATGAGGGGGGTCTCCTCCCTTAAAACAAGTAAAAATTAATGAATAATCCTTAGTCAGACAAGGTAAACATTGCAGCTGGATTGATCAATAATAATGAGGACATGCAGGTTACAAGAGGCAGGACAGAACGAAATAAAAATTGAGACAATCACATTGAATCAGGGCATAAATACCTTAACAAAGCATACAATGTGTAGTTAAGACCAGAAAAAAAAAACTAGAAACAAGAGAGCTTTGGAAGAAAAACTAATCAGGAAAGCTTTAACATAAGGTGTTAACAAGCAGCCCTTTTTTTATTTTAATCAGTTTATTGGCAATTTCTAAAGCATTAAGGGATTCTTCTTGAGGGCTGTATCAGTCAAGCATTCAGTTCCACTTTACTTCATGTAATCAACCAACATTTCATATAGTTAGGGAACACATTTCTGATTTTAAAAATATCTAATTATTTTTGTATTTATCTTTCTCCTCATCCCATTCTTATTTTACATTAGTGACTCTTTCATCTCTGGACATTTGAATCATGCTTATTTAAAAATCTCATTTTGTGAAGGCACAGTGGTTCACATCTGTAATCCCAACACTTTGGGATGCTGAAATGAGAGGACTGTTTGAGCCCAAGAGTCTGAAATCAGCATGGACAATACAATGAGAGCTCATCACCACAAAAAAAAAAAAAAAAAAAAAATTAGTTGGGTGTGGTGGCATGCACCTGTGTTCCCAGCTACTGAGGGGGCTGAGGTGAGAGAACCACTTGAGGTTAGTAGGTTGAGGCTGAAGTGAGCTATGATCACACCACTGCACTCCAATCTGGAGGACTGAACAATGCCTTAAAAAATAAATATAAAAATCGAAAATCAAATCTCATTCTGATTGTTCCCTCTATCTAGAATCCTTGAATGCAAATCTTTCAATTTTGTATGACTGCTTAGTTCCTCATGTTGTTTTCTTGAGGAAATCTTCAACAGCTGTTGCTTTCTACAACATTCCTCATGTTCTGTATTGTAGGACTATCCCTTCACAGGTTTTTTCAATTGTCTCTGCTGCAGTCTAGGGAGATCTCTAGTGCCACATATTTTTTCCGTATTTATTTTATAACAGGATGTCAATGCACCCTGTAGAGTAAATGTTTTTCCCTACTTCTAGGGACTATGTCTCATATGTTTTCCTCCCCAAAAGTCACTTTGTCACAGCTCTTACAAGAATCTATTCACAGAATTCTCTCTGATTTTAACAATTTGTAAACATCCTTCCTTTTCTTTTTTTTTTTTCTTTTTCTTTATTTTTTTTTTGAGACAGAATCTCACTCTAATGCCCAGGCTGGAGTGCAGGGGTACAATCTCTCCTCACTGCAACTTCTGCCTCCTGGTTCAAGCAATTCACATGCCTCAGCCCCCCGAATAGCTGGGATGACAGGCACCCGCCACCACATCTGGCTAATTTTTGTATTTTTAGTAGAGACGAGGTTTCACCTTTCTGGCCAGACTGGTTTCAAACTGCTGACCTCAGGCGATCCACCCACCATGGTTTCCGAAAGTGCTGATGAAAGGAGGGGCCCGCTGGGCTTCCTGGGTCCAGTAGGGGCTCAGAAAGCTGTGAAACTCACTCATTTCCTACATCAGAATTACTTTGGTCCTGGATGAATAATATTGAAGATATATGCTTAAAATATTCCTAACATCAGAATTTGTGCATGTATTTTCTTCCTCAAGAAAGGTATAAGCAGCGAAAATTCTGCTGTAAGTTTCCCAGTGTCCTGTATTGTAAGCTTCCCAGTGTCCCCCTCCCCTAAAACTAAAAGGAAAGTTAAAACCCCTTTTTTTCTGAGACCAGATGCCTTATCCATGTTCCCAATTCCAATTCCCTGTAAACATACTTTGTAAAGTCCTGTAAAATCCTGTCTCCTTTGCCAGGCCGCTGCAAGAAAGTAGATAAAACCTAAGTTACAATTCCAGTTTTCCTCAAAATCTAAGACATGTCACAAAATAATTTACTGCATTTGTTTCTCACTCTAGTAACATCTTCCCTCTGCACGTATTTCCCACCTTAAGGATTTTAAAAGGCAACAGCACATTCTAACTCTGGCTACCCACTCGGGACCCCTTCCACGCTGTGGAAGCTTTGTACTGTCACTCCGCTCAATAAAGTCTACAGCTTTTTTTGTTTTTTTTTGTTTTTTCTCTCAGTCCAATTCTTTGGCATGGCTAAGGCAAGAAGAACCTTTGACATTTCACTGGGATTATAGGTGTGAGCCACCATGCCTGACTCTTACACCATTTTATACTAGGCTCTATATGTTGTTCTATGTCATTTTTTCTTGTAGATGTGTATGTGTCTTCAATAGAATAAGTGGGAAAGAATTGATCCACTTATGATCACTTCAGTATTCTATGCCGTATGATTAATTTGAGGTCTGTTCATAGGAAACCTATTTTGTATTTAAAATATCTATGAATAAATATTTTACAATCCATAATAAATGTTTCAGTAGGTGTAAAAATTTAAATCCACACACTTTTATGATTTTGCTCTGTTTCTATTGACAATATATAATGAATTTGCTAGTTGCACAGTGACTTCTGTTGACTAACTCAACAGCTTATATTTTGGAGATTTTGAGACATGACTGCAAATACTGTGACATTCGAATCAAACCATGGTCCCTCCCCTTGAACTGTAGCAAGTCTTGTGACTGTCTCAGCAAAAATATAGTAGAAGAAGACTATTAGAAAAGACACTACATTATCTCTGTCTGTCTCTCTGTCTCTGTCTGTCTGTCTTTGTTTTTATTTATATCTCTTTCTATCTCTCTCTCTGTCCTTTTTCCTTCTCTCCCTTTTTCTCCCTCTGTACACTTTGGAGCGCTGTGTTACACTCAAAGTCCTGATGATAAATGACAGTTTGGGGAGAGGTGCAGAGAGGAGACTAGCAAGTCAGGATTATTCAGTCAAAAAGGAATTTCAGTCTTTTGACATCAATCACTAAGTATGTGAATTAATGACCTTCAGATGATTACATCCTCAGCCACCATATGAAAGTAATGACCAGAGAAATACTCTGTATGAACCACCTGGCTGAGCCCACCCAACACTCATGCTATGAGAGTTCTATTAAAATGCTTATTGTTCTTCAAAGTCCCCACAGTTGAGGGTAGTTGGTTATGAAGTGATAGATAACTAAAATGATATTTCTAAAATCTTAATTATACATTCATAATAACATACAATTAATACAGGCAAGAAAATGAAAACTACAAATGTAATATTTTGAAAATAACTGTAACCCAGAAAGGGGAGTCAGCATAGCATGGTGGTTAAGAGCTCTTGCACTCTGGATCCAGTTAGCCTGGATTCAAGTCCTTGCAAAACCACTGCAGAATTATGTGGGGTTTGGCAAGTTGCCTCACCTCTATGCCTCAAATTCTCCATCAGTGAAACGGAGATGGAGCAATGCCATTATCTACCTCATGTGGCTGATGAAAGGTTGGATGTATTAACTTGGTAAAGCACTACAGTAGCTGTATGTAGCAAATGAAATTTGCATGAATTACAATAATTATTAAGTAGACAGATGTCCCGACCTGCAGGACAGTCAAAGGGGCCCTGGAAGGGGGAGTGGGAATGGAGGAGACAAGAAAACATGAGAAATGGAGACAAGACAAATAGCCTGATCAAGTCTCGTTTATTGAATGCAGGGTCATGCCTTATATAGGCTGGCAGAGGAAGAGGTTGGGCCAGGGCGGTGACGGGGGGCCGGGTCTTCTCAAATTACAATCACGCATGCGCGGTGGGTTTGTACTTTTCCCCCCGTGTGGGATCGCGCCTGCGCCCTAGGCTGCATATCTTCCTGGGCGGGAAAATGTTTGCACGCGCGCGGGAAAGGTTGGCGCGCGCAGGAACAGTTTAGGCGTGCACGGGAACAGTTTGGGCGCGCGCGGGAAAAGCTTTAGGCGCGCGCGGGAAGGGTCCGCAATAAAGAACCCGGAAATGTGCCGTCTTGTCTCCGCTTTGCGGAGATCAAGCAACAGAGGTCGGCTAATTCCGGGCCTCATGGCTCCGGACAGGTCCCCCTTTTTTATATATAATTATGGCTAGAAGATTGTCCCTCGGGAACTGCGCCTGTCTTAGGTTGGAGTAATGCATCTCATCACTGGTACCCGTCAGGGGATTAGGCAGTAGCTTATGACGGCCCTCCTGTCTTAGGTTAGTGAGAGATGACACTCTCTTACCCGTCATTGTCTGTCCAGTTCAGCGCATAGGGAAGGTGGTCATAATGGGTGTGAGTATGAACCACCGCGATCTTCTTGTTCTAGGCGATGATAATGGACCTGTATAGGCTTCGCTTGGATAGCCTCGACTTGTTGCTTAAGGAATGTTAGGAGCTTATTGAAGACCAAAGGTCCTACGGAGAGTAAGAGCAATAGGCAAAGCAGGGGGCCCAGGAATGGCATAAGATAGGGAAGGAGTTCATGGAACCCAGTCCAAAATGGGTTATCGGTTATTTCTTTTCGTCATTTTTCTAGGTCTTCTTGTAGACGCCTGATTTTATCCCTGACAATCCCAGATTTGTTGGCATAGAAACAGCACTTTTCCTGTAAAGCCAAGCAGATGCCTCCCTGTTCTGCAGTTAGTAAATCTAGGCCTCTTCTATTTTGGGGTACTACTTCTGCCAGAGAATCTACCTGATCTTGTAAATCTTGTATAGTACTTGAGATGGCCTGCATATCTGAGATCAATTGGTGAGATAATTTGGTGTATTGAGTGACAGAGACCCCTAGGCTTGTAGCCCCAGTTGTTACAGCAGTAGTTATGCCTAATCCTACAAGTAAGGGGATAAATTGTATTGCCCTTTTGTTTCTTCCTAAAAAGTGATCTATAGCTGGGATAGGTACAGGTTCATCTCCAGGGATAATGTCTATGTCTGGCAAAAGTGTGGCTAAGACACAGCGTCCTGTCCAGTTAGTAGGTAAATAGGTATAAGCCCTATTATAGGGAGGGGGATAAGTAAGAGTTTGTGGCCAGTCAGAATTATGATATTTTGCTGCCCCTTCCTCTAAATTATTCCAGTTTACTTCTGAAGGGTTAAGGTTATTTTTACTTTTGCTTTCATTAGTTGTGGGTAAAACTGGGTATTTTTTAGCCTTTTCCTTATTTGATGTTTCTATATTTGTTATTGAGGGGATCCCAGCCTCTTCCTTGTCGCTTTGTAGTGATATAAGGTCTATTTCTTTATTAGGTATGGATTTTTCAAGGTCGGTTTGGGAGCTGCCTCTTAATATTTCCTCAGTCTGAGTAACCACCGCCATTACCTCAGGATCTTTTTCTTTTTCCTTTTTATCTATATCTTTGATTAGATTCCAATAAGAAAAGGCTGTTATCGGAACCTTTTCTGGTCCAAAAGTACTATAATAATCTTGAAAACAATCTCCCACTCTACGCCACCTCTTTACGTCAATGGTCCCCTCTTGTGGAAACCAAGGGCAGGTTTCTTTTACAAAATCAAAAAATTTAAACAAATCATTACTTTTAACCTTTACTCCTCATTTTTTAAAGCCTCTTTTAATTGCCCTACATAAATTTGATGCTGGCTTAATTCTTGTCCCATAATCAGACACTATTTCTCACCTCTGGTTCCAACGCGGCAGGCTCCTGCGACGACCGGAGGAATTTCTTCCACTTTCACTTTCGGCTGACTTTAGTGCCTTCTTCCTCACTTTTTCCCCCGTGTCCAGGTCCCTGGTCGGGCGCCAGGTGTCCCGACCTGCAGGACAGTCAAAGGGGCCCTGGAAGGGGGAGTGGGAATGGAGGAGACAAGAAAACACGAGAAATGGAGACAAGACAAATAGCCTGATCAAGTCTCGTTTATTGAATGCAGGGTCATGCCTTATATAGGCTGGCAGAGGAAGAGGTTGGGCCAGGGCGGTGATGGGGGGCCGGGTCTTCTCAAATTACAATCGCGCATGCGCCATGGGTTTGTACTTTTCCCGGGCGCCGGATCGCGCCTGCGCCCTAGGCTGCATATCTTCCTGGGCGGGAAAATGTTTGCGCGCGCGCGGGAAAGATTGGCGCGCGCCGGAACAGTTTAGGCGGGCGCGGGAACAGTTTGGGCGCGCGCGGGAAAAGCTTTAGGCGCGCGCGGGAAGGGTCCGCAATAAAGAACCCGGAAATGTGCCGTCTTGTCTCCGCTTTGCAGAGATCAAGCAACAGAGGTCGGCTAATTCCGGGCCTCATGGCTCCGGACAGACAGAAAAATTTTCATGATTTGAATCTTTACCTAAAATGCTTCATATATTTTTAATGTATCATGTTTCAAATATAAATGATAAAATGACAGAATTTGCTATTTTAAATATGTCAGAATTAAATTTATGATAATTTAATTAACCGATGACTGACAAATTCATTGGGTCCTCTGGGCAAAATTTGATCAGCCACATGTTTACATGTCTTTTTTTTAATATTTGAGGTAAAATTACATAAAATAACATGCACATTTTAACCATTTAAAAGTAAACAATTCAGTGGCATTCACAAGGCATTCACAGTATTGTGTAATTGCCACTTCAATCTAGATCCAAAATTGTCACCAACCTACAAGGATGTTTATACACATTAGGCAGGCACTCTCCATTCAAGCTTGCCCTATCCTGGAATATGGCATTTTTGTTCAAATCATTCCATTGTATATTAGAAGATTTGTTTAAAGACATACAAAAATTATATTTTTTTCTTAATTTTCTTGATGTTATGTATCGCATTTATTGGTTTGCATATGTTTAAACTTCCCTGCATCCCTAAAATAAATTCCATTTCATCATAGTGTATAAACGTTTTGATGTGTTGTTGAATTTCATTGGCTAATATTTGTTGAGAATTTTTGCATCTATGTTCATCAGAAAAGTTGGCCTACAGATTTTTTTTCTATATTTTCATTTTTATTTTTTATTTTTATTTTATTTATTTATTTATTTATTTTTTGGCTCCTTCTTTCTGGTTTTGGTATCAAGGTAATCCTTACACAGCCATAAAACACTTTTTTTCAAAACATAGACTTCTCTTTAATGTTTTGGAAGAAACATTTTAGAAAAATGGTTTAACTGTTTTTTAATACTTTGAATGAAATTAGTACATTTTTTATGTGAGTTTTTATTCCTGCTTCAATTTTGTTCCTCATTATTTCTCTCCTCATGCTTCTATTTCTTCATAATTCAGTTCTGATTGGTTGTACATGTCTAAAAAAATACATCCTTTAGATTTTTTAATTTGTTGGCAGATATTTGTTTATAATAGTCTCTTACAATCCTTTGTATTTTTGTGTATCAGTTGTTGTGTATCCTTTTCATCTCTTATTTTACTTATTTGAGTCATCTCTTTTTGTAGCTATTCTAGCTGAAGCTTTTTTCAATTTATCTTTTCTTTTGTTGATCTTTAAATATTTTCCAAATGATTTTATCTTTTCTCTTGTTGATCTTTAAATATTTTCCAAATGATTTTTTTAACTTTCTATTTATATTTTCTGTGTTTCCTGACCTCTTTTATAAAAAGATGTGCTCTGAATTCTCTGTCAGAAATTTCACGTATACTTATTTCTTCTACTGCATGAGGTGAGTTCTGTTGTTTTTTAACAGTGTTGTATTTCCTTTCATCTTTACATTGCTGTTTCCATATTTAAAGAGATATCCACATATTCTACCTTTTATAGGTGTATTCTTATGTTGTTCAGCCTTCACTACTTAATATTGGAATATAATTCCTTGCCACCAGTTGCTTTTTGTTTGGGCAAGGACTTCGTATTTGCCATCCGAATTTAATACTGCACCAAAACTCAATATTTGCTCTAATGTTGTTTTCCAGTCTTGGGAGACTTATTGTGAGCATCTGTATTTAAATGCTGCACTGGAACTTAAACCCAGACTTGCAGTGATTTCTAGGTCTGGGAGAGATTTAAACCATCATTGGAAGTTAATTTCAAGCCTTATACTTGTCTCCCAGTCAAGGCAAATCTCCACATGACTCCCTGGGAATTGTAAAAAACCTTGTCAAAGATTCAGACCTTCCTTTAGATCGTGCCCCCTGCAGTGCTATGGTTCTGGTCAGACTCCTCTGTGTGGCATCCCCGTAGCTAGGAACACAAATCAGATGCCAAGATCTCTGTGCCGATCACTGTGATTACTACCCCCACTCTTGTCCCCAGTTTACCCCAGGTGGTTCACCCTTCTGAACACTCTTAATACCTCCTGTGTGGTAGCACAAATGTGGGCTTTCCCCCTAAATTTACAGACCCATGACGAAATTATATGTCCACTTGAAATTCCCTCATCCCATTTCAATAACTGCAGGTAAAATGAAGTTTTCTCACAGTGGTGTCACTTTGGTGTGTGGAAGAGGGGTGGTATCATCCAAAAAAATTACTCATCTTACCAATCGTAAGTTTTTTCATGTCCGTGAGTCTCAGGGTTTTCCCCTTCTCTATTGAGATCTGGTGAATTCAGAGCGGCACTTCTGTATTTGGATAGCTACTAGTTGTACTTTTGTGGGGGAATTGATGTTGGGTTTTTAAAATTTTATTATTTTGTTGACATCACAAAATGTCAACGAATTGACACGATATTGTTGAAATAGCTTTCTGAGTTTGCAAACCATTATGTTTTTAGAATTTGATGTCTACCAAATATTAAATGAGCTGGATATTTCTCACTTAAATGTTCTATATAATTATTTGGTTGTGTGTTTTTTCTAGTAAATAATTATCATGCACCAAAGTCATATGTTTCTAACACAAACTTTATCACTTCTATTCTAAAATGCATCTCAGAATATAGGGACAATATAACTATATATATGACAACTCAAGATTTTACTTTAGAAATGTATATAAACTATACTATTCTATGTGGCATTGCATCTTTATAATGAAGAAAATTTTTTTCTCTGCAGGAAATGGAAGAATTTGTCTAGAGCTCTGACGAAGATGGTGTTGTTGTGTTTTCTCTGGAGTCAGTTGTACAAAACCTTACAGAAGAAAAGGATAATCTTATCGCTTCAGCCGTGACTCATATTCCACAAAACGTCATACAACCTCCAATCCTTTTAAGAAGCTATTCACACAATGGAGAAAGCATGGCTTTCCATTTGGAGCTTGAATCTCATTTTTCAATTTGCATAACAGTCACTAGATTTATGTAACAATTTGGAAAACATTATGGTAGTTTATGTGGGCACAACTGATTGTTTGCCTAATGATCTTTGCTATTACTTTTGTAACACTTCTCTTGGTTGTCATTTATTTATAATAAAATAAAAATAAAGCATTAAGTCGCCATTTCACATTGCAGGATTTGAAATCTTAAGACCTATTCTGATGACTCCAAAAGAAACTTCACAAGTATACTAGCTCAAAGGAACAGAAAAATTGGGGGATGATATCAGAAAGAGAGAGAAGAATCATGCTCAATAGTATTCTCAACATATTTGATTGTATGGGAACCCTATTCAGTGTACTTAAACATAAAAGTAGAAGCTTAGATTTATGTGGTCTTTCTAATGAACTGGAGTTTTCTATAGTTAAAAGGCAATTATGATTTTAATATTAGAGTCTAACAATTTGCATGTAATACTTTATGATATCAGTTAATTTTATTATTACTGTAATTCTAGATTTCCTCTCTTTAGTTGGTGATATTTATACACTAGCCTAGAGGGTTTTTTAAAAAAACTTTTATGTTTAGTTAAATTTCAAAACACTCAATAAAAGCAAGTATACTAATTAGGAACGTGAAATTAGTTTTGATTATGAGATTCTCTTTTTGGGAGTTCAGAATATCTATGTAATCGTTTGTTTTCAAGTGTAAGATTTTCATATAGGTTTCCAGAAAGAAAAAAGTATGTAACTAAGGTACAAATACAAACAAAATTCGACATTGAACAATGAAATATAGGTAACTTCTGTCTCTTTCTTTCTTTTTTTTTTTTTTTTTTTGAGGCGGAGTCTCGCTCTGTCGCCCAGGCTGGAGTGCAATGGCCGGATCTCAGCTCACTGCAAGCTCCGCCTCCCGGGTTTACGCCATTCTCCTGCCTCAGCCTCCTGAGTAGCTGGGACTGCAGGTGTCCACCACCTCGCCCAACTAGTTCTTTGTATTTTTTTTTAGTAGAGACGGGGTTTCACCGTGTTAGCCAGGGTGGTCTTGATCTCCTGACCTCGTGATCCGCCCGTCTCAGCCTCCCAAAGTGCTGGGATTACAGGCTTGAGCCACTGCGCCCGGCCTGTCTCTTTCTTTTTTAATTAAAAATAAATAAATAAAATTAAGGGGAGAAGGAAGCTTAAAGAGAAAAGACAACCAACTATCCAAAACCAGACCAAAGCCAAAGCAATGTTTGTCTCTGGAAAACTGTAAATTTGATAATAGAGCTAGAGTGGCCAAGTGATTTACATTTACACAGAAGTTGTGTGTCCGTAAGAATATTTAACTTCCATATGCTGACAAATTAGCCAACACTGCTTTTTTTGTTGTTGTTATTTTTATAATCTCACTCCTAGAAGCTTTGAGTTTGCCATAAACAAAATCATAAATGGTATGCTTAATAGATAAATGGTATCCACCCTTTTAAAAGGTGACTGCAAACAGTCCTACTATTGCTTTCAGTGATTACAAAGGACCCTTGTATACTCCCATCTCAAATATCATCTGAAATAGAGTGGATTGTATGAATTATAATGCACTGAAAACTCAAAACGCTATTATCTTGTGGTTTAGCTTGTGAAATGCATACATTTTCTTCCTCGGGTTTTATAGAGATTCCAAGGAAAGAAGCCAACTATGTTAGGAGCCAATACTCGGCTCTATGTTTGGATATCCCAGAGTGATCTTCGTGATAAGATTATGACAAAGTAAAAATAAGGAATTTCATGAGGAAAAAATTGAATAACTGCTTAATAGCTAATAAATTTAACAAAAATTTAAAATTTATAGTTTGTTATTTTACCTTTAATTTTAAAGTGTATATAATTAAGTAATTGGTCATTAATTTTTTTGAGTCTCACTATTATTCAAGTAAGGTTCAAGCAATGTAGGAATAAATTAATGTCTCTTTTCCTTAAGAAAGCAAATTTATTTTGTAATGATGCCCTTTTTGTTCACTTTTGTAGAAAATTCTGCCCTCTTCAGTGAATGATTTCATAGATTTTTTTCCCTACATGTCTCTGAAATTATTTTAAGCTATGATAATAAAAACCTTACTTCTCACTCAGTGCCCAAACTAGGTCATCCCCAAACCAAAGCTTTTATCACTCAGGGTGATATAAATGAGATCTATGAAGCTATTTACCATGGAGTCCCCATGCTGTTTGGTGTCAGGTTGAGAACACCTCTCACATGAAAGTCAAATGAACAACTGTGCAGGTGAACATGAATACAATTGCAAGGGCAGATTTGCTTAGGTCTTTGAGAACAGTTGTTAATGATCCTTTGTAAGTATTACCGCTTTAAAAGGCTTATCTACCATTGATTATGTTATACATCATACTAGAAAATGTTAGGGGACATCCTGTTTAAAAGATCTGATCTTTGACAAATCTGACAAAAACAAGCAATGGGGAAAGGATTCCCTATTTAATAAATGGTGCTGGATACTGGATAGTCATATATAGAAAGCTGAAACTGGATCCCTTCCTTACACCTTACACAAAAATTAACTCAAGATGGATTAAAGACTTAAATGTCAACCTAAAACCCTAGAAGAAAACCTAGGCGATACCATTCAGGACATAGGCATGGACAAAGAATTCATGACTAAAACACCAAAAGCAATGGCAACAAAAGACAAAATTGACACATGGGATCTAATTAAACTAAAGAGCTTCTGCATGGCAAAAGAAACTACCATCAGAGTGAACAGGCAAACTACAGAATGGGAGAAAAATTTTGCAATCTACCCATATGACAAAGGACTAATATCCAGAATCTACTCTGGATTTTGTTCTCACACTTGGTCAGATTATAAACATATCATTTGTCAAAAGATATATTTTAGAAACATTTTATGAAATCAAAAAATTTGAGGGAAATATTTCTTGATTAAAACTACATCTTGACAGAGCTTCTAAAACAAGAACTAAAAATCATTTAATCAAGAAACCTAGGCCAGGCGCGGTGGCTCAAGCCTGTAATCCCAGCACTTTGGGAGGCTGAGACGGGCGGATCACGGGGTCAGGAGATCGAGACTATCCTGGCTAACACGGTGAAAACCCATCTCTACTAAAAATACAAAAAACTAGCTGGGCGAGATGGCGGGCGCCTGTAGTCCCAGCTACTCCGGAGGCTGAGGCAGGAGAATGGTGTAAACCTGGGAGGCGGAGCTTGCAGTGAGGTGAGATCCAGCCACTGCACTCCAGCCTGGGAGACAGAGCCAGACTCCATCTCAAAAAAAAAAAAAAAAAAAAAAAAAAGAAAAGAAAGAAACCTATGTCAAAAGTTTAAGAATCAAGGCTTAATAGTATTCTTGCAGATGTCCTTGGTAAAATCTGCCGGCAGGGATAATTAAAATACTCATTGTATATACTTTGTAATTCCTTTTTGGCCTTTTTTTTTTTTTTTTTTTTTTTTTTAGATGGAGTCTAACTCTGTCACCCAGGCTGAAGAGCTGTAGTGCTAGAGTGCAGTGGCACAATCTTGCTCACCACAACCTCTGCCTTCCAGATTCAAGCAATTCTCGTGCCTCAGCCTACTGAGTAGCTGGGACTACAGGTGTATGTCACCACACCTGGCTAATTTTTTGTATTTTTAGTAGAGACGGAGTTTCAACATGGTGGCCAGGTCGGTCTTGAACTCCTAACCTCAGGTGATCTCTCCACCTTGGCCTCCCAAAGTGCTGGGATTACAAATGTGAGCCACTGTACCCAGCCCAGTGTGGAGTTTCTATTCCCTCCTTCTATGTACCTGTGGTTCTGTAAGAATTAAGTGATCAAATAATAATAATGGAGAGGGTAAAAAAAAATGATAAGACATCAGAAAGATAGTGGATTAGAAAGCATCAACTCATGTCTCCCCTTGCAACAGTAAGAATTTTTCACACAATCACAGATAAAAGACTCTCTTTAGTTTTGATATTCAGGTAGGATGTTGTGAAACCCCTGTGTAGCCCAAGACCTAGCAAGAGCATTTTGAGAATACATACCAGAACTCAGGTATTAGACTCACTGATCATGCCAGAAACAGCCCCATTTCCCAAAAAGCTTGTCTACAGCCCTCTTTGGTCTTGAGCCTGTAATCAAAATTATCTTCCCAGGAGTCCAGGAGGAATCATACTCACTAGTGGCTTAGCAGAAAAGCCTATCTACCCACCAACATTGATCTCAGCTGCAGAATTGACAGTTATCTTGTAACTCAGGGGCAGCTCCTTCAGTTGTGGTGCCAGATTATTACTGTTTGTGCAAGGACATAGAAGGAGACTCACGCATGTCTTTCAGTCCAGTAATTACCTGTCCATCTGAGTATGTGACAGGCCTGTCAATCTTCATTCAAACACAAATTGTGAGGAAGCCTAGTTTCAGCTCTAGCCCTTCTGGCTGCAGTTGGAGAACTATCCTATCCACATAGAAAATTGCTAGGGGTTGCTTGTCCACCTGCTAATGAGGTAGGCTCACCATCCTCCTTCTGCCATAAATCCCTAGGGAGCCCAGCCCCAGCTGCAACCTTACTTTCTGCAATCAAGGACCTTCCTTGCTCATGTAGAAAACTGTTGGGAGGCACATGTTTCTGGGCCACTGTCCAGGCTCACCAGTCTCTGCTCCCAGAGCATATGCTGGGTGTGGGGAGGACAGTCTCAGCTCCAACCCCTCTTGCTACATTCAAATAACTGTTTCTGCTTTTCAAGAAAGACAAAAGAGACAAAAGACAAAAGAAAAGATGGCTATTCAAAGAAATAATAGCTGAAAACTTTCATAACTTGGAGAAGATATAAACATCCAGATAGAGTTAGGTAAAATTGACCATAAGATACAACATAAATAAGATTAATATATATTGTAATCAAACTCTCAAAAGTCAAAGAGAGGCTGCTAAAAGCAGCAAGATAAAAGAAGTAAAATGCATGTAAAGGAATTACAAGACATCTGGCAACAGACTTCTCTGGAGAAACCTTGTCAGCCATGATAGTGTCAGACAATACATTAAGAATGCCTAAGACAAAAGAAAAAAAAAAAAAACTGCCAATCAAAAATACTATATCGAGTATTAGCAATGAAGTAGAGATAAAGACTTTCCAGACAGGCTGAGTAAATCTAGCATCACCAGACATGTCCTACAAGAAATACAAAAGCAAGAAATGCAAAAATGAGTTATTCAAACTCAAGGAAAAAGATGTCACTGCATAACAAGAAATTATCTGAAGATAGAAAGCTCATTGGAAAATGTAAGTAGGAAGGCAAATTCAGAATACTCTAATACTGTAATTGTAGTGTGTAAACCACTCATATCTTTGTATAAATACTAAAAGACAAAACAATAAAAAGTAATAACAACTACAATTTATTAAGAGATTGGAAATATAAAAAATGTAAATTGTGGCATCAAAAACTTAAAATACAAGGGAACATTGCTGTTAAAGTATACAGGGTTTTTTGTTTGTTTCTCTTTCCAATCAAAGGTAAGTTTTATTGGTTTAAAATAAATTTTTATAAGATATTTTTCTCTCCTTTCCAAGAGTGCCGAACAGGAGCAGCTCCAGTCTGCAACTCCCAGCATAATCGACGCAGAAGACAGGTGATTTCTGCATTTCCAATGGAGGTACTTTGTTCATCCCTTTGGGACTGAATGGGCAGTGGGTGCAGCCCATGGATGATGAGCTGAAGCAGGAAGGGGTGTCGCCTCACCTGGGAAGTACAAAGAGTCAGGGGATTTATCTTTCCTAGCAAGGGAAGATGTGACAGACTGTAGCTGGAAAAATGGGACACTCCTGCCCAAATATTGCACTTTTCCCAAGGTTTTAGCAACCGGAAGACAAGGAGATTCTCTCTTGTGCCTGACTTGGGGGGTCCCATACACACAGAGCCTTGCTCACTACTAGCACAGCAGTCTGAGATTGAATTGTGAGGCAGTAGCCTGGCTGCAGAAGGGGCATCCATCATTGTTGAGGCTTGAGTAGGTAAACAAAGTGGCCAGGAAGCTTGAACTGGATGGAGCACATGGAAGCTCAGCAAGGCCTACTGCCTCTAGACTCCACCTCTGTGGGCAGGACATAGCTGAACAAAAGGCAGCAGACAACTTCTGCAGACTTAAACATCCCTGTCTGACAGCTCTGAAGAGAGCAGTGGTTCTCCCAGCATGGCATTTGAGCTCTGAGAACAGACAGACTGCCTCCTCAAGTGGGTCCCAAAATGAGAGACACCTCCCAGTAGGGGCCAACAGACACCTCATTACAGGCGGGTGCCTCTCTGGGATGAAGCTTCCAGAGGAAGGATCAGGTAGCAATATTTGCCTTTCTTCAATATTTGCTGTTCTGCAGCCTCTGCTGGTGATACCCAGGCAAACAGGGTCTGGAGTGGACCTCCAGCAAACTCCAACAAACCTGCAGCTGAGGGACCTGCCTTATAGAAGGAAAACTAACAAACAGAAAGGGATAGCATCAACATCAATAAAAAGGACCTCCATACCAAAATCATATCTGTAGGTCACCAACATCAAAGACCAAAGGTAGATAGAACCACAAAGATGGGGAGAAACCAGAGCAGAAAAGCTGAAAATTCTAAAATTCAGAATACCACTTCTCCTCAAAAGGATCACAGCTCGTCACCAGCAGCAGAACAAAGCTGGACAGAGAATGACTTTGACAAGTTGACAGAAGTAGACTTCAAAAGGTCGTTAATAACAAACTTCTCCAAGCTAAAAAAGCATGTTCAAACCCATCATAAGGAAGCTAAAAACCTGAAAAAAAAAAAAGGTTGGACAAATGGATAGTTAGAATAAACAGTGTAGAGAAGACCTTAAATGACCTGAGGGAGCTGAAAACCATGGCATGAGAACTTTATGACACATGCAAAAGCTGCAATAGCATATTCAATCAAGTGCAAGAAAGGGTATCAGTGATTGAAGATCAAATTTATGAAATAAAGTGAAAAGACAAGGTAAGAGGAAAAAGAAATGAACAAAGCCTCCAGGAAGTATAGGGTTAGATGAAGAGACCAAATATACATTTGATTGGTGTACCTGAAAGTGATGGAGAGAAGGGATCCAAGTTGGAAAACACTCTTCAAGATATTATCCAGGGGAACTTCCCCAACCTAGCAAGGCAAGCCAGCATTCAAATTCAGGAAATACAGAGAATACCACAAAGGTACTCCTCAAGAAGAGCAACCCCAAGACACATAATTATCAGATACACCAAGGTTGAAATGAAGGAAAAAATATTAAGGGCAGACAGAGAGAAAGGTCGAGTTATGCAAAAAGGGAAATCTATTAGAGCAACAGTGGATCTCTCAGCAGAAACTCTACAAGCCAGAAGAGAGTGGGGACCCATATTTAACATTCTTAAAGAAAAGAATTTTCAACCCAGAATTTCATATCCAGCCAAACTAAGCTTCACAAGTGAAGGGTAAATAAAATCCTTTACAACAAACAAATGCTAAGAGATTTTGTCATCACCAGGCCTGCGTTAAAAGAGCTCCTGAAGGAAACACTAAACATGGAAAGAAACAACCAGTACCAGCCACTGAAAAAACATGTCAAATTGATTAACCTTGAATGGAAATGGGTTAAATGCCCCAATTAAAAGACACAGACTGGCAAATTGGATATAGAGACAAGACCCATCACTGTGCTGTATTCAGGAGAACTATTTCACATGCAAAGATGTACATTGGCTAAAATAAAGGGATGGAGGAATATCTACCAAGCAAATGGAAAGAAAAAAAATTAAAAAGCAGGGGTTGCAATCCTAGTCTCTGATAAAACAGACTGTAAACCAACAAAGATAAAAAGAGACAAAAATACACCATTAAATAGTGGTAAAGGGATCAGTTCAACAAGAAGAGCTAACTGTCCTAATTATATATGCACCCAATACAGGAGAACCCAGATTCATAAAACAAGTCCTTAGAGACCTACAAACAGACATAGACTCCCACACAATAATAACGGGAAACTTTAACACCCAACTGTTGATATTAGACAGATCAATGAGACAGAAGGTTAACAAGGATATCCAAGACCTGAACTCAACTCTGAACCAAGCTGACCTAATAGACACTTACTAAACTTTACACCCCAAATCAACAGAATATACATTATTCTCTGCACCACATTGTACTTACTCAAAAATTGACCACATAATTCTAAGTAAAGCACTCCTCAGGAAATGTAAAAGAACAGAAATCACAACAAACTGTCTCTCAGACCAGAGTGCAATCAAATTAGAACTCAGGATTAAGAAACTCACTCAAAACCACACAACTACATGGAAACTAAACAACCTGCACCTGCATGACTACTGGGTAAATAATGAAATGAATGCAGAAATAAATATGTTCTTTGAAGCCAAGGAGAACAAAGATATAACATACCAGAATCTCTGGGACATATTTAAAGCATGTGTAGAGGGAAACTTATAGCACTAAATGCCCACAAAAGGAAGCAGTAAAGATCTAAAATTGACACCCTAACATCACAATTAAAAGAACTAGAGAAGCAAAAGCAAACAAATTCAAAAGCTAGCAGAAGGCAAGAAATGACTACGATCAGAACAGAACTGAAAGAGATTGAGACAAAAAAAAAAAAAAATACCCTTCAAAAAATCAATGAATCCAGGAGCTGGTTTTTTAAAATGATCAAGAAAATTGATAGATCACTAGCAAGACTAATGAAAAAGAAAAGAGAGAAGAATCAAATAGATTCGATAAAAATGATGGAGATATCACTACCGATTCCACAGATGTACAAACCACCATCAGAGAATACTATAAACAGCTCTATGCGAATAAACTAGAAAATCTAGAAGAAATGGATACATTCCTGGACACATACACCCTCCCAAGACTAAACCAGGAAGAAGTTGAATCTATGAAGAGACCAATGACAGGCTCTGAAATTGAGGCAATAATTAATAGCCTACCAACCAAAAAAAGTCCAGGACCAGATGGATTCACAGCCAAATTATACCAGAGATACAAAGAGGAGCTGGTACCATTCCTTCTAAAACTATTCCAATCAATAGAAAAGGAGGGAATCCTCCCTAACTCATTTTATGAGGCCAACATCATCCTGATACCAAAGCCTGGCAGAGTGACAAAAAAAACAGAATTTTAGACCAATATCCCCGATGAACATCTATGCAAACGTCCTCAAAAAAATACTGGCAAACTGAATCCAGCTGCACGTCAAAATGCTTATCCATCATGATCAAGTCAGCTGGGAAGCAAGGCTGGATGAACATATGCAAATCAATAAATGTAATCCATCACATAAACAGAGCAAACTACAAAAACCACATGATTATCTCAATAAATGCAGAAAAGGCCTTCAACAAAATTCAATAGCCCTTCATGCTAAAAACTCTCAGTAAATTTGGCATTGATGGAATGTATCTCAAAATAATAACAACCATTTATGACAAAAGCTCATCATACTGAATGAGCAAAAACTGGAAGCATTCCCTCTGAAAACCAGCACATGATAAGAATGCCCACTCTCACCACTCCTATTCAACATAGTGTTGGAAGTTCTGGCCAGGTTAATCAAGCAAGAGAAAGAAATAAAGGATATTCAGTTAGGAAAACAGGAAGTCAAATTGTCTCTGTTTCCAGATGACATGATTGTATATTTAGAAAACTCCATCTTTTCAGCCCAAAATCTCCTTAAGCTGATAAGCAACTTCAACAAAATCTCAGGATACAAAATCAATGTGCAAAAATTACAAGCATTTTTACACACCAATAACAGACAAACAGAGAGCCAAATCATGAGTGAACTCCCATTCACAATTGCTACTAAGAGAATAAATTACCTAGGAATCCAACTTACACCTTACACAAAAATTAACTCAAGGTGGATTAAAGACTTAAATATAAACCTAAAATCCTAGAAGAAAACCTAGGAAATACCATTCAGGACATAGGCATGGACAAAGAATTCATAACTAAAACACCAAAAGCAATGGCAACAAAAGCCAAAATTGACAAATGGGATCTAATTAAACTAAAGAGCTTTTGCATGGCAAAAGAAACTACCATAAGAGTGAACAGGCAACCTACAGAATGGGAGAAAATGTTTGCAATCTACCCATCTGACAAAGGGCTAATATCTAGAGTCTACAAAGAACTCAAACAAATTTACGAGAAAAAAACAACACCATCAAAAAGTGGGCAAAGGATATGAACAGACTCTTCTCAAAAGAAGACATCTATGCAGCCAACAGACATATGAAAAAATGCTCCTTATCACTGGTCATCAGAGAAATGCAAATCAAAACCACAATGAGATACCATCTCACACTAGTTAGAATGGCAATCATTAAAACGTCAAGAAACAACAGATGCTGGAGACGGTGTGGAAAAAAGGAACGCTTTTACATTGTTGGTGGTAGTGTAAATTAATTCAACCTTTGTGGAAGACAGTCTAGAAATTCTTCAAGGATCTAGAACTAGAAATACCATTTGACCCAGCAATCCCATTACTGGGTATACACCCAAAGGGTTGTAAATCATGCCACTATAAAGAAACATGCACACATATGTTTATTGCAGCACTATTCACAATAGCAAAGACTTGGAACCAACCTAAATGTCCATCAATGATAGACTGGATTAAGTAAATGTGGGACATGTACACCATGGAATATTATGCAGCCATAAAAACTGATGAGTTCATGTCCTTTGCAGGGACATGGATAAAGCTGGAAACCATCATTCTGAGCAAACTATCACAAGGACAGAAAACCAAACACCACATGTTCTCAGTCATAGGTGGGAATTGTACAATGAGATCTCTTGGACACAGGGCAGAGAACATCATACACTAGGGCCTGTAGTGGGGTGGGTGGCTGAGGGAGGGATAACATTAGGAGAAATTCCTAATGTAAGTGATGAGTTGATGGATGCAGCAAACCAACATGGCCCACGTACACCTACGTATCAAACCTGTACATTGTGCACATGTACCCTAAAACTTAAAGTATAATAAAAAAACAAGATGTTTTTCTGTAAACTTTATGATAAGCACAGAACACCTATAATGAATACCTTAAAAATTAAAAGCAAGAAATAAAACATACAACAAGATAATCCCTTAATTCCAAGGAAGACAATAAATGATGAAGACAGAAAAAGTATTTACAGGCCAGACACAGCAGCATCTCACACCTATAATCTTGGCATTCTAGGAGGCTAAGGTGAGAGAAGGAATTAAGCCTAGGAGTGCAACACCAGCCAGGGTATTATAGTAAGAACCTATACCTACAAATAAAGCTTTTTAAAAATGTCAGGCATGATCATGTATGCCTGTAGTCACAGCCACTTGGGGGACTGAAGTTGGAGGATCACCTGAGCCTAGGAGTTTGAGGCTGAGGCTGCAGTAAACTGTAATTGTATGCACTTCAGCCTGGCCAACAGAGTGAGACCATTCAAAAAAGAAAACAAAACAAAAAAAAAAAACTTTTTTAAAAAAGGATTTACATAAGAACTAGAAAACAAGAATCAATATGGCAGTAGTTTCTTCATTCACCCTGTGCCATCTACAAGCCTGGCAGATCTTTGTCAGTCAGTTGTAAGCTATTTATAGGGCACTGTGGAATTAGGCAACTCCTCACACAGTTTCAGAATCAGTCCTAGGAGAAAAGGGGTTCTGAGCTTAAGAATATCTCCTTCAGGTATTCATGAAGCAGTCTGATTCTATATAAACAATTTCCATTGTAGTACAAAACTCTTCTGGTTACTGCTATACCCACTGGAGTGTTTCATTGACATTATGCAAGACATCATGGGTGTTTCATGTTTCAAGGTTATTTTATGAACTTTTATGAATGGCTTCAATTAATGTACTACAGCAAGGTAGTAAATGCCACTCAAGTGGAAATTCTGCTGTCCAAAACCCCAGTATTTATCATTGGGAGGTACTCACAGGATATTGCCATAAGTTATGCTTGATATAGGGCTATCAAACAGAGAATTATTTTCTATCAGCACTCCAGCTTCTATTCTACACTGTATGAACTTGGAATATCTTACTGGCTTCTATTTAGAATGCCCAATTCATATTGATTTAAAGGCAAATTTGAATGCCTTCCATTGTATAATACTAGGTGCGGGAAACATTTCCCAGTTAGATACAATGTCCATCCTAATAACACTGTCAGATAAAAGAGATACAACTACTTCACATAAAGCTTGTGGATATATACCAACTTTTCTATAACCTTTTATCTTCATTTCATTAACCTTTACTTAGGCTCCATTAGGACTTAATGTGTTTTGTTTCCCTAGAAGGTGATTGAGCCAAGAGATGCTTGCCTTTTTGCAAACTTTTATCTTGCTTAATATCTCACTATTATATAAGGAAAGCATTAATAAATTTTCACTTTGTAATTTCTGCATTTTTTCTTTGTAAACTACTCCAAACTGTGATAAATGGAGCAGATCGGCTTGGAACTCTGAGGGTTGGGGGACTTTCCAGGGGTTCCATTAATTCTCCCAACTTCTGATGATGTTGTATTAAAATCTTTATTTTAACCACATTGATTTTCATTTTAATCATCCTATTTTGTAATAACCATCTAAGGATTCCCACCCTGATGAGATGAGTCCTATGTCTCCCTCCACTTTTTACTATTATTTTTACCCCCTCAATTTTTATGTTTACTTTTTTTTTTTTTTTTTTTTTGAGACGGAGTCTTGCTCTGCCACCCAGGCTGGAGCGCAGTGACCGGATCTCAGCTCACTGCAAGCTCCGCCTCCCGGGTTTAGGCCATTCTCCTGCCTCAGCCTCCCGAGTAGCTGGGACTACAGGCGCCCACCTCGTCGCCCGGCTAGTTTTTTGTATTTTTAAGTAGAGACAGGGTTTCACCGTATTAGCCAGGATGGTCTCGATCCCCGACCTCGTGATCTGCCGGTCTCGGCCTCCCAAAGTGCTGGGATTACAGGCTTGAGCCACCGCGCCCGGCCTGTTTACTTTATTTGTTATTTACTGTTTAGAATCTAAACCTTCAGTAAATTGAAAAGTGGTATAGCAGATAACAATATTACACGTTTCTCATTTGTTAGTGTATTAGTCTGTTATCATGCTGCCAATAAAGACATATCCAAGACTGAGTAATTTATAAAGGAAAGAGGTTAACAGACTCACAGTTCCACATGACTGGGGAAGCCTCACAATCATAGCAGAAGGCAAGAAGGAGCAAAGTCACATCTCACAAGGTGGCAGGTAAGAGAACATTGAGACCCAAATGAAAGGGGTTTCCCTTATAAAATCATCATATCAGGCCAGGTGTGGTGGCTCATGCCTGTAATCCTAGTACTTTGGGAGACCAAGGTGTGTGGATTGCCTGAACTTAGGAGTTCCAGACCATCCTGGGCAACATGGTAAAATCCTGTCTCTACTAAAAAAATACAAAAAGTTAGCTGGGTGTGCCAGCGTGTGCCTGTAGTCCCAGCTGTTCAGGAGGCTGAGGCAGGAGGATGGCTTGAACCCAGGAGGCGAAAGTTGCAATGACTGGAGATTGTGCCATTGCCCTCCAGCTTGGGAGACAGAGTGAGACTCCGTCTCCAAAAAAAAAAAAAAAATCAGATCTAGTGAGACTCATTCACTACCGCAAGAACAGTATGGAAAAAACTGCCCCCCATGATTCAATTATTTCCAACCAGCACCCTCCCACAACACATGGAATTATGGGAGCTACAATTCAAGGTGAGATTTGGGTGGAGACAAACCATATCATTCCATCCTTGGCCTCTCCAAAATCTTATACACTCACATTTCAAAACAAAGCATACCTTTCCAACAGTCCCCCAAAGCCTTAACTCATTTCAGCATTAATTCAAAAATCTGCAGTCCAAAGTCTCATCTGAAACATGGCAAGTTCCTTCCACCTATGAGCATGTAAAATCAAAAGCAAGTTAGTTTCTTCCTCGATACATAGGAGTACAGGCATTGGGTAAATTCAGCTATTCCACATGGAAGAACTTGGCCAAAACAAAGGGGCTACAGGCCTCATTAGAAACTAAAACCAGAGGGGCAGTCAAATCTTAAAGCTCCAAAATTATCTCCTTTGACTTAATGTCTTACATCCAGGTCACGCTAATGCAAGTGGTGGATTTCCATGGTCTGGGGCAGCTCCACATCTGTGACTTTGCAGAGTAGGGCCTCCCTCCCAGCTACTTTACAGGCTGGCGTTGAGTGTCTTCAGCTTTTCTAGGCACATAGTTCAAGCTGCTGTTGGATCTACTATTCTGGGTTCTGGAGGATGGTGACACTCTTCTGACAGCTCCACTAGGTGGTGCTCCACTGGAGACTCTGGGTGGGGACTTCAATCCCACTTTTCCCTTCTGACTCTCCTAGCAGAGGTTCTTCATGAGGGCCTCCCATGCAGGAAATTTTTGCCTGGACATCTAGATATTTCCATACATCCTCTGAAATCTAGGCAGAGGTTCCCAAACCTCAGTTCTTGACTTTTGTACAGGCTCAACACCACAGAAAAGCTGCCAAGGCTTGGGGTTTGCACCCTCTGAAGCAATGGCCTGAGCTATACCTTGGCCCCTTTTAAACATGGCTGGAATTGAAACAGCCTGGATGCAAGACGTCATGTTCTGAGGCTACACAGAGCATGGGGGCCCTAGGCCTGGCCTGTGAAACCATTTTCCTTCTAGGATTCCAGACCTGTGATGGGAAGGTCTATCGTGAAGTTCTCTAATATGCTCCAGAAACATTTTCCCCATTTTCTTGATGGTTAGCATTTGGCTCCTCATTACTTATGTAACTTTCTGCAGCCAACTTGAATTTCTCCCCAGAAAATTGGGTTTTCTTTTCTACTGCATTGTCAGGCTGCAAATTTCCCAACTTTTATGCTCTGTCACCTTGTGAATGTTCTGCTGCTTAGAAGTTTCTTCTACCAGATACCTCAAATCATCTCTCTCAAGTTCAAAGTTCCACAGATCTCTAGGCCAGGGGCTGGATGCTACCAGTCTCCTTGCATAGTATGATTGACCTTTACTCCATTTCCCAACACATTCCTCATCTCCATCTGAGTCCACCTCAATCTGGATTTTATTGTTCATATCATTATCACATTTTGGTCAAAGCCATTCAACAAGTCTCAAGGACGTTCCAAACTTTCCCACATCTTCCTGTCATCTCAACCCACCAAACTGTTCCAGCCTCTGCCTGTTACGCAGTTCCAAAGTTGCTTCCACATTTTCTGATATCCTTATAGCAGTGCCCTATTGCCTGATTCCCATTTACTGTATTGGTCTTTCTCATGCTGCTAATAAAGGTATGCTCAAGACAGTAATTTAAAAAGGAAAGAAGTTTAATGACTCACAGTTCCACATGGCTGGGGAGACCTCACAATCATAGTGGAAAGGAAGAAGGAGCAAAGTCACATCTGATATAGTGGCAGGCAAGTGAGTATTGAGACTCAAGCAAAAGGTGTTGCCCTTTATACAACCATCAGATCTCATAAGTCTCACTCACTACGATGAGAAAAATATGGAGGAAACTACTCCTATGATTCAGTTATCTCCTACCAGGTCCCTCCCACAACATGTGGAATTATAAAAGCTACAATTCAAGATGAGATTTGGGTGGTCACACAGCCAAATCATATCAGTTAGTATCTATAGGTTGTTAAACCCTTGTGCATTGCCTCATGGTAAAATTCAGATGAAGAAAAAGCAAAATCTTATGCAAATGAAACTCTTCAACACAGGAGCAGATATAGTTCATAATAAGGTGAGATTAGAGTTGTCTCATTGTGTCTGCAGCCTCACTACTGGTCACTTCTCTGATCTCTAAAGATATGATCTGAATTTTCATGTTAGCAGGTTGAATTTTTGCTTTCAGTAATAGCTACCTTGGTTTTAATTAGAGTTTGTTGAGCCCATGTGTATCTTTCAACTACTGCCACTCTACATACCACTGGAGTGGCCAGGTAGTTGGTTCTTTCTCTATGGTGATATTAATTTTTACCAATTCAAAGTATATAAAAATCTATCATTGATTTAATTGGCAAATGCTAAATTCTTAATCTAATTGCCTATTTTTGTTTGTGATTCACTCAGCTTTTTTGTTCTTGTATTGCACACATTTTTTTTTTTCTTGTGGTATTGTCTACTGACTCTTCTTTGACACAGAAAAAATACAAAGGGTAAATTTGCAATTTGTAAAAAAATTCTAAGTCATGATGACAGTGGCTCAGAGTAATTGGCAGAGAAAGAAGATCTAATGAAGCTCAGACAAACTGGTTAACATTTAATGAGAAACCCTAGGTCTATGAGAAGGTGCTCTTTGGAACTGGATTGGTAAAGTAAAATGAGGACATGCAGGTTGCAAGAGTCAAGATAGAATGAAATTAAAATTGAGATAAACACATTAATTGTTCACAAATACTTCAATAAAGCATAGCATGAATGATTAAGACCAGTAAAATAATTAGAAATAAGAAAGCTTTGGGAATAAAGCAGGCAATCAGGAGGACTCTAATTCAGTTTTTTTTTTTTTTCTTTTTTAACAAATAACACTTTTATATTTTAATACGCTTAGTGGCAATTCCTAGAGCATTAGGTGATTCCTGCTGTGGCTCTATGAGTCAAGATTCAGGGAGAAAAATAGAAAATTCACCAGTTCTTTTTACTGCTGATATTGTTTGTTCTTTTATTCATTCATTCAGTTCCATTTTATTTCATGTTATCAATTACACTTTTGTATAACCAGTGAATTCATTTCTAATCTCTAGAATTTACATGTTTCTTTTTATGTTTATGCTTCTTGTTATATTCCATTCATATATATGTGAACTATTTTTCATCTCTGAATATTTGAATTATGTTTATTATAAAACCTCATTTTGATTTATTTTCTATATCTATAATCCTTTGGTGCAAATGTTACTATTGTACATAGTATGTAGTTGTGTACTATTGTAAACTATTGTATATTGTATATAGTTGCATACTATTGTGTATCGTATATAGTTGCATACTATTGTATATTGTGTATAGTTGGTTATTTCTTCATTTGGTTTTCGTTGATGTTCAACAGGTATTGATTTCTGCAAACATTCTTCATATTCTTCATTGTGAGAACATCAGAATAGTTTATTGATTGCCTCTGCTGTAACCTAGGCAGATCACTTTCATTACACTTTGGTTTTTTGTCACTTTTTTGCAATTTATTGTTACAATTAATTTTTATAGCAGAAATTCCCTGAACTCTCTAGATATATTTTGTTTCCTAGTTTTAAGGTCTTTGTCTCATTTTGATTCCTTCCAAAACCACTTCTTTTTATAGCTCCTACAAGCATCTATCCATGGAATTTCCCCTAATGCTACCAAGTAGTGGTTGTGTACTTGGCTGTGTATGTCATTCTATGTCATCTTTTCTTTACTATGTGGACATATTTGGAGCAATTGTCTAAAAGACACTCTAGTGAGACTCTTTCAGGATGCTTGTTATAGTTCCTGTGCCTAGTAAGGAGCTCTGCAGAAAGGTTTTTAGTTAACCTAACTCTAGTAAATGCCTAGTTACTTTTCCCTTTTTAAATTCCCATTTTCCGCAAAGAGGGTGTAAGTAAAGATAGCAAGATATTATGGAAGTGGATTACGAGCTACAAACTGGAAATATAATTATTCCACAGAGAGTGAAGAATTCCACAGAGAGTGAAGAAAGTATCTTGATTTGGGCAGAGATGGTCTGAATAGAAGATGATTGTGAAAGACAGGAAGGGGAAGGCTAAATAGCATGACTCAAGGGGAGACTCAGAGGGAGGCCCTGTCTCACTAGAGAACCTACCCAGCAGCAGCAACAGCCAAAAACAACAACATAAAAATAGTGTTCAGACAACCACTTGTCTATGGCTTTCAGCAGTGGTCTGTCAAGCCATGGTCTGAAACTTCAAGTCTCTTTGACTGAGGGACTTGAGTAAGGTAGTTTTGGGACTGAAAGAAAGACAGCATATAAGAGGGGCCTGCAACTGGCTATTAGGAAAACAATAATTTCTAACTTCAGGCCAGAGAAGACAAGACCAAGATCTCCCTAAGGGGAGGAGCTATAACCCACAATACTAGATGAAATGACTATATGAAAAAACCCAAAGCATCTTGGGGGAGGCCAATAGTAACAATGCTGAAAAAAACAGAGAAACCGAGTATGGACCAATGAAGGTCCCCTCACCAAATGCTGAACACCCTGGGGCATGTGGGGTGAGTTAGGGGGTTCAGGGAGTATCACTCAACAGTGGGCCCATGACCAAGTTGGGGGGTCACAGAACCCCAAGACTCTGGTGTCCCAGGGTTAACACAATGGGGTACCTCTCACTACCAAGTGTTCTACCTTAAACAATTGCATAAATACAGTTAACTGAAAATAAAAGTTAAAATAAAAAACACACACAATGATGGCTCTTAAAAGAGTCTTTGGTTAGTGTTAAAGCTCTGCAGTGTTAGCAGGTTCACAGCTTTGATTGCAGTAGCGCCAAAAGCTATCTCAGTGTCTCTCACCATCTCTCTGGTCATATCCTCTTCCCTCCTGACTGGATTGCCATTGATGCAAGGCAGGTTATTGGCTTTGCCCAGAAACAAATTCATGAGTAAATCTGTGGTAGAAGAAAACAGTGTTATTAAGGCTGTAGCAGAGTTAGAGATCCATGACTGTTCCTGTAGAGCAGGGCTATCCCACAAGCAGAGTGCTAAGAGTAGCAGCCCACGGACAGTTTTGCCATCATATTTATATCCACTTTTAATGATATGCTAATTAAGGGGAGGCTATTCAGAATTAGCTAGAAAATGAGTGTTGCCATGGCAAAAGCTGATAACTTCCAGTTATTGCCATTGCAATGGTAAACCCTCATGACACCAGTGGCTGTGTCTTATGGAGAGATGCTTTGGGTACCTCTTCGCAGACTCGACTAACCTTTAATCTGGTCCCAAGTGGAGTCCAACCTACTGCCTAACTCACCTTATGGTAAATTCTAGCAGTAATACATGTTCAACATAAAAGTCAAAGCCAACCAATTATCAAGTCCTTCACAGGTACTAGCATTTCCCAGTGAGTCATTCTATGCCCTCATCCTTAAATACAAAAAGACAACCAAAAATCAGAAATGTTTAAGAAAAGCAAATAAAATGCCCGACAGATTAAGGCCAAGATAAACAAGTCTCTGGGCATCTGCATACACACACAGACCAGAATAAATAAGTATAGTCAATGAACAAAAGAGAATTTCTTTAAATCACAGGCATAGCCTTATGAGAAACATGGGTCATTTAAGATATTTTATCCATATAAAGAATAATATACTTTAAAAAGAAAAAAAGGAGAGCTCTTGTGTATTTCATCACATTAGGCTCAACCTCATACTTTTTCAGCTCCTGGTTTTCTCCAGCCTTTGCTGTTCAAGAAGATTTGCACAGGTTCTCACTCTCTGCATGTGGACTTCTTTGATACCTCCGCATAAAACCCTTGAAGAAATTCAACTAGCCACTCACTCACATATGCATAACCTGGCAATGTAAGCAATGGGAAGTGATGATAAATGATCTCTCTTTCATCAACAAAGCTTCATACTGTGTCCCAGTGGGCTTAAATCCCAACTGTTCATGGTGATGATTAACTTGGTAACCCACGATTTTACTGACTTTTATCCCTTCCTATTTCACCCTTTTCTGTCCCCCTACTCCTGTATTCTAGGATCATTTGTCATGTTAAATTAGTTTGCTCTAATACTTAACTCAGGCTTTGCTTTCTGAGGGAAACACAGACTGTAACAGCTTGTGCTTCAAGAGGCACTAAAAAGCAGAACCACAAGATGGGACTTGGGAATTGAATAACTCACTGATAACTGGCAAAAAACAATCCCATTGCCAATAACACTTGAGGGGTGATAACTCCTGGTATTCAGTAAGATCACATTGATCAAAATGGATATGATTCACACAGGAGAGAGAAGAATTGAGGAGAAAGACATGGGGAAAGTGAAGCATTGCCTTATAAACAGTATGAAGATTATCGTAATTACATGGTTTATAAAGTGAAGACTTTTTAGCAGTTGTAGAGGCTTTATAAAAAGAGAAAAAACAAGCTCAGTTTAAAGAAATATTAATATCAAATTGAAATATACTGTGGAAGTCAGATGTTCTCCTAGGCAGTGTGTAAAGAGACTGTAAACTTCCATAGCAGCAGAAAACTAGGTAAAGAATTTCATTACAAAGACAACAGAGATGCAGAAGAGACAAGACTCACAGCCTCTACAAACCTCTATATCAAAGTCATAGCCTGGAGCATAAAATAATGGGATATCAAGACTTGGGATGAGGGGACAAGCCTGAAAATCCAGCAACCCCATATATCCCTGAGGTTTGGGAGACAAGCAGTGCTGCTTGGCTGTAATATGCATCTAGCAACTTTATCACAACTTTTCTAAAAAAACATGGCAGTGCATTTGCCTTCCACCAATTAAGTCATTTTCTAGTACAGCTGATCCTTGAACAGTAAGGAGTAAGGGGCAGCATACCCATTCTTATGCTGTCAAAATTCTATGTACAACTTTTGACTCTAACAAAATTTAACTATTAATATTTACTGTTGATCAGAAGCTTTACCAGTAACATGGTCAATTAACACATATTGTGTATGTTATATGTATTGTATACTCTATTTTGACAACAAAGTAAGTTACAGAAAATAAAATGAAAATGTTATTAAGAGAATAACGAGGAAAGTGAAAAATACTATTTTTAAGTGGAAGTGGAAGTGGATCATAAATATTTTTATCTTCTTTGTCTTCACATAAAACAGGCTACGCCATTTTAGCAAATGTACATGTACATATATGTCTACGTATTTCAAAAAAAGTCACACCATTACTGAGCTACCTTACACACACCTTTTGAAATCCAATGTGTTTGCTGAAGAGAGTTTGAAATGATTCTTATTGCATATAACCACACTTCAGATAAGGACGCCTCATTCTTTCTCTTTCCTATTGTTTCATCCTTCCCATAACAACAATATGAAAAAATCAAATCATTGGCATGGCATGACTAAAAATAAAATAATGACGTTTTCTTTAAAATGTAAGCACATTACAATTAACCATAATCAGTAACAACAAAAAGAGCACAAAACTTACAAAAAATACAATAAATACTAAATCAAATCGCAGAAATTCTCAAGGCCATCCTGGAAGCTGCATATCACAAAAGTACTTTAAGATCAAAGCGATCTGAGTTGACAACAACCTAGGTGTGTTTATGGTAAAAAGTCAATCATGCAAATCTCACAATAACCATTCACTGGAATATAACATGAATTTATTCTAAAAATAAATTAAACTTTGATGCTAAGTGAATTATCAGAAAATGTTACTGCAGAATTTTTCATACGCTTTATCTGAATAGTTGATGCTATTATCAGAAAATGTTACTGCAGAATTTTTCATACACTTTACCTGAATAGTTGACACACATTGAAGAAAAATAGATTGAATATATTGTCATAGTAGATAACAGCATTAAATAATGCACAAAAAACTAAATTAATTTTCATCAAACCTATTCTGCAACACATAGAACAGATAACAAAATTGGTATCCCTTCTGTAGTGAGAACTACTATGTATCACCAGCCAAAAAGACAACCAGATAAATATGAAAATAGCTAAAGGATATAAACAGGCAATTCATAGAACTAAAAAATGGCCAATCACACATAAAAGATGACAAATGTCACTGATAATTAGTAATTGGACATTGTCAATAAATTATTTTCTCACAGAAGATTAGTCAAACAAGAATCTGAGAAAACTGTTTGTGAAGAGTATAATGTAAAACAGCCCTTTCAAAAAAATTAAACACATTGCTTTTCCCTGCAATTCTACATCTAGTTATCCTTCATGCAGATATACCTGCATCTGAGTGCGTAGATGCACAGAACATTTCCTCCATCACTTAAGTGGCTATCAGTGAATGAGCATACATACCTCCTACAAAAGGTAGAAGGTATGCAGCAATTACAGAGAACAGGCATATTACAGACAATATTAGGGAATGCTCCCCATGTCATTATTGCTAAATGAAAAGCAAGTTGCAGAAAATAATAAATATGATATTTTTCTTTGAAATAAAATGAAGAATCTGTAAATCTATATAAATATGGAGGACTCTATCTGGAAGAATACACAGAAGTTCTCAATGATGAAAACTTTAATTTTTATTCTATATACTCCATTCACTAACCTTTCACAAATTTGTTTTTATGTATTAATTATGTGGTTTAAAAATTAATTAGTGAAATAAACATATTGATTTGACATAACATGTTTTTAGATTTTAATATAATGTTATTAATCTATTAGGGTCATTTAGAATACTTGAAATGACCTGGTATCTAGTATTTTATATTTGGTCAATTTATAGCCTGTTTTAGGCTATAGTTATAGCCTAATTTATAGCCTATTTTATGTTCAAAATATTTGTGAATAAATATGTTGGAATGTAAACAAAAATTTTCAATCGTGGTTAAAATTTAAACACACAGTTTTTAATGATTTTGCTCTTTTTATTTCGACATTTAATGAATTTTACAGTAGATTAGTTATTTCTGCTAAGTCTAAAGGCTGTATGATTTTGCGACATGACTGTAAATACTTTAGCAATCCTCTCATCAAGTCCTGCCCCTTCCTGTGAAATATGGCAAATTTTGTGGCTATCTCAAGGCAGAGAAGACTGTAAATGAAGGAGCTTAACTTCCAAAGCTCAGTAGAATAGGTAATACATTTTTTTCTGTCTCTCTATCTCTCCCTCTATGTCTCTGTTTTCTTTTTTTTTTTCATTATATTTTCCTGTCTCCTTCTCTCTCTCTCACACATACACACACAGTCACTCACTCCACTCACTTTGAAGGCTGTTCTATGTCTGCAGTCCCCAGGATAAAAAGAACGTTTGGTTTACAGATGCATATATATGTCTAAGAAGTATCATTTGGTTCAGCATTCCAGGAGTTTGAGTATTTTAACACTAATTACCAGATACATCAGTGGTTGATTTTCAGATGAATACAGCCCAGCCATCTTAGGACAGTAACCATCTGAGAAATGCTGTGCTATAACCACCTAGCTGAGCCCAGCCAATACCCAAAACTGTAAGGCATTATGATAAGGTAATTGTTTTAAGCTTCTATATTTGAAGGAAATTGGTTGTGCAGTGATACATAACCAGAGAAAATATTTTTGTGTATTCTAACTGTGCATTTCTAATAATATAATTAATGAGTAGCTATAAAATGGAAAACTATGTTACATTTTGTAGCTAATTGTAAACCCAAAAAGTTGAGTCAGCATAGCATGGTGGTTAAGAGTTCACACTCTGGACCCAGAGAGCCTGGATTGTCTTTGCAAAACCACTATAGAATCATGTGGGGGTAAGCAAATTACTCATCATGGCTATGCCTCAGATTCTCATCCAGTGAAATAGAGATGAGGTAATGGCACAATCTGCATCATAGAATTGTTGGGGTTAAAGCACTTGCTATATGTATAATTACTTCATAACAGCAAAATTCAATTGGCTGTACTATTATCATTATTAAATGAATAGGAGCATTTCTACAATGAATTTGGCCTCAATGCAAATATCTGATTTTTTTTTTTACATTTTTAACATTTTAAATGTAAATGAGAAAAATAACAGCATTTCTTATTTGAATTATGTAGGAATTGAGCAATTTTAATTATATCTTTTCACTGATGATATAATTCTATACTTTGAAAACTCTAAAGACTCTGTCAAAAGGTTCCTAAAACTGATACATGTCTTCAGTAAAGTTTCAGGATACAAATCAATGTACAAAAATCAGTACCATTTATATACACTGATAACATTCAACCTGAGGGCCAAATCATGAACACAATCACATTTACACTAGCCATATATATATGTGTGTGTGTGTGTGTGTGTGTATACACCTAGGGATACATCTAACCAAGGAGGTGTGAAGATCTCTACAAAGAAAACTATAAAACACTTCTGAGAGAAATCATAGTTGGCATAAACAAATGGAAGAACGCTACATGTTTATCAGTTGGAAGAATCAATATTTTTAAAATGGTGATTTTGCCCAAATACGTCTACAGATTCAACAATATTCCTATCAAACTGCCAACATCATTTTTCACAGAATTAGGAAAAACTTTTCTAAAATTCATATGGAATTAAAAAAGAGCCTGAATAGCCAAAGCAGTCCTAAGCAAAAAGAACAAAGGTGGAAAAATCACATTACCCAACTTCAAACTGTACTGTAAGGCTACAGTAACCAAAGCAGCATGGTACTGGAACAAAAACAGACACATAGACACATTGAATAGAATACAGAACCCAGAAGTACTTCCACACACCTATAATCATCTAGTCTTTGAATAAACCAATGTAAAAAGCAATGGGGAAAGGAATCCTTATTCAATAAAAGGTGATGGGATAGCTGGCTCTCCATAGGGAGAAGAATGAAACAGGATCTCTACCTTTTATCATACAAAAATTAACTCAAGATGAATTAAAGATTTAAATGTAAAACCTCAAACTGTAAGAAATTTTCAAGGAAATGTTGAAAATACTATTCTGGACATCGACCTTGGGAAAGAATTTATTATGAAATCCTCAGTAGCAATTTCAACAAAAACAAAAATTGGCAAGTAAAATCTAATTAAACTAACAAGCTTCTTCACAGCAAAAGAAACTTTCAACAGAGTAAACATACAACCTATTGAATGGTAAAAAATATTAAAACACTATACATCTGTCAAAGGTCTAAAATCCAGACTCTATGAAAGACTTGAAAAATTCAACAAGCAAAAACTAAATAACTCCATTAAAAACTGAAGAAAAGACATGAACCGGTACTTTTCAAAAGAAAACATACAAGTGGCCAACAAACACATGAAAAAATATTTAAAATCACTAATCATCACAGAAATGCAAATGAAAACCACAACGGGACCATCACACCAGTCATAGTGGCTACTATTATAAGGTAAATAAAATAACGGATACTGGTGAGGCTGCAGAGAAAAGGAAATGCTTATACACTGTTGGTGCAAAAGCAAATTAGTTTAGCCACTGTGGAAAGCAGTTTGGAGATTTCTCAAAAAACCTTAAAACAAAACCAGCATTTCACATAATGTTCCATTCCTGAGTATATACCAAAAGGAAAATAAATTATTCTATCAAAAAGACACATGTGTTTGTATGTTCATCGCAGCGCTAATCACAGCAGCAAATACACGAAATCAGGGTCCATCAATGGTGGACTGGATAAAGAAAATTCTACGGTATAAAAGTACACTGTAGAATACTACACAATTGTAAAAAATAGTGAAATCATTTTGTTTGCAGCAACATGGATGCAGATGGAGCTCATTATCCTAAGTGAATTAATAACTCAGAAATAAAAATATATGTATCATTTGTTCGCATAAGTAGGAGCTAAGCATTGAGTACACATGGACAAAGATGGGGACCATAGACAGTGGGAACTACTAGAGAGGAAAGAAAAGGAGGGGTGAAGGGCTGAAAAGCTACCTGTTGGTAATTATGTACATTATTTGGGTGATGGGATCATTTGTATCTGGGTGATGGGATTAGCATCACAGTATACCCATGTACCAAATCTGCATATGCACTTCCTGAATCTAAAATACAAGTTGAAAATATTACATAAATAAATAATATTAATATTTTTTCCATGTATGGTATAAACCAAAGGCTGACAAACTAGAAACTTTGGGTTAGATAAGGCCAGGAATTTATTGTTTTGTTGTATTTGTTTTTTAAGTAAAATTCACTTAACATGAAATTTACCTTTTTAATCATTTCAAAGTGTACAACTCAGTGTTGTTAAATGCATTCACAATGCTGTGTGACTATTACTACTACCTAGGTCCAAAACATTTTTATTGCCCCAGAAAGAAACCATTAAACAGTCATTTTCCATGACTTTTAACAGTTGCATTAAACATTAATGTGCTTTACCTATAAGGATCTGCTTATTTTGCACATTTAATATATGTAGAATTGTACACTGTGGACCACTATGTGTAATGTATTTCACTTACAAACAATGTTTTCAACATTTATTCACTTTGTAGAATGTACATGTACTTTATTTTTTCTCATGGTAAAAAAAAACTAATCTTTTGTTTAGATATGGCACATTTTGTTGATCTATTCATCATGTGATAGATTTTGGGTTGTTTCCACAAGTAGGTTATTATGAACATTGTTACTATGAACATTTGTGCTCAAGTTTTTGTCTGCACACCTCTTTTTAATTATGTGGTTTATATCCTTACGAGTGGATTCTGGATTGCCTAGTAATTCTATGTTTAGCATTGGATAAGTGCCAGACTATCTTCCAAAGGGTTGCACCTTTTTCTGTTCTCAGCAACAGTGGATGAGATTTCCAATTTCCAGTTTCTCCACATCCTCCCGCAAAACTTGTTATTTTCCTTTTTTTTATTAGAGCTATACACTTAGTTACCTTGCAAAACAATACTAATTTTCTTTGCTTCTCAAACTGTAAATAGATTTGTCTCATTGAGCCCCTACAGATGAGGCACAAAATGTGACCCATGAGTAGACATGCTACACTCCAAAATAACATCTTTGGTTCTCTAATATATATGGACAGAAGTCTGGGGAAAGTGTGTGGTAATGGGTATTAAGTGCATGAGATAATGGTGAAAGGTTTGTAAAGTTGGATCAGTCTGAATTTATTGATATGGCATCACTAAGCAGAAATTTATCATGTAATACTGCAGCTTGGGAAGTTAGAAATAATTCTAACAGTTTGGTTGGTTGGTTGGTTGGCTGACACACGGAACAAAAGATGGCCCATAGTGTGTGACATGAAAATGCTCAATCTGCTTTGCTTTAATGTAGAGAAAAGGATTCAAAGTCTTAGGGAGTTGGGCACGTTGGAGTGGATCTGTCATTTGAGAACTACTCACCGACATACCTTTCACTAACATTCTGGGAAATGAATTTCCAAAAGGAGCCTCAGTAACCTTGAAGAATGTAATCACTGCTCTTCATTATAGGCCAAATTGAGTTGAAACTGCTGCCATTCAATAGGGAAATCTAATGCTAATGGGAGCACTTAGAAACCATGATGGTAGAGGTCAAGTGACTGCACTCAACTACAAAAGGCAAGATATGTATTATTACCTTAACAGACAGCAATCAAAATGTTCTGACTCATCTCAGACCTATGGTGTTGGCTAGTTGATCATGGTGTTCCTGGTAGTTAAACATATAGGAAATCTACTGAATACTTACGTGGCCTGTATAAGTAGAAAAAGTCTAGGTAAAGTCAACCAAAATGTAACTTGAAATATGAAAACTAAGTCACAAAGCCTCAATCTACTCTAAATCTTGAGCCAGTTTATAGACCCAAAATCTTTTAATGAAGAGGAGGCTGGATGTCCTTGAGGAAGGACACCGTTTTACTTCCCAAAATTTGTCATGCTAATCTTTCTCCAAACTTTCCCCCAAGGGGATCTACAGCTTTTTACAAAAGTAATGTGGCAAAAGGAAATAATCAGAAAATTTAAAGACTATGGGACATTGGTCCTAAAAGGACACCAGGGGACCCAGAATATTACTGTGGCTCACCCATCAGCATAGGTATTAATGGAAGTCAGGTGATTAATGGAATTGTATCTCAGATTTATCTTGCATTGGGCCTAGTGGGCTTCCCAACTCATTCTATGGCATTTCCCTACTTTGAAAATGCATAATTGAAATAATTATATTCAACAGTTGCAGAATTGTCACATTGGTTCTCTCTCTGGCAGAGTAGGGCTATTTTAGTGGGAAAGGCCAAAGTAAAACTGTTTCTACCTAGAAAAACAGTAAACCAGAAGCAATACCATTTTTCTAGAGGGATCACAGAATTTAGTGTCACCATCAAAGAATTAAAAGGTGAAGGGATGGTGATTCTACCACAACCTCATTCAACACTTCCTTCTGAAAATCTTATCGTGAATCCCTGTATATGATGAATAGCTTCTCTACTGGTGCTTTCAGATTTGTTTTTTTTTTCTAAGCTTCCCATAATTTACTTTTTTATCTTTATATATCTCATATTCATTTTCTAAATTTTTTAATTTTTAAAAATTTTGGTGGATATTGATTTGTTTTATGGACCACCAGATCAGGCACCAGAGATGAGGCAAGTAGGCGAAGTAGAAAAGCTTTATTAGCTAGCCAATCTGAAGGAAGAAAGGGCAAGGTTCACCGGTCTCCTGCAGTGGAGGCCAAGGAAGTCGCTCCTGTGTTCTCGGGGGAGGTTCCTAGGTCCGCATGTGAAGAGGGCGAGGAAGTTCACACCATGCGTCTGGAGTGGCTTTTCTGTCCAGGGCTTGGGAGTGGGAGGGCAATAGGCGGGACACGGGTGTGTCGGGGGCATTCCCTAGGCACAGCCAGGTAAGTTTCAGTTTCCTCCATCTGACACCATGTTGTGCCTGCGCAGTTGGTCTGCATTTTTCCCGGGCGCGGGTAAGGTGGTGATGAAGAACCCGGAAATGCACCATCTTAGTCGTCTTTGTCCTCTCCCCCCATCCAGACAGATATGTGACAAGTATATATATTTATGGAGTACATGAGATACTTTGACACAAGCATGCAATGTGAAACAAGCACACTATGGAGAATGGGGTAGTCATTCCATCAAGTGTTTATCCTTTGCATAACAAAACATCTAATTACATTACATTATTTAAGTTATTTTAAGGTATACAATTAAGTTATTATTGACTGTTGTCACCCTATTACTCTATCAAATAGTAGGTCTTATTCATTCTTTTTTATTTATGCACTCACTAATCATCCCTACCTCCCCTACAATCCCTCCATACCCTTCTCAGTCTCTGGTAACCATTCTTCTACTCACTATGTCCATTAGTTCAGTTGCTTGAATTTTCAGATTCCACAAAAAGTGAAAATGTGTGATATTTATCTTTCTGTGCCTGGCTTATTCCACTTAACATAATGATTTCCAGGTCCACGCATGTTGTTACAAATGACTGGATCTCATTTTTTATGGCTGAAGAGTACTCAATTATGTATACATGCTGCATTTTCTTTTTTTCATTTTTCTGTTGATGGAAGCCTAGATTGCTTCCAAATCTTACTTCATACTTCACCTCTAAAGTCACACATCAACTGAAAATACAGAAATGAAAAAACGTATTCCATGTCAATAGAAACCAATAAAGAGCAGGAGTTGCTACACTTAGATCAGACAACAGATTTCAAGACAAAAACTATAAGAAGAGACAAAGAAATTTGCTGTATAATAATAAAAGGGTTAATTCAAGAGGATGTAACAATTTTAAATACATATATCTAAATAATTATATATATATCACTAAATAATTATGATAATATATAATTATATATGTAAATGATACATACAATTGCCTAGATATGAGTTTCTATGGCAGAGATGTGGGTGTCTAAGACCTTCATGCCTTGGGTAATATTATGTGAATAATCTGGAATGTATTTTAATATATACAACATTCTGTTTTAGTTGTAGCACAAGTTTCCCCTTAAGCTGCTGTTGAAATGTCCAGAGCCAAACGATATTGTAAGGTTATTTGTCTGAGTTAAGATGTTTCTTCACTTTATAGGGTAAGGACATGGTGTGTATTACTGATAGCTGCAGCTGTGTGGTTAGCCAGTGCTTCAACTTGGAGCTCAATATCAATTGTATCTGAGTGTGGGGAAAATATAGCCAATGGGTAAAAAACACCAAGAGGCCAAATTTTGCTGTTTATGGTGAGCTCTCACAGGTTCCCAGTTAGATGGGAGAGATTCTAGTTTAGTGAAGGTACAACCTGAGAGACAAGGACGACCCCATGTACATCTTCCAGTACAATTAAAAGGCATGTATGGCCAGCCATGTGACCCTAATGCCCATAACCAACCACGAGGAAACATAAGCACTTGTTGCTTAGTAGACACATTTTGCCATGTTTGGCTAGCTATATGAAGAGTCTGATTACATTGTTCTTGTGGTAATCATCTCATGTTACCTGTTTCAATCTGGCTATCATTGTTATTGCCTCTTTCAAAGCACAAGGACACTATGTGTGACACCTGTACCTGGATCACCCAAGTCCATTATGTACAGCATAACTTAAAATTGGGGTGGAATTTAACTGTTTTTTAATCAAAGGGAAAAGATGTTCCTTTGTTTTACTTTTGGAAGGGAGAGGGCTTGACCTTGTGTTTTTATAGTAGAAAGGAAAGCATATGGTAGTTTACCCAAACCATAGTAACGTTCCCAATTATAATAATAATGTCACTGTAAACTCACATTGGCTGGCAAGATGTGGCAGGACTGCCCTAAAATGGGGGAGAGTGGCAGTTCCCCACATAGCCAACAATTAATTTTATTATTTAAAGAGGCAAAAGTTTGTGCCCATTTGGCAAAAAGACTGTCTATTGGCAGATTCCAATACATGCCCAGAATTGGGATGTTAATCCAAATCTTTATGCTATTCATCTTTATTTCTTCTGAAGAGGAGCCACAGATCACTGGTTGATTCACAGGAATAAAAGGCATCAGTCTCTTGTGTTCTGGCAGCCTGCAGAACATCGTAAGACACAGGTTTAAGATGAGATAAATAAACCCAGCTGCTTATTTCTTGAAGTTTGGCTGCATTGGGGGTACTAATGAGTACTTGGTAAGGTCCTTTCCATTTGCGGGAAAATTTATCTATTGGAGACTTTTTCTTTCAGGTTTTTAATAGAATCCAATTTTCTGGCTGGATTGTAACAGGATTGTCTCCCTTAGTGGGGAAAGGATGTTTCTAATTTTCATATTGAAGAAGAGTTTTTGCACTTGACCTAAGTTATTAAAATAGTTCTGTAATTTGAAAGTATCTATGTCTACTAAGAAATCTGCAGTTAAAAGAGACCTTCCATACATTATCTCAAAGGGGCTGAGCTGCAAGTTTCCCTTAGGGAAAGCCCAAATTCATAACAAAGCCACAGGCAACAGAAACTTCCAGGTTTCTGATATTTCCTGTCATAATCTGGCAAGAATCTTCTTTAAAGTCTGATTGACCCTCTCTACTTTTCCTGAAGATTGGGGTTTAATGAAGGTAATATTGAATTCTTAGAGCTGATGATATATTTTGGATTATTATTGTTCTAAAATATGGGCCATTATCACTCAGTAAGTTTTAGGTAGCCCAAACCTAGGGATAGTTTCTTCAATAAAAGTTTAGAAACTTCAATTGCCTTTTCAGGCCAAGTAGGAAAAGTTTCCATCTAACCAGTAAAGGTATCAACACTAATAAATATTTGAATCCTTTACATGGAGGCATTTGAGTATAATCTATTTGTCAGTCTTCACTTGGGTATGTCCGTCTATGCTGAACAGGCTTTACTAAAGGAGGAGATAAAGGTTGATTATTTAGATTATGTTAGGCACATAAATCATAGGCCAGAGTCATTTGTTTTACTGTTTTAAGGAGATTTTTTTCTATAAAAAGATGAGAAATTAGTTGAAATAAGGCTGTTTTCCCAAATGAGTAGAGTAATGCAAATGTTTATTTTTCATTGATCAGCCTTTGGTATATATAGCTTCTCATTCTCATCAATTAGTCATGTGGAAAGACTTAATGTTAACCAATGAGTTTTAGCCCATTTATGTTATTTAGGGTAGTCCAGTTTTATCATTTCTGAGACAGTGGGTACCAACATGTCCACAAGGTTAACTGGCTCCCTTAATGCAACTGCCTTGGCTGTAGCATCAACAAAATAATTCATTTTTATTATATTAGAGTCTCATTTTTCATGACCCCTCAGTAAATTACAGTAACTTCATTAGGTAGTAGGATAGCATGTAATAATTTTAAAATTTCCAAGTGATATTTTATACAGAAACTCTTAGCAATTAGGAGTCCCCATTCCTTCCAAACAGCAGCATGAATATTAATCAACAGAAATGACACTTAAAATCAGTGTAAATATTAATTCTTAAGCATTTTCCCAATTGCAGGGCTCTAGTAACAGCCATTAATTCTGCTTTTTGAGTTGAGGTAGAAGCTGACTGGGCCTGGACTTCAATTACTTCATACTGAAGAACAATAGCATATCCAGCTTTCCAGCTTCCCTGATACATAAATCTGCTCCCATCTTCCTAGATTCCTGAACCATTCCACTTCAGGATTATCTAGTAGCTCAAAAGATATTATCTAAAATGTGTATATAAGAATGATCTAAGGGGCCTATGGATTCAGGTAGACAAGTAGTCAGGTTTAAAGTCTGACATATTTTAAGAGTTATATCAGGAAGACATACCCATAAAGCCTGATACTATAATAAGCACCCCATGTCTTCCATTAATTTCATTTAACCTCTGAGACCCCTTGTACTTGTACTTGATGTGGGTTCAAAACCTCTAGATGTGGCTCCAAAGTTAATTTATTAGCTCACCTACTAGAAGAGCATTCACTGCAACTCTCTGAGACATACAGACTATCCTGAAGCCACATGATCTAATTTCTTAGAAAATATTTCACCAGTTAAGGGATATGTCCTAGTTTCTGGACAAGAACACCCAGAGTTGTTCCTGTTTTTTCAGCCACATAAAGGAAGAATGGTTTATCAAGACTGGAGATCCCTGGGGCTGGAGCTATACTCAGTTTTTCCTGGAGTGCATTAAAAGCAGGTTTACAATTGATATTCCATTTAAAAGGATCTGAATATGCTTCCTATGGGGCTTCATATAAAGGCTTGGCCAAATGCCAAAACCTAGACATCTATAAATGGAAGATCCTGACACACTTAGGAAAATCTGTAGTTGTTTTCTAGTTTGGGGTTCTGGAACACCCAAAATAGCTTCTTTTTATTCTGGGGCTATTGTCTGGGTGCCAGGAGTTAAGACACTCTAATACTTAACTTTTTCAGTTGAAATCTGGGTCTTATAAAATGAGACTCTATACCTATTACTCCCACGAAAATTTAACAGTTTAATGATGTTATTGTCTGAGTCCTTTTTGGTTGAGCTAGCAATATGCAAATCTTCTACATATTGAATAATAGTGCCTTTATCTAACTGTAACATTTTTTCATGCTTTTGCCACTGCATTTCCAAATAAGTGAGGGCTGTCTCTAAACCCCTGGAAAAAACTGTCCATGTTCATTGAGAAATTAAATGACTACCAGGGTCAATTCATTCAAAAGTAAAGACAAATTGGGGTTCATTGGAATACAGAAAAGAGATCTAAGACTGTAAATCAATTAGCATTTCCAGGAACCTGGGCTAACAGCATGTTGGGATAGGGCACTATAGGATGTATGAGAACAATAGCCTCATTAACGGCCTGGAGGTCTTCTTGAACAAATCTGTAGTCTCCATTTGGCTTTTTAAGTGGCAAGATTGGAGTATTACAAGGAGACTTACAGGGTCACAGCATATTGAATTGCAGAAACTTAGTCATTAATAGCAGGACTCCTTTTTGTGCCTCTGGTCTCAGGGGATATTGTCTCTTCCAGGGGTATGGGACACAAAGTTAGAGCTGAATACAAACTGAAGGGGTGTTTAATATCCTGCCTGGAACTTGTGTGTCCCATACTATAGATATACTAGGGAAGTTATTTGAATTGGAAAGCTTGCTGAGTCCCCTATTAATTCTTCTTCCCTTATCATGGAGACAAGTAAAAGCCATCAATCATCTGCCTTGTGATCTCTGAAGAAAGCAATAGTTTGCAGCCGAGTTCATAAATCTCTTCCTGACAATGGAGTAGGAAATTCAGGCATTATAAGAAAGGCACACGAAAAAATGAGAGTCCCTGAAGAGCAGCTTGGAGGATAGGTAAAATAGAGCCTATGAGCTTGTCTGTTTATCCCCATGACCACAGAGTCTTAGGATGATAATGGCCCATCAAGATGAGTCAAAACAGAGTAAGCAGCACCCATGCCCAAAAGGAAATTAATATTGTTACCTGTCACCTCAATGATTACCCGAGGCTCCTCTGGAGATAGGACTAATTGTCCAATGGGAGTTGTGATAGAAGCTCTCAAGCCCTGTCACTCTTGAACTTAGTCATCATTGGTTCAGGGGCCAAAGGCTCACTTTGGAGTGCTGGGCATTCCCTCTTTCAATGGCCAATTTTATGACTTGAGCACATTAATTTATACCCAAGATGCAGTGGCTTAGAACCCCAGCTTGTGGCTTTCTGCCTTCTAGCTTCCTTTGCCATGGCTAAGAAATGTAAGGATGATCCCATGTGGGTGGTAAGCTTAAGGCTGCAGCTAAAATCTATGCCTTTTAGGACACTCTCTTAAGTTTTTTACTTCCTCTGCCATGTATCTGTTATTAAGAACCATAAATGCCATATCGAAAAGTTGATTCATAGGTGTCTGAAGACCCAGGCTGCTTTTTGTAGTTTCTGACAGACATCAGTGATAGACTGGGTTATAAAATACAGCCCCAGTAAGGTTTGTCCTTCCATTGAAATGGGATCAATTTTAGTATATTTTCTAATTGCCTCAACCAAATGTCCCTGAAATAAAGCTGGATTCTCATCTTTACCTTGAGTAATTTCTTTCACCTTATAATAATTAACAGGCTTTTCCACATATCTCTCACCTCTTCTAATAAACAAGTAATCATATGATCTCTCCTCTCTAAGTCCTATTTCTTTGATAGTTCCATCCTAGATCTTAATCAGGCACTGAAATACCCCTTGTCCTATAGATATCATTAGGATTGCAGATTAGCATCTTGTCTGAATATATTCTAGCTAATCCCAAAGTTCATTGTTTTTCTTCCACTGTACGACAGGTGGATAACAGAATATGAAAATCCTACCAGGTCAAATTATAAGTCAGCATTAGCTTCTCAAATTTATCTATAAATTTTCCTGGGTCTTCAGAGAAATAATCTTTACATAAGGTCAAACAAAACATGGGGAAAGGGACCTTATAGTGCCCTCTTCCTCATTTGCCACTTCTCTAAGCCAACAGAGATTTTCCTTTGGAGACTGATAAAAGGCTGCACTGTGGGTAGGACTAGCAAGGCTGGCCTCCTCAGGGAGTTACAGGTACAGAATAGGAATGGGCCTCTCAGAGTGAGGTAGGTATAAAATTAGACTAGACAGATAAGGAGAAGGGAATGAAAGTGTCTAAACAGGACTACTAGAAGAGCTAGAAGAGACAGAGGCAGATGCACCTGAAGCATTAGAACTGACACAGGGAGGTCCTGATCCACCTAAAGGTGCCCATTGGACTCAGGAGACTTGCATTAAAGGGTCATCTAGTACATCTAATACCTTTTCTTTCCTTCCTTTCATTAAACATGCACACGCTTGTTGCAAAGTTTCATCCTGACTAAGCAATAAAAATGCTTGAACATATGGTATTTCACCTCATTTTCTCCCACTTGCAAAACAAATCAAGTTGAAGCATAATATTAAAGACTGTAGTTCCATTAGGTAGCCATTTATCTTGATATTCTAAATCATAATGAGGCCAAACGTATCACATAAAAATATCAATTTATTTTTCTTAAGATCACCAAATTTAAATTTGTTCCAACGCTCTAATAGACATTCTAGTGGAGAACTCTTTGGGATCAAGGCTGTATTACACCAGAGCAGAGCAGGTGAAGGTAGAGATCCTTGTGAACAAGGTAGTGCTGCCACAGGGCAAGTTTCACTAAAAGGGATAAAAGAGATTTCAGAGCTAAATGAACAAGGGAAAATGATTCAGTAGTTGATTTAATTCTGAGATTCTTGTTAGTCAAATAATATAAATGAGCTGAGCCACTTGAACTAGAGAAACTACAGTAGAGAGCCTGACTAAAGAAATGGCACACTAAGTAAGGGAAATGATATGGATCCAGAGAAGAACGTCCAGGTTCAGGATAGTAATGGCAAGTAGGGTAAAACTTACATGATCATGCTGTTCACAATCAAGAAATAAAGGTGAGTTGATTCGTGAGGGGATGAAAAAGTATTGCCAAAAAGAAATCTCCAGTTTTCCATCTGGGAGCTGTTCACCCATGGGAGATTGGCATAATGGCTACTGGGCTACATCATGCTCATTGGACCAAAACTTGTAAGTACCAAATTTCAATTAATCTTCTGAGAGACGAGACAGTAAGTAATTCATTCAGATGGGCTAGATATAGGGAAAGTAAATCTTGCAGAGCCATTCATCTCTAATGTCTTTTAGCAACATGCCAAAGTACACGAGTAAAGGGCCACTAATCCAAAGACAAATGAGGAAAGTGAAAGTTAAAAATTTCAGGAACATCAAGCAAGGTCTCTGCAAAGAAGCAGTAAAGTATAGTCAGCAGTCAGAAAATTGGCAGGCAGCAGGCAGCCTTTAGTGAATGACAGAGTGCATAGGGAGGGTTAATTGAAAGGGAGTAGTGGTTAACATTTCGTAGCATTGAACCCATTTCTTGTGAAGCGTTTCTAACCCCTTTAGCTTTCAGAAAGGTCTCTAAACCTCTTGTCTGTCAGAAGGGCCTCTAACTGTCCTAAATTGGGCCTCTAACCCAATTTTGAACAGTGTCTCTATCCATTACAAGTGTAAAAATATATTCCACATCTTACCCAAATCAGCCAATTGATGTTGCATCATCTATTTCCTTTGGGTTGGAATTTCACCTCATTTAGGTCCCAGCAGAATCACCAGAGGAAAATATTACTGGGAAAAGGGTCTTGTCCCAGATGTTACGTGGGTTTGTGGATCTCATGTGGGAAATAATGCAAGGTGAGTTACAGAGTACAATTAACAGTTTATTAGAGACTACTCTGTTATAGAATAGGGCATCTTCGGAAAGCAAGAGGAGAAATACCCCATCTTAAACTTAATGCTTGCTTATATAGGTTGTTAAGAATAGTGTACTTTATTACAAAGGTTTGCGATCAACTTGTGACTGGCTATTAATATTGTTATTTTCCTATGTACTATTGATTTCAGCAAGATTTTACAAGTGTGCTATAATCTTTAAAGCAAAACTAATTCTTAAGAAATTTTTGTTTTCAAACTATTGGGACATTTTCATAAGTTCTGGGTCTTTATTTAGTTAATTATCATCATTAATTCATTCCCTAAACCATGAGTATCTTGTGACCAAGAATGCTCAGTCCCCTGGGAATGCAACCTGGCAGATTTCACCTTGTCTGACTTTTATTCCAGAAGGAATCACTCTGGTTAGAATGCTTCTGTCAGTTTTGTGTGACTCAGTACCCAAGCTAAACTTTTTTCCCTTTGGCATAGTGACTTTAGGATCTTGATTCTTTATTTTTCTTTCACACTAGCAAACAGAATCCTGAAATGTACAAAAAAAGCTTTGGACATACAGAAGGGAATTTTATTCCAGAAGTGCAAAGTAATTTTAACATCTGAAAAAATTGATGAATATATAATATTATTAAAATAAGGACAATAACTGCATAATCATCTCAATAAAGGCAGAAAATATCATGTAATGAAGGCTATACGTTTCAGAAACATCCGTAAACTGGCAAATAGTATCTATAAATAAAACACACACTGATACCGCACTTAAGGGAGAAAGACTAAATTGGCTCTTCTCACTTCCATTCAACATTGCATTAGAGGTTCTAGACAAGACAAATAGGTTTAAAAAAAATGAAAGAATAAAAGATTCCAATACTAGAAATAAATAAGTTAAGCTATCTTTATTGGCTTTTGTCATAATGTTATAATAGTAATGATTTACAAATCCACTAGAAAAACATTATAGCAATAAACCAGTAATGCAAGATTTTAGGATATAGGATCAATAAACAAAAAACTATTTCTCCATAATTGCAATAAAAATTTAGGCTAAAATCATGATTAAAACAATCACAATTAAAATAGCATGGAAATATAACTCATGAATTTTTCTTTTTTTCTTTTTTTCTGAGATGGAGTCTCACTCTGTAGCCCAGGCTGGAATGCAGTGGCACAATCTTGGCTCACTGCAACCTCCGCCTCCTGTGTTCAAGAGATTCTTCTGCCTCAGGCTCCTGAGTAGCTTGGGTTACAGGCATGCGCCACCACACCTGGCTAATTTTTGTATTTTTAGTAAAGACAGGGTTTCACCATATAGGTCAGGTTGATCTTGAACAACCTGTGACCTTGTGATCTGCCTACCTTGGCCTCCTAAAGTGCTGGGATTACAGGCATGAGTCACCGCACCTGGCCATGAATAAATTTAACAAAAAGGAGAGTAAAACTTGCCCTGTGAAATCTACAAAACATTGTGGAAATAAATTAAATGATATCTAAATAAATGAAAGGACATCTCATATTCATGTATTGAAACACTTAATATTGTGACAATGCCCGTACTCTACTCCCCGAATTGTTATGCAGATTCAATTCAATTCGTATTAAAATTCCAGATAACTTCTTTCATAAATTGACTAGCCAATTCTAAAATGTATGTAGGTACATAGGAGACATTAATAACTGAAACAATTTAGATGCGATGTCATGCACCTGTAACCCCAGCTACTAAGGTGGCTGCAATTGGTGGATTCCTTGAGCCCAGAACTTCTAATTCAGCCTGAGAAATGTAGTGAGACCTCTGCCTTAAAAAAAAAAAAAAAAGAAGAAGAAGAAGAAGAAAAGAAATAGCTGAAACAATTTAAAATAAAAAACAAAGTTGAAAGACTTTTACTTTCTGCTTTTAAAGACAAATACCAATATAGAATAATCAAGAGAGTGTGATACAGACTTAAGATAGGCATATAAATCAGTGTAAAAGATTTTAGAATCTAGGAATATACTCATGCATCTATAGTTATTGACCAAAGTGCCCAATTTAAAGAGTCAAAGAATAGATTATTCAACAAACATAATTGGGAAAACTGATTATCCACATACGAAATAATAGAGTTGGGCCCCCTACCTCAAACCACTTACAAAAACTAACTCAAAATAAGTTAAAGCTGAATGTAAGCAATAGAACTGTAAAACTCTAATAATGAAACATGGGGGCTTATGTCCATGGTTTTGCATTTGGGTATAGTTTGGTCGATATGACACTAAAAATAAAAGTGACCCAATTCAAGCTGATTCATAGGATTTCATCAAAATTAATATTTTTGTGTTTCAATGGATATTATTAAGAAAGTAAAAGGACACACCAAAAATGAGATAATATACTTGGATAGCATATATATGATAAGGAACTTATAGGAAAAATATATTAAATATGTAAGTCCATAAAAAGTAGACAAATACTTTAATCAAAATGAGCAAAGCATCAAAATGGAAATTTTTCTAAGAAGATATAAAATGGCTAATTAGCACATAAAAATGCTCAAAATTGTTAGATATGAAGGAAATATAAATCACAATGAGATTTCACTTCACTCACACTGGCTGTAATCAAAAAACATATGATAACAAGTATTGACAAGGTTATGGAGACATTAAAACCATCGTGCATTGGTGGTGAGAATGGAAAATAGTTCAGCCATTGCGAAAACCAGTTAGCAATTCCTCAAAAGGTTACACATACATTTACTATATAATCCAGCAATTCCACTTCTAGATACACACCCAAGAGAAATAAAAATATGTCCACAGAAAGCTTGTACATGAATGTAAATCAGCATTATTTGTAATCATCACAAATGGAAAAAAATAAATGTCTATCAACTGATAAATGAACAAATAAAATGAGTATATATGCACTTTGGAGTACTATTTGACAGTAGAAAGAAATGAAGTCCTTATATACACTATTCCATAGGTGAACCTTTAATACATTATGCTAAACACAACAAGCCACTCACAAAAGACCATATATTATGCGATTTCATTTTTTAAAGTGTTTTATTTTTCCATAGGTTATTGGGGTACAGGTGGTATTTGGCTACATAAATTCTTTAGTGGTGATTTGTGAAATCCTGGTGCACCCATCACCCAAGCAGTATACACTGTACCACATGTGTTGTCTTTTATCCCTTGCCCCCTCCCACTCTTCTGCCCAAGTCTCCAAAGTCCATTGTAACATTCTTATGCCTTTGTGTCCTCATAGCTTAGCTCCCACATTATCAGTGAGAACATACGATGTTTGGTTTCCCATTCCTGAGTTACTTCGCTTAGAATAATAGTCTCCAATCTCATCCAGGTCATTGCAAATGTTACTAATTCTTTAAATTTTATGACTGAGTAATATTCCATCTTATGGATATACCACAGTTTGTTTATCCATTCGTTGACTGATGGACATTTGGGTTAGTTCTATAATTTTCCAGTTGTGAATTGTGCTGCTATAAACAGGCATGTGCAAGTATCTTTTTTGAATAATGACTTCTTTTCCTCTCGGTAAATACCCAGCAGTGGGATTGGCAGATCAAATGGTAGTTCAACTTTTAGTTCTTTAAGGAATCATCACACTGTTTTCCACCGTGGCTGTGCTAGTTTACATTCTCACCAGTGTAGAAGTGTTCCCTGATCACTGCATCCATGCCAACATCTACTGTATTTTGATTTTTTTTATTATTATTATTATGGCCATTCTTGAAGGAGTAAGGTGGTATTGCATTGTGGTTTTGATTTGCATGTCCCTGATCATTAGTGTTGTCAAGCACTTTTTTCATAAGTTTATTGGCCATTTGTATACTTATTTTGAGAATTGTCTATTCATGTCCTTATCCCACTTTTTACTGGAATCTTTTTTTTTTTTTTCTTACTGATTTGTTTGAGTTCGTTGTAGATTCTGGACATTAGTACTTTGCCATAGGTATAGATTAAGAAGATTTTCTCCCACTCTGTGGGTTGTCTGTTTACTATGCTGACTGCTCCTTTTGCTGTGCACAAGTTAGTTTAATTAGGTCCTACCTATTTATCTTTGGTTTTATTGCATTTGCTTTTGGGTTTTTGGTCATGAAATCCTTGCCTAAGCCAACGTCTAGAAGGGTTTTTCCAACGTTATCTTCTAGAGTTCCAGTTTCACGTCTTAGGTTTCAGTCTTTAATCTGTTTTGAGTTGATTTTTGTATAAGGTAAGAGACAAGGATTCAGTTTCATTCTCCTACATGTGGCTAGCCAATTATCCCAGCACCATTTGTTGAAAAGGGTGTCCTTTCCCCACTATATGTTTCTGTTTACTTCATCAAAGATCAGTTGGCTGTAAGTATTTGGGTTTATTTCTGGGTTCTCTATTCTATTCCATTCATCTATGTGCCTATTTTTATATGAGTACCACTCTGTTTTGGTGACTATGGTCCTAGAGTATAGTTTGAAATCAGGTAGCGTGATGGCTCCAGATTTGTTCTTTTTGCTTAGTCTTGCTTTGGCTATGTGGGCTCTTTTTTGGTTCCATATGAATTTTAAATTGTTTTTTCTAACTCTGTGAAGAATGATCATGGTATTTTGATGGGGATTGTACTGAATTTGTAGATTGCTTTTGGCAGTATGGTCATTTTCACAATATTTATTCTACCCATCCATGAGCATGGGATGTTTTTCCATCTGTTTGTGTCATCTATCATTTCTTTCAGCAGTGATTTGTAGTTTTCCTTGTGAAGGTGTTTTGACTCCTTTGTTAGGTATATTCCTAAGTATTTTATTTTACTTTATTTGTTTGCAGCTATTGTAAAATGGGTTGAGTTCTTGATTTGATACTCTGCTTGGTCACTTTTGGTGTATAGAAGAGCTACTGATTTGCGTACATTAATCTTGCACCGGAAACTTTGTGGTATTCCTTTATCAGTTCTATGTGCTTTCTGGAGGAGTTCTTAGGATTTTCAAGGTAAACAATCATATTATTAGCAAACAGGGACAGTTTGACTTCTTCTTTACTGATTTGGATGCCCTTTATTTCTTTCTCTTTTCTGATTGCTCTGGCTAGGACTTCTAGTACTATGTTGAAGAGGAGTGGTGAGAGTGGGCAACCTTGTCTTGTTCCCATTCTCAGAGGGAATGCTTTCAACTTTTCCCCATTTAGTATTGCGTTGGCTGAGAGTTTGCCATAGATGGCTTTTATTACATTAAGGTATTCCCTTGTATGCTGATTTTGCTGAGAATTTTAATCATAAAGCAATGCTAGATTTTGTCAAATGCTTTTTCTGCATCTATCGAGATGATCATGTGATTTTTGCTTTTAATTCTGTTTATGTGATGTACCACATTTACTGACTTGTGTGTATTAAACCATCCCTGCATCCCTGGTATAAAACTAACGTTGTCATGGTGGATTATCTTTTTGATACATTGTTGGATTCAGTTAGCTAGTATCTTGTTAAGAATTTTAGCATTTATGTTCATTAAGGGTATAGGTCTGTAGTTTTCTTTTTTGATTGTGTCCTTTTTTGGATTTGGTATTAGGGAGATGTTGGTTTCATAGAATGAATTAGGGAGGGTTCCTCTTTTCTCTATCTTGTGGAGTAGTGTCAAAAGGATTGGTGTCAATTCTTCTTTGAATGTCTGGTAGAATTCTGCTGTGAATCTGTGTGGTCCTGGACTTTTTTTTGTTGGAAATTTTTAAATTACCATTTCAATCTTGCTGATTCTTATTGGTATGTTCAGGGTATCTAATTCTTCCTGATTTAAGTTAGGAAGGTTGTATTTTTCCAGGAATTTATCCATCGCTTCTACATTTTCTAGTTTATGTGCATAAAGGTGTTCATAGCAGCCTTGAATGATCTTTTGGGTCCTGTGTGATTTATACTTCAAAGATATGTTGTTTTGATGTGTTTGCAGAATTTGTTTCAAGATTTAGATTTCCTTTAACAGTTCTTGTAGTGGTGGCTTGGTACTAGCGAATTCTCTCAGCATTTCTTTGTCTGAAAATGGCTATCTTTCCTTCATGTATGATGTGATGTTTAGTTTCACTGGATACAAAATTGTTGGCTGATAATTGTTTTGTTTGAAGAGGCTGAAGATAGGGCCCTAATCCTTTCTAATTTATAGGGTTTCTGCTGAGAAATCTGCTGTTAATCAAATAGATTTCCTTTATAGGTTACCTGCTGCTTCTCTCTCACAGCTCTTAAGATTCTTTCCTTCTTTTTTTTTTTTTTTTTTGAGATAGAGTTTCACTCTTTTTGCCCAGGTTACAGTGCAACAGCATAATCTCGGCTCACCACAACCTCTACTTCTTGGGTTCAAGCTATTCTCCCACCTCAGCCTCCTGAGTAGCTGGGCTTACAGGTGCGTACCACCATGCCTGGCTAATTTTTGTATTTTTAGTAGAGACGGGGTTTCACTATGTTGGTCAGGCTGGTCTTGAACTCCCGACTTCAGGTGGTCTGCCCACCTCAGCCTCCCAAAGTGTTGGGATTACATGCATGAGCCACTGTGCCTGGCTTCTTTCCTTCATCTTTTTTTTTTTTTTTTTTTTTGAGAGGGAGTCTTGCTCTGTTGCCTAGGCTGGAGTGCAATGGCACAATCTCCATTCACTGCAAGCTCCGCCTCCTGGGTTCACGCCATTCTCCTGCCTCAGCCTCCCAAGTAGCCAGGACTACAGGCGTCCACCACCGTGCCCGGCTAATTTTTGTATTTTTAGTAGAGACGGGGTTTCACCGTGTTCGCCAGGGTGGCCTCGATCTCCTGAACTCGTGATCCACCCATCTCAGCCTCCCAAAGTGCTAGGATTACAGGCGTGAGCCACCACGCCCGGTCTTTCCTTCACCTTAACTTTGAATAGCCTGATGACAATGTGCCTAGGTGTGGATCTTTTCACGATGAATTTCCCAGGTGTTCTTTGTGCTTCTTGTATGGGTCTCTAGGAAGACTGGGGAATTTTTCCTCAATTATTCCCCCAAATATATTTCCAAGGTTTTTGAATTGTCTTCTTCCTCAGGAATACCGATTCTTCTTAGATTTGGTCATTTAATGTAGTCCCAGACTTCTTGGAGTCTTTGTTCATATTTTATTTTATTTATTTTTTTCTTTATTGGATCAAGTTAATTTGAAGACCTTGTCTTTGAATTCTGAATTTCTTTCTTCTCTTTGTTCAATTCTATTGCTGAGATTTTCCCGAGCATTTTGCATTTCTAAAAGTGTATTCAAAGTTTCCTGAATTTTTTATTTTTTTGTCTTTCAGTTATTTCATTGACTATTTCTCTCTTCACTTATTGTATTATGTTTTGGATTTCCTTACATTGGGCTTTGCCTTTCTCTGGTCCCTCCCTGATTAGATTAATAACTAACCCCCTGAATTCTTTTTCAGGTAAATCAGGGACTTCTTGATTTAGATAAATTACTGGTGAACTAGCATGATTTTCAGGGGAGTGTTAACAAGCTTTCTTTTGTCATATTCCCAGAGTTGGTGTTCTGGTTCCTTCTCATTTGTGTAGGCTCTGTCTGAGGGAAGGTCTGGGGCTGAAGACTGCTGTTCGGACATTTTTTGTCCCACGGGGTGTTCCCTTGTTGTAGTACTCTCCCCTTTTTTTGTGGATGTGACTTCCTGTGAGCCAAACTACAGTGATTGTTATCTCTCTTCTGGGTCTAGCCATCCAGCAAGTCTACCCAGCTCCAGGCTGGTACTAGGGGTTGTCTGCGGAGTCCTGTGATATGAAATATCTATGGATCTCTCAGCTGTGGATACCAGTGTCTGTTCAGGTGGAGGGTATAAAGGACTCTGTGGGGGTCCTTAGCTTTGGTGGCTTAATGCTCTATTTTGTGCTGGTTGGCCTCCTGCCAGGAGGTGGTGCTTTCCAGAAAGCATCAGCTGTAGTAGTGTGGAGAGGGACTGGTGGTGAGCGGGGCCCTAGAACTCCCAAGATTATAGGTCCTCTGTCTTCTACTATGGGGGGGTGGGAGGGGGTTAGGGAAGGACCTTCAGGTGGGGGCGGGTCTAGGCATGTTTGAGCTCAGGCCCTCCTTGGGCAGGCCTTGCTTTGCCTGCTGTGGGAGATGGGGGTGAGATTCTCAGGTCACTGGAGTTGTGTACCTAGGTGGATTATGGCTGCCTCTACTGAGTTATGAGGTTGTCAGGGAAGTGGGGGAAAGCCAGCAGTCACAGGCCTCACCCAGCTCTCATGCACACTGAAAGGCCACTCTCACTTCCACCGTGGCCCCTGCAACAGTACGGAGTCTGTTTCCAGGAGGAAGGCAAATTGGCCTTGAATATTTGCCTGAGGTTTTCTACCTCCCAGCTGCAAAGAAAAGGGCTTTAGTTCTTCCCCCGCCTGTGAAGTCTGCAAGCTGGATTCATGCCCTCCTCCAAGTTCTGGCCAGGAGGCTTCTCACATGTTCAAATTGTTACAAAGTTCAGCAGACAAGTCCCTTTCACTGTGGACTTTTACCCCGTAATGTTCTTGTAACAGTTCAAACTCCGAGAGGGCACCAACAGAAAACACGAGACAGTGTGGAGCAGCATGCTGTTTTAATGAGCACCTGGGGGCAGGCAGATTAAGGCCTAAAATGGCATCAGTCCCAAGTGAGGATGGGACAGGGGTTTTATAGTCCTCTGTAAACAGTAAGTTCCCAGTCTGATGTGACTGCTATCTAGTATCCAGACGACCTCTTTCTTTTTTTTTTTTTTTTTTTTTTTTTTTTTTTTTTTTTATTATACTTTAAGTTCTAGGGTACATGTGCATGACGTTTATATCATGTATACTCCCCAATGCAATCCCTCCCTCCTCCCCCCTCCCCATGATAGGCCCCAGTGTGTGATGTTCCCCTTCCCGAGTCCAAGTGATCTCATTGTTCAGTTCCCACCTATGAGTGAGAACATGCGGTGTTTGGTTTTCTCTTCTTGTGATAGTTTGCTAAGAATGATGGTTTCCAGCTGCATCCATGTCCCTACAAAGGACGCAAACTCATCCTTTTTGATGGCTGCATAGTATTCCATGGTGTATATGTGCCACATTTTCTTAATCCAGTCTGTCACAGATGGACATTTGGGTTGATTCCAAGTCTTTGCTATTGTGAATAGTGCTGCAATAAACATACGTGTGCATGTGTCTTTGTAGTAGAGTAATTTAAATCCTTTGGGTATATACCCAGTAGTGGGATGGCTGGGTCATATGGTACATCTAGTTCTAGATCCTTGAGGAATCGCCATACTGTTTTCCATAATGGTTGAACTAGTTTACAATCCCACCAACAGTGTAAAAGTGTTCCTATTTCTCCACATCCTCTCCAACACCTGTTGTTTCCTGACTTCTTAATGATTGCCATTCTAACTGGTGTGAGATGGTATCTCATTGTGGTTTTGATTTGCATTTCTCTGATGGCCAGTGATGATGAGCATTTTTTCATGTGTCTGTTGGCTGTATGGATGTCTTCTTTTGAGAAATGTCTGTTCATATCCTTTCCCCACTTTTTGATGGGGTTGTTTGTTTTTTCTTGTATATTTGTTTGAGTTCTTTGTAGATTCTGGATATTAGCCCTTTGTCAGATGAGTAGGTTGCAAAAATTTTTCCCATTCTGTAGGTTGCCTGTTCACTCTGATGGTAGTTTCTTTAGCTGTGCAAAAGCTCTTTAGTTTAATTAGATCCCATGTGTCAATTTTTGCTTTTGCTGCCGTTGCTTTTGGTGTTTTAGACATGAAGTCCTTGCCCATGCCTATGTCCTGAATGGTACTACCTAGATTTTCTTCTAGGGTTTTTATGGTATTAGGTCTAACATTTAAGTCTCTAATCCATCTTGAATTAATTTCGTATAAGGGGTAAGGAAAGGATCCAGTTTCAGCTTTCTACTTATGGCTAGCCAATTTTCCCAGCACCATTTATTAAATAGGGAATCCTTTCCCCATTTCTTGTTTCTCTCAGGTTTGTCAAAGATCAGATGGCTGTAGATGTGTGGTATTATTTCTGAGGACTCTGTTCTGTTCCATTGGTCTATATCTCTGTTGTGGTACCAGTACCATGCTGTTTTGGTTACTGTAGCCTTGTAGTATAGTTTGAAGTCAGGTAGCGTGACGCCTCCAGCTTTGTCCTTTTGACTTAGGATTGTCTTGGCAATGCGGGCTCTTTTTTGGTTCCATATGAACTTTAAAGCCGTTTTTTCCAATTCTGTGAAGAAAGTCATTGGTAGCTTGATGGGGATGGCATTGAATCTATAAATCACCTTGGGCAGTATGGCCATTTTCACGATATTGATTCTTCCTATCCATGAGCATGGTATGTTCTTCCATTTGTTTGTGTCCTCTTTGATTTCACTGAGCAGCGGTTTGTAGTTCTCCTTGAAGAGGTCCTGACATCCCTTGTAAGCTGGATTCCTAGGTATTTGATTCTCTTTGAAGCAATTGTGAATGGAAGTTGATTCCTGATTTGGCTCTCTGCTTGTCTGTTACTGGTGTATAAGAATGCTTGTGATTTTTGCACATTAATTTTGTATCCTGAGACTTTGCTGAAGTTGCTTATCAGCTTAAGCAGATTTTGGGCTGAGACAATGGGTTTTCTAAATATACAATCATGTCATCTGCAAACAGGGACAATTTGACTTCTTCTTTTCCTAACTGGATACCCTTGATTTCTTTCTCTTGCCTGATTGCCCTAGCCAGAACTTCCAACACTATGTTGAATAGGAGTGGTGAGAGAGGGCATCCCTGTCTTGTGCCAGTTTTCAAAGGGAATTTTTCCAGTTTTTGCCCATTCAGTATGATATAGCTGTGGGTTTGTCATAAATAGCTCTTATTATTTTGAGGTACATTCCATCAATACCAAATTTATTGAGCGTTTTTAGCATAAGGGCTGTTGAATTTTGTCAAAAGCCTTTTCTGCATCTATTGAGATAATCATGTGGTTCTTGTCTTTGGTTCTGTTTATATGCTGGATTACGTTTATTGATTTGCGAATGTTGAACCAGCCTTGCATCCCAGGGATGAAGCCCACTTGATCATGGTGGATAAGCTTTTTGATGTGCTGCTGAATCCGGTTTGCCAGTATTTTATTGAGGATTTTTGCATCGATGTTCATCAGGGATATTGGTCTAAAATTCTCTTTTTTGTTGTGTCTCTGCCAGGCTTTGGTATCAGGATGATGTTGGCCTCATAAAAAGAGTTAGGGAGGATTCCCTCTTTTTCTATTGATTGAAATAGTTTCAGAAGGAATGGTACCAGCTCCTCCTTGTACCTCTGGTAGAATTCAGCTGTGAATCCATCTGGTCCTGGACTTTTTTTGGTGGTAGGCTATTATTGTTGCCTCAATTTCAGAGCCTGCTATTGGTCTATTCAGGGATTCAACTTCTTCCTGGTTTAGTCTTGGGAGAGTGTAAGTGTCCAGGAAATTATCCATTCTTCTAGATTTTCTAGTTGATTTGCGTAGAGGCATTATAGTATTCTCTGATGGTTGTTTGTATTTCTGTGGGGTCGGTGGTGATATCCCCTTTATCATTTTTTATTGCGTCTATTTGATTCCTCTCTCTTTTCTTCTTTATTAGTCTAGCTAGCGGTCTGTCAATTTTGTTGATCTTTTCAAAAAACCAACTCCTGGATTCATTGATTTTTGGAGGGTTTTTTGTGTCTCTATCTCCTTCAGTTCTGCTCTGATCTTAGTTATTTCTTGCCTTCTGCTAGCTTTTGAATGTGTTTGCTCTTGCCTCTCTAGTTCTTTTAATTGTGATGTTAGAGTGTCAATTTTAGATCTCTCCTGCTTTCTCTTGTGGGCATTTAGTGCTATAAATTTCCCTCTACACACTGCTTTAAATGTGTCCCAGAGATTCTGGTATGTTGTATCTTTGTTCTCATTGGTTTCAAAGAACATCTTTATTTCTGCTTTCATTTCGTTATGTACCCAGTATCTTCAGGAGCAGGTTGTTCAGTTTCCATGTAGTTGAGCGGTTTTGATTGAGTTTCTTAGTCCTGAGTTCTAGTTTGATTGCACTGTGGTCTGAGAGACAGTTTGTTATAATTTCTGTTCTTGTACATTTGCTGAGGAGTGCTTTACTTCCAATTATGTGGTCATTTTGGAATAAGTGCGATGTGGTGCTGAGAAGAATGTATATTCTGTTGATTTGGGGTGGAGAGTTCTATAGATGTCTATTAGGTCCGCTTGGTGCAGAGATGAGTTCAATTCCTGGATATCCTTGTTAACTTTCTGTCTCGTTGATCTGTCTAATGTTGACAGTGGAGTGTTGAAGTCTCCCATTATTATTGTATGGGAGTCTAAGTCTCTTTGTAGGTCTCTAAGGACTTGCTTTATGAATCTGGGTGCTCCTGTATTGGGTGCATATATATTTAGGAGAGTTAGCTCTTCCTGTTGAATTGATCCCTTTACCATGATGTAATGGCCTTCTTTGTCTCTTTTGATCTTTGATGGTTTAAAGTCTGTTTTATCAGAGACTAGGATTGCAACCCCTGCTTTTTTTTGTTCCCATTTGCTTGGTAGATCTTCCTCCATCCCTTTATTTTGAGCCTATGTATGTCTCTGCATGTGAGATGGGTCTCCTGAATACAGCAGACTGATGGTTTGACTCTTTATCCAGTTTGCCAGTCTGTGTCTTTTAATTGGAGCATTTAGTCCATTGACATTTAAGGTTAATATTGTTATGTGTGAACTTGATCCTGTCATTATGATATTAACTGGTTATTTTGCTCGTTAGTTGATGCAGTTTCTTCCTAGCCTCGATGGTCTTTACATTTTGGCATGTTTTTGCAATGGCTGGTACCGCTTGTTCCTTTCCATGTTTAGGGCTTCCTTCAGGGTCTCTTGTAAAGCAGGCCTGGTGGTGACAAAATCTCTAAGCATTTGCTTATCTGTAAAGGATTTTATTTCTCCTTCACTGATGAAGCTTAGTTTGGCTGGATATGAAATTCTGGGTTGAAAATTCTTTTCTTTAAGAACGTTGAATATTGGCCCCCACTCTCTTCTGGCTTGTAGAGTTTCTGCCGAGAGGTCTGCTGTTATTCTGATGGGCTTCCCTTTGTGGGTAACCCGACCTTTCTCTCTGGCTGCCCTTAAGATTTTTTCTTCATTTCCACTTTGGTGAATCTGGCAATTATGTGTCTTGGAGTTGCTCTTCTGGAGGAGTATCTTTGTGGCGTTCTCTGTATTTCCTGAATTTGAATGTTGGCCTGCCCTACTAGGTTGGGGAAGTTCTCCTGGATGATATCCTGAAGAGTGTTTTCCAACTTGGTTCCATTTTCCCCCTCACTTTCAGGCACTCCAATCAGACGTAGATTTGGTCTTTTTACATAATCCCATACTTCTTGCAGCCTTTGTTCATTTCTTTTTCTTCTTTTTTCTTTTGGTTTCTCTTCTTGCTTCATTTCATTCATTTGATCCTCAATCGCTGATACTCTTTCTTCCAGTTGATCCAGTCGGTTACTGAAGCTTGTGCATTTGTCACGTATTTCTCGTGTCATGGTTTTCATCTCTGTCATTTCGTTTATGATCTTCTCTGCATTAATTAATCTAGCTGTCAATTCTTCCACTTTTTTTTCAAGATTTTTAGTTTCTTTGCGCTGGGTACGTAATTCCTCCTTTAGCTCTGAGAGGTTTGATGGACTGAAGCCTTCTTCTCTCATCTCGTCAAAGTCATTCTCTGACCACTTTGATCCGTTGCTGGCGATGGGCTGCGCTCCTTTGCAGGGTGAGATGCGCTCTTATTTTTTGAATTTCCAGCTTTTCTGCCCTGCTTCTTCCCCATCTTTGTGGTTTTATCTGTCTCTGGACTTTGATGATGGTGACGTACGGATGGGGTTTTGGTATAGGTGTCCTTCCTGTTCGATAGTTTTCCGTCTGACAGTCAGAAGGAGTGTCTGTTGGTCTGTTGGAGTTTGCTTGAGGTCCACTCCAGACCCTGTTTGCCTGGGTATCAGCAGCAGAGGTTGCCGAAGATAGAATATTGCTGAACAGCGAGTGTACCTGTCTGATTCTTTCTTTGGGAGTTTCCTCTCAGGGGTGACGCCACCCTGTGAGGTGTGGGGTGTCAGACTGCCCCTAGTGGGGGATGTCTCCCAGCTAGGCTACTCAGGGGTCAGGGACCCACCTGAGCAGGCAGTCTGTCCGTTCTCGGATCTCAACCTCCGCGTTAGGAGATCCACGGCTCTCCCCAAAGCTGTCAGACAGAGTCGTTCGCGTCTGCACCGCCCCCGCTCTTTCCCCTAATGGACTGCAGCTGTGCGCTGTCCGCAGAGGTAGAGTCTACAGAGACAGGCAGGCTTCCTTGAGCTGCTGTGAGCTCCACCCAGTTCGAGCTTCCCAGCGGCTTTGTTTACCTACTTAAGCCTCAGCAATGGCGGGCGCCCCTCCCCCAGCCTCGCTGCTGCCTTGCGGATAGATCGCTGCAGACGGCTGTGTTAGCAGTGAGGGAGGCTCTGTGGGCGTGGGACCCTCCCGGCCAGGTGTGGGATATATTCTCCTGGTGTGCCTGTTTCCTTAAAGCAGTATTGGGGTGGGAGTTACCCGATTTTCCAGGTGTTGTGTGTCTCAGTTCCCCTGGCTAGGAAAAAGGGATTCCTTTCCCCCTTGCGCTTACAGGTGAGGCGATGCCTCGCCCTGCTTCAGCTCACGCTGGTCAGGCTGCAGCAGCTGACCAGCACCGATTGTCCGGCACTCCCTAGCGAGATGACCCCAGTACCTCAGTTGAAAACGCAGAAATCACCGGTCTTCTGTGTCGCTCGCGCTGGGAGTTGGAGACTGGAGCTGCTCCTATTCGGCCATCTTGCTCCGCCCCCCCCAGACGACCTCTTTCTTGATCTTCAGGGGTACGTGTCTTCCAGCCAGGGTAGGTGTCTTCCAGTTGGCTCTCTTCCTGCTTCTGCTATCTTGCTGATGCATGCTGCTGACACAAGTGGCCTTGCATCTTGGGACTGCACCTGAGAGGAGGAGTTACTCATCCCTTCAAGCTTTCAGGCCCCAAGGAGAATCTTTCATTCCTGTCTATTTGGTTATAGAATAAAGGAAAAAGGGGTGACTTTCTCCATAACTACTTCAGGCATGACATAGGGATTGGCATGGGCACCTTGGAAAAAGAAAACCTTAATTTTAGGGGTATTCTTGAGAAACTGGTTGGTATCCAGCATGTTGTTGTAGCAGGAGCACCGTCTGGATTGTCTGGTTACATGTCTGTGCCTGCAAGACAGTTAGGTTGAGAGGACAAGGAGATGTCAACAGGGAGAGGCATGACATCATTTGCTGCTTCATAAATGAAAGACCATGACTTAATTAAGGAGGGGAGGTAACTCCTGCGTGGCTCAGAGTCTGATAAGGGTAGAGGCCCCAAGACGAATGTTTGATCATACATGATTTCAAAGACACTATAAAAAGAGGGTGCTTTTGCTGTTGTGCAAAGTCTCATGAGGGAGGGCAAAAGGGAGATTTTTTTTTTTTTTTTTGTCCAGGACTGGCAAGTTTCTAGAGCCAGCTTGGTGAGTTGGGCTTTAAAGACAGAGTTAATTTTTTCAACCTTGCCTGAAGATTGAGGTCTGTAGGGTGTGTGGAGAACTTACTTTATTCTTAAGGATATAAAAATGCCTTGGGTAATTTGACTGATGAAGGCAGGACCGTTATCGGACTGGATGGATGTTGGGAGTCTGAAACGGGAAATTGTATACATGATGAGTTTATGTGATGATACTTGCACCTTCTGAAGTTGTTGGGAATGCTTCTACCTACCCGGAGAAAGTACGACAAAGGACTAGAAGATAGCGGAGCCATTTATCATGTGGTGTATGAGTGAAGTCTACTTGCCAATCTTCCCCAGATATCTGGCCCTGGGCTTGGTGGGTAGGAAAAGGCAGAGGCTGGAGGGAGCCCTGGGGTTACACTGAGTGGTAGATAGAGCAGGACTGGATAATTTCTTGAACGTGGCTGGAATGGTGAGGACAAGTGAGAATAGGGTGGAGAAGTTGCAAGAGAGGTTGGTAACCAACATGGAAAGTATTGTGGAGGCTTTGGAGCTGAGGAAGGCTTTGAGAGTGAGGAAGAACGAAGCACCCTTCCTTGACATAACAAGGTCCTTGCTTTTGAAGGTTTTGGGCTCAGAAGTCTTCTTTTTCTTCTGAGGAGTAAAGAGGAGAGAACAAGGACAGGGATAGCAACCGGCCTTTGCAAGGTTGTAAGGCTACTTGTTTGTCTACCTGATCTGCTAGGGCATTTCCATCCAATTTAGGATTGTCTGGGGTTTGATGGCCCCTGCGAGGAATGATGGCAACTTTCTGGGGGAGCCTGGCAGCTTGAAGGAGCTTGTTGATGAGAGAGCCACTTATGACAGGAGTGTTGTTTACAGTTAGGAAACCTCGTTATTTCCAGATGGATGATCGTGAGTGCATTACGTGGAATGTATAACGAGAATTTGAATATATTGATCTGTTTTCCGGATGTTAGAGTGAGAGCTCAAGTGCGGGCAATGAGTTCAGCTTTTTGGGAGATGGTGCCTAGGAGGAGCAGATTGGCTTCAATAGTGTTGAGGGGGGCGGTGCCACTATAGCATAGCCAGCATGTCGGTGTCCTTGATGTAGGAAGGAGCTGCCATCTACAAACTAAGTGAAGGAGGCATCTGGAAGGGATTTGTCTGTTAGGTTTGGAAAAGGGATAAGAAAGGTTTGAAGAGTATTCACACAGAAGAGTGTGAATAAGAGTTTTGGGTGGTTGTAACTTCAGGTAAGAGCATGGCTGGGTTTAGATGGGAGCTGGTTAGCATGGTGATGTGGGAAGTTTCTATGAATAGAACATGCAGTTGGAGGAGCTGTGGGGCAAAGAAAAGACTTAGTACACTGCAGTGAGCTAACATGTCTTTGATGTTATGGGTTGAACAAACTGTTAGGTTGGCATGAAGAGATAGTTTTAGGCTTTTAACAGAGTGGACAGCAGCTACCACCAATGCTCAGAGGCAGGCAGGCCATCCAATAACTGTGGCTTCAAGCTGTTTAGGGAGGTAGGCAACAACCTTGGGGGGTGGGTCCCTGAGACTAGGTTAGAACACCTAGTGCAACTCCATGCCATTCATCAGTATAGAGGGAGAAAGGTTTAGTGAGATCTGGGAGAGTGAGGATGGGGGCTGAGATAAGAGCCTTTTGGAGTAGATGGAAAGGTTGGATAATAGGCTGTGCAGGTTTTAAAGGCTCATGGAGAGGGCTTTTAGCAGCTTGGTATAACGGTTTGGCAAGTAGATCAAAGGAGGAAACCCAGAGCCTAAAATATTTTAAAAGAGATAATTTCTTGATTAGTTTGTGGAGGTGGGAGGGACTGGAGGAGGGATATGTGGTCTCTTGTGTGACCTTGGATTCAGGGGGTAAGAGCTAGGCCTAGATAGGTGACTGGGGGGGTGCATATTTGTGCTTTCTTAGGGGAGTCCTGATACCTCCGTTCTGCCAAGAAGATGAAAAGAGAGATAGTATGTATGGGTGTTGCAGTTTCTTTGAGAGGGGCTACACAGGAGCAGATTATTAACATATTAAAGGAGAGAGGACGATTTTAGGGATAAAGTACCGAAGTCACTAGCAAGGGCTTGTCCAAAAAGGTGGGGGCTGTCTCTAAAACCTTGAGATAGTACACACCAGGTGCGCTGACATGAAAGGTGGCTGTCAGGGCTTTCCCACGTAAAGGCAAAGAAGTTCTGGGAATCAGGGTGTAAAGGAATTGCGAAAAGGCATCCTTTAGGTTTAGAACAGAAAAATGAGTGGTATTGGAGGGAATTGTGGAAAGTAAAGTATATGGGTTAGGAACCACTGGGCTTACTGGGAGTAGAGTTTGGTTAATGAGACTGAGGTCCTGGACTAAGTGATAAGTTCCATCTGGCTTTTTAATAGGTAGAACTGGTGTGTTAAAAGGAGAGTTTGTTGGGCTGCATAGGTGACTGGTGAGGAGGAGAGAAATGATATGCTTTAGGCCTGTGAGAGCTGCTTGGGGGATGGGATACTGCTTCTGTGATAGGAACTGAGTGGGCTTCTTAAGGGTGCTGTGGATGGGAGTGTGGTGTTCTGTGACTGAGGGTGTAGAAGTATCTCAAAAAGTGGGGTTAACTACAGATGGGGGATAAGGAAAAGTTGAATGTTTTAGAGTGGGAAGTCAGAGGAGTAGAAAAAAGTCAGAAGACTTGAGGGGGCTGGGTTGATGTGTTGGGTACTATGGGGAATGTGGAACTGGAGAGCAGTGTGGAGTTTTGAAAAGATGTCTCTGCCTAGGAGCATAGTTGGGCATGAGGGCAAGACTAAGAAAGAGTGACTGAAGAAAAAGCTGTGCAAGGAGCAGAAAAGTGGAGGGGGTCTTGGAGTTTGGAGACTTGTCCATTGATTCCCACAACAGAGACTTGGGAGGACTGGCTGGGTCCTGAAAATTTAGGTAAAACAGAGTAAGTTGCCCCGATATTAATTTTCAAAAAACATACTGGCCTACCTGACACCATCAGGGTTACCCTTGGCTCAGATGAAGCAATGGTAGTTGCCGGGGCGTCTGTTCCAGGTCACCATCTGTCTTCAGCAGCAAGGACGATGAGATCCGAGAAGGAGGTTTTGGCCGGCTGGGGCAGGCAAGGGGGTGGTCCTTGCTGGGACCCCACACAGTCTGACTTCCAGTGGGGTCCTCTGCAGAGGGGGCACGGACTGGTGGGCTTACCTGGGTATGGGCATTGCCTGGACCAGTGGCCTTCATTGCCGCACTAGGTGGAGGTGGATTGCTAGGAGGACTCTGTGTGGAGCTGCAGCCCCGTGGGCCTACAGGGCCCCTGATGGTAGAGGCAAGCATTTGAAACTGTCCTTTTTTTTTTTTTTTTTTTTTTTTTTCTTTTACTTTCCTCATCACAACTATTAAAGACTTTGAAGGCTAAATTAAGAAGGTTTCATTGTGGGGTTTGAGAGCCGTAGTCAAGCTTCTGAAGCTTGCGCCAAATGTCAGGGGTAGATTGGTTGAGGAAGCGAAGGTTTAAAATAGTGGTTCCTTCTGGGCTGGCTGGGTCTAGGTTGTTATATTTTCTCATGGCTTCAGTTAAACAGGAGAGAAAAAGGGTTGGGTTTTTGTCAGCACCTTCAGTGATTTCTGAAAATTTTTCCATAGTCTACCACTTTATGGGAACCCTTTTTGAGTCCTGCAAGGAGACACACAATCATGTGGTTTTGATGGCAGTGTCCAGAGGACCTGTCTTGACAATCCTGTTGGGATCCCTGGTTCGGGACTGCCCCTGTGCCAGTAGGCTGGGCAGGAGCTTGGTGATGAATTGTATTAGCATGCACCTGAGCTAGGGTCCAAATATGGACCCGGTCTTCTGGGGTGAGGGTGGAAGAGAGAATAAGTAGAGGTCATACCAGGTTAGTTCATAAGACTGTATAAGGTACTGAAACTCCCTAATATAAGAGGTAGGGTCTTCTGAAAATGAACTGAGTCTTTTGTTAATTTGAGAGAGATCAGTGAGGAAGAAGGGAACATGAATTCTAACAATGCCTTCAATTCCTGCTACTTCCTGAAGGGGGCATTCTAGCACCAGCGCTGAAGTACGGGTGGTGCATGGGCCAAAGATGGTGCCTACGCTGGTGTGGGCAGGAGAGAAGGAAGAAGCCAGAAGGGGTTCCTGCTGAGGGTTTGAAGGGGAAAGGGGGGTTGAGTTGATAGGTAGTGGAGGACAGATAGGGATGTAAGGTGACTTGATGGGTTTACAGGCTTCAGGAAAGGGCAGTGAGGAAGGAGAACGAGTACAAGCAATGCTAGAGTTGTCCTGAGGAGAGGACGGTGTAGGAAAAGAAGTGGTTAATTTTAGAGGTGATGCCGGCTGGGAAGATGATGGCTGAGAAGACAATGAGGAAGCTTGGGGAGTTAATGAAGATGGTTGAGATGGAGGGGTAGGGGCTGGGAGGGGTGGACAGCAGTCAGCTGGATCCAATGAGGGAAAGAGGTAGGGTCAGGAGGAGAAAGGTGATGAGGCAGATGAGAATAGAGAAGGATTTGAACAGGTAAGCAAGAATTGCAGAGGTCAGTTCGTGATCTGAGCACAAAAAGTACTGGACACAAGGAATTTCTCCTCCGTTTTTCCAGTGGCTGGCAATAACTGCTTAAGTCAGTTAAAATTGTAAAGTAGAATGATCTATTCGTGGGCCATTTGGATTTGTTATCTAATCTAATTCATAGTCTGACCAGGCTTTATTGTATAAAAAAGATAAGGCACTTAGGGCGGATGTCTTGCCTGAGGTCTAAGGTTTGCAGATTTTTTATGAGGCAGCCTGGAAGGCTGTTTTTTGGAATGGAGGACCAGGAGTTTTCCATAATCAAAGAGTAGGCTCAGGAGAACAGGGAAAAAGGAGACCGTCCTGGACAGCTGGAAGGAGACGATAAAAGGAGCTATCATCGCCGCTGCCTTTTTGGTTCCTGGAAAGGGATCAAATGGCTTAGTGACATCCCCTTAAGACCAGATGATCAGTGAGTGCCTGGCACATGCTGGAAGCTTGTTGGATAAATGCTGCATTTTTGGACCAGAGAAACCAAGAGAGGCCATGCAGATTTTCCCCTGTTAACTGGGCTCCTAGGGAAACGTACCAGTAGGCGAGATCAGTGACCAATGTGCATGCACAGAGAGGCAACTGGAGGCTGAGGAGCTTCCTTTGTCTGGTTGCTGTGGCCTGCTCTCTGGGGAGAATGGGTAGGTCTGCGAGCAACACAGACCTGAGCCCCTCCCGGGTTTTCCCACCAGATGTAAGGTTCTTGAATCGGTTTGAACCCCCAGAGTGCGCCAACAGACAACATGAGGCTGTGTGGAGCAATATGCAGCTTTAATGAGTGCCTGGGTGCAGGTGGGCTCAGGGCTAAAGTGGCATCAGTCCCAAGTGAGGATGGGACAGGGGTTTTACAGTCCTCTGTAAACAGTAAGTGTCCCACTCTGATGTGACTGCTATGTAGTACCTGGACAGCCTCTTTCTTGATCTTCAGGGGTACATGTCTTCCAGCCAGGGTACGTGTCTTCTGGCCGGCTCTCTTCCTGCTTCTATCTTGCTGACACATGCTGCTGATGCAAGTGGTCTTGTGTCTTGGGTCTGGGCCTGAGAAGGGAGGAGTTACTCATCCTTTCAGGCTTTCAGGCCCTCAGGAGAATCTTTGAACCCCCTGCTCCGCTAGTCACCCTCATGATGGATTCCTGTGGCGCCAGGGAGGAATGAGCCACTTGGGTATCCAGAGAGCTCCCAGTGGCTTTCTGCTACTTCCTCTACCCCTGTATTTTGCTTAGCTTGGTTCTCTAACTTGACTCAGCTCCAGGTAAAGTCAGGAACTTCTCCCACAAACAGACCTTCAGCTTCTCCAGTGGGGATGCGTATTCGGGAGAGGGGGCTATCCCTTTGCCACTTCCATTGTTGGGGCACTCACAGTATTTGGTATATCTCCCAGGTCCTGCAGGAGCAGTACACTTACTGCAGAGGGTCTGTGGGTCCTCTCAGAGTTGCTGGTCTGTTCTTGCAGTTGATCTGCAGCTAAAATTCACAGTGCAAGCCTCCACATGCTGCTCTGTCTAGAGCTGAAATTTCATCCCATCTGCCATGATCGCTGGAAAATCCTCATTTATTTTTTGAAAGGTAGAGAAAATGCTAATCTATAGAGATAGAAATTAGATTAGTGGTTGCCTAGGGTAGGATGGATGCAAAATTTCAGAGTAGGGGGTTAAAGGCTATTGTATATAATTTTTTGGAGGTAATACTGATTGTTGTAGTGGATGTAAAATTCTGTGAATATACTAGGAAACATTGAACTCTACACACTAATTGGTGAATCATATGGTATATGAATTATATGTCAACAAAGTTTTAGAAGGCATTCCTTGCACCATAATATTAAAAATGCTCTTTGTGTTGTATAATTACTTCATCTCTCTGTGTCCAGGGCACTGAAGTTGCAGGAGCCTCTCATTTGCCACTGTTCTTAACAGCATTATAAAATAATTACATAAGAGAGATTACTTACATATTACATATGCTAGGTCATAAAAGTGATTGTTTGACTAGAGTACTTGTAAACACAAAAGAACACCTAACACACTAAAATAAATATGAGGTCATCTATCTTTTGTTTGTCTCCTTGGCATGCACCTATTCAGACTGTTAATATTATGTGTTTATTTTTAACTTTAGCAGTTGTATTTTAACTTGATTGGTTTATCCTCAGATTTAAGTATGAGAAATGACAGAAAGAAACAGCAACTGGAAAAGAAGGATTGCATGAGACCAGGATGTCTCTGAAATGGACTTCAGTCTTTCTGCTGTTACAGCTCAGTTGTTATTTTAGCTCTGGGAGTTGTGGAAAGGTACTGGTGTGGCCCACAGAATACAGCCATTGGATAAATATGAAGACAATCCTGGAAGAGCTTGCTCGAAGAGGTCATGAAGTGACTGTGTTGACATCCTCGGCTTCTACTTTTGTCAATGACAGTAAATCATCTGCTATTACATTTGCAGTTTATCCTACATCTTTAACTAAAAATGATATGGAAGATTCTCTTATGAAACTGCTCAATATTTGGATATATAGTGTTCCAAACAGTACACTTTTGTCATATTTTTCAAAAGTACAAGAATTGTGTTGGGAATATTATTACTATAGTGAAAAGCTCTGTAAAGATGCAGTTTTGAACAAGAAACTTATGACAAAACTACAAGAGTCAAAGTTTGATGTCATTCTGGCAGATGCCCTTAATCCTTGTGGGGAGCTACTGGCTGAGCTGTTTAACATACCCTTTCTGTACAGCCTCCGCTTCAGTGTTGGCTACACATTTGAGAAGAATGGTGGAGGATTTCTGTTCCCTCCCTCCTATGTACCTGTTGTTATGTCAGAATTAAGTGATCAAATGACTTTCACAGAGAGGATAAAGAATATGATACATAAGCTTTATTTTGACTTTTGGTTTCAAATACATGATATAAAGAAGTGGGACCAGTTTTACAGTGAAGTTCTAGGTAAGTCATGTGTCCAATTAGTGCTTATTAAGTCCTAACTTTTCTGTGCCTTTGAAAGTGAGCTTATACAAATACTATGTCAGAAGATAGTGTTTTTAAGGAAAATTACAAATTGCAAATGTAAGATGATCTATCAATCTCAAAAATATTATAGAATGTTGACCTTATAGAATCAATTAGAACCCTGGGACCATCACTACTACAGGACACCCAAAGAATCATAAACCTTCAATGTAAAGCACTTATGATTTCATCACATATCATTTTGCTATACATTTTTTCATCTTTAAAAAAAATCAATAGATACCTCAAAAAACATCTTCATGAAGGCAGACATATAAATTTGGTATTTACACATATTTCTAGAAAAATTAGTAATGCAGGATTGAGGAATTTGTTTCTCTTTGAGTACCTCAGTTTTCTCACTTAGAAATTAAAATTTTTTCATATAACAAGAATTCCTTCACAGTTGAGAAATATAGTGACTCTACTCCAGAAGCAGAAGCCTAAAACTTGAGATTTCTAATGTTTATACATTCCTTCACTAACAGCTTGACAATTATTTCTTTCAAAAACTGAAATCTTGTTGAAAGTGAACATCTAACTTTTAATCTGTATTTTATTAAACTGCATCTCTCCATCAAATAAAATATGGGCCAAGTTAAGGAAGAGCACATATCTCTGTGTCAATAAATTCTGAAAAATTTTTAGTTCTCATTTGTAAATATATTTATTTTAAAAATCTAATTATAGTAAGACCTTAAGATGAACCAAGATGTAGTAGTATGAAGATTTCAGTGTTACTCTAAAAAATCTCATGGTTTACTTGGAGAACCAAGGATCAAGGAACTAGCTTAATAAATTGTAGAGACTAGAGTACTTCCTGGAAAGCTGTTTTCATGGGTAAGATGAATTAATTGTGGAACTGAAAGAGTTGTCTAAATGTATATTTGTTACTATTGCACCTTCAGAGAGAAGATAAATGTGTATTTAAGTTCATAGTGGCTACATTAGTCCACTCTCACAGTGCTATAAAGAAATACCTGAGACTGGGTAATTTATAAAGAAAAGAAGTTTAATAGATTCATGGTTCCACATGGCTGGGATGCCTCAGGAAACTGAGAATCATGGTGAAAGGCTAAGGGGAAGCAAGCTTGGATCTTCTCACTTAGCGGCAAGAGAGAGAGGTGCAAGCAGGGGAAATGCCAGACACTTATAAAACTATCAGATCTCATGAGAACTCATTCAATATCATGAAAACAAGATGAAGGAATTCACCCCATGATACCATCAGCTGCCACTTGGTCCCTCCATGGACACATGGGAATTTTGGGGATTATAATTCAAGATGAGAGGAGATTTGCGTGGGGACAGCCAAACCATATTAATTACTTATTTTAATAATTATTTATGATTGTGAATATACTGATGTTACGTTAAAGATGCAATTTCTTTTTACAGATCTCTGAATACTTTGCCTTCCTTATATATACATATGAGCAACATATGCAATACATAAAAATTAAATTATGACTATATATAAATGTATGTATATATATTTTATCAATGCACAGACATTTTATATATCTTTTGGTGTGTCATTCCAAGTCCTTTCAGGAAAATACCTGCATATTCAAATAACAATTCTTGTGTTAGCTACCTTTTGTTTTGTTTTGTTTTTTCCATTAGGAAGACCCACTACATTATTTGAGACAATGCGGAAAGCTGAAATGTGGCTCATTCGAACCTATTGGGATTTTGAATTTCCTCGCCCATTCTTACCAAATGTTGATTTTGTTGGAGGACTTCACTGTAAACCAGCCAAACCCCTGCCTAAGGTAATGTATTCCTGTTTGATTTGTTTGCTTGACATTTTCAGAAGGAATGGCAGGATATTTTTCATTCAGAGTGTTTAACTCAGAGTGAGGGGGAATACGGGAGGTCAAAAAAAAGGACTGGCCATTAGAAAATTATATATTTCTACACTATCACAAGTATGTGAATGTTATTATCATTAAAGACTGACGAGGATTACTAGGGAGATTTTGAAAAAAGGGTTGGTTAAAAATGCATATAGGCATTTCCTTTATGCATGAAACTATACAGAGAATAAATCATGATGGTAAGATTCAATATTAGCAGCAAATATTCACCTAAAAATCTCTGGAAATAATTCAAATATCTTACATTAAGAAATGGTTAAAAACTTATACAATGTGCATGCCATGCCATTACAATCCTTTTTTCAAAAAAATGTTTAATTACTCTGTCAACCATAGTACAGGTATAGTTGGAATCTAAGGAACAAAATGATGAGTAGAACAAGATCACAACTTTTTGTAAGATGAAAAGGCATATACAATGAGATTAAAATTTTTGAAATAAGCATCATGTATGTACATTGGGTTATATAAATAGAATTACAACTATAATGAAATGGTACTCATTTTAAGTTGGTGATATCTCTAGACAGAGATATGGGTAAAATTATTTTCTTTTTCTAAATTTTCACACTTTTACAAGACTACTTACATTGATCTTCTCTTAACATTACTTTCCTAAAGACATCACAGAATGAGATCAGTGCTGATCTGTCTATAAACAAATATTTTATTACTTCAATACTGGGTGGATGAAGAAGGCTTTTGCAGTGAATGAGATAAAACATTGAACTCAAGTTACATTAAATGTGGCTACAGGCAACTGCAATTACACTGAGTTCCTGGATGCCTAGTGAATTCTCTCTAATAGCTATACACTGACTCTCCAATTAAAACTGATGTCAGGCCAGGTGCAGTGGTTTATGCCTATAATCCCAGCACTTTGGGAGGCCAAGGTGGGTGAATCACAAGGTCAGGAGTTCAAAACCAGCCTGGCCAAGATGGTGAAACAGGTCTCTACTAAAGACAGAAAAATTAGCCAGTTGTGGTGGTAGATGTCTTTAATCCCAGCTACTCAGGAGGATGAAGCAGGATAATTGCTTGAACCCAGAAGGCAGAGGTTACAGTAAGCCAAGATTGCATCATTGCACTCCAGCTTGGATGACAGAGCAAGACTTCATCTAAAAAAAAAAAAAAAAAAAAAAGATGTCATAAAGTTAAATTACATTTTTCAAAAATACCAATATTTGGTGTGCACTGACATACTTTAGAATTTTTTTATTTGTAAACAGTTTTATAAAGAAATTTACCCCAATGATTAGGACCAGAAAGTATATTTGTTATGATAGAAGGGGTTGGTCATTATTTTACTGAGAAAAAAAGAATTTAGAACAAAAGGGATAACAGCAACAAAAAGATGGGTATACAATTTTGATATGATATCCAGGAAATGTATGGGTCTACATTTCTCTCTCTCTCTCTCTCTCTCTCTCTCTCTCTCTCTCTCTCTCTCTCTGTGTGTGTGTGTGTGTGTGTGTGTGCGCGCGCGCGCGTGAGAGAGAATACATTGAGCGATGTGGAATTAGAATGGATTTAAGTTTAAAAACAGGAACACATCCGGAAACATAAGTCAGAATAATTCTCAATCATTTCTAAGCAAACACTTATTCACCAGGAGCTTCATATAGTGTGAGGGAGCTACTCTACAGGGTGAGCAGGTCTCCACTGGAGAAAGGCCTGGTGACCTCTCCCACTGTGATGCAACTGCTCCCTGTGAGACACAGCAAAGTGATGATGAGGGTCCCTCACATTCAGTTACCAATCAGCACATCAATTTCACAGTGTGATATCAGGACAAAGATGTCCGAGTCATACCTAAACAATGACCTGAGAAATAAGATCACTCAATTATGTAACTATATAGTATATAATACTGTCTTATAAATGGAATTCTCAGAACTATTTCCCAGAAATTCCAAACCACAATACCAGACTGCTGAATGTCAGTGATTCTTATACTTCAGCTTCTAAGGTTTTTTTGTTGGGGGGAGGGGTCGGGGGTAGTGAGCGGTAGTAGGGTAAGTCTAGGAAACTCTAACTTTAAGTGAAATATTAAGGATTAGAGAGCTAAAGAAGCTAAAGAAACGTAGATATAAAATCATTCTTATTGTAACTAACTTTTCCTCATTGCTCATAGTCATGCAATGGCTCCGATGACTCCTAACTAAAAGAACTGAACAGAAAAAAATAAAATAAAACTGTCCCAAATAAACACACGAGATTTAGTAGAACTCCAAAAAAAGAAATAGAATTAAAACCAAGTAAAGCCACCTTCCAATAACCTATGTTAGTAATTGTAATATTATAAAGAAAGAGTCTGGGTGTAATATTTTCTAGCATTATCTCCTCCTACCGCAGTGTCATAGCTTTGTTTCATTTCTTCCCTACACACACATACATACATGCATATGCAAACATATTTACACAAATTTGCATAAAAGATTCCATATATGTTATATTAGACATCTTTCAAAGAAACTGGATGATTGGGTCAGTTTAAAAAAATTACTCCAATAGCTTCTGACTTTCTCTTCTTAGATGTTTGTAACAATCCTGTCAATAGTGTTTTCTGTGCTGTTGCTCTTTTCTGATAGAACAAATTCTTTCTTCACAGGAAATGGAAGAGTTTGTCCAGAGCTCTGGAGAAAATGGTATTGTGGTGTTTTCTCTGGGGTCGATGATCAGTAACATCTCAGAAGAAAGTGCCAACATGATTGCATCAGCCCTTGCCCAGATCCCACAAAAGGTTAGATAAAGTGCCTTAATTGTGGGTGGCTCCTAAATGAATCTGTTAACTCTTCAAGAGTCTATTACAGAAATGTTCTGCCTGAAAATTTAACTGCTATGATAGTTCTAATTATCTCAGACATCTGTTCAAAACAAAAACATATATGGAAGATCTTAAAATCATAAAGAGAAGGATTTTGGTTGATAATGTTGGCATGAATATTGTGATCAGAAGGAAATACATTTAAGAGGTGCTAGTGAAGTTTGGTATTATCATGGTATTGTAGGCATGTACATAGAAATCACTAAATTCTGCCCTGTTATTTGCTCCCTCTGGTTTACAGGATTTTAGAAAGTACTGTATACACTGTAGATATTATCAAAAAGCAGTTACATTTTAATAAGCTACTCTACTATCACAATAACAATAAGCAGGTATTGAAAAAAGTTTGAAATGCATCATACATCTTCAGCTTACCAAGCAATCTGGCTGCTTTTACTTCCCATGCATTGGAATAGGTCTATTTAGTGTTCTGTTCAGGGTGCCACTCAGTGAAAGAATGTCCTAGTCAGACAAATTACTACTCTGGAGGTACCCACCTAGCCAAGTAGATTTAGAGAAAAAGAAAAACTTGTCCGATCTGTTGGCTTGGGTGCTGCTAATGTCTTAAGCAGAAAAATGTAATGAAAAGAATGGAGATAGAATCCTGCTTTTAGGAGAGACTGTGTGCATTATTAAATGGGCCCAACAAAGACTATGCTCTAAGAATCAGATTAGTGCCTTCTCCAGATTGAAGAAGGAGCAGGAAATATAAATAAACAGGATAGGAATTTATTTTCTAATCTACAGGATATACCTACAATCTTTGTGTATTTTCAGTTTGCGCTTTAGTTTCTTATCTCACATAGCCCTCTCTGAATGACCAATGAAAGTTTTTGCTGAAAACACAGTTACTTTAACACTCTCATATCAAATACAATAAATAAATATCAAATACAAGATCAACATTTGTAAATTCTACTCCAGTATGTAAAGACTACTTGGGAATTCTAAAATCAGTACCTTAGTTTGGTACTAGACATGGTAATGATTGGCTATAGCTGACAATATAGCAGTGCCATCGATGTTATGTAGGACATCATCTAAGTGTGAATGATCAGTTAAGCAAAATGTAGCAAAATATAATTTTATACATTTTCAGCATCTGTATTGTTAATCACAAATTGTCAATGGGCTCCTTTTTCCTACATTGTTACCATAGGCTCAGTTTAAAGATTTAGTCTTTTGTAATCAATGATATCAAATTCATAAAATAACTTATGAGTAGTAGAAAAGTGGATATAAGTAGATTCTTCCAATATCATTCAAAAATTAATAAATTTATATTAAATTTGGAAGATTACAGCTAGTATAAAGGATGTAAAATAAAGGTATAGGTTATTACTAATTTGCTACTTTTTTTTTACTAGAATTAAGACTGCCTAAAAATTCTTAAATATTTGAATACTTCATTGATAATCTTGTGAACCCCAAATATCTGAGACAGGTCTCAGTAAATTTAGAAAGTTTATTTTGCCAACTTAAAGCAGGGAGGAGACATTCCTTTGAGTTTCTGATTAACTTTTCCAAAGGAGGCAATCAGATACGCATTTATCTTAGTGAGCAGAGGGATGACTTTGGGTAGAATAGGAGGCAGTGATTAGCTTAGTGACTTTGGGGCCCCAAGGCTTATTTTCCTTTTATATTTCCCCCCCTTTTTTAAAAAAAAAATCTTTTAGAGAAAGCATTTTAGAAGAAAATAAGTCTCTGAAGTCAGGTTTTCATCTGATGTCTAATGGCAAGGATGATTTACTCCTAGACAAGCAGGTTCTGAGTTATTAGGAAAGTTCATCTTTAGTAGGTTGTGAAGTCTCCTGTCCTATGAAGACAAAATAAAGGAAGGAAGGGAGAAAAACAAAAACAAACAGAAGAACAATTCTGTAAAATTAATATAGGCCACATTACTCTGAAGCCCATAAATCAGTAGGCAGGTATGAAAGTGGATTATGTATGTAAATTGGTTGCTGTTATTTTCTTCTGAAGTTTAAGTTGTCTAGCTTAATTTGTAGGACTTTATGAAAGCATGGCTTAGTTTACAGTGACTCCAAATTAGGAAAGATGGTGAGAGGGGGAGGAAAAAATCTGAAGACACTATTTTGAAGACTTGTAGCCATGAAAAATCAGAATTCAGTCCAAACTGTAGACAATTCTGTATTAAAAATTGAAAAAAAACATTAGGCAAGACTAGAATCTAACAACAGGTGTACTGTAATTTTTGAAACATAATTTTTCTTTCTTCAGTTTCCCAATTTGACTAAAGACTAAAGACAAACCATGGTAGAACTGATTTGCTTTATTATACTTGGCCTGATTATTTGTATACAGAGGAGGAAGAATAATTTTTTATTTACATAGGCTTTTAACATGGCTTTGATGGAACTTTGTCTTATAGAAAGAATCCCAGATAGGACTTTTTTAAAGCTGAGGCAAGCCATAGATTTGTACCATCAAATACCTATGGGTTGGGTGAATTCCTGTACTCTTGGGATTCCAAAATAAAGTTGGAGCTCCTGGACCTGTCAGAAAGTTACATTCTTTGCTTACCACAGGTAAGGAATCCTTATAGATGAAGATATGAGGCCAGTTTTCCCAAGAGGCTTTTGTTGGCTGCATAAGTCAAGTTTGATTCCCTAAAGGAAAGCACACCATTCCAGTTAAAGCCTTGGTAAAATAACCAGTTTCTCCAAGTGTGTTTTGTTATAGATGAAAATAGATAATTATTGCACTTATGCAAATAACTGTATTGACAAAAGTAAAAAATACTCACAAATAGTTTCCAAATTCTGAAGAAATCAGTAGAGGGAAACAAATATGTTCTAAATTTTGTTCATAGGAGTATATTAAATTGCTAAAAGCTGTTAATAGCTCAAAAAAGATTCCTTGCTGACTCTAAAAAAAAAAAAAAAAAAAAGATCAGCAATGTTTTAAGCAAAGTCAGAAAGATTACTTAATTTTCTATTAGTTCAGTCCATGTAGTTAATTCCTGTTCTGCTTGATATTCATGAATATTTTAGTTCTCCATGAATCCTGAAAGTTTTTCTTCTATTCTAATGTCACACCTCCAAAATTATAAAAACTTTTATTCAAGAGCACCTGTTAGAAATTTATAGCTGATTATAAAGCCACCTTCTAAAGAGGACCAAAGTGAGACAACAATTGTCTGTGGATGACAAAAGTTTTAGGGCAGCCTCAGTCAAAGACACAATGGACAAGGAAATTTGTTATCTCTGTGGCACACAATAATTTAGCATAACAAATATAATTATTACTGATAATGTACACACTAAGTCATATCAGAATTATAGAAGTTTCCCATAATTTTGGAAGACATACCAACAACATATTTATATAAATATAGCTCAAAAAGACCAAACATCATTTCATATTTGATAATGTTTCCTGTATGATTTTTATACCAAATAAGCCAAAGTATGTCATTTTTGGACTTTAGGGAAACTAATAACTTAAAGGATTACTTAGGTCAGAAAAAAAACATAATTTATAATTTGATTTTGGAAAATTTGTCAAATATCAAAAGTTTAAAACACTTGATATCACAGGTAAAATAAATCGTTAATTTGACGAAAGTGGTAACTCAAGGATTTCAAAAAAAGGCAAAAATCTTCATCTTTTGAGAGAGGAGACTCAATTTTCCAAACATAAGCCCTAATGAAACAGCATAAAGTCAAATAAGTTTGTTTTTCAAAATTTTATGAACAATCTATAAAATTATAATATTGACCATAAGATATAACTTTCCTGAGCTTTTCATAACCTTTATAATCTTTATTAAGAAGTCAGTTTATTCTTCAAGAAAACCTTGTTAATCTGACACAGGGGCCCATATGTTGGTCATGCATTAGTGTGCCTTTGATGCTAATGATTAATTTATAGATAAACTGAACTTATTTTATCACTCAGTATCAGTTATTGCAATCTCATACACCCACCTCTTCTGTGATAGACCCTGGACCTTGAGGAGTTGAATAGCTTTTAGAAAACACTGTTAGCATTATGCCACAACAAACAGAACTTGAGGAAAAAGGCTTATATCAGTTGAAAATGAGTTGAAGGAGAGTGTTACTATTTCACATCCTTCAAAAGGGGAGAGAAAACCAAAAACAGTGAGATGCAATAAAAGTTAAACTTTGGCTTAAAAAAAATAAAATCTCTTATAATATTTTAAGAGTAAATCAATCTCTTAAGAAAATTTTATTATTCTAACCAATTATTTAGTCATAGTGCTTTTATTTATATCAAGCCCAATCTGTAGAAAGACCATTAATTATAGACAACTTGATCATATAAAAGTTATTTAAATCTTCTTATTGTGACTTACACAGATCATTCATGATATGCTTGGACTTTCTGGTTTGTTCTGAACATCCTTCTTTCTTACACAACTGGTAATTTTATTCTAGAACTAAATTTACCATACAAGATTCTTGCTCATATAAAATTATTTCTCTTCAAGCATTTTACAAAGACAAAAAGCTTTTTATTTTTTTTTATTTTTTATTTTTTTTTGAGGCGGAGTCTCGCTCTGTCGCCCGGGCTGGAGTGCAGTGGCCGGATCTCAGCTCACTGCAAGCTCCGCCTCCCGGGTTTACGCCATTCTCCTGCCTCAGCCTCCCGAGTAGCTGGGACTACAGGCGCCCGCCACCTCACCCGGCTAGTTTTTGTATTTTTAGTAGAGACGGGGTTTCACCGTGTTAGCCAGTATGGTCTCGATCTCCTGACCTCGTGATCCGCCCGTCTCGGCCTCCCAAAGTGCTGGGATTACAGGCTTGAGCCACCGCGCCCGGCCAGCTTTTTATTTTTATAATTTTCTTTACATGTCTCTTATTTCCTGCTTCCTTTTTTACCTTGTTTTATACATAACTTTTAAATAAGCTTTGATTTAGACAACACTTCTTCACCTTTTTAAAAAAATACACACTATTTTTTAGAAAGAATGTTTTCCTACCATTTTTTTTTTTTTTGGAAATTACCCAAACAATGAAATATCTATTATTTAATTTAATATAACTTTAGATTCTAAATTATGAGTTTGTCTGCAAGTATTTTTCCCATCACATTTACCTAATTACTTTATTTAGTCATTTACCTAGATTATTTATGAAAACTGTGATAGTTATCATTTAAATTTATGGAATTGCCATTGCAAAATTATAACTGAGACAATGAAAAATATCTGACCTAACTAAATCCATCTTGCTTTTGACCTCCCAGCTGTCCATGTTCATTTCTGGGTGTAGGCCAAACTAACTTAGGGAGGAACTTAGTTTATAGTTTAACTTTGAAATAAAAAATGATAACAGTCTTTTCCCAAAACAAACCTTACTGCCTGTGGACTAGATTGCTTAAGGCTGCAAGATTAGAAGTTATGATAATCTAACTTAATTCAATATGTAGCTATTTTCATTAAACCAATTATTAATGTCTCATTTATTAAAAATTAGACAAAGATCATTCTGCTTTGGGATTGGTTACAGTTTTGTAACTCTTATGTCAAATTTTGGCAACTTAAAGTATTTGGCAAGAATAGGTATGAAATTGCTTGATTAATAAATACAAACAAAAATGTATGCTGGCAGTTCTTAATATATTTCTAGTATTATACTTTGGCAATAATTGTAAAGTTATCTTATTTATAAAAGATTTTACTTAAGTTACACAAACCTGAAAGAGCATTTGAGTAGTCTTTTTTTCTGGCAAAGTATTTAATTCAAGCACTTTTATTTTCTTAAGCCAATTAGAGCTCTTTTATATATTTTCAGTAGTAAAACATTGTGTACAAAACACATAAATATGTAGATGTATTAAGTATGCCAACAGAAGTACATCTTATAGATATATGAAAACTACTTTTTGCCATATTAAACTTTCAAATTCTTGATAACCTGTTTCAATAGGTAATCTGTATGAATACTTGATCACCATAGGCAGTTGTAAGCTAAATAGTCTTACATTTGAATATTAAAAGAAACCCTTCAAGTGAAAATCAAAAAACAAAATTTACATCATAAGGTACAGAGAGAAAAAAATTGGTGTGCTAGAAGGAAAGTAAAATGGATTTAATTGCCAATTAAACATAAAATTATAGAAATTATAATGGCCTTTTAAATATATGCAAACACATATACACACACATACACAAAATATTTTATGGCTTTTACTTCAGAACTTTAGCCATGAGATAAAAAAAAATTCACCAGCTTGCAGACAAAAGCCTGTTGAATCCAAACAGTGGTTTTTATCTTAATAGAAAAATAAAAGCAAATTTAAAGCAAGAAGAAAAGAAAATTTTTTAAAAAGAGAGAATTTAGGAACTCTATAGTTTGCAGGACAACTTTAGGGTTCTTAATGTATATGTGCACAAAGACCATATTACCTTGATTTTTCATAAACTCTGCCAAGTACAGGTGTCATAAAACCTACCAAGAGATATCAGAGGGTCATTCTTCTTGTTTTCTCCTCATTCTTAGATTGTTTCCCACTTTTTTTCTTAAAAGGAGGAACTGAGCTGTGGCCCAGGGTTTACATGTAGTGAATCAATGTGTGCTGCTGGTGGGCAGTACTCCACAGTGTGTCACCACTGAGTTGTTTCCACCCTCTTACATGTCTCATTTTCTCTCTCCAGAGGTCTATGACCTCTGAAAGGGCTCAAAATGTGGGGTGATCCACCCTAATATGTGTTTCCTGGATTAGCCTTTTTTTTTAAAAAAAGTTAATTTTTGTTGGGGATTTCTCTGCAGGGTCACTCCATGTCACAGGGGGTCAACCCCCAGACACTCCCACAAGGCCCTCCTTCACTTAGGGGTGACATATGACTGGGAGGAGCAAATGCCCTTTCTCTTTGGAGCTGAGAAAACTCAGTCTCTCATTTACCTATGTAAACCACAGTTCAGTTTCTCACGCAAATCCACACAGACAAGCCAAATTGAGATTAATTTTGGGAATAAAAACAATAGAGGAGACCCTTTACAATTCATCTCCTAACTAGAATTAGGATTCTTAAACAACAACTTCCTAGGAGGAAAAAAATAACAACGGTCAATACCACTTCCTGTAAACTGTACTCAACCACTCCCTACTTTGTACCTCTCATCTACCATTACACATGCCAAGGCAAAATCCTCTCACAGTACCAGGTAATCTGTGGTAATCTCAAAGCCAAAGAGATCAGGTCATTCAACATAGGAAAACAGAGCTTTGGACCTCAGCAAAAATCTGCCTACAACTCTTGAAACTCCACAAAGAAAACAGAACACCCCCAAAGGGGTGAGGGGTGCTTTTGTTCTGAATTCTTTAAAAGAGTTCAAGTCATTAGAAGCCTTCTCTAGATTTTTGGTACTGCAAATGGCAAAAGGCGAAAGGAAGTATAGGGTGGAACAAAAGTAAACAAAAGAACATTTTTTTTTTTTTTTTTTTAAGACAGGAAGCAAACACAGAAACCAAACACATGGTTTTTAAGTTTTGTTTTGTTTTGTTTTCTCTTTTGCATCTGCATAGAATTTTAGCCAAATTAGACAGGCTTTGTTACCCACAATTTGGAATTCTCACTCAGATTTGATCAAGTCGGTAAAGTTCATCAAATCTGATGGGAGAAATACTGGAATGTACAAAAAAAAAAAAAAAAACTCTCAAAAATGTGATCACTAAGCACTGTAATGTTAAGGAGAAATTAAGACCGGCTTGTTGTTAAACATTAACCCAGACAAACCCCAATTCAGCTATTTACCTAAGGATGGGTTTCAGGCTAAAACTGCCCTCTGCCATCCTAGAAGCAGGAAAGAAACCTCAAACTGATCCTCCCTCCTGGGAGCCAGCTCAAACTCCATAGAATTACCTGCCTTCCATTGTCATGGAAACAGGAAATCTTTCCTTTCTTGTGGGAAGCAAGTAAAACTCCAAAAAAAAAAAAAAAAAAAAGGAGTTGTGCAGCAAAATAAATTTTAGAACTTGATTGAATTTTGAGGTATCAGGGATTCTCTGGAGGGATTGCTTCCAGACCTCAGTCAATTGTCTTATTTTTTTGAGCCATAAAGTTAGCTCAGGCTAGTACCAAGCACTGATAGGACACTTGTCAAAGGTCAGGGAACCTCCACTCATAATCTCTTCATGGTTACCAAAATGTGAACCCTGAATATCTGAGACAGGTCTCAGTTAATTTAGAAAGTTTATTTTGCCAAGGTTGAAAATGTGCACCCATGACACAGCCTTATGAGGTCCTGATGACATGTGTCCAACCAAGGTGGTGCAGTGACAGTTTGGTTTTATGCATTTTAGGGATATATAAGACATCAATCAACATATAAGATGAACAGTTGTTTGGTCCAGAAATGGGGGACAACTAGAAGCAAAGGCGGAGCAACTTGAAGCAAGGAAGGGGTTTCCAGGTCATAGGTAGATAAGAGACAAATGGTTGACTTCCTCTGAGTTTCTGATTAGCCTCTTCAATGAGGCAATTAGATATGCATTTATCTCAGTGAGCTGAGCGGTGACTTTAAATAGAATGGGAGGTAGGTTTGCCCTGAGCAGCTTGACTTTATCCTTTAGCATAGATTTGGGAACGCCAAGATTTATTTTATTTTCCTTTCACAATCTCATGTGTCTAGCTATTATGTTGGAAACGCCATTATTTCTTTATATACCAATTTGATTATAAAAGTAAAGACATTAAATGTGGTTATTCAACTTACCTCAGAATTTTAATAGTTCTCATTACTTGACATCAATTCTTATTTTTTCATCTTTTATATGGATTAACTGATTATTAATCTTTTCAGAATTTTGACACATGTTATATTTTTAGAGTTCTATTCATTTAACAAGGTATTCTCCTTATCCCAACAGGTTCTATGGAAATTTAATGGCAAGAAGCCAAATACTTTAGGCTCCAATACTCGACTGTACAAGTGGTTACCCCAGAATGACCTTCTTGGTAAGACTCTGGAGAACAAATACTGAATATATTAGTAACAGTCAATTAGAGTGATAATAGTTCAACATAAAACAAACAGATTTAACATTTATTATCAGAAAACTAAAAAAAAAAATCAAATTTAACTACTTTATATTTATTTTCCAGTCTTAGTATAAAAAGAATACACTATAGTAGTTGGCATTTTATTACATACAGTCACATTCTTTACGGTCAGAATAAAAATCTCTTTATTCAGGTGTAATTACCTCTTACAGGTTTAAATAACATCCTGGATTTTCTGTCTGTCTCCTATTTCTACAGCTTTACATCTGTTCTTTCCCCTACTGCAGGGTTATTTCAACAGGCACTGAAAAATAACAGACACTATTCTATTACCAGTGTCTCTATTTTCTATGGGAATAAATCACCAATCTTTATCATAAAGTGATAACACATTTCGTGATGATGTGTAACCGGTCCTTCCTCAGCACTACCTCCAGCCTACTGCCTCCTACCCTGCTGCCTTTAAAAAAAAATTAAATATTTTAAATATTTTAAGTATTTAAATATTTTTAAATACATAAATGTGACTACATTTTTATAACACTTAAGAGACCATGTTCTTTTATGCCCAAACTTATACTTTTCTCTTTTGTACATTTAAATTTTTTAGTTAAGAATATGCTTTTTCATTTTGTTCACCTGGCAATCTTTTAAATTTATATTTCCACTGTGAAGATACACACACCATGACCTTTTCATGTAGCATTCACTTACCTTTCCAGCAGAAATAGGTGCTTCTTCCTCCAAAATTTGAAAACAATTTCAATGCAGTTTTGTGGGTAGAATGTTACCTAGGGAACACTGTTGCTTAAAGTTCCTTATATTGTGCATTTCTTATTGAATTCCTGTGCCTTACAATTAATATTTTTGTTAAAATTCATCCACTTTTAGGTCATCCCAAAACCAAAGCTTTTATAACTCATGGTGGAACCAATGGCATCTATGAGGCGATCTACCATGGGATCCCTATGGTGGGCATTCCCTTGTTTGCAGATCAACATGATAACATTGTTCACATGAAAGTCAAGGGAGCAGCCCTCAGTGTGGATATCAGGACCATGTCAAGTAGAGATTTGCTCAATGCATTGAAGTCAGTCATTAATGAGCCTATGTGAGTATTACAGTTTTGTGACCAGGTGGTATTTATAAATTATTTTGTCAACAGTGAATATGAGTTTTAACCTTTTTTTAAGAGACTAATTTTGAAGGGATTGAAGTGATTTAACCAATGTAAAATCTGCTCTTATTTTCCACCAGACAGTTATTTCAAAGTTACATTTCAACCCCATAGATTTAATGGGTCACCAATGACTGCAATGAATTATAAAATTTTAAAAAATTAAAGATATGTAGATAATTATTTTAAATAGTTTTAATGATAGAATACACAATAAAAAGAAATAATGTAACTAGAGAAATATGATAAAATATTTCAATTCAATACCTAAAATTTCTGAAAGTATGAATATATTCTTTCTCAAAAATTTCTTTTTATTATTATCATTCTTTTAAGAAATTTGATAGTGAATTATAATGTGCATAGCATAACATTCACTAAAATTTAAAATCTAAATATATTTAGTGTGTTTACATAGTTACAAAGCCACAACCCTAAAGAACATTTTTATGAACTCATAAATGATCTCATAATGCATGAAGTTGCTCCCAATAAACCTCTAGTCCTAGAAAACTACCAACTTACTTTGTTTCTCAATAGATTATTCTCTTCACATATTTTATATAAATGAAATCATACAATTTATGGTGCTTTGTAAATGACTTATTTCACTTAGCATAATCATTTTTAGTTTTATTTATGTTGTTGGATATATCAGAACTCATTCATTTTTATTTCTATATAATATTCTTTGATATGTTTATACCAAAATTACCCATTTGTCAAGTCATGGACATTTTAGGTCTTTCCAATTTTGGCACTTACAAACATTGTTATACATATTTTCTGTGTAAAAATATATTTTTACTTCTTTTGAGGAGACACTAGGAGTGGAATTGCTGAGGCGTATGGGAAATTGTTGTTCATGAAGAACTGCTAAACTGTTTTTCAAAGTATTTGCATCATTTTTCATTACCACCAGCTGGATATGAGGGCTCTAATTTCTTCACACTCTCCCCACACTTGTTATCACCTGTCTTTCTATTACAGCCATTCTAGGGTGTGTAAAGTGGTCTCTCATTATGGTATTCACTTGCATTTCCTTATGGCTGAAGATGTTAACCATCTTTTCATGTGTTACTGGCCATTCACACATATTCCTTAGATAAATTTCTATTTTAATCTTGTGAACATTTCATCATTTTTCTATTTATCTTATTACGGATTCGTAAGAATTATTTATATTTTATAGATACAATCCCTTATCAAATATATGATTTTCAAATATTTTCTTCCACTATGGACAGATAGATTTTTTTACTTTTTAGAAGGTGCCTTTTGAAACACAAAGGTTTTAATATTGATAAAATAAATATATAATACTTAATTTATCCATTATCCGAAGGATATAATTTGGAAAATGCTATGCCTAGACCAGCTACCATCAGTTCAGAGTCTACTAGTCCCACAAATATTATGATGATGTAAGGTGGTACCAGCTAAGGAAATACATTAAAAACACTTTACCAAAAAATTAGTAAGACGAGAAATGATTTAAAATACTTCAAAAACAGTTAAAAAGCAAAGAAACATAAAACAGGTTAAGGACAGAAAACCAAACATCATATGTTCTCATTCATAGGTGGAAATTGAACAGTGAGAACACTTGGACACAGGAAGGGGAACATCACACACTGAGGCTTATTGTGGGTGGGGGAGGGGCGAGGGATAGCATTGGGAGATATACCTAATGTAAATGACGAGTTAACGGGTGCAGCACAGCAACATGGCACATGAATACATATGTAACAAACCTGCCCGTTGTGCACATGTACCCTATAACTTAAAGTATATATATTTTTTAAGTTAGAAAATAATATACATATATATGTAGAATAAGATGGTGGATTTAAATGTGAACTAGGGCAATCGGGCAAGAGAAAGAAATAAAGGGTATTCAAATAGGAATAGAGGAAGTTAAATTGCCTCTGTTTGCAGATGACATAATTCTATATTTAGAAAACCCCTTCATCTCAGTTCCAAAATTCCTTAAGCTGATAAGCAACTTCAGCAAACCCTCAGGATGCAAAAATCAATATGCAAAAATCACAGGAATTCCTGTGCACCAATAATACACAAGCAGAGAGCCAACTCATGAATAAATTCCCATTCACAATTGCAACAAAGAGAATAAAATACCTGGGAATATGCCTAACAAAGGACGTGAAGGACCTCTTCAAGGAAAAATAGAAACCACTGTTGAAGGAATTAAGAGAGGACACAAACAAATGGAAAAACTTTCCATCCTCATGGTTAAAAACAATCAATATTGTAAAAATGGTCATGCTGCCCAAGGTAATTTATACATTCAAAGCTATTCCCATCAAATTACCATTGACATTTCTCACAGAATTAGAAAAAAAAAAAAAAAAAACTACTTTAAATTTGTTGTGGATCCAAAAAAGAGCCAGTATATCCAAAACAATTCTAAGCAAAAAGAACAAAACTGGAGGCATCGTGCTACCTGACTTCAAACTATACTACAAGAACATAACCAAAACAGTATGGTACTGGTACCAAACAGATATATAGACCAATGGAACAGAGCAGAGGCCGCAGAAATAGCACTACACATCTACAACCATCTGATCTTTAACAAACCTGACAAAAACAAGTAATTAGGGAAAGGATTCCCTATTTAATAAATGGTGTTGGGAAAACTGGCTAGCCATATGAAGAAAACTGCAACTGGATCCCTTCCTTACACCTTACAGTAACCAAACCAGCATAGTACTGGAACAAAAACAGAGATATTGGCCAATGGAATAGAACAGAACCCTCAGAAATAATGCCACACATCTACAACCATCTGATCCTTGACAAACTTGACAAAACAAGAAATGGGGAAATGATTCCCTATTTAATAAATGGTGCTAGGGAAACCAGCTAGCCATATGCAGAAAACAGAAACTAGACCCCTGCCTTACACATTATGCAAAAATTGACTCAAGATGGATTAAAGACTTAAATGTAAAACCCAAAACCATAAAAACCCTAGAAGAAAACCTAGGCAATATCATTCAGGACATAGGTATGGGCAAAAATTTCATGATAAAAACCCAAAAACAATTGGAACAAAAGCCAAAATTGACAAATGAGATCACATTAAACTAAAGAGCTTCTACACAGCAAAATAAACTATCGTCAAAGGGAACAGGTGAACTACTGAATGGGGGAACATTTTTGCAATCTATCCCTCTGACAAAGGTCTAATATCCAGAATCTACAAGAAACTTAAACAAATGTACAAGAAAAAAATCAAACAACACCATCAAAAAGTGCACAAAAGACCTAAGCAGACACTTCTCGTAAAAAAGACATTTATGCAGCCAACACACTTATGAAAAAAGCTCAATATCACTGATCATTAGAGAAACACAAATCAAAACCACTATGATATACAATCTCATGCCAGTCAGAATAGCAATTATTAAAAAGTCAAAAAACAATAGATGCTGGAGAAGCTGGGGAGAAATACGAAAGCTTTTACATGGTTGGTGGAAATGTAAGTTAGTTCAATCATCATAGAAAACAGTGTGGTAATTGTTCAAAGATCTTCAACCAGAAACACCATTTGACCTAGCAATCCCATTACTTGGTATATATCCAAAGGAATATAAATCATTCCACTATAAAGACACATGCACATGTATATCTATTGCAGCACTATTTACAATATCAAAGATATAGAACCAACCCAAATGCTCATCAATGATAAACCAGAAAAAGAAAATGTGATACATCAATTTCTTCAAAAACAAAACAAAATACCTAGGAATCCAAGTTACAAGGAATGTGACTGACCTCTTCAACGAGAACTATTATCCACTGCTCAGTGAAATAAAGGAGGACACAAACAAATGGAAGGACATTCCATGCTCATGGATAGGAAGAATCAATATTGTGAAAATGGCCATACTGCTCAAGGTAATTCATAGATTCAATGCCATCCCCATTAAGCTACCAATGACTTTCTTCACAGAATTAGAAAAAACTGTTTTAAAGTTCATATGGAAACAAAAAGGAGCCCACATTGCCAAGACAATCCTAAGCCAAAGGAGCAAAGCTGGAGGTCTCACACTACATGACTTCAAACTATACTACAAGGCTACAGTAACCAAAACAGCATCGTACTGGTACCAAAACAGAAATATAGATCAATGGAACAGAACAGAGCCCTCAGAAATAATACCACACATCTACAACCATCTGATGTTTGACAAACCTAACAAAAACAAGCAATGGGGAAAGGATTCCTTATTTTATAAATGGTGCTGGGAAAACTGGCTAGTCATATGTAGAAAGCTGAAACTGGATCCCTTCCTTACACCTTATATGAAAATCAATTCAAGATGGATTAGAGACTTAAATGTTAGACCTAAAGTCATAAAAACCCTAGAAGAAAAGCTAGGCAAACCCTTTCAGGACATAGGCACAGGCAAGGACTTCATGTCTAAAACACCAAAAGCAATGGCAACAAAAGCCAAAATTGACAAATGGGATCTAATTAAACTAAAGAGCTTCTGCACAGCAAAAGAAACTATCATCAGAGTGAACACACAACCTACAGAATGGGAGAAAATGTTTGCAATCTACTCATCTGACAAAGGGCTAATGTCCAGAAACTACAAAGATCTCAAACAAATTTACAAGAAAAAAACAACCCCATCAAAAAGTAGTTGAAGGATATGAACAGACACTTCTCAAAATAAGACATTTATGCAGCCAACAGACACATGAAAAAATGCTCATCATCACTCACCATCAGAGAAATGCAAATCAAAATCACAATGAGATACCATCTCACACCAGTTAGAATAACGATCATTAAAAAGTCAGGAAACAACAGGTACTGGAGAGGATGTGGAGAAATAGGAACACTTTTACACTGTTGGTGGGATTGTAAATTAGTTCAACCATTGTGAAAGACAATGTGGCAATTCCTCAAGGATCTAGAACTAGAAATACCATTTGACCCAGCAGTCCCATTACTGGGTATATATCCAAAGGGTTATAAATCATGCTGCTTTAAAAACACAAGCACGTGTATGTTTATTGTGGCACTATTCACAATAGCAGAGACTTGGAACCAACCCAAATGTCCATCAACGACAGACTGGATTAAGAAAATGTGGCACATATGCACCATGGAATCCTATGCAGCCATAAAAAAGGATGAGTTCATGTCCTTTGTAGGGACATGGATGCAGCTGGAAACCATCATTCTCAGCAAACTATTGCAAGAACAGAAAACCAAACACTGTATGTTCTCACTCATAGGTGAGAACTGAACAATGAGATCACTTGGATACAGGAAGGGAAATATCACACACTGGGGCCTTTTGTGGGGTGGCGGGGAGGGAATAGGGAGAGCATTAGGAGATATACCTAATGTAAATGATGAGTTAATGGGTGCAGCACACCAACATGGCACATGGATACATATGTAACAAACCTGCACATTTTGCACATACACTCTAGAACTTAAAGTATAATAAAAACGTTTTAAAAAATTAAATGTGATACATTTACACTATGGAATACTATGTGCCATAAAAAGGAATGAGATCATGTCTGTTGCAGGGACATGGATGCAACTCAAAACCATTATCCTCAGCAAACTAACACAGAACAGAAAACCAAACACCACATGTTCTCACTCATAAGAGGGAGTTGAACAATGAGAATACATGGACTCGGAGAGGAGAACAACACACACTGGGGCCATTTGGGGCATGGAAGAGGAGTGAGAGTATCAGTACAAATAGCTAGTGCATGAGGGGTTTAAAATCTAGATGACAGGTTGATAAGTGCTGCAAACTACCATGGCAGGTGTATACCTATGTAAGAAACCCGCACATTCGGCACATGTATCCTGGAACTTAAAATAAAATAAAACTGTTTAAAAAAAATGCAAACTGACCGAGTACAGTGGCTCACGCCTGTAATCCCAGCACTTTGGGAGGCCGAGGAGGGCAGATCACGAGGTCAAGAGATCGAGACCATACTCCTGGCCAACATAGTGAAACTCCATCTCTACTGAAAATACAAAAATTAGCTGGACATGGTGATGTGCACCTGTAGTCCCAGATGCTCGGGAGACTGAGACAGGAGAATCACTTGAACCCAGGAGACAGAGGTTGCAGTGAGCCGAGATAGTGCCACTGCACTCCAGCCTGGTGACAGAGCGAGACTCCATCTCAAAAAAAACCAAAAAAGTGAACCTACCAGTACTCACATTAAATTTAAACAGACCAAAAAAAAAGACAAAATAACGATCTTTGAAATCTTTTATTTAAGGAAATAAAACATTTGAAGTATACAATTAAATGTAACCTATGTTTTATATGTGTGTGTGTGTGTTTATATATTGCACATATATGTGTATATATGTATCCATGTATCTCTCTGGTTGTGTGTGTGCGTACTGAAAATAAATATTTTTAAAAGAGTATATGGAGATCGGGTGTAGTGGCTCACACCTGTAATCCCAACACTTTGGGAGACCAAGGTGGGAGGATCATGTGAGGTCAGGAGTTCGAGACCAGTCTGGCCAACAGGGTGAAATCCTGTGTCCACTAATAATACAAAACTTAGCCAGGTGTGGGGGATGAGCACCTGTAGTCCCAGGTACTTAGGAGGTTGAGGCATGAGAATCACTTGAACCCAGGAGACGAAAATTGCAGTCAGCCAAGATTGCTCCATTGCACTCAAGCCTGGGTGACAGAGAGAGACTCTGCCTCAAAAAAAAAAAAAAAAAAAAAAAAAAAGATTATATGAAGCAGACGGTTACCTGAATTGAGCATATGCTGGGCCATAAATAAATGCTAAGTAAGTTGTATTAGATTCCAATTCATAAAAATTATATGTTCTAGTCATACTAGAAATAAATTATAAATCCAAAAACTGAAAACTAAAAACAATCTCTAATTCTTTAAAATAAAAAAATATATTTTTTAAATTCAGTCAACAAAAAATTCTACTTATAAATGTACCATTCTCTCATCAACTATTCTTCCAAGTATACATCCAACAAAAATGAATAAATATGTACACCTAGTAAAATATACATATATCTTAATACCATAATTATTAGTAGGATCAAAAATGTTAACCACACAAATATCCATTAATCATAAAATGAAGAGATCATCTGTGGTCTTTGTCAATCAACTGAATACTTTTTACCAGTGCAATTAAACAACTGCTAAACAAAGACAGAAATGAATATGTATTATTTAATTCAATTATATAAACAATCAATATTAATCTATGATATTAGAATTCAGGTTGATACTTAATTTGAGGATAAAGGTAGTGACTAAAATGGCCCAGGAGAAGAGAGTTCTTCTATGCAGTTTGTGATAAATTGGTGTCTTCACTTTGGGATAATGTTTAAGATAATCTTAAAATTTTGAGATAGTCACATAGTGTATATACATTTATCCTATGTATTTCCTACTCAAAGTTTTATTGTGGAAGATATATAGCATATTTTAAAGTTCCAGAAATCAAATAGCAAAATAAGCATGAAGCACTGAAGAAATCCTATGGGTGCCTATAGTGTGACCAGGAAAAGCCTCTCTAAGAGGTATCATTTAAAGAGAAACCTCAAAAAGAAATAGAAGCAAACCTCAAGTAGTTGCAAGAAAGAATGCTCAATGAGAGAAACATGGGACAAAAAGTGTAAAGGGGCTAACATGAGAACACCTTCAGGAGTTTAAAGAACAGAAGGCCATTGTCTCTAGAAGACAGTGTATAGGGGTAAGTGTTAGAACAAGTAGGTGCCTTTGTAAGTTCTATAGACCAAAGTCAGATTTGGATTTTATTCTTAATGTAACAAGAAACTAGATGGAATTCTTAACAGGTGAGTGTCATAATTGGATATTAATTTAGAAAATACTCTGGCTAGTAGAAAGAAAATACGGTAGAAGACAGAAGATTACAGTAGAAGCTGAGAAACTAGTTAGGAGACATTTCACCAGTTGTGACACAATTCCTCTTTAAATATATCAAAATGGACTGAGCACAGTGGTTCATGTCTGTAGGGCCAACACTTTGGGAGGTAGAGGCAGGAGAATGACTTGACCACAGGAGTTCCAGACCAGTAGGGGTACTACAGCAAGACCTCATATCTAAAAAAGTAAAAAATAAAAAAAATAGCCAGGGATGGTGGTGCGCAGCTGTAGTCCCAGCTTCTCATGAGGCTGAGGTGGAGAATTACTTGAGACCAAAAGGGAAAGGCGACACTGAGCCATGATCATGTGACTGCACTCAGCCTGTGTAATAGAGTAAAATCCTGTCTCAAAAAAATTTTTTAAAAAATTGAAAATACCAAAATGATCGTTCCTAGATTCTATGTTCACTATCTTACTTATAGCACTTAGAGTGTGGCTCACAATATTTTCTGTCCTAGAAAGACGTTAACTTTCCCACCTAAAATTTCATTTTTCATTTTTAAAGGTATTTGTCAATTATAAAACTCCAATTTAAAAACCAAACTTTCTGTAACGACATATATGAAAACATTCAAATTTTATGTCAATTCAATGACACTTACTTTGAATTATTTGTGTGACACTTTTCAAAGACCATCCATAGATTTGATATGCTTAAGCAATAAATTTACTTTTAATGTTGATATCTTTATGTTCCTCCTTCAGCTATAAAGAGAATGCCATGAAATTATCAAGAATTCATCATGATCAACCAATGAAGCCCCTGGATCGAGCAGTCTTCTGGATTGAGTTTGTTATGCGCCACAAAGGAGCCAAGCACCTTCGGGTCGCAGCCCACGACCTCACCTGGATCCAGTACCACTCTTTGGATGTGATAGCATTCCTTCTGGCCTGCGTGGCAACTGTGATATTTATCATCACAAAATGTTGCCTGTTTTGCTTCCGAAAGCTTGCCAAAACAGGAAAGAAGAAGAAATGGGATTAGTTATATCAAAAGCCTGAAGTGGAATGACCGAAAGATGGGACTCCTCCTTTATTCCGGCATGGAGGGTTTTAAATGGAGGATTTCCTTTTTCTTGTGACAAAACATCTTTTCACAACTTATTCCGTTAAGTCAAAATTTATTTTCCAGGGATTTAATATGTACTTTAGTTGGAATTATTCTCTGTCAATGATTTTTAAACTATGAAAAATAACAATAATATAAAACCTTATGGACTTATAATGAAATTTGTTATTCTAATCCAAAAGTTACACACAAAAGTCACTGAGCTTCATTATGTTTCACACATTGTATTTGAACACAACAACATTAAGAACTCCACTCATAGTATCAACATTGTTTTGCAAATACTCAGAATATTTTGGCTTCATTTTGAGCAGAAGTTTTTGTTTTTACTTTTGCCAATGAAATTTTCAAGAATAAAATTATGTAAAAAGTCTCACTCATTCTTTTGAGATTGCAATACCAGTAGTGCTGCTTGGCTTTTACTGTGTATTCAGACTTAGCATCACTTCTTTCCTAAAAGACATAGCAAGTTTATTCCTAGAATGAAAGATAGTTTAACATACAAAAATTAACACATATGTTATGCCACATGAATAGATACAGATTTACATAACAAACTAGAAAACCTAGAAATAAATCCATGAATATATACAGCTAACTGATCTTCAACAAGAGTCTCAAACAGCTAATTGATCTTCAACAAGAGTCTCAAATATACTCAATGAAGAAAGATGAGTTTCTTCCAAAACTGGTGCTGAGAAAACTGGACGTCCACAAGCAAAAGAAAAAAATGGAACCCTTATTTTTTATCATACACAAAAATCAACTCAAAATGGAAGAAAGATGGCAACATAAGACTGGAAACAGTAAAACTTCCAGAAGATGGAGATCTGGCAAGATGGTTGAATAGGAACAGCTCCTGTCTGCAGCACTCAGTGGGACCAATGCAGAAGGCAGGGTGTTTCTGCATTGCCAGGGATCTTCCTCCCACAGCCGAGGGAAGCCGTGAGGGACTGTATTATCCAGCCCAGATATTATGCTTTCGCCATGGTTTTTGTAATCCGCAGAGCAGGATATTCCCTTCTCTGCCAACACCACCAGGGCCCTGGGTTGCAAGCACCAAACTGGGCAGCTGTTTGAGCAGACACCAAGCTAGCTACAGGGGATTTGTTGTTGTTGTTGTTTTGTTTGTTTGTTTTGTACCCCACTGGTGCCTGGAACCCAAGTGAGACAGAACCATTCACTGCCCTGGAAAGGGGGCTGAAGCCAGGGAGCCAAGTGGTGTCTCTTAGTAGGTCCCACTCCCATGGAGCCCAGCACACTAGGAACCACTAGCTTGAAATTCTCACTGCCAGGACAGCAATCTGAAGTCAACCTGGGATAGTCAAGCTTGGTAGGGGGAGGGGTCATTACTGAGACCTAAGTAAGCGATTTTCCCCTCACAGTGCTAAGGAGGCCAGGAAATTCATACTGGGCAGAATTCACCACAGCATGGCAAAGCGTCTGTGGCCAGACTACCTCTCTAAATTCCTCCCCATTGGGCAGGGCATCTCTGAAAGAAAGACAGCAGCACCAGTCAGGAACTTATAGATAAAACTCCCATCTCCCTGGGACAGAGCACCTGGGGGAAGGAGCAGCTGTGGGCAAAGCTTCAGCAGATTTAAGCCTTCCTGTCTGCCGGCTTTGAAGAGAACAGTGGATCCTGACAAGGAGGATTCTCCCAGCAGAGTGCTTGAGCTCTGCTAAGGGACAGATTGTCTCCTCAAGTGGGTCCCTGAACCCCATGCCTCCTGACTGGGAGAGAACTTCCAGCAAGCATTGACAGACACCTCATACAGGAGAGCTCCAGCTGGCATCAGGCCCTCTCCCCACCCCCCACAGCACAAGTCTTCCAGAGGAAGGAGCAGACAGCAATCTTTGCTGTTCCACAGCCTCTACTGGTGATACCCAGGCAAACAGGGTCTGGAGTGGACCTCCAGCAAACTGCAGGAGACCTACAGAAGAGGGGTCTGACTGTTAGAAGAAAAACTAAGAAACAGAAAGTAATAACATCAACATCAACATAAAAGTCCCCCACCCTACAACCCCATCCAATGGTCAGCCTCAAAGATCAAAAGTAGATAAATCTAGGAATATGAGGAAAAACTAGCATAAAAATACAAAAAAAAAAAAAAATTCCAAAAACCAGAATGCCTCTTCTCCTCAAAATAATTGCAACTCCTTTCCAGCAAGGGCACAAAACTGGATGGAGAAGGAGTTTGCTGAGTTAACAGAAGTAGGCTTCAGAAGGTGGATATTAGCAAACTCCTCTGAGCTAGAGGGGAACTCATGTTCTAACCCAGTGCAAAGAAGCTAAGAACCTTGATAAAAGGTTACAGGAACTGCTAACTAGAATAACCAGTTTAGAGAAGAACATTAATGACCTGATGGAGCTAAAAAACCCAGCACCGGAACTTCGTGAAGCATACAGAAGTAGCAATAGCTGGACTGATGAAGCAGAAGAAAAGATGTCAGAGATTGAAGGTCAACTTAATGAAATAAGGAGTGACTGTTTTACCTGAAAGTGATGGGGAAAATGGAACCAAGTTGGAAAACATTCTTCAAGATATTATCCAGGAGAACTTCCCTTACCTAGCAAGACAGGCCAACGTTCAAATCCAGGAAATACAGAAAACAACACTAACATACTCCTCGAGAAGAGGAACCCCAAGACACATAATCATCAGATTCTCCAAGGTTACAACAAAGGAAAAAATATGTAGGGCAGCCAGAGAGAGAGAATGATCAGGTTATTCACAAAGGGAAGCCCATCAGACTAAGAGTGGATCTCTCTGCAGAAACCCTGCAAACCAGAAGAGAGTGGGTGCCAATATTCAACATTCTTAAATAAAAGAATTTTTAACATGGAATTTCATATCCAGCCAAACTAAGCTTCACAAGTGAAGAAGAAATAAAATCCTTATAGACAAGCAAATGCTGAGTATTTTGCCACCACCAGGCTTGCCTCACAAGAGCTCCTGAAGGAAGCACTAAATATGGAAAGGAAAAACAAGTACCAACCACTGCACAAACACACCAAAATATAAAGAGCAATGACAGTCTGAAGAAATTGCATCAACTAATGAGAAAAACAAACAGCTAGTGTCATGATGACAGGATCAAACTCACACATAACAATATTAACCTTACAGGTAAATGGGCTAAATGCCACAATTAAAAGACACAGACTGGCAAATTGGATAAAGAGTCAGGATCCATCAGTGTGCTGTATTAAGGAGACCCATGTCACATGAAAAGACACACATAGGCTCAAAATAAATAAAGGTATGGAGGAATATTTACTAAGCAAATGGAAAGCAAAAAAGCAGCAGGGGTTGCAATCCTAGTCTCTGATAAAACAGATTTTAAAACAAGAAAGATCAAAACAGACAAAGAAGGCCACTACATAATGGTAAAGGGACCAATGCAACAAGAAGAGCTAACTATCATAATATATATGCACCCAATACAGGAGCACTCAGATTCATAAAAGAAGTTCTTAGAGATGTAGAAAGAGACTTAGATCCCACACAATAATAGTGGGAGACTTTAACTCTCCACTGTCAATATTAGACAGATCAATGATACAGAAAATTAACAAGGCTGTTCAGGACTTGAACTCATCTCTGGACCGAGCTGACCTAATAGACATCTATGGAACTCTCCAACACAAATCAACAGAATATACGTTCTTCTCAGCAGCACATAGTGCTTACTCTAAAATCAACCACATAATTGGAAGTGAAACACTTCTCAGCAAACGCAAAAGAACAGAAATCATAACAAACAGTCTCTCAGACCACAGTACAATCAAATTAAAACTCAGGATTAAGAAATTCACTGAAAACCATTCAACTACATGTAAACTGAATAACCTGCTCCTGGATGACTACTGGGTTAAATAATAAAGTTAAGGCAGAAATAACAAAGTTTGTTGAAACCAATGAGAACAAAGAGACAACATACCAAGATCTCTAGGACACAGCTAAAGCAGTGTTTAGAGTGAAATTTATAGCACTAAATGCCCACAAGATAAAACAGGAAAGATCTAAAATTGACACACTAACATCACCATTAAAAGAAATAGAGAAGCAAGAGCAAACAAATTCAAAAGCCAGCAGAAGACAAGAAATAACTGAGATCAGAGCTGAACTTAAAGAGATGGAGACATAAAACATCCTTCCAAAGAAGTCAATGAATACAGGAGCTGGTTTTTTTGAAAAAATTAAGAAAATAGACCACTAGCCAAGTTAATAAAAAGGAAAAGAGAGAATAATAAAATAGTCTCAATAAAAAAAGATAAATAGGATATCACCACTGACCTCACAGAAATACAAACTACCATCAGAAAATACTACAAAAACAACTCAATGCAAATAAACTAGAAAATCTAGAAGTGGATAAATTCCTGGGTAAATACAGCCTCACAAGACTAAACCAGAAAGAAGTCAAATCCCTGAATAGAACAAAATGACAAGTTCTGAAATTGAGACAGTAATTAATAGCCTACCAACCAAAACAAGCCCAGGGCATGACAGATTTGCAGCCAAATTCTACCAGAGGTAAAAACAGGAGCTGGTATCATTCCTTCTGAAACTATTTCAAACAACAGAAAAAAAAGAGGGGATTCTCCCTAACTCATTTTATGAGGCCAGCATCATGCTGATACTGAAGACTGGCACGACAAAAAAAGAAAATTTCAGGCCAATATCCCTGATGAACATCGATGCGAAAATCTTCAATAAAATACTGGCAAACCGCATCTAACAACTTATCAAAAAGCTTATCCACCACGATCAAGTCAACTTCATACCTGGGATGCAAGGCTGGTTCAACATACAGAACTCAATGAACATAATCCATCACATAAACAGAACCAATCACAAATACTACATGATTATCTCAATAGATGCAGAAAAGGCCTTCAATAAAATTCAACACGGCTTCACACCAAAAACTGTCAATACACTAAGTATTGATGGAATGTATATCAAAATAATAAGAGCAATTTATGACACATCTGTAGCCCATATCATACTGAAGGGGAAAAAGCTGGAAGCATTCCCTTTGAAAACCAGCACAAGGCCGGGCGCGGTGGCTCAAGCCTGTAATCCCAGCACTTTGGAGGCCGAGACGGGCGGATCACGAGTCAGGAGATCGAGACCATCCTGGCTAACACGGTGAAACCCCGCCTCTACTAAAAATACAAAAACTAGCCGGGCGAGGTGGCGGCGCCTGTAGTCCCAGCTACTCGGGAGGCTGAGGCAGGAGAATGGCGTAAACCTGGGAGATGGAGCTTGCAGTGAGCTGAGATCCGGCCACTGCACTCCAGTCCAGGCGACAGAGCGAGACTCCGCCTCAAAAAAAAAATAAAAAGAAAAAAAAAAAAAAGAAAACCAGCACAAGACAAGGATACCCTCTCTCACTATTCCTTTTCAACATAGTATTGGAAGTTCTGGCCAGGGCAATCAGGCAAGAGAAAGAAATAAAGTGTACTGAAATAGAAAGAGAGGATGTCAAGTTGTCTCTGTTTGCAGATGACATGATTCTATATTTGGAAAACTCCATCATCTCAGCCCAAAAACTCCTTAAGCTGATAAGCAAGTTCAGCAAAGTCTCCAGATACAAAATCAATGGGCAAAAATCACAAGCATTCCTGTGCACTGATAATAGACAAACTGAGAGCCAAATCATGAGTGAACTCCCATTCACAAGCACTACAAAGAGAATAAAATACCTAGGAATATGCCTAAAAGGAGACATGAAGGATTTCTTCAAGTAGAACTACAAACCACTGCTCAAGGAAATAAGAGAGGACACAAACAAATGAAAAAGCATTCCATACTCACAGATAGGAAGAATCAATATCATGAAAATGACCACAGTGCTTAAAGTAATTTATAGATTCAATGCTATTTAAATCAAGCTACTATTGACTTTCTTCTCAGAACTAGAAAAAACTACTTTACATTTTATATGGAACCAAAAAAGAGTTTGTATAGCCAAGATGACTCTAAGCAAAAAACAAAACACACACAAAAAAACAAAGCTGGTGGCATCACTCTACCTGACTTCAAACTGTATTACGAAGCTACAGTAACCAAAACAGCATGGTACTGGTACCAAGACAGATACATAGACCAATGGAAGAGAACAGAGGCTTCAGAAATAACACCACACATCTACAACCATCTGATCTTTGACAAACCTGACAAAAACAAGCAATGGGGAAAGGATTCCCTATTTAATAAATGGTACTGGGAAAACTTGCTAGCCATATGCAGAAAAAAGAAATTGGTCCCCTTACACCTTACACAAAAATTAACTCAAGATGGATTAAAGACTTAAATGTAAAACCCAAAATCATAAGAACCCTAGAAGAAAACCTAGACAATACCATTCAAGACACAGGCATGGGCAAAGACTTCATGACTAAAACACCAAAAGCAATTGCAGCAAAAGTCAGAATTGACAAGTGAGATGTAATTAAACTAAAGAGCTTCTGGACAGCAAAATAAACTATCATCAGAGGGAAGAGGCAACCTGCAGAATGGGGGAACATTTTTGCAATCTATCCTTCTGGCAAAAGTCTAGTATCTAGAACCTACGAGGAACTTAAACAAATTTACAAGACAAAAACAAACAACACCATCAAAAAGTGGGCAAAAGATGTAAACAGACACTTCTCAAAATAAGACATTTACATGGCCAACAAACATACGAAAAAAAGTTCATCATCACTGATCATTAGAGAAATACAAATTAAAACCAATGAGATACCTTCTCACGCCAGTTAGAATGACAATCACTAAAAAGTCAAGAAACACAGATGCTGGAGAGGATGTGGAGAAATTGTAACACTTTTACACTGTTGATGGCAGTGCAAATTAGTTCAATCATTGTGGAAGATTTTGTGGCAATTCCTCAAGGATCTAGAACCAGAAATACCATTTGACCCAGCAATCCCATTACTGAATATATATACACAAAGGATTACAAATCATTCTACTATAAAGACACATGCACACATATGTTTATTGCAGTACTATTTACAATAGCAAAGACTTGGAAACAACCAAAATGCCTATCAATGATAGGCCAAATAAAGAAAATGTGTACATATAAACCATGGAATACCATGCAGCCATAAAAAAAAATGAGTTCATGTCCTTTGCAGGGATATGGATAGAAACCATGATTCTCTGCAGACTAACATAGGAACAGAAAACCAAACACTGTATGTTCTCACTCATAAGAGGGAGTTGAACAATAAGAACACATAAACACAGAGAGGGGGACATCACACACCAGGGCCTGTCAGGGGGTCTGGGGCAAGGGGAGGGAGAGCATTAGGAAAAACACCTAATGCATGCAGGGATTAAAACCTAGATGATGGGTTGAAGGGTGCAGCAAACCACAATGACACATGTATACCTATGTAATAAACCTTCACGTTCTGTATGTGTATCACAGAACTTACAGTAAAATAAATAAAAATTTGAAAAATAAGAATAAATAAAAGTAACAGGTGAAGCAGCATCATTGTCCGGGGTCAATACACAAGACTCATCATCTCACTCCAGGGAAACTGAAAACACGGACACACAAGAGTTTAAGAATGGAGGTTTAATAAGGGAAAGAAAGAGAAAAGAAAATAGCTCTCTTTACTGCAGAAAGGTGCTCCCGAATGGATCTTCTACTTCCATGGTGAAATCCACAGGCGTTTATAGATGAGCTTGAGGAGGCAGTGTCTGATTTATATAGGGCCCAAAGGATTGGTGGAACCAGGTGTACCATTTACAAAGTGTAAGAAGAAGCTGGTTGCCCCACCCTAATCTTCTATTACGCAAATGTTTTCTCTACCTGGCCAGTGCCATGTTGCCTGCTTCTTTACTGCACATGTGGTTGACAAAGAAAAGGAAAGAGGGAATCTCCATGTTGAATATACTTGGCTTCAAGCTATTCCATCCCTTTTCTTTCTTTCTTTCCTTTTTTTAAATCACATTTTAAGTTCTAGGGTACATGAGCAGAAAGTGCAGTTTTGTTACACAGGTATATATGTGCCACAGTGGTTTGCTGCACCCATCAACCCATCACCTCCATTAGATATTTCTCCTAATGCTATCCCTCCCCTAGATCCCCACCCCTAACAGGCCCCAGTGTGTGATGTTCCCCTCCCTGTGTCCATGTGATCTCATTCTTCAACTTCCACTTATGAATGAGAACAAGTGGTGTTTGATTTTCTGTTCTTGTGTTAGTTTGCTGAAAATGATGGTTTCCAGCTTCATCCATGTCCCTGCAAAGGACATGAATTCATCTTTTTTATGACTGCATAGTATTCCATGGTGTATATGTGCCACATTTTCTTTATCCAGTCTATTGTTGATGGACATTTGGGTTGGTTCCAAGTCTTTGTTATTGTGAATAGTGCTGCAATAAACATACATGTGCATGTGTCTTTATAGTAGAATGATTTAGAATCCTTTGGTTATACACCCAGTAATGGGATTGCTGGGTCAAATGGTATTTCTGGTTCTAGATCCTTGAGGAATTATTGACACAGTTGCCAGCATTTATCTATGCAAGCTTTAAGCTTGTTTATCTATGTTTGAAGCTTGATTTTTCAGGCTGCTTTTTGTTAGCAAGGAAATGGTTTGGGGGGCTGCTTTTTATTAAAAGGAAACCTTATCGAGGACTCTCACCCTCACTATCTGCCTAAATAATTTCTTTCTAGCTCCTGTATCACAGGCATAGCTTTATCAGAAACCTGAGAAAATGTACAGTATTTAATCATATAAAAAGTAATACACTGTGAAAATGAAAAAAAAAAGAGAAAAAGAAGGTTCTAATACATTTGATCAAATTAGGCTGCACATCATATTTTTTCAGCTAATTTTTTTTTCTAGCCTTAGCTGTGTCAAGGAGCTTTGTACAGTCATATTCTGATAGGACAGGTCTCTCATTTTCTTCACCAGGCTTCTTTTAACATCTCTTCATGGAACCGTCAAAGAAACTTAGCTAGCACTCACTCACATATGCATTACCTGGCAGTGTGAACAATAGAAAGTGATGGTTAATGATCATGCTTTACATCCACACAGTTTTCTACCGGGTCCGCATAAGCTTAAGTCCCAACAGTTCACAGTGATGATTAGCTTGGTAACAAATTCTTGTACTGACTTTTCTCCCTTCTTGTTTCACCCTTTCCTGTCCCCTACTCCTGTACGCTAAGAACATTTCTCAAATTAAGTTATTGTGCTCTAATTATTATCTCAGGCTTTGCTTTCTGAGAGAAACAGACTATTGCAGCTTGCGCAAGTGGCACTAAAAAAGCAAACCCTCAAAATGGGAATTTAATAACTCACTGATAACTGGCAAAAACAATCTCATTGCCAATTACACTTGAGAGGTGATAACTCTTAGCATTCAGTAAAATCACTTTGATCAAAATGGATACAATTCACACAGGGCACTGAAGAATTGAGGTGAAAGACACAGAGAAAGTGAACCATTGCTTTATCAACAGTATAAAGATCATGATAAATACACAGTTTATAAATTGAAGACTTTTAACAGTTTTAGAGAGCTTGTAAAAAGAAAAAAGGTAGGGTCAGTTTGAATAAATATCAAATCAAAATATGCTATGTAAGTCAGATGTTCTTGGCAGTGTTTAAAGAGTCTCGACTTCTGCAGCAGCAGCAGCTGACCACATTGAGAATTTCATCGCAAAACTACAGTGATGCACAGGAGACAACACTCTCTGCCTCTACTAAACTTTATGCCAAATTCAGGGCCTGAAGAGCAAAATAATGGGACTCAGAGACTTGGAGTTGGGGAACAAAACTGAAAATCTGGCACCAGCGTATTCCCCTGTGGGTTGGGAGACAAGTAGTGCTGCTAGTCCTTAATGTGCATCTGGCTACGACATCACCTCTTTTCTAAAAACATATGGCAGTGCATTTGGCTTCTGCCACTTTAAATCATTTTGCAGTAAAGTTGACCCTTGCACAGCAGCAGACGTAGGGGCAAATCTCTCCTATCACACCCTCAAAAATCCATTTATAACTTTTGACTCCACAAAATTTAACTACGGATAGTTTACTGTTGACTAGAAGCCTTACCAATAACATAAACAGTAAATTAACACACATTGTGCATGCTGTATGTATTGTATACTATATTTTTACAATAAAGTAAGCTAGACAAAAGAAAATGTTACAAACAAAATTACAAGGAAGGTTAAATATGTTTACTATTTATTAAGTAGAAATGGATCATCATAAAGGTTTTCTTCTTCATATATTCGCGTTAAGTAGTCAAAGGAGGAAGAGAAAAAGAAGTTGGCCTTGTTATCTCAGGGTGGCAGAGGCCAAAGAAAATCTGCATATAACCAGAGGTTCATTTCAAACCTCCGTGTTGTTCAAGGATCAAAAGAATAATATATGAAAAATTAGAGATCGAATGACTCCTACCTGACAAATACTACAAAATTTATTTGGGAAAACCTTTGTTCACAAGCTAATTCTCTTGTCCCCATGAACTTTTATAAAGCGTCAACTGGTTGCTTTCATGGTTAGTTTTAAACTTCAATAGCGGATAAAATGTCTGAATTGTAGGTTGTGATAATATAGAACCAGCACTTTAAGGGGACTTACCGATTTTGATTATCACAAATGTACATGTATATATGTGTCCTTCTTCCAAAATAAGGCACAGAATTATTGAGCTACCTTACAGATGTTTGTGAAACTGAATGTGTTTGTAGAAGACAGTTAAAAATGATAATTATTCTATATAACCCTATTTTATATAAGGATGTCTCATGTTTCTCTCTTTCCTCAGAAGCCTGTAGCTCTATTCATCCCATAACACTAATATGAAAACATAAGTCATTTAGCATGACTGAAAATAAGATAATCATTTTTAAAAATGTAAGCACACTGCAACTAATCATAATCAATAATAATAAAAATAACACAAAAATTACCAAAAAAAAATGGCAAATAAGAAAATCTCAGGAATTCTCAAGGCCCTCCTAAAAGCTACACATCAAGGAAACAATTTATGATCAAAGTAATATGGGTTAACAAAAACCTATGTGTCTTTATTGGTAAGAAGATCATCATCCAAGTCTCACAACAACCACTCTATGACCTATGACATGAATGTATTTTAAAAATAAAATAAAACTTCGATGCTAAGGAAATTATTGGAAGAGATTGCAGCAGACTTTTTTATAAAATATATCTAGATAAATGAAATATTTTTAAGAAAAATTGAATAAATATAGTGTCATAGTAGATAATATTGTTAAATCACGCATATAAACCTAAAGTAATTTACATCAAGCCTACCCTGCAACACATAGATAAAGGACTGGTATCCCTTGTATTGTGAGAGCTATTATATATCACCAACCAAAAAGACAAACAGACCAATATGAAAATAGATGAAGGATATGAATTGACAATTCACAGAAGTAAAACATGGTCAATCACATTTAAAAAATGGCAAAAGTTACTTGTACTAGAAAACTGGACACTGTAATTTATTACGTCAATAATGTTAAGTCAATGAATTTTTTTAACTTTTATTAAGCTCAGGGATACATGTGCAAGTTTATTACATAGGTAAATATGTGTCATCACCCAGGTATTAAGCCCAGTATCCACTACTCATTTTTCCTGATCCTCTCCCCCTTCCCGCCTTCCACCCTCCAATAGGCCCCAGTGTGTGTTGTTCATGTGTTCCATGTGTTCTCAACATTTAGCTTTCTGCGTGTCCATGTGTTCTCATCATTTAGCTTCCACTTGTAAATGAGACCGTGTGGCATTTGTTTGTTCCAAGACCTAATGACAGAAATACCATTTGACCCAGCAATCCTATTACTGGGTGTATACCCAAAGGAATATAATCATTCTATTAAAAAGACATATGTACATATATGTTCATTGCAACACTATTCACAATAGCAAAGATGTGGCATCAACCTAAATGTCCTTCAATGATAGACTGAATAAGGAAAGTGCAGTATGAATACACCATGGATTACTATGTAGCTATAAAAAGTCAATGGATTATTTTCCCACAGAAGATTGATCAAACATAAGAATCTGAGAAGAGTTTGTGAGAGAGTATAATGTGAAATAACCCTTTAAAAAAAAATTAAACATACAGTTTCACTCTGCAATTCTACATCTAGTCATCTGCCATCCAGATATACTTGCACCTGAGTGCATGTACGCACAGGATATTCCCTCCATCACTTACATGGCTATCAGTCAATGAACACACATATCTCCCACAGAAGGTATAATGTATGCAGCAATTACAGAGAACATGCATATTACATACAATATCATGGAATTCTCCCCACGTCACATTGCTAAATGAAAAACAAGTTCCAGAAAAAAATAAGTATAATATTCTTCTTTGAAATAAAATTAAGAATCTGTAAATCTGTATAAACATAGAAGACTCTACATTTAATCTTGATTCTATATACTTCATTCACTATCCTTTCACAAATTTGTTTTTATATATTAATTATATAGTTTTAAAAATTAATTAGTGAAATAACATATTTATTTAAGATAGCATGTTCTCATATTTTAATATAATATTATCAAACTATTAGTGCCATTTAGAAAATGTAAATTGACCAGGAATCTGATTCTCTCTATCTGATAAATTTACAGTCTGTTTTGGGACACCTACTTGATATTTTAAATATTTATGAATAAATATATTAGAATGTTAATTAAAATTTTTAATCGTGGTTAAAATTTAAATGCACCAATTTTTAAAGTGTGACTGCCTTATATCAACATTTTATGAATTTTACAGTAGTTTAGTGATTTCTTCTAATTTGTAAGGTTATATTTGCAGTAATTTTGAGATGTGATTATAAATATACTGGCAATCCTCTCGTCAAGTCATATACCCCTCCTGTGACATTTAGCAAACTTCATGGTTGTCTCAAAAAAGAAAATACAGTGGAAATGAGGATCTTAATTTCCAAACTTCCGAAAGATTTGTTAATACATTTTCTATCTCTCTATCCTTTTCTCTGTGTTTATTTCTGTCATTCTTTTTGCCTTTCTCTCTGTTTCTCCACTCACTCTGGAGCCCTGTGCCACATCCACAGTCCCCAGGAGAAATACACCATTTGGTGTAGAACTACATATGTATGCCTAAGAAGTCACAATTGGTCCATCACTCCAGTAGTTTGAGACTTTTAATACTAATCACCAGATATGTGAGTGATTAACCTTCAGATAACTAGCCCAAGACACCTTAGGACAGTAACCAACTGAGAAATGCTGTGCCATAAACACCTAGTTGAGCCTGGCCAACAACCTGGAATTAAAACAGGTGATGATAAAATACTGCTGTTCTAAACACATTCATTTGAGAGCAGTTGGTTATGCAGTGATAGACAACCAGAAAAAAAATTTTTACATGGTTGAATTATACATCTGTAATAATATTATCATTAATGTATACCTATGAAAAAAATGTGAATCTATGTTACATTTTGTAACTACCTGTAGCCCAGAAAGAGGAGTTAGCATAGCATGGTGAGTAAGAGTTTGCTCTCTGAATCCGGATAACCTATATAATCTTTGCAAAACCATTACAGAATCACATATGGTTAAGCACATTACTTATCAGGTCTATGCCACACATTCTCCTCCAGTGAAATGGAGTTGAGGCAATGGCACTACCTACTTAATAGCATTTTTGAAGCTGAAAGAGTTGCTGTATATAATTGCTGTATGTAGCAAAATTCAATTTGCTATTACTATTATTATTATTAAATTGATAAGTACATTTCCACAATGAATTTGGACTCAACATAAGCTAATACATTTTTAAAAATTTATTTTTCAAATATAAATGATTAGAATAACAGCACTTTCTATTTCAATAATGTACTAATTGAGCACTTAGGCAAGAGAAAGCTATAAAAGGCATCCAAATAGGAAAAGAATTCCAGGTATCTCTCTTTGTTGATGATATGATTCTATACTTAGAAAATCCTAAAGACAGCCTAAAGCCTGCTAGAACTGAGAAATTACTTCAGTAAGGTTTCAAGATACAAAATCAATGTACAAAATTAATATCATTTCTATACAGCAATAAGAATTCAGGCTGAAAGTCAAATCAAGATCACAATCACATTTACACCAAACAAACAAAATATACTTAAAAATACCTCTAACTAAGGAGGCAAAAGATTTCTACAAGAACTACAAAGAACTGCTGAAATAAATCATAGAGGACTCAAACAAATGGTAGAACATTTTATTCTCAGGGTTAGAAGAGTGAATATCATTAAAATGACCATCCTAACCAAAGCCATCTACACATTAAATGCTATTCCTATTAAAATGACAATGTCATTATTCACAGAATTAGAAAAAATGTTCAAAAATTTACATAAAACCAAAAATTAGTCCAAATAGCTGAAGCATTCCTGAGCAAAGAGAACAAAGCCAGAGGCATCACATTACCCAACTTCAAACTAAGTTATAAGGCTGCAGACACCAAAACAGCACGGTTGTGTTACAAAAACAGACACATGAATCAATGAAACAGAATACAGAGTCCAGAAATACAGCAACAGACCTATAGTCATCTATTCTTTCAACTTCATCTAACAACTAAGTCAACAAAAATGAGCAATGGAGAAAAGGACTCCTTATTCAATAAATGATAGTGGGATCACTTACCAGTCATAAGAAAAAGAATGAAACTGGACTCCTACCTTTTCACCATGCAAAAATTAATGTAAAATGAAATAAATGTTTAAATATAAGACCTAAAGCTGTAAGAATTATTGAAGAAAATCTAGGAAATGCCATTCTGGACATCAGCCTTGGGAAAGAATTTATAACTAAGTCCTTGATAGCAATTGCAACAAACTCAAAATTCACAAGTGAGATGTAAACTGAAGAGTTTCTGCACAGCAAACTATGGAGAGAGTGAAAAAGCAACCTATTGAATGGAAGAAAATATTAACAAATTATTCATCTGTTAAAGGTCTAATATCTAGAATCTATAAGGAACATGAATAATTCAACAAGCAAAAATCAAGTAACCCCATTAAAAACTGGACAAAAGATGTGAACAGGTATTTCTCAAAAGAAAACATACAAGAAACTGACAAACATATGACAAAAATGCTCAACATCAATAATCATCACAGAAATGCAAATCAAAACCACAATGAGACCATCATACTAGTCATAACTGCTATTATTAAAAAGTTAAAAAAAAATACCAGATGCTGGTGAGGATCCAGAGAAAAGGATATGCTTACACACTGTTGGTGGAATGCAAATTAGTTGAACTACTATGGAAAGCAGTTTAAAGATTTCTCAAAACAGGTAAAACAGAAGCACCCTTCCATATAACAAATTCACCTATTCTAAATAGAATAGAAATGCAAATAGATTAATTTATTAACTCATTATTAACATAATTAAATATAAACATCTGGCTCACTCACTAAAAATCTATATTGTTTTATTAAAATTGCATTGAATATATAGAAAGATTAAAGGAAAAAACAAACCTGCTTAATATAGAGCAGAGATCAGAACAGGTTCTGTAAAGCCTCAGATGGTAAATATTTTTGGAGTTTGCAAGCCCTTTGGACTCTTGTGCCTACTGGACTCTTCCATTGTAGTACAAAAGCAGCCATAGACAATAAGGTAAACTTGTAAAAGTAAACAAAATTCAACAAACTGTTAGCTAGACTAAGTAAGAAAAAGTGAGAACAGACCCAGTAAATAAAATCCGAAGTGAAAGAGGAGACATAAAAACTGAGGTTACAGAAACACAAATTATTACAGAATATTATGAACAACTATATACCAACAAATTGGAAAACCTAGATGATATTAACAAATTCCTAGATACATACAACCGACCAAGATAGACCCATGAAGAAATAAAAAACCTGAACAAATTAATAACAAGTAACAAGATTGAAGCTGTAATAAAAAGTCTTCCATAAAAGAAAATCCCAATGTTTGATGGCTTCTAATGAAATATTATACAGTAAAACATAGTGGGATAATAACTGGAAATGGTAAAGTACAAAATATCAAAGCTCTATACTTCTATCAATTATTTAAAACAATTAATCCTCCAAAAAATAAAAGAGAAGAAAACATAACCAACATTCAGTTAAGCCCTTATGCTAAAAACCACACAAAGACTTCAAGTCCTGTCTTTTATATATCTGCGAATACAAAATGTTAATTTATACTGTCAGGGTAAAATTCAAGAGAACTCTGTTTTAGGACCTTGTGAATTTCCTTGTGAGTAAATTGGGAAGGAGGCCCTCTGGGGAGGTATGTGGCCTTCTATCTTTGCAGCTATCTATTTAGGAACAAAATGGGAGCCAGTTTTACATGCTTCATTTCCCAAGATTAACTTTTTACTTGACATAGTGAGTTTAATGTCTCAAGATTTTTACTTTCCTTTCACACTAGCAAACACAATTCAGGAACACACAAAAAGCTTAAATGCCATAAACAAACAAATTTTGTTCCAGGAATGCAAAATTATGGCAATATCTAAAAAAGTAAACTAATATATCACATCATTAGAACAAAGGAAAAAACTGTATAATCACTTCAATAACTGCAGAAAAACATATTTAATGAAATTCAATATTCTTCATCATAAGAACACTTAAACTAGAAGTAAAGGGAAGCATCCTAAAGCTGATAAATAGTATCTATAAAAAAAAATACAAGGCTAACATCACACTAAATTGACTTTTCTCACTTCCACTCAATATTGCAGTAGAACTTTCAGCCAATAAATAGGGAAAAAAATGAAATAAAAGGAATCCACATTAGAAAGAAAGAAGTTAAACTATCTCTATTGGCATGTATCATGATCTTATAATAGAAAATTTTTACAACTCCACTAAAAAATATTCAAGTAAACCAATAAAACAAGTTTTGGAGATATGAGGTCAATAAACAAACAAACAAAAAATTCTACACAATTGCAACAGAAATTTAAACTAAAATAAAGATAAAACAGTCACCCTTATAATACCGTGAAAAAATATAATTCTTTTTTTTTTTTGAGACGGAGTCTTGCTCTGTCGCCGGGGCTGGAGTGCAGTGGCCGGATCTCAGCTCACTGCAAGCTCCGCCTCCCGGGTTCACGCCATTCTCCTGCCTCAGCCTCCAGCAATAAGTTTAACAAAAAATTGTACAACTCTCACTGTGAAATTATTACCAGTGGTGGTTACCCAAGTTACTGGCAGCAAATCTTTATGGTTCTGCAACAACCTGAATTATTGCCTCCTCAGAAGAATGAATTTGACTGAGGGGCATGAGACAGAAAAGGGGACCAGGACAAGTTTCAGAACAGAAGTGAAGATTCATTAAAAAGGTTACAGCAGGAAAGAAAGGAAAGTACATTTGGGATAGATCCAAGTGGCCATTTTGAAGGTAAAGTGCCATGTTTGACCTTTGATTTAGGGTTTTATATGTTGGCGTACTTCCAGGGTCCTGCTTCCCTTTTCCTTGATTCTTTCCTTAGGGTGACTTGCTGGCATGCATGATGGCCTGCTAGCACTTGGGACATGAGTACGCACAGTATGTTTACTGGAGTCATATGCATGCTCCCCTGAGGCATTATTCTCTTTTCTGGTGCTCCTGGAATGTTGTACTCCACAATTTGGCCCCTTAATGTGCATGTGTGAGCCCACTCGCCCAACTCCTGAGATCTTATCAGGAAGCTGCTTATTACTAGATTTGATTTTTTCTATCTATAGGAAAGCTGCCTTTCCCTGGCTGGCTGCAATCAATTATTATTTTAGAGAGACACTGTGATAACTGTCTGACCATTAACTGATGGTCCCCTAACTTTCCTGGTAGGGTGTGGGAGCCCTATTCTGCCCTGTTTGTGTCTGACTAGCTAGCCACTGTAACAAAATCTACAAAACACTGTGGAAATAAGAACATCTAAATAAATAGAAAGGCATCTCATTTTCATTTATTGAAAGACCTAATATTGTGATAATGACCATACTCTGCTCCCCAAATTGATAAACAAAATCAGTGCAATCCCTATCAAAATCCCAGATCATTTCTTTGCAAAAACAGACAAGCTGATTCTAAAATTTATATACATATTCAAGAGACATACTAATAACCGAAAGAAGCTAGGTGTGGTGAAACACACCTGTAATTCCAGCTACTCAAGAGGCTGTATTGGGAGGATTGCTTGAGCCCAGAAATTTGAATCTAGCCTGGGCAACATAGTAAGACATCTACCTCTTAAAGAAAAAAAGCAAGAAGAAAAAAGTTTAGAAAAGAAACTAAAACAATTTAAAATAAAAAAACAAAGCTGGAAAATTTAGATTTCCTGCTTTTAAAGACAAATACAAATATACGATAATCAAGAGAGTGTGATACAGGCCTACAGCTAGACATGGAGATCAATGGAATGGATTTTGGAATATAGAAATACACCCATGCATTTAAAGTTTTTGACAAAAGTTTCAAAACAATTTAATGGGGGAAAGAATAATTATTCAACAAATGTAAGTGGGAAAATGATTATCCATATACAAAATAATCAAAATAATTAATTTGGGACCCTCTACCTCAAATCACTTACAAAAGCTAATTCAAAGGTGATCAAAAACTTAAATGTCAGCACTAGAACTGTAAAACTCTAATAATAAATAACAGGTACTAATTTGTGTAACTTGGAAATGGTTCATGAGATATGAAATCAAAAATAAAAGCAACCAAATTAAAATTGATAAGTTAGACTTCATCAAAATCAATACTTTTGTGCTTCAATGAACACCATTAAGAAAGTAAAAGGATAGCCCAAAGAATTAAAAAAAAAAAAGTCATACATTCAGTAAGGTTCTTATATCAAAAATATATTAAAAACACAAGTCCATAAGAAGACAAATAATTCAATCAAAATTAGGCAAAACATTTTTAACATAATTTCATATCAAGGAAAGGTAAAGCATAATGAGATATCACTTCATTCACACTGGCTATAATCAAAAGAAATATAACCCCAAATGTTGGCAAGGTTGTGAAGAAATTAAAATTCTTATACATTGCTGTTGAGAATGGAAAATGATGCAATCACTGTGAAAAACAATCTGGAAATTCCTAAGGTAATTTAGAAATTATATGCGAACAGACAATTCCTATGGCAATTTAGAAATTATATGGTAACTGCTACTTTGAATTGTAGCAATTATACTTTAACTTGATTGATTTATCCTCAGATATGAGAAATGACAGAAAGAAACAATCTAGAAATTATATGGTTACAGACAGTTACCATCTAACCCAGTAATTGTACTTCTAGTTATATACCCAAGGGAATTGAAAACATGTCCACAGAAAGCTTATAGATGAATCTTAATCAACATTATTCATAGTGGCCAAAAAATGGGAAAAAAAAAAATCTATGTCCATCAACTGATACATGAATACATAAAATGTGTGTATACATACTATGGAATACTATTTGACAATAAAAAGGAATGAAGCATTTATATATACTGTTCCATGGATGAATCTTTAATACATTATGCTAAGTACTAGAAGCCAGTCACAAAAGATCACGTTGCGTAATTTTATTGATGTTATTAAAAGTCTAGAAAATGACAATCTATAGAGACAGAAATTAGATTAGTGGTTACCTAGGAAAGGGTGGATGCAGAAATTTGGGATGGGGAGATAAAGGCTAATGAGTAGAATTTTGGGAGGGAGATAAAATTGATTATTTTGGTGGCTACACAATTCTGTTAATATACAATGAAACATTAAATTTTACACAATAATTAGCGAATAGTATGGTATATGAATCATATGTCAACAAAGTCTTATGAAATATTCCTTGAACCATGATATGCAAAAATGCTGATTCAGTGATACAATTATTCATCTCCTGTTCTGTGTCAAGTGGATTGAAGACATAGAAGCCTCTCACTTGCCACTGTTCTTGACAGTATTATAAAATAATTGCATAAGACTGATAACTTATATATGCAAGGTCATAAGTTGTAGCTTAATTATAGTAGTTATAAACATGAAAGAAACATTAAACGCACTGGAGTAAATATGAGGTCAACTACCTTTTATTTGTCTCCTTAGCAAGCACATACTCAGACCATTAATATTATGTACTTACTTTGAATTGGAGCAGTTATACTTTAACTTGATTGATTTATCCTCAGATATAAGTGTGAGAAATGACAGAAAGAAACAGCAATTTGAAAAGAAGCATTTCATTGCACCAGGAGGACTATGAAATCAATGTCAGGTATTCTGCTGATACAACTCAGTTGTTACTTTAGCTCTGGGAGTTGTGGAAAGGTGCTGGTGTGGCCCACAGAATACAGCCATTGGATGAATATAAAGACAATCCTCGATGAACTTGTTTGGCAAGGCCATAAGATGACTGTATTGACACCTTTGGCTTCCATTATTATTGACCCCAGTAAATCATCTGCTATTAAATTTGAAGTTTATGCAACATCCCTAACTAAAAATAATTGTGAGGGTCTTTTTGTGAAACTGATCAATAGATGGATATATTATCTTCCAAAAGATGCATTTTGGTCATATTTTTCACAAGCACAAGAACTCTTTTGGGAATTGACCAACTGTGTTAATAACCTCTATAAAGATATAGTTTTGAACAAGAAAATTATGGCAAAATTACAAGGATCAAAGTTTGATGTCGTTCTTGCAGATGTCCTTGGTCCCTGTGGTGAACTGCTAGCTGAGCATGTTAAAGGCATGTTAAATACTTGCCCTTTGTTGACAGTCTCCTGGCAACATACTTGAGAAGTATAGTTGAGAACTTCTATTCCCCACTTCCACATACCTGTTGTTCCGTCAGAATTAAGTGATCAAATGACATTCATGGAGAGGATTAAAAAATATAATACATGTGCTTTATTTGACTTTTGGTTTCAAACGTTTGATTCAAGAAGTGGAAAAAGTTTTTCAGTGAAGTTCTAGGTAAGTCTAGTTTCTAATCAATAGTTAATAAGTCTGCTCCCTCATGATTTACATTGTACTTTGAAAGATAGACTATAAGCAAGGAAAAAGGAAAAGTCTAAAAGTGTTATAAGATCACAATGCTAAGGGAACATTCAGAAGAGATCTCAAAGTCATTGATAAAGTGAGCCCTCAATAATGTGCAGGAGTAGGTGAAAACATGAGGAGGGGAGGAAAACACAAAAAGAAAAGCAGGTAGTAAAGTAAAGGCAGTTCCTAAGATTTCAAATTAGTATGCAGGAAAAAGCTGAGTAAAGTAGCAGATGACGCTGGAGAGGCAAGTTGAAGCAATATAATTATAAGGAGACTGAAGTGTCTATTAAGGGCAATGGGGAGCTACTGCACAGAGTTAAGAAATGGAGAGATATAATCAGATTCCCTTTCTTTAAAAAGCTCCCAATGTTGTCAATGGATTATATTGCAAAAAGGCCACATTGTGAAAACTGCAGATCTTTTAGAAGATTTTGCATGAGTTTATGCAACAGATCATAGAAAAGTGGACTAGCATGTTGATAGAGATAATTATGCCTACTTTTATAATAATGGTAATTACTTCCTATTTTGTTGTGTTGAAAATATATTTAATACAGATAAAACACTTAAAATGTCTCTGGCACATAGTGAATTAAATATTACTAATATTGTAATGATTTTTATTTTTGTTATTACTATTAATAGTATCCATTAGTTAACATATGCCAGCCACTTGAGATATAATTCCTCTATTAATAGGAATAGGTTTCCCAACACATCAAGACCCTCCAGCAAAGTCCTAGAGAACAGATCCTCTGTGGACTTGTATACATATAGATGTTTGGGCAGTCAGATGAACAAGATGAAATGCTAACGGTGTAAAGGTTGAGGCTTTTTAAGGTACACTATTCCTCAACGACATAAATGTGTGCCACCAGAATATTAGGAGACAGCCAATGTTTACTTGTTTTCACTCTAGCATTTAAAACATTCATCAGTGAGATCCCAGAGGTTTATATCTTAGAGCATAAATGGGTCAGTTTACCCTTTTAATGTTTCCTGCCTTATGCCAACTCTATAGGACACCTCAGTAAAAATCTCTGGGAAACTTGGGACTCATCCTCACAGTTGCCTGAGAGAGAAGCACCAAAAAAATGAACAACGCATGTATAATAAGCTCTAAATAATATCTACCACTTGCATCTGAAAACTACCCTTAGATTTACAAAAGAGTTCTATCAGGGTATAGGATGACCTTCCTTATGAAGAAACAAAAGAACCTCATATATTTTACTTTAGTGTCATTCTTTTGAGACATAAGTAGAAAGTAAGCATTCCTCATCACTTTATTATATAATCCTTAAGAGATCTTTTTGTCTACCTTCTTATTCAACAGAAAACTGAAATCTTAGCTGAGTTAAATCCTAGTGTTTATGTTGAATGAAAATTGCATAGGCTCTATGTGGTAATTTCTCAAAGGACAAAGACAGAAGTAAGACCAATGAAAATTCTATGCACTCTAACCTTATTCTCAAAAAATTTGCCCATTCACATTACAGGAAAGTGATTATGCTGTTAGAAGGGGGAAGAGAGTAGGTGGAGAAGGAAGACAAGGGCAAGAATGACTAGTAGTACAATACTGATAAATTAGTACTAGCTGTTGTGATTCATTTGCAGAAGGTAGGTTCGAATCCAAGTCAATAGTTGTGCAGTCTGTCCTCTAATTCTTTCTTACATAAAATAATTGTTGCCACAAATTTGCTTGCTTTTCCATTATGTATTAGATTCTCAGATAATGTTTGTATATGTTAAAAGAATAAGACACTTGGGGAAAAGTATTAAGTGTTATAAAGTGCATATAGCCATTGGCTTAAAAATATACTCAGAAGAAACTATACAGAGAACAACTAAATCACAATGGTCAGATTCCATATTTGTGACAGACATTCATAAAATAAACACTGGTGGTAATTCAAATATCTTACATTGAGAAATGATTAAAAGTGTATACAATATGTGTACCATGCCATCACAATTATTTTATCAAAAAATATTAAATTACACTGTCAGCCATAGTACAGGTATTGTTGGATACTACAGAACAAAATGATGAACAGAACAACATCACAATTTTTGTGTCAGAAGAAAAGGCATATGCAACGAGATAAAAAAATTATATAAATGTAATATATGTACATTGAATTATATAAATAGAATAAAACCATAATGAAAGCATGCAGGTTTTATAAATGAAATTTATTTTTTCTAAATTTTCATAATTTCACAAAATTTTTTACATTGATTTTATATTATTCTGATAAAGATGTCACAGAATGAGATCAGTGATGGATCTATTAATGGCCATTTCATTACTTCAATATTGGGTGGATGAAGAAGACTCTAAGCAGTGAGGCTGTGAGATAAAACATTGAACATGTCATATTAAATGTGGCTACAGATCACTGCAATTACACAGAGTACCCGGGTGCCCCATGAATCTCCTGGAATAATAGTATAATGACTGCTATTAAAACTGATGTCATAAGGTTAAAATTAAGTTTTTGAAAAATATCTGGCAATATATGATCTGTATGGACAAAGTAGATTTTTATTATTGTAAACAAGAGTTTTAAAAAGAATGTTTACCCCAATGATTAGGATCTGAAAGTATCTTTCCAATGGGAAGGGAACACCATTATTTTACAGAGAGAAAAAAAATGCATTTTTTAAAAAAGGAACAGCAACAAAAAGGTGAGCATGTAATTTTGACATATTATTCAAAACTTTTGGCTTTAAGTTTCTTTCTTAAGATTTTTTTTTTTTTTTTTTTTTGCTCTGGCCCAAGGCTCTCTGACTGACTTCTTTCCAGACCTTCTTAGCTTAGCAACTGAAGATCAATACTGCCCCATCTCCTCGGAAGCCTTCCGGACCATCACAGACGCTTTGGGTAACTCTTACAGTGGAGAGTAAGTCCGTCCCCTTCTTAATCAATATGGAGGCTACCCACTCCACATTACCTTCTCTTCCAGGGCCTGTTTCCCTTGCCTCCATAACTGTTGTGGGTATTGATGGCCAGGCTTCTAAACCTCTTAAAACTCTCCAACTCTGATGCCAATTTGGACATTCTTTTTTAGTTATCCCCACCTGCCAAGCTCCCTTATTAGGTCAAGACATTTTAACTAAATTATCTGCTTCCCTGACTATTCCTAGGCTAGAGCCACACCTCATTGCTGCCTTTTCCCCCAGTTCAAAGCCTCCTTCACATCCTCCCTTTGTATCCCCCCACCTTAACCCACAAGTATAGGATACCTCTACTTCCTCCTTGGTGACCGATCATGCACCCTTTACCATCTCATTAAAACCTAATCACCCTTACTCCACTCAACGCCAATATCCCATCCTGCAGCATGCTGTAAAAGGATTAAAACCTGTTATCACTCACCTGCTACAGCATGGACTTTTAAAGCCTGTAAACTCCCATTACAATTCCTCCATTTTACCTGTCCTAAAACTAGACAAGGCTTACAGGTTAGTTCAAGATCTACACCTTATCAACCAAATTGTCTTGCCTATCCACCCCATAGTGCCAAACTCATATACTCTCCTATCCTCAATACTTCCCTCCACAACCCATTATTCTGTTCTGGATCTCAAACATACTTTCTTTACTATTCCTTTACACCCTTCATCCCAGCCTCTCTTCACTTTCACTTGGACTGACCCTGACACCCATCAGGGTCAGCAAATTACCTAGGCTGTGCTGCTGCAAGGCCTCACAGACAGCCCCTATTACTTCAGTCAAGCCCAAATTTCTTCCTGATTTGTTATCTATCTCGACATAATTATCATAAATACACCCTTACTCTCCCTGCTGATCGTGTCCGGCTAGTCTCCCAAACCCAAATCCCTTCTACAAAACAACTCCTTTCCTTCCTAAGCATAGTTAATGCGGACAGAATTCTTACACATGAGCTGGGACTGCATCCTGTAGCCTTTCTGTCCAAACAACTTGACCTTACTGTTTCAGCCTAGACCTCATGTCAGCATGCAGCGGCTGCCACTGCTTTAATACTGTTAGAGGCCCTAAAAATCACAAACTATGCTCAACTCTCTATGAAAGAGATCAAATGAAGAGACTAAGAGGCAGAAATGAAGTCCACAGGCAAACAGCCCGGGCGGCGCCCTGAGCCTAGTTAAAGATCGACCCCGGACCTAACCGATTAAGGTTATCTATAGACTCCAGACATTGTAAGGACAAACGTTGTGAAAGTCTCTGTCCTGCTCTAATTACCAGTGTCTGCCACATATCTTAGTCCTGGGCCCAGTACACACAATCCTCTATTTTGTCCCAACGTCCTGAGCCCCATATGCCTGCCCGACACAAACACATTAAGAAAAACAACACCTGGGGAAACTCCAATAAGGTTACAACCGTTTGTAAAAGCACAGGAACCGATAAGAAGGCTGCTAAAAGCATAACTTCACATTAACATGTAAACCAATTGTAATGCTGTAGCCTAGAGAAATGCCTTGTTCCTCTGTAACCTGACAAGTCCTGTTTACCTCGAGCTATAAAAAGCAAGCGCACGCATTGTTCCAGGCCCTCTTGTATGTTGTGGAACGGAGGGACCAAGTTCGAACTTGCATTAAAGATCCTTGCCGCTTGGCTTTGACTCTGGACTCTGGTGGTCTTCTTCGGGGAACAAACGGTCTGGGCATAACATCTACAGTTCTCATAACTTCCAAAATCTATTTTCTTCCCCCAACCATCGTTCAGGACAATGCTTATGCTGACAAGTTAGATAAAAAAGCAGATATCGTTCCAACTTCTATCCCTCACTGTAGTTTTTCTCCTTCATATCGGACACTCCCACCTACTCCCCCGCTGAAACTTCCACCTATCAATCTCTTCCCATACAAGGTAAATGTTTCTTAGACCAAGGAGAATATCTCTTTCCAACCTCACAGGCCCATTCTATTCTGTCGTCGTTTCCTAACCTCTTCCATGTAGGTTACAAGCTGCTAGTCCACCTCTTAGAACCTCTCATTTCCTTTCCATCATGGAAATCTATCCTCAAGGAGATCACTTCTCATTGTTCCATCTGTTATTCTACTACCCTTCAGGGATTGTTCAGGCCCCCTCCCTTCCCTACACATCAAGCTGGAGGTTTTGCACCCCCCACCCCCCAGAACAGGCAAATTGACTTTACTCACATGCTTCCAGTCAGGAAACTAAAATACCTCTTGGTCTAAGTAGACACTTTCACTGGATAAGTAGAGGCCTTTCCCACAGGGTCTGAGAAGGCCACCGCGATCATTTCTTCCCTTCTGTCAGACATAATTCCATGGTTTGGCCTTCCTAACTCTATCTAGTCTGATAACAGACCAGCCTTTACTAATCAAATCACCCAAGCAGTTTTTCAGACTCTTGGTAATCAGTGAAACCTTTATATCCTTTACCGTCCTCAATCTTCAGGAAAGGTAGAATAGACTAATAGTCTTTTAAAAACACACCTCACCAAGCCCAGTCACCAACTTAAAAAGGACTAGACAATACTTTTACCACTTTCCCTTCTCAGAATTCAGTCCTGTCCTCAGAACGCTACAGGTTCCAGCCCATTTGAGTTCCTGTATGGACACCCCTTTTATTAAGTCCCAGTCTCATTCCAGACACAGACCAACTTAGACTGCACCCCAAAAAACTTTCATCCCTACTGTCTTCTGTCTAGTCATACTCCTATTCACCGTTCTCAACTACTCATAAATACCCTGCTCATGTTTACACTGCCGGTTTACACTGTTTCTCCAAGCCATCACAACTGATATCTCCTAGTCCTATCCCAAACTGCCACTCTAAATTCCCTCTTAAAGTAAATAACTAATCTTTGCTGACAAGGCTATGCTGAACCTCCTTGGGCACTCTCTAATTAGATGTCCTAGGTCCTCCCAATTCTTAGTCCTTCATTTTTTTTTTCTCTCTCTCTTACCTTGTTTTTTCTCCTTCTCTTACCTTGTGTCTTCTGTTTAGTTTTTCAATTCATACAAAACCACATCCAGGCCATCACCAACCATTCAATATGACAAATGTTTCTTCTAACGACTCCACAATATCACCCCTTACCACAAAATCTTCCTTCAGCTTAATCTCTCCCACTGTAAGTTCCCACACCACCCCTAATCCCATTTGAAGCAGCCCTGAGAAACATTGCCCATTATCTCTCCATACCACTCCCCCAAAAATTTTCCCTGCCCCAACTCTTCAACACTATTTTGTTTTATTTTTCTTATTAATATAAGAAGGCATGAATGTCAGGCCTCTGAGCCCAAGCCAAGCTATGGCATCCCCTGTGACTTGCACGAATACCCGTAGATGGCCTGAAGTAACTGAAGAATCACAAAAGAAGTGCAAATGCCCTGCCTCGCCTTAACTGATGACATTTCACCACAAAAGAAGTGAAAATGGCTGGTCCTTGCCTTAAGCAATGATATTATCTTGTGAAATTCCTTTTCCTGGCTCACCCTGGCTCAAAAAGCTCCCTCACTGAGCACCGTGTGACCCCCACTTCTGCCCGACAGAGAACCCCCCTTTGACTGTAATTCTCTTTTACCTACCCAAATCCTATAAAACAGCCCCACCCTTATCTCCCTTCACTGACTCTCTTTTTGGACTCAGCCTGCCTGCATCCAGGTGATTAAAAAGTTTTATTGCTCATACACACACACACACACACACACACACACACAGGTTATTTTTTTAAAAACTTTTAGTTTAGATTCAGGGGTAAAAGTGCAGCCTTCTTATATAGGTGATCTCCTGTCATGGGAGTTTGTTGAACAGATTATTTCATTACCCAGATACAAAGTCTAGGACCCAACAGTTATTTTTTTCTGATCCTATTCCTCCCCCGAACCCTCCACCCTCAAGTAGACCCTAGTGTCTCTTGTGTCTTTGCATCCATGCGTTCTCATCAGTTAGCTCTCCCTCATAAATGAGTACATGTGGCATTTGGTTCTCTGTTCCTGTGTTAGTTTGCTAAAGATGATGGTCTCCAGCTCTTTCCATGTTCCTGCAAAGGACATGATCTCATTCTTTTTTATGGCTGCATGGAATTCCATGGTATATATGTACCACATATTCTTTATCCAATCTACCAACGATGAGCATTTAGGCTGGTTCCTTGTCTCTGCTATTGTGAACAGTGCTACAACGAACATAAATGTACATGTGTCTTTATGGTAGAATGATTTATATTCATTTGGGCATATATCCAGTAATAGGATTGCTGGGTCAACTGGTAGTTCTGCTTTTAGTTTTTTGAGTAATCACCACACCTCTTTCCACAATGGTAGAACTAATTTACATTCCCACCAACAGTATATAAGTGTTCCCTTTTCTCTGCAACCTCACCAGCATTTGTTGTTTTTTTGACTTTGTAATTATACGCATTCTAACTAGTGTGAGATGGTATTTCACTGTGGTTTTGATTTGCATTTATCTAATGCTCAGTGGTATCTCACTGTGGCTTTGATTTGCATTTCCCAAATGAGCAGTGATGTTGACCTTTTTGTTCATATACTTGTTGGCTGCTAGTATATCTTCTTTAGAAATGTAAGTTTATAAATGTATAGTGATGAACCAGGTGGCCAAATAAGAACAGCTCTGGTCTGCAGCTCCCAGAATGATTGATGCAGAAGACAGGTGATTTCTGCATTTTCAACTGAGGAACCAGGTTCACCTCACTGGGACTGATTGGACAGTGGATGCAGCCCACAGAGGGTGAGCCAAAGCAGGGCGGGGCATCACCTCACCCCAGAAGTGTTAAGAGACTGGAGGATTTCCCTTTCCTACTCAAGGGAAGCCATGACTGACTGTACCAGGAAAATCAGGACACTCCTGTCTTAATACTGCACTTTTCCAATGGTCTTAGCAAATGGCATACCAGGAGATTATATCCCGTGCCTGGTTCAGTCAGTCCCATACCCACAGAGCCTTGCTCACTGCTAGCACAGCAGTCTGAGACTAAACTACGAGAGGGCAGACTGGTTGAAGGAGGGGTGTTCACCATCGTTGAGGCTTTAGTAGGTAAACAAAGTGGCCAGGAAGCTCAAACTGGGTGGAGCCTACCACAGATCAAAGAGGTCTGCCCACCTTGGTAGACTCCACCTCTGGTGGCAGGGCACAGCTGAACAAAAGGCAGCAGAAACTTCTACAGACCTAAACATCCCTGTCTGATAGCTCTGAAGAGAGCAGTGATTCTCCCAGCACAGTGTTTGAGCTCTGAGATGGACAGACTGCCTCCTCAAGTGGGTCCCTGACCCCCAAGTAGCCTAACTGGGAGACACCTCTGAGTAGAGGCAGACTGACACCTCATACAGCCAGGTGCCACTCTGGGATGAAGCTTCCAGAGGAAGGATCAGGCAGCAATGTTTGCTGTTTTACAATATTTGTAGTTCTGCAACCTCCACTAGTGATACCCAGGGAAACAGGGTTTGGAATGGAACTCCAGGAAACTCCAACAAACCTGCAGGTGGGTAACCTGCCTGTTGGAAGGAAAAGTAGCAAACAGAAAGAAATAGCATCAACATCAACAAAAAGGACACTGACACCAAAACCCCAACTGTAGGTCACCACCATCAACGACTAAACGTAGATAAAACCACAAAGATGGGGAGAAACCACAGGAGAAAATCTGAAAATTCTAAAAGCCAGAGTGCCGCTTCTCCTCCAAATGATTGCAGCTTCTCACCAGCAATGCAACAAAGCTGGACAGAGAATGACTTTGACAAATTGACAGAAGTAGACTACAGAAGGTCGGTAATAACAAACTTCTCCAAGCTAAAGGAGGATATTCGAACCCATAGCAAGGAAGCTAAAAACCTTGAAAAAAGAATAGACTAATGGCTAACTAGAATAAACAGTGTAAACGAGACCTTAAATGACCTGATACACCTGAAAACCATGGCATGAGAACTACAGGAGGCATGCAAAAGCTTCAGTAGGCCAATTTGATCAAGTGGAAGAAAAGGTATCAGTGATTGAAGATAAAATGAATGGAATGAAGTGAGAAGAGAAGTTTAGAGAGAAAGGAGTAAAAAGAAATGGACAAGCCTCCAAGAAATATGGGACTATGTGAAAAGACCAAATCTATGTTTGATTGCCATAATTGAAAGTGATGGGGAGAATGGAACCAAGCTGGAAAACACTCTTCAGGATATTATCCAGGAGAACTTCCCCAACCTAGCAAGGCAGGCCAACATTCAAATTCAGGAAATACAGAGAATACCACAAAGATACTCCTCAAGAAGAACAACCCCAAGACACATAATTGTCAGATTCACCAAGGTTGAAATGTAGGAAAAAATGTTAAGGGTAGCCAGAGAGAAAGGTCGAGTTACACACAAAGGGAAGCCCATCAGACTAACAACATATCTCTCAGCAGAAACCCTACAATCCAGAAGAGAGTGGGGGCCAATATTCAACATTCTTTTTTTTTTTTTTTTTTTTGAGGCGGAGTCTCGCTCTGTCGCCCGGACTGGAGTGCAGTGGCCGGATCTCAGCTGACTGCAAGCTCCGTCTCCCAGGTTTACGCCATTCTCCTGCCTCAGCCTCCCGAGTAGCTGGGACTACAGGCGCCCGCCACCTCGCCCGGCTAGTTTTTGTATTTTTAGTAGAGACGGGGTTTCACCGTGTTAGCCAGGACGGTCTCGATCTCCTGACCTCATGATCCACCCGTCTCGGCCTCCCAAAGTGCTGGGATTACAGGCTTGAGCCACCGCGCCCAGCCTCAACATTCTTAAAGAAAAGAATTTTCAACCCATTATTTCATACCCAGCCAAATTAAGCTTCATAAGTGAAGGAGAAATAAAATCCTTTACAGAAAAGCAAACGCTGAGAGATTTTTGTTACCACTAGGCCTGCTTTACAAGAGCTCCTAAAGGAAGCTCTAAACAAGGAAAGGAACAATCGGTACCAGCCACTGGAAAAAAAAAAAAAAAATGCCAAATTATAAAGACCATCAATGCTAGGAAGAAACTGCATCAACTAACGGGCAAAATAACCAGCTAATATCATAATGACAGGGTCAAATTCATACATAACAATATTAACCTTAATGGGCTAATGCTCCAATTAAAGACACAGGCTGTAAAATTGGATAAAGAGTCATGATCCACCAGTGTGCTGTATTCACGAGCTCCATCTCATGTGCAGAGACACACACAGGCTCAAAATAAAGGGATGGAGGAAGATCTACCAAGCAAATGGAAAACAAAAGAAAGCAGGGGTTGCACTCCTAGTCTCTGATAAAACAGACTTTAAACCATCAAAGATCAAATTACAGATAGAATTTTTTTAAATCTGAACTGTATGCTACCTAAAAGGGCACATTTTAAATTTAAAGACACAAATAGGTTGAAATAAAAAGTCATAAGAAGATAAACAATGCAAACAGTAACAATAAGAAAGGTAAAGTGGGAATACTAATACCAGATATTACAGAATATTTTTTAAATGTTATTAAAGATGAAGAGGGACATTGTATATTATAAAAGTATCTATCATAAATATATAACATTTGTAAATATATATGCACACATAATCAAAACCCAAAATACATAAAGTAATAACAGACAAAAATGGAAGGAGAAATAGACATTCCAACAATAGTAAGGAGATACCTCTTTACTCCACTTTTAATAGTAGACAAAAACATAATGAAAAATAGGATGAGTGATTAAGACCAGGAATACAATTAAAAACAAGAGCGTGGCCGGGAGCGATGTCTCACACCTGTAATCACAGCACTTTGGGAAGCCAAGGCGGGCAGATCATGAGATCAGTAGTACGAGACCAGCCTGACCAACATGGTGAAACCCCATCCCTACTAAAATACAAAAATTAGCCAGGCATGGTGGCACTTTGCGCCTGTAAGCCCAACTACTCAGGAGGCTGAGGCAGGAGAATCGCTCAAACCTCAGAGGTGGAGGTTACAGTGAGCCAAGATGGCACCACTGCACTCCAGTCTGGGTGACAAGTGCAAAACTCTGTCTGGAGACAAGGAAAGAAAGAAAGAAAAGAGAGAGAGAGAGAGGAAAGAGAGAAATAAAGAGAAAAGAGAGAGAGAAAGGAAAGAAAGAAAGAAAGAAAGAAAGAAAGAAGAAAGAAAGAAAGAAAGAAAGAAAGAAAGAAAGAAAGAAAGAAAAAGAAAGGGGAAAGAAAGAAGAAGAAAAGAGAAAGAAAGAAGGAAGGAAAGAAAGAAAGAAGAAAGAAAGGAAGGAAGGAAGGAAGGAAGGAAGGAAGGAAGGAAGGAAGGAAGGAGGGAAGGAGGTAAGGACAGAGAAACAAGAGAGGATTAAAAGTAAACCAAGCAACCAGTGGGGCTGTAATGTAAGGTGTTAACAAATAATACATTTTATTCAGCTTATTGCATTTCCTAGAGGGTTAGGTTATCCATATTAGGGGCTTAGTCAGAGGTTCAGTCAGAGAAAGAGAAAATCCATTCTTTCTCTTCACTGCTCATCTTTTTCATTCTGTCATTCATCCATTCCGTTTCATTTTATCTCATATAATCAGTTACATTTGGCAGAATTAGTAAATGAGTTTCTAATTTCAAGAACGTCAAAATGGTTGTTTTTATATTCATCATTTTTTCCCCATCTCATTCTTGTATTATGTGTAAACTGAGACAGTCTGGATGAACCCAGAAGAGATTATGTTAGGTAAAATAAGCCAGGCACAGAAAGCAAAACATCATATGATCTTCCATACAGGGAAAATGAAAAAAAAATCATTGAATTTGGAAAAGTAAAGAGCAGAACTATGGTTACCATATTCTAGGCATGGGGATGAGGTGAATGAAGGAATGATCAAAGGGTATAAAGCTTCAGCTAGAAAGGAAAAATAAGCTTTGAGATCTATTGCCCAACAAGATGACTATAGTCAATAATAATGTATTGATATTTCAAAATAAGTAACAGAGTAGATTTTAAATGTATCACTACAAAAAATGTTAAGTGAGATGAAAGATATTATAATTAGTTGAATTTAATCATTCCACATTATATATATATTCAAAAATATTACATTATATTACATAAATGTAATGCAATTATGATTGCTCAAATTAACATTAACAAAAAATATACATTCTAAATTTTTAAATTATGAATATATTATTTAACTCTGAAATTCTAAATCTAGGAATCTGTCATGCAGAAATATTTGCACGTGATGATATGTATGTACAGTGTGTTCCCTCCAGTACTTAAGTGGCTATCAATCAGTGAACACTTAACTTGAATAAAAGGTAGGAGGTATAGAGCCATTACAAAGAAAGGGTAGATCCAAAGGAAAATAAATCATTTTATTTACATGATACGTGAATGCATATGTTCAATGCAGCACTAGTCACATGGCAGAGACATGGACACAGCCTAAATGCCCATCAATGATAGACTGGATAAACAAAATGTGGTACGTATACACCATGGAACACTATGCAATCATAAAAAAGAATGAGATCATTTCCTTTGAGGAAACATGGACGGAGCTGGAAGCCATTATCCTTGCAAACAAACACGGGAACAGGAAACTAAACACTACATGTTCTCACTTATAAGTGGGAGCTGAATGATGAGAACACATGGACATGTGATGGGGAAGGACACACATGGGGGCCTGTCGGAGGGTGGGGTGTGGCAGGAGGGAGAGCATCAGGAAGAATAGCTAATGAATTCTGGTCTTAAAACCTATGTGACGGGATGATCTGTGCAGCAAGTCACTACCTGTGTAATAAGCCTGTGCATCCTGCACATGTACCCCTGCATTTAAAACAAAAGTTGAAGAAAAAAATTAAAAAAGGGTAGACTATAGGCAATATTGAATGTTCTTTATGTCACATTAATAAATAAAAAACAAGTTTCAGGAAAAAACTAAGTATAATACTCTTCTTTGGAATTAAAATACATGTAGATTTCTGTAAACAGAAAAAATAATCTGAAAGAATACACAGAATTCACAGAATTTCCAATTCTGGAAATTGTCATTTTCACTCTATATGTTGTTGACTAACCTTTCACAATAATATTTTCATGTATTAATCACAGTAAGCCCTCAGTATCTGTGAGTTCTGCATTTGCAGATTCAACCAAACATGAATGGAAAATCTTTGGAAATAAAATAATTTTTTAAATGATTAAAATATATAACTTTTAAAAACAATGCAACTATTTGCATAGCATTTACACTATATTAGATATTATATTTAATCTAGAGATAATTTAAAGTACATAGAAAGATGTGCATAGATTATATGCAAATACTACACCATTTTATATAATGTGCTTCAACATTCATGGATTTTGGTATCTGTTAGGGACAGTGGGAACAAATCCCCCTGAGATATTCTGGAGTTACTATATGTGGTTCAAAATTAATTTTGAAATAAGCATATTGATACAAAATAACAAGTTACAAGATTTTTGTATCATTCAGAATATTTGAATTGATCAGAAATTTGATATACTATCTGATCCCTTTAGAATATGCTTTAAGACACTTATTTCATATATTAAAATCTATAAATAAATATATAAAATATTTAAATTCTTTTATTATACTTTAAGTTCTAGGGTACATGTGCACAACGTGTAGCTTTGTTACATATGTATACATGTGCCATGTTGGTGTGGTGCACCCATTAACTCATCATTTACATTAGGTATATCTCCTAATGCTATGCATACCCCCAACCCCTCCCCACAATAAGACCCAGTGTGTGATGTTCCCCTTCCTGAGTCCAAGTGATCTCGTTGTTCAATTCCCACCTATGAGTGAGAACATGCAGTAGTTGGTTTTCTGTTCTTGTGATAGTTTGCTGAGAATGATGATTTCCAGCTGCATCCATGTCCCTACAAAGGACACAAACTCATCCTTTTTTATGGCTGCATAGCATTCCATGGTGTATACGTGCCACATTTTCTTAATCCAGTCTGTCACTGATGGACATTTGGGTTGATTCCAAGTCTTTGCTATTGTGTATAGTGCCACAATAAACATACGTGTGCATGTGCCTTATAATCCTTTGAGTATATACCCAGTAATGGGATGGCTGAGTCAAATGGTATTTCTAGTTCTAGATCCTTAAGGAATTGTCACACTGTTTTCCATAATGGTTGAACTAGTTTACAGAACCACCAACAGTGTAAAAGTGTTCCTATTTATCCACATCCTCTTCAGCACCTGTTGTTCCCTGAGTTTTTAATGATTGCCATTCTATCTGGTGTGGGATGGTATCTCGTTGTGGTTTTGATTTGCATTTCTCAGATGGTGAGTGATGATGAGCAATTTTTCATGTGTCTGTTGGCTGTACAAATGTCTTCTTTTGATAAATGTCTGTTCACATCCTTTGCCCACATTTTCATGGGGTTGTTTGTTTTTTTCTTGTAAATTTGATTGAGTTATTGATAGGTTCTGGGCATTAGCCTTTCGTCAGATGAGTAGATGGCAAACATTTTGTCCCATTCTGTAGGTTGCCTGTTCACTTTGATGGCAGTTTCTTTTGCTGTGCATGAGCTCTTTAGTTTCATTAGATCCCATTTGTCAATTTTGGCTTTTGTTGTCGTTGCTTTTGGTGTTTTAGACATGAAGTCCTTGCCCATGCCTATGTCCTAAATGATATTACCTAGGTTTTCTTCTAGGGTTTTTATGGTTTTAGGTCTAGCATTTAAGTCTCTAATCCATCTTGAATTAATTTTTGCGTAAGGAGTAAGGAAAAGATCCAGTTTCGGCTTTCTACTTATGGCTAGTCAATTTTCCCAGCACCATTTATTAAATAGGGAATCCTTTCCCCATTTCTTGTTTTTCTCAGGTTTGTCAAAGATCAGATGGCTGTAGATGTGTGGTATTATTTCTGAGGGCTCTGTTCCATTCCATTGGTCTATATCTCTGTTTTGGTACCAGTACCATGCTGTTTTGGTTACTGTAGCCTTGTAGTATAGTTTGAAGTCAGGTAGCGTGATGCCTCCAGCTTTGTTCTTGTGGCTTAGGATTGTCTTGGTAATGCAGGGTCTTTTTTGGTTCCATATGAACTTTAAAGCAATTATTTCCAATTCTGTGAAGGAAGTCATTGGTAGCTTAATGGGGATGGCATTTAATCTATAAATTACCTTGGGCAGTGTGGCCATTTTCACGATATTGATTCTCCCTATCCATAAGCATGGTATGTTATTAGGTTTGTTTGTGTCCTCTTTTATTTCACTGAGCAGTGGTTTATAGTTCTCCTTGAAGAGGTCCTTTACATCCCTTGTAAGTTGGATTCCTTGGTATTTTATTCTCTTTGAAGCTATTGTGAAAGGGAGTTCATTCATGATTTGGTTCTCTGTTTGTCTGTAACTGGTGTATAACAATGCTTGTAATTTTTGCACATTGATTTTGTATCCTGAGACTTTGCTGAAGTTAGTAGCTTAAGGAGATTTTGGGCTGAGACCGTAAGGTTTTCCAAATATACAGTTATGTCATCTGAAAACAGGGATGATTTGACTTCTTCTTTTCCTAACTGAATACACTTTATTTCTTTCTCTTGCCTGATTGCCCTAGCCAGAACTTCCAATGCTATGTTGAATAGGAGTGCTGAGAGAGGGCATCCCTGTCTTGTGCCAGTTTTCAAAGGGAATGCTTCCAGTTTTTGCCCATTCCGTATGATGTTGTCTGTGAGTTTGTCATAAATAACTCTTATTATTTTGAGATATGTTCCATCAATACCTAGTTTATTAAGAGTTTTTAGCATGAAAAGCTGTTGAATTTTATCAAAGGACTTTTCTGTGTCTATTGAGATAATCATATGATTTTTACCTTTGGTTCTGTTAATGTGATGGGTTACGTTTAGTGGTTTGTGTATGTTGAACCAGTCTTGAATCCCAGAGTTGAAGCCCACTTGATCATGGTGGATAAACTTTTTGATGTGCTGCTGGATTCGGTTTGCCAGTATTTTACTGAGGATTTTTGCATCAATGTTCATCAGGTATATTGGTCTAAAATTCCCTTTTTCTGTTGTATCTCTGTCAGGCTTTGGTATCAGGATGATGTTCGCCTTGTAAAAAGAGTTACGGAGGATTCCCTCTTTGTCTATTGATTGAAATAGTTTCAGAAGGAATGGTACCAGCTCCTCCTTGTACCTCTGGTAGAATTCAGCTGTGAATCCATCTGATCCTGTACTTTTTTTGGTAGGTAGGCTATTAATTATTGCCTCAATTTCAGAGCCTGCTGTTTGTCTATTCAGGGATTCAACTTCTTCCTGGTTTAGTCTTGGGATAGTGTAAGCATCCAGGAAATTATCCATTTCTTCTAAATTTTCTAGTTTATTTGCATAGAGGTGTTTATAATATTCTCTGATGGCAGTTTATATTTCTGTGGGGTCAGTGATGATATCCCCTTTGTCATTTTTTATTGTGTCTATTTGATTCTTCTCTTTTTTCTTCTTTATTAGTCTTCCTAGCGGTCTATCAATTTTGCAGATCTTTTCAAAAACCAGCTCCTGGATTCACTGATTTTTTTGAAAGGTCTTTTGTGTCTCTATCTCCTTCAGTTCTGCTCTGATCTTAGTTAGTTCTTGTTTTCTGCTAGCTTTTGAATGTGTTTGCTCTTGCTTTTCTAGTTATTTTAATTGTGATGTTAGGATGTCAATTTTAGATCTTTCCTGCTTTCTCTTGTGGGCATTTAGTGCTATAAATTTTCCTCTACAAGCTGCTTTAAATGTGTCCCAGAGATTCTGGTATGTTGTATCTTTGTTCCCACTGGTTTTGAAGAACATCTTTATTTCAGCCTTCATTTCATTATGTACCCAGTAGTCATTCAGGAGCAGATTGTTCAGGTTCCATGTAGCTGAAGTGGTTTTGACTGAGTTTCTTAGTCCTGAGTTCTAGTTTGATTGCACTGTGGTTTGAGAGACAGTTTGCTATAATTTCTGTTCTTTCACATTTGCTGAGGAGTACTTTCTTCCTACTATGTGGTCAATTTTGGAATAAGTGTGATGTGGTATGGAGAAGAATGTATATTCTGTTACTTTGGCGTGGAGAGTTCTGTAGATGTCTATTAGGTCTTCTTGGTGCAGAGTTGAGTTCAATTCCTGGATATCTTTGTTAACTTTCTGTCTCATTGATCTGTCTGATGTTGACAGTGAGGTGTAAAAGTCTCCCATTATTATTGTATGGGAGTCTAAGTCTCTTTGTAAGTCTCTAAGGACTTGCTTTATGAATCTAGGTTCTCCTGTATTGGGTGCATATATATTTAGGATAATCAGCTCTTCCTGATGAATTTATCCCATTGCCATTTTGTAATGGCCTTCTTTGTCTCATTTGATCTTTGATGGTTTAAAGTCTGTTTTATCAGAGACTAGGATTGCAACCCCTGCTTTTTTGTTTTCCATTTGCTTGGTAGATCTTCCTCCATTCTTTATTTTGAGCCTATGTATGTCTCTGCATGTGAGATGGGTCTCCTGAATACAGCAAACTGATGAGTCTTGACTCTTTGTCCAATTTGCCAGTCTGTGTCTTTTAATTGGACAATTTAGCCCATTTCCATTTAAGGTTAATATTGTTATGTGTAAACTTGATCCTGTCATTATGATATTAGATGGTTATTTTGCTTGTTAGTTGATGCATTTTCTTCCTAGCATTGATGGACTTTACATTTTGGCATGTTTTTGCAATGGCTGATACCTGTTGTTCCTTTCCATGTTTAGTGCTTCCTTCAGGATCTCTTGTAGGACAGGCCTGGTGATGAGAAAATCTCTAAGTATTTGCTGGTCTGTAAGGATTTTATTTGTCCTTCACTTATGAAACTTAGTTTGGCTGGATATGAAATTCTGGTTTGAAAATTCTTTTCTTTAAGAATGTTGAATATTGGCTCCCACTCTCTTCTGGCTTGTAGAGTTTCTGCTGAGAGATCTGCTGTTAATCTGATGGGCTTCCTTTTGTGTGTAACCCGACCTTTCTCTCTGGCTGTCCTTAACATTTTTTCCTTCATTTCCACTTTGGTGAATCTGACAATTATGTGTCTTAGAGTTGCTCTTCTCGACGAGTATCTTTGTGGCATTCTCTGTATTTCCTGAATTTGAATGTTGGCCTGCCTTACTAGGTTGGGGAAGTTCTCCTGGATGATATCCTGCAGAGTGTTTTCCAATTTGGTTTCATTTCCTCCGTCACTTTCAGGCACACCAATCAGACATAGATTTGGTCTTTTCACATAATCCTATATTTCTTGGAGGCTTTGTTCATTTCTTTTTACTCTTTTTTCTCTATACTTCTCTTCTCACTTCATTTCATTCATTTGATCATCAATCTCTGATACTCTTTCTTGCAGTTGATCGAGTCAGTTATTGAAGCTTGTGCATTTGTCATGTAGTTCTCGTGTAGTGGTTTTCATTTCTATCAATTCTTTTAAGGACTTCTCTACATTGGTTATTATAGTTAGCCATTCATCAAATCTTTTTTCAAGGTTTTTAGTTTCTTTGTGCTGGTTATGTAGTTCCTCCTTTAGCTCTGAGAAGTTTGATCGACTGAAAGCTTCTTTCTCAACCCTTCAAAGTCATTCTCCATTCAGCTTTGGCCCATTGCTGGTGATGAGCTGTGTTCCCTTGGAGGGGGAGATGCACTCTGATTTTTTGAATTTCCAGCTTTTCTGCACTGCTTTTTCCCCATCTTTGTGGTTTTATCTGCCTTTGGTCTTTGATGACGGTGACGTACTGATGGGGTTTTGGTGTGGGTGTCCTTTCTGTTTGTTAGTTTTCCTTCTAACAGTCAGGACCCTCAGCTGTAGGTCTGCTGGAGTTTGCTTGAGGTCTACTCCAGACTGTGTTTACCTGGGTATCAGCAGTGGAGGGTGCAGAAGATAGAATATTGCTGAACAGTGGGTGTTGCTGTCTGATTCTTGCTCTGGAAGCTTCGTTTCAGGGGTGTATCCAGCCATGTGCCCATAGAGCTGTGTGAGGTGTGAGGTGTCGGTCTGCACTTAGTGGGGGATGTCTCCCAGTTAGGCTGCTCAGGACACCGTATGCCACCTAACGAGACACAGTATACATTTAAAGATACAAATTGGTTGAAATAAGAGGATTATAAAGAAAATGTATTATGCAATCAGCAACCAATCACTCCAGACAGCTGGAGTAACTACACTAATAAGCAAAAAAGTAGACTTAAAGCCAAAATGTTAGTAAACATGGAGAGGGACATTTTATCACTATAAAAGTGTCAATCTCTCATGAATATGTAATAATTACAAACACGCATGCATCCAACAACAGAGCCCAAAATATATGAAAGAAAAAGCAGAAATAGAGAAGTGGCTGGCGTGGTGGCTCATGCCTGCAGTCACAGCACTTTGGGAGGCTGAGGTGAGTGGATCATGAGGTCAGGAGTTCAAGATCAGTCTGGCCAACATGGTGAAACCCTGTCTCTATTAAAATACAAAAAATTGGCTGGGCGTGGTGGTGGATGCCTGTAATCCCAGCTACTCAGGAGGTTGAGGCAGGAGAATTGCTTGAACCTGGGAGGTTTCAGTGAGCAGAGATTGTGCCACGATACTCCAGCCTGGGTGACAGTAAAGACTGTGTCTCAAAAAAGAAAGAAGGAAGGAAGGAAGGAAGGAAGGAAGGAAGGAAGGAAGGAATCCAACAATAGTATCAGGCACTTTATTATTTTATTGCTATATTTGCCTGAGTGACAGTGAGAGACTCCGTCTCAAAAAAAAAAAAAAAAAAAAGGAAATAAAGAGAGAAGTAACCGAACAATAGTATTAGACACTTTATTACTATACTTTTGACAATGGACAGAAAAACCAGGCAAAAGACCAGCAAGCAAATAAAAGTACTGAAGAGTTAAAATCTGACTAGTTCTAACAGAGATCTATACAGCACTCTACTCCAAAACAGCAAAATGTAATTATGTGCCACGTAACAGTGTTTCAATCAATGATTGACCACATATACCATGGTGGTTCCATAAAATTATAGTGGGGCTGAAAAATCCCTGCACCTTATGGTGTCATAGCTGTTCTAACCTCGTAGTGCCATGCATTATTTGTGTTTGTGGTAATGATGGTATAAATAAACCTGTTGCACTGCCAGTCATATAAAAGTAGAGCACATAAGATTATGTACAGTATATAATGCTTGATAATGGCAAACAATGTTACTAATTTATTTTATTGTTTTTATTTTTATTTTTTAAAGATTTATTTTAGATTCAGGGGGTACATATTCAGGTTTGTTACATGAGTACATTGAAGGATGGTAAGGCTTGGACTTTTAATGATCGTGTTGCCCAAGTAGTAAGCATAGTAACCAACAGGTAGCTTTTCAACCTTTTACCCTCCCTACCTCCTCTCTTTTGAAATCCCCATTGTTTATTGTTTTCATTATTGTGTCTATGTCTACCCATTGTTTATCTCCTGCTTATAAATGGGAGCATGTGATATGCAGTTTTCTGTTTCACATTAATTCACTTAGGATAATGTCTCCAACTGCATCCACGTCACTGAAAACAACATGATTTCACTCTTTTTTTATGCCTAGTGAAGAGAACTCCACAGTGTATATGTACCACATTTTCTTTATCCAGTTAGCCATTGATGGGCACCTAGGGTTATTTTTTGGCTTTGTTGTTGTGAACAGTGCTACAATAAACATATCAGTGCAGGTGTCTTTTTGGCAGAACAATTTATTTTCCTTTGAGTATATAACTAGAAATGAGATTGCTGGGTTGAATGGCAAATCCATTTTTAGTTCTTTGAGAAATCTCCAAGCTGCTTCCCACAGGGGTTGAACTAATTTGTGTTTCCACCAACAGTGTATAAGCATTCTCTTTTCTCCAAAACCTCACTAATACGTTACTTTTTGACTCTTTAATAATAGCCATTCTTTTCTTGTATAGACAGGGCCTTACTATGTTGTCCAGGCTGATCTTAAATTTTTGGTTTCAGGCAATCCTCCTGCCTCAGCCTCCCAAAGTGATGTGATTACAGTCACGAGTCACTGTACCTGGCCAATAATAGCCATTTGATTTGTATGAGAGACTATCTCATGTGATTTTGGTTTGTATCTCTCTAATAATTAGTAATGAGGATATTCTCATATGTTTGTTGGCTGCTTGTATGTCTTTTTTTTGTTTTTTTGAGAAGTATCTGTTCATGTCCTTTTATTGTTATTTTAGAATATACTTTACTTAAAAAAAAAAAATGTCTCTAAAACAGCCTCAGGCAGCTCCTTCAGGAATCATTCCTAAAGAATGCATTGTTATCGTGGGAGATGACAACTCCATGCAAGGGAACAAATTATGGAGATGGAATACTGTGATATTGATGACCCTGATCGTGTGTAGGCCTAGATTAATGTGTGTGTTTGTGTCTTTTTTTTATATTTATATACTTTAAGTTCTGAGTTACATGTGCAGAACATGCAGGTTTGTTACATAGATATACACACCTGCCATGGTGGTTTGTTGCACCCATCAACCCATCATGTACATTAGGTGTTAATCCTAATGTTATCCCTCCCCCAACCCCCCACTCACCAACAGGTCCCAGTGTGTGATGCTCCCCTCCCTGTGTTCATGTGTTCTCATTGATCAACTCCCAATAATGAGTGAGAACATGTGGTGCTTGGTTTTCTGTTCTTTTGTTAGTTTGCAGAAAATGATGGTTCCAATGTCATCCATGTCCCTGCAAAGGACATGAATTTATCCTTTTTTATGACTGCATAGTATTTCATGGTGTATATATGCCACAGTTCCTTTATCCAGTGTATCATTGTACAGCATTTGAGTTGGTTCCAAGTCTTTGCTATTGTGAATAGTGCCACAATAAACATACGTGTGCATGAGTCTTTATAGTACAACCATTTATGATCTTTTGGGTATATATCCAGTAATGGGACTGTTGGGTCAAATGGTATTTCTAGTTCTAGATCTTTGAGAGATTGCCACACTGTTTTCCACAATGGTTGAACTAATTTACACTCCCACCAACAGTGTAAAAGCATTCCTATTTCTCCACATCCTCTCCAGCATCTGTTATTTCCTGATTTTTTAAAGATCACCATTCTAACTGGCGTGAGATGGTATCTCATTGTGCTTTTGATTTGCATTTCTCTGATGACCAGTGATAATGAGCTTTTTTTTTTTCATATGTTTGTTGACTACATAAATGTCTTCTTTTGAGAAGTGTCTGTTCATGTCCTTCTCCCACTTTTTGATAGGGTTGTTTGTTTTTTCTTGTAAATTTGTTTAAGTTCTTTGTAGATTCTGGATATTAGACCTTTTCCTGATGAATAGATTACAAAATTTTTCTCCCATTCTTTAGGTTGCCTGTTGATTCTGATGATAGTTTCTTTTGCTGTGCAGAAGCTCTTTAGTTTAATCAGATCCCATTTTCAATTTTGACTTTTGTTGCCAGAACTTTTGGTATTTTAGTCATGAAGTCTTTGCCCATGCTTATGGCCTGAATGGTAGTTTCTAGGTATTCTTCTAGGATTTTTATGGTTTAAGGTCTTATGTTTCAGTCTTTAATCCATCTTGAGTCAATTTTTTTATAAGTTGTAAGGAAGGGATCCAATTTCAGCTTTCTGCATATGGCTAGCCAGTTTTCTCAACACCATTGATTAAATAGGGAATCCTTTCCTCATTGCTTGTTTCTATCAGGTTTGTCAAGGATCAGATGGTTGTTCTGTACTGTTCTGTTCCATTGGCTTATATCTCTTTTGGTACAAGTACCGTGCTGTTTTGGTTACTGTAGCCTTGTAAATTTGAAGCCAGGTAGCCTGGTTTCTCCAGCTTTATTCTTTTGCTTAGAATTGTCTTGGCCATATGGGCTCTTTTTTGGTTCTACATGAAATTTAAAGTAATTTTTTCCAATTCTGTGAAGAAAGTCAATGGTAGCTTGATAGGGATAGCATTGAATCTATAAATTACTTTGGGCAATATGGCCATTTTCATGATATTGATTCTTCCTATCCATGAGCATGGAATGTTTTTCCATTTGTGTCCTCTCTTATTTCCTTGAGCAGTGAATTGTAGTTCTCCTTTAAGAGGTCCTTCATATCCCTTGTAAGTTTTATTCCTATGTATTTTATTCCCTTTGAGGCAATTGTGAATGAGAGTTTACTCACGATTTGGCTCTCTGTTTATCTGTTATTGATGTAGAGGAATGCTTGTGATTTTTGCACATTGGTTTTGCATGCTGAGACTTTGCTGAAGTTGCTTATCAGCTTAAAGAGATTTGGGGCTGAGACGATGGAGTTTTCTAAATATACAATCATGTCATCTGCAACCAGAGACAATTTGACTTCCTCTCTTCCTATTTGGGTACGCTTTATTTCTTTCTCTTGCCTGATTGTCCTGGCCAGAACTTCCAAAGCTATGTTGAACAGGAGTGGTGAGAGAGATCATCCTTGTCTTGTGCTGGTTTTCAAAAGGAATGCTTCCAGTTTTTGCCCATTCAGTATAATATTGGCTGTGAGTTTGTCATAAATAGTTCTTATTGTTTTGTGATATGTTCCATCAATGCCTAGTTTATTAAGAGTTTTAATGTTAAAGGCTGTTGAATTTTGTCTGCCTCTATTGAGATAATCATGTGGTTTTTTGTCATTGGTTCTGTTTATGTGATGGATTATGTTCATTGATTTGCATATGTTGAACCAGCCTTGCATCCCAGGGATTAAGTGGACTTGATCATGTTGGATAAGCTTTTTGATGTGCTGCTGGATTTGATTTGCCAGTATTTTATTGAGGATTTTTCCATCAATGCTCATCAGGGATATTGGCCTGGTATTTTCTGTTTTTGTTGTGCCTCTGCCAGGTTTTGGTATCAGGATGATTATGGTCTCATAAAATGAGATAGGGAGAATTCCCTCTTTTTCCATTGTCTGGAATAATTTCAGAATGAATGGTACCAGCTCCTCTTTGTACGTCTGGTAGAATTTGACTGTGTATCTGTCTGGTCTTAGACTTTTTTGGTTGGTAAACTATTAATTATTGTCTCAATTTCAGAGCTTGTTATTAGTCTATTCAGGAATTCAACTTCTTCTTGGTTTAGTCTTGGGAGGGTGTATGTGTCTAGATTTTCTGGTTTATTCGCTTAGAGAGTTTTATAGTATTCTTTGATGGTAGTTTGAATTTCTGTGGGATCAGTGGTGTTATCCCCTATATCATTTTTATTGAGTCTATTTTATTATTTTTTATTAGTCTGGCTAGTGGTCTATCTATTTAGTTCATCTTTTCAAAAAACCACCTCCTGGATTCATTTTTTGAAGGGTTTTTCATGTCTCTATCTCCTTCAGTTCTGCTGTCATCTTAGTTATTTCTTGTCTTCTACTAGCTTTTGAATTTGTTTGCTCTTGCTTCTCTAGTTCTTTTCATAGTGTTGTTAGGATGTCAATTTTAGATCTTTCTTGCTTTCTCTTGTGGGCATTTAGTCCTATAAATTTTCCTCTACATGATGCTTTAAATATGTCCCAGAGATTCTGGTACATTGTGTCTTTGTTCTCATTTGTTTCAAAGAACATCCTTATTTCTACCTTCATTTTGTTATTTACCCAGTAGTCATGCAGGAGCAGGTTGTTCAGTTTCCATGTAGTTGTGTGGTTTTGAGTGAGTTTCTTAATCCTGAGTTCTAATTTGATTGCATTGTGGTCTGAGAGACTGTTATGATTTCTGTTCTTTTGCATTTGCTGAGAAGTGTTTTACTTTCAATTATGTGGTCAATTTTAAAATAAGTGCAATGTGTGCTGAGAAGAAAGTATATTCTGTGAACTTTGGATGGAACTTTGGATGGAGACATCTACAGAAGTAGATGTCTATTAGGTCTGCTTGGTCCAGAGCTGAGTTCAAATCCTGAATATCCTTGTTAATTTTCTGTCTCAATCTGTCTAATATTGACAGTGGGGTGTTAAATTTTCCCACTATTATGTGTGGGAGTCTAAGTCTCTTTGTAGGTCTCTAAGAACTTGCTTTATGAATCTAGGTGCTCCTGTATTGGGTGCATATATATTTAGGATAGTTAGCTCTTCTTGTTGCATTGACCCCTTTACCATTATGTAATGCCCTTCTTTGTGCCTTTTGATTTTTGTTGGTTTAAAGTCTGTTTTTATCAGAGACTAGATTTGCAACCTCTGTTTTTTTTTTTTTTTTTCTGCTTTCCATTTGCTTGGCAAATATTCCTCCATTCCTTTATTTATTTTGAGACTATGTGTGTCTTTGCACATGAAATGGGTCTCCTGAATACAGCACACAGATGGGTCTTGACTCTTTATCCAATTTGCCAGTCTTGGTCTTTTAATTGAGGCATTTAGCCCATTTACATTTAAGGTTAATGTGTTATGTGCCATTATGATGCTAGCTGTTTATTTTGTCCATTAGTTGATGCAGTTTCTTCATAGTGTCAATGGACTTTACAATTTGGTATGTTTTTGCATTGGCTGATACCAGTTGTTCCTTTCCATGTTTAGTGCTTCCTTCAGGAGCTCTTGTAGGGGGCAGGCCTAGTGGTGACAAAATCTCTCAGCATTTCCTTTCCTGTAAAGGATTTTTTTTCTCCTTTGTTTACGAAACTTAGTTTGTCTGGATATGAAATTCTCGGTTGAAATTTGTTTTCTTTAAGAATGTTGAGGCCAGGCGCGGTGGCTCAAGCCTGTAATCCCAGCACTCTGGGAGGCCGAGGCGGGTGGATCACAAGGTCAGGAGATCGAGACCATCCTGGCTAATACGGTGAAACCCCGTCTCTACTAAAAAATACAAAAAACTAGCCGGGCGAGGTGGCAGGCGCCTGTAGTCCCAGCTACTCGGGAGGCTGAGGCAGGAGAATGGCATGAACCCAGGAGGCGGAGCTTGCAGTGACCTGAGATCTGGCCAGTGCACTCCAGCTTGGGTGACAGAGCAAGACTCCGTCTCAAAAAAAAAAAAGAATGTTGAATATTGGTCCCCACTCTCTTCTGGCTTGTAGGGTTTCTGCAGACAGATCTGCTGTTAGTCTGAATGGCTTCTCTTTGTGGGTAACCCAACCTTTCTCTCTGGCTGCCCTTAACATTTTTTCCTACATTTCAACCTTGGCAAATCTGATGATTGTGTGTCTTGGGGTTGCTCTTCTCAAGGAGTATCTTTGTGGTGATCTCTGTATTTCCTGAATTTGAATGTTGGCCCGCCTTGCTAGGTTGGGGAAGTTCTCCTGGATAATATCCTGAAGAGTGTTTTCCAACTTGGTTCCATTATCTCTGTCGCTTTCAGGTACACCAATCACACATAGATTTGGTCTTTTCACATAGTCCTATATTTCTTGGAAGCTTTATTTCTTTTTTTCACTCTTTTTGCTCTAATCTTGTCTTCTCACTTTATTTCGTTGAGTTGATCTTCAATCTCTGATATCCTTTCTTATCCTTGATCAATTCAGCTACTGATACTTATGTAGGCTTCATGAAGTTCTCATGCTGTGTTTTTCAGCTCTATCAGGTCATTTATGCTCTTTTCCAAACTGTTTATTCTAGTTAACAATTTGTCTAACCTTTTTTTCAAGGTTCTTAGTTTCCTTGCGTTGAGTTAGAACATGCTCTTTTAACTTGGAGGAGTTTGTTATTACCCACCTTCTGAAGCCTACTTCTGTCAGTTCATCAAACTCATTCTCCATCCCATTTTGTTCCCTTGCTGATGAGGATTTGTGATCCTTTGGAGGAGAAGAGGCATTCTTTTTTATAAATTTTCATCCTTTTTGCACTGGTTTCTCCCCATCTTCGTGTATTTATCTACTTTTGGTCTTTGAAGTCAGTGACGTTAAGATGGGATGTCTGAGTGGACATCCTTTTTGTTAATGTTGATACTATTCCTTTCTGTTTGTTAGTTTTCCTTCTAACAGTCAGACCCCTCTGCTGCAGGTCTGCTGGAGTTTGCTGGAGGTCCACTCCAGAACCTGTTTGCCTGGATATCACTGGTGGAGGCTGCAGAACAGCAAAAATTGCTGCCTGTGCCTTCCTCTGGAAGCTTCATCCCAGAGGGGCCCTCACATGATGCCAGTCAGAGCTCTCCTGTATGAGGTGTTTGTTGGCCCCTACTGGGAGGTGTCTCCCAGTCAGGATACACGGGGGTCAGAGACCCACTTGAGGAGGCAGGCTGTGCCTTATCAGAGCTCAAATGCTGTGCTGGGAGATCCACTGCTCTCTTCAGAGCTGCCAGGTAGGAACGTTTAAGTCTGCTGAAGCTGTGCCTAGAACTGCCCCTTCCCCCAGCTGCTCTGTCCCAGGAGGTGGGGGTTTTATCTATAAGTCTCTGACTGGGGATGGTGCCTTTTTTTCAGAGATATTCTGCCCAGAGAGGAGGGACTCTAGAGACTCCGTCTGGCCACAGCGGCCTTGCTGAGTTGTGGTGGGCTCTTAGTTTTTAAACAAAATGTTTAAAGGTAAAAAATAATAAATTATTAAAATATTTTTAAAAGCTTATAGAATAAGGGTATAAAGAAAAAATATTTTTGTATGACTGAAAAATGTTTGTTTTTAAGCTAAGTGCTATTATAAAAGAATCAAAAAGTAAAAGAAATTTAAAGTTTGTAAATTAAAAGTGTTACAGTAAGCTACAGTTAATTTTTCATTGAAGAAGGAAAATTGTTTACAAATTTAGTGTAGCCTAAGTGCATAGTGTTTATGAAGTCTACAGTAGTGCATCATAATGTCTTACTCCTTCACATTCATTCACCACTCACTCACTGACTCACCCAGAGCAACTTCTGGCCCTGCAAACTCCATTCATGATAAGAATTTTATACAAGTATACTATTTCATAATTTTTTATATTGTATTTGTACAGTAACTTTTCTATGTTTAGTTATATATAAATACACAAATGCTTCCCATTCTTCCCATTGTGTTACACTTCCCTGTAGTATTCAGTACAGTGACATGCTGTATAGATTGTAGGTTAGGAGCAATGGATTATGCTATACAGCATAGGTGTGTGGTAGGCTACACCATGTAAATTTATGTAAGTACACTGTATGATATTCACACAACAAAATCATGTAACAATGCAGTTAATGTATTCCTGTTGTTAAGTGATGCATGACTGTATATAATATTCTCAAGTACATTAGCATTTTCCAAGACAGGCCACTGCTAGGCCATACAAAGCTTGCAATGAAAGTACTGAAATCATACAGAGTGTGTCCTTTGAACATAATGGAATTGTATTAGAACTCTTGAGTCTACATGATTGTGTCTTTTTAGAGATTTGTTCATCTGAGTTATTACAATTTGTTGACATACAAGTGTTCCTAATATACAATTATAGTTTTATTTCTGTATGATTGGTAATAATGTCTTTACTACTATATCTGACTTTATTATTAAAATGTGAATCATCTCTTTTATGGGAGTTCAGTCTAGTTAAAAGTTTAGTCATTTATTTGACATTTTGAAACAGTGCTATTTTGGTGTTTCTTATTTGCTTTATTGTTTTTTACACTCTATTTTGGTTATCTCAGTAGTGATTGAAATATTCAGTAGAAACCATACTTTAAGTACCATACAACCACTCTGTTTTTCACTTGCAGTATGGAAATACTTGCATTCTCATGTTTATTGTAGCATTATTCACAATAGCCAAAATATAGAATCAACCTAAATGTCCATTCATGGAAGAATAACGAAATACACACATTGGTATACAATTTGGCTTTAAAAAAGAAGTGAATCCTGTCATTTGTGACAACATAGAATAACCTGGTGGATATTATGTTAAGTGAAATAAACCAAGCAGAGAGTGTTAATTACGACATGATCTCACTTATATGTGGAATCTAAAAAAGCTGAAATAATAGAAGCAGAGAGTAGAATGGTAGCTGCTGGAGCCGGGAGTGTGGTGGAAATGAGAAGATATTGGTTAAAAGGTACAAAGTTTCAGTTACACAGAAGAAATAGGTTCTGGAGGCCTATTTACAGAATGGGGACTACAGTTAATAATAATGCATTGAGTATTTTTAAAATGTTAAAAGTAGATATTGTTGAGTAGATATTAAATGTTCTCATAAAAAATAGTAAGTATTGATGTAATGGATATATTAATCAGCTTGATTGAATAATTTCACAATGTAAACATATATCAAAACATCAAATTGTACACTGTAACTATATACAATTTTTATTAGCCAATTATACTTTAACAAAAATGGGAGAAATTAATTCGTTTTTAAAAATAGTAAATGGAGAGTTAAATTTTACCAGGATCATAGTAAAAAGCAAGTGTCACAGAGTGCTGGAGCAAGAGAACAAGCAAGTGAGGGGTATATGCAAGGCAGTGAGTACAGTGATTGTAAAATTTAAGCTGACTACATCTACGCCAAAGAGGTACTGATTAATGCATTAGGGACAACTAAGGGAGATCTTCTGAGTACATTTCAAAAGTCTCTGTCTTTCACTCCACCTTAAGAGTTATATAATAAAAGTTACATAAGGACAAATTATAGAGTCGTGGTTATAAAAAGTAAGAGCAACAAATATTTATTGAGTGTATCCTTAAACTGGAATCCATTCCACAAGTACAGTAGAAGCTGACACAGATATGTCAGAAAACTATTAAATACAACATGCATCAGAAAATAAATTCAGGTATAAGAGAGATTCTCCATATCAACCATGTTTGTAGTCCGTGTTTGATTGTGTACCCTGTGGAAAAATGAAAAACAAGATTTTATATCAACTAACATAAGATACACGGAGGTGCCATGGTAAAGTCCATGCAGAATTACAGAAATTGGGCAGTAATACCTTCATGAAGGAAATAAAATACTGTTCATTCTTTTCTACCCAAAGTCATTTCTTCTTTTTTATTTTACGTGTATTTGTTTGCTTTTATTACTGTCCTTACTTTTATTTAATAAATCTTTATAGAACAACTGCCATAAATAATATTATCGTTTCCTATGAACTGTGAAGGATATAAAAATGATTCAGTTACTGTCCCACCCTAATGGAGTTTACAGTCAGTTGCTGAAATCACATCTATCTACACATCTGAAATCCACAGGTAGAGATTCTAAGTACACAGTTTTAAAAGTAGTAAGGAGCATGTGAAAAGAATATGACCATTTCTTAAAAATGTAAAGATGTACTTACCGTATGACCCAGCAATTGTACTCTAGGCCATAAATCTCAGAAAAATGAAAGCATGTACACACAAAAAGCTTACACACAAATCTTCATAGCAGCTTTATCTGTAATAGCCAAAACCTGAGAACAATCCAAATGACCTTCAATGGGCATACAGTTAGCCAACTGTGGTATATTCATATCATGTAATACTACTCAGTAATAAAAAAAGAATTAACTCTTGACAAAAACAACAACTTGGATAGATCTCAAGAAAATTATGCTGAGCGAAAAAGCCACCCTGAAAAAGTTACATATTGTATAATACATGTATATACCATTCTTGAAACAATAAGAATGATAAAGATGGACAGCAGATCAGTGGTTGCCAGGGATTAGAGACTAGACACAGGGATAGGGAGGGAGCTGAATGGCTGTCACTAGCATGATGTAGCCTTGTGAACAATCTGTCTGTATCTTGGTAATCACATGAATCTACATATGTAATTAAATTACATAGAACTAATTACACACACCTACACACACATATATAATTGATCGCATCCTAATTAAGTTAATGGATTGTCTCAATGTCAACTTCTTCATTGCAACATTATACTACACCTAAGCAAGATCTTACTATTGAGGTGAACTGAGTAAAGGGTACACAGAATCTCTGTGAATTATATCTTACAGTTATATCTTAACCGTATCTGAATCAATGACTATCTGAAAATAAAAATATTAATGGTAAGGAAGTTCAGGAAAAAAAGGGTAGTACATCCACTTGAGGAAGTAAAAAAAAGGCTTCAGGGAAGAGGTGACATTTGAACTACACCATAGATCTTGATATAATCCAGCCACTCGGTGGTTAATAAGGTTTATCATTTTTTAAAATTGAAGTGAAAAGTTAGAATAAACCCTCACAGTGACAGACTGCTTTGATAAATATGTTTCAGAATTACTCCAATAAAACTTTTTGCAGAATCAGAAACTTTTTAAACTAGCACATTCTGTTGGTCTAATTTTCTTGTCATTTCAAAAAAAAAGGTATTCGGCCTATTATAATCAAATACCATAGTTTTTAAAAGAGGAATGTAGTTTCATTATAGTAATAGTTATTATTACTATCGTTTCTTGAACACCTACTAATGTTCCAAGAACTGTGCTAAGCACTTTTTAAACATTCACAGTTTTGTTTCTACAACCATCATTTGAGCAAATATCATCTCTATCTCATGGGTGAGATTATAGGCTTAGATAAATAGTAACTGGTTTAATTCACTCAGTAAGTGTAAAATCTGGGATTACTTCTAAAAATTAATGTGTAAATAATAATAAAGCTATGTTTTCTGCATAATGTAAAAATAAAAGAGTCACTCAACAACATTTATTGAAGGACTGTTATATACAAAGTATTTTACTAGGTGCTGTAGGAAGCAAGAAGATATAGAAGAGGAATTGCCTGCCCTCTTTAAAAAAAAATGAATACTATAATCACAACTTCTTAACTTTATCCAATGAAACAGTTAACACAGACATGCCCAAGAATGATAAAACCCTTTGGAAATTACTTTTCAAAAGAAGTTACCATTTTAGAAATATAATATTGTATTATCTATTTCTCTATGTACATAAAGTTTGAACTATTGCTCATATTTTCACTTTGACCCAAACTTCCAATCCTCAAATCCTTTGTAGAAGGAAAGGGCAAAAGAATTTCTCTTAGGAATGAGATGTCATTGTAAAATTAAGTTTTTTAAATTTCTTCTTAATTTAAATTGCTTCAGGTGCGTTTGCAGAGGGCATTCCTCAAATCATGCATCATAAATATTGTTTAGTTTGGAATCCAATCTCCAGAAATTTGAAAAATACTAATAATGATGTAAATCAACACGAATTAATTTTTAAAAGCCATTTGCAAGGATAAATTGTATTTTTTCAGTTTTGCAAGACTCTAATGTCAGTTCTCATTATTACTCACATATCTAGACATCCTTCTTGATGTCAGGCTTTCTGATAGCTTCCTACAGCGTGTGGGTGCCACCTAGCGGCCCAACTACAGAATACACTGAAACAAGAGGAATCCATTTTTTTCTCTTTTTTTTGTTTTTATAATTAATAGACTTTATTCAGAATTCAGCATGTCCTTTTCCTATCTATTTTTTTATTTATTTATTATACTTTAAGTTCTAGGGTACATGTGCATAACGTGCAGGTTTGTTACACATGTATACTTGTGCCATGTTGGTGTGCTGCACCCATCAACTCGTCAGCACCCATTAACTCGTCATTTACATTAGGTGTATCTCCTAATGCTACCCTTCCCCCTCCCCCCACCCCATGATAGGCCCCGGTGTGTGATGTTCCCCTTCCCGAGTCCAAGTGATCTCATTGTTCAGTTCCCACCTATGAGTGAGAACATGCGGTGTTTGGTTTTCTGTTTTTGTGAGAGTTTGCTAAGAATGATGGTTTCCAGCTGCAACCATGTCCCTACAAAGGACGCAAACTCATCCTTTTTGATGGCTGCATAGTATTCCATGGTGTATACGTGCCACATTTTCTTAATCCAGTCTGTCACTGATGGACATTTGGGTTGATTCCAAGTCTTTGCTATTGTGTATAGTGCCACAATAAACATACGTGTGCATGTGTCTTTATAGCAGCAAGATTTATCATCCTTTGGGTATATACCCAGTAATGGGATGGCTGGGTCATATGGTACATCTAGTTCTAGATCCTTGAGGAATCGCCATACTGTTTTCCATAATGGTTGAACTAGTTTACAATCCCACCAACAGTGTAAAAGTGTTCCTATTTCTCCCCATTCTCTCCAGCACCTATTGTTTCCTGACTTTTTAATGATTGCCATTCTAACTGGTGTGAGATGGTATCTCATTGTGGTTTTGATTTGCATTTCTCTGATGGTGAGTGATAATGAGCATTTTTTCATGTGTCTGTTGGCTGTATGAATGTCTTCTTTTGAGAAATGTCTGTTCATATCCTTTGCCCACTGTTGAATGGGGTTGTCTGTTTTTTTCTTGTAAATTTGTTTGAGTTCTTCATAGGTTCTGGATACTAGCCATTTGTCAGATGAGTAGATTGCAAAAATTTTCTCCCATTCTGTAGGTTGCCTGTTCACTCTGATGGTAGTTTCTTTTGCTGTGCAGAAGCTCTTTAGTTTAATTAGATCCCATTTGTCAATTTTGGCTTTTGTTGCCATTGCTTTTGGTGTTTTAGACATGAAGTCCTTGCCCATGCCTATGTCCTGAATGGTACTACCTAGGTTTTCTTCTAGGGTTTTTATGGTATTAGGTCTAACATTTAAGTCTCTAATCCATCTTGAATTAATTTTTGTATAAGGAGTAAGAAAAGGATCCAGTTTCAGCTTTCTACTTATGGCTAGCCAATTTTCCCAGCACCATTTATTAACTAAGGAATTCTTTCCCCATTTCTTGTTTCTCTCAGGTTTGTCAAAGATCAGATGGCTGTAGATGTGTGGTATTATTTCTGAGGACTCTGTTCTGTTCCATTGGTCTATATCTCTGTTTTGGTACCAGTACCATGCTGTTTTGCTTACTGTAGCCTTGTAGTACAGTTTGAAGTCAGGTGATGCCTCCAGCTTTGTTCTTTTGACTTAGGATTGTCTTGGCAATGCGGGCTCTTTTTTGGTTCCATATGAACTTTAAAGCAGTTTTTTCCAATTCTGTGAAGAAACTCATTGGTAGCTTGATGGGGATGGCATTGAATCTATAAATAACCTTGGGCAGTATGGCCATTTTCACGATATTGATTCTTCCTCTCCATGAGCATGATATGTTCTTCCATTTGTTTGTGTCCTCTTTTATTTCACTGAGCAGTGGTTTGTAGTTCTCCTTGAAGAGGTCCTTGACATCCCTTGTAAGTTGGATTCCTAGGTATTTTATTCTCTTTGAAGGAATTGTGAATGGAAGTTCATTCGTGATTTGGCTCTCTGTTTGTCTGTTACTGGTGTATAAGAATGCTTGTGATTTTTGTACATTAATTTTGTATCCTGAGACTTTGCTGAAGTTGCTTATCAGCTTAAGGAGATTTTGGGCTGAGACAATGGGGTTTTCTAAATATACAATCATGTCATCTGCAAACAGGGACAATTTGACTTCTTTTCCTAACTGAATACCCTTTATTTCTTTCTCTTGCCTGATTGCTCTAGCCAGAACTTCCAACACTATGTTGAATAGGAGTGGTGAGAGAGGGTATCCCTGTCTTGTGTCAGTTTTCAAAGGGAATTTTTCCAGTTTTTGCCCATTCAGTATGATATTGGCTGTGGGTTTGTCATAAATAGCTCTCATTATTTTGAGATACGTTCCATCAATACCGAATTTATTGAGCATTTTTAGCATGAAGGGCTGTTGAATTTTGTCAAAGGCCTTTTCTGCATCTATTGAGATAATCATGTGGTTCTTGCCTTTGTGTCTGTTTATATGCTGGATCATGTTTATTGATTTGTGAATGTTGAACCAGCCTTGCATCCCAGGGATGAAGCCCACTTGATCATGGTGGATAAACTTTTTGATGTGCTGCTGGATTCGGTTTGCCAGTATTTTATTGAGGATTTTTGCATCGATGTTCATCAGGGATATTCATCTAAAATTCTCTTTTTTTGTTGTGTCTCTGCCAGGCTTTGGTATCAGGATGATGTTGGCCTCATAAAATGAGTTAGGGAGGATTCCCTCTTCTTCATTGATTGGAATAGTTTCAGAAGGAATGGTACCAGCTCCTCCTTGTACCTCTGGTAGAATTCAGCTGTGAATCCATGTGGTCCTGGACTTTTTTTGGTTGGTAGGCTATTAATTATTGCCTCAATTTCAGAGCCTGCTATTGGTCTATTCAGGGATTCAACTACTTCCTGGTTTAATCTTGGAAGGGTGTAAGTGTCCAGGAAATTATTCATTTCTTCTAGATTTTCTAGTTGATTTGCATAGAGGTGTTTATAGTATTCTCTGATGGTAGTTTGTATTTCTGTGGGGTCGGTGACGATATCCCCTTTATCATTTTTTATTGCGTCTATTTGATTCTTCTCTCTTTTCTTCATTAGTCTTGCTAGCTGTCTGTCAATTTTGTTGATCTTTTCAAAAAACCAACTCCTGGATTCATTGATTTTTTGGAGGGTTTTTTGTGTCTCTATCTCCTTCAGTTCTGCTCTGATCTTAGTTATTTCTTGCCTTCTGCTAGCTTTTGAATGTGTTTGCTCTTGCTTCTCTAGTTCTTTTAACTGTGATGTTAAACTGTCAATTTTAGATCTTTCCAGCTTTCTCTTGTGGGCATTTAGTGCTATAAATTTCCCTCTACATGCTGCTTTAAATGTGTCCCAGAGATTCTGGTATGTTGTATCTTTGTTCTCATTGGTTTCAAAGAACATCTTTATTTCTGCCTTCATTTCGTTCTGTACCCAGTAGTCATTCAGGAGCAGGTTGTTCAGTTTCCATGTAGTTGAGCGGTTTTGATTGAGTTTCTTAGTCCTGAGTTCTAATTTGATTGCATTGTGGTCTGAGAGACAGTTTGTTATAATTTCTGTTCTTGTACATTTGCAGAGGAGTGCTTTACTTCCAATTGTGTGGTCAATTTTGGAATAAGTGTGATGTGGTGCTGAGAAGAATGTATATTCTGTTGATTTGGGGTGGAGAGTTCTATAGATGTCTATTAGGTCTGCTTGCTGCAGAGCTGAGTTCAATTCCTGGATATCCTTGTTAACTTTCTGTCTTGTTGATCTGTCTAATGTTGACAGTGGGGTGTTGAAGTCTCCCATTATTATTGTATGGGAGTCTAAGTCTCTTTGTAAGTCTCTAAGGACTTGCTTTATGAATCTGGGTGCTCCTGTATTGGGTGCATATGTATTTAGGATCGTTAGCTCTTCCTGTTGAGTTGATCCCTTTATCATTATGTAGTGGCCTTCTTTGTCTCTTTTGATCTTTGATGGTTTAAAGTCTGTTTTATCAGAGACTAGGATTGCAACCCCTGCTTTTTTTGTTCTCCATTTGCTTAGTAGAGCTTTCTCCATCCCTTTATTTTGAGCCTATGTGTGTCTCTGCATGTGAGATGGGTCTCCTGAATACACAGACTGATGGGTCTTGACTCTTTATCCAGTTTGCCAGTCTGTGTCTTTTAATTGGAGCATTTAGTCCATTTACATTTAAGGTTAATATTGTTATGTGTGAACTTGATCCTGCCATTATGACATTAACTGGTTATTTTGCTCATTAGTTGATGCAGTTTCTTCCTAGCCTCGATGGTCTTTACATTTTGGCATGTTTTTGCAATGGCTGGTACCGTTGTTCCTTTCCATGTTTAGGGCTTCCTTCAGGGTCTCTTGTAAGGCAGGCCTGGTGGTGACAAAATCTCTAAGCATTTGCTTATCTGTAAAGGATTTTATTTCTCCTTCACTTATGAAACTTAGTTTGGCTGGATATGAAATTCTGGGTTTAAAATTCTTTTCTTTAAGAATGTTGAATATTGCCCCTCACTCTCTTCTGGCTTGGTGAATTTCTGCTGAGAGATCTGCTGTTAGTCTGATGGGCTTCCCTTTGTGGGTAACCCGACCTTTCTCTCTGGCTGCCCTTAAGATTTTTTCCTTCATTTCAACTTTGGTGAATCTGGCAATTATGTGTCTTGGAGTTGCTCTTCTCAAGGAGTATCTTTGTGGCATTCTCTGTATTTCCTGAATTTGAATGTTGGCCTGCCCTACTAGGTTGGGGAAGTTCTCCTGGATGATATCCTGAAGAGTGTTTTCCAACTTGGTTCCATTTTCCCCCTCACTTTCAGGCACCCCAATCAGACGTAGATTCGGTCTTTTTACATAATCCCATACTTCTTGCAGGCTTTGTTCATTTCTTTTTCTTCTTTTTTCTTTTGGTTTCTCTTCTTGCTTCATTTCATTCATTTGATCCTCAATCGCTGATACTCTTTCTTCTAGTCGATCGAGTCGGTTACTGAAGCTTGTGCATTTGTCACATATTTCTTGTTCATGGTTTTCATCTCTGTCAGTTTGTTTATGACCTTCTCTGCATTAATTAGTCTAGCTGTCAATTCTTCCACTCTTTTTTCAAGATTTTTAGTTCCTTAGCACTGGGTACGTAATTCCTCCTTTAGCTCTGAGAAGTTTGATGGACTGACGCCTTCTTCTCTCATCTCTTCATCGTCATTCTCCATCCAGCTTTGATCCATTGCTGGTGATGAGCTGCGTTCCTTTGCAGGGGGAGATGCGCTCTTATTTTTTGAATTTCCATCTTTTCTGCCTTGCTTTTTCCCCATCTTTGTGGTTTTATCTGCCTCTGGTCTTTGATGATGGTGACGTACTGATGGGGTTTTGGTGTAGGTGTCCTTCCTGTTTGATAGTTTTCCTTCTAACAGTCAGGACCCTCAGCTATAGGTCTGTTGGAGATTGCTCCAGACCCTGTTTGCCTGGGTATCAGCAGCAGAGGCTGCAGAAGATAGAATATTGCTGAACAGCGAGTGTACCTGTCTGATTCTTCCTTTGGAAGCTTCCTCTCAGGGGTGTACTCCACCCTGTGAGGTGTGGGGTGTCAGTCTGCCCCTAGTGGGGGATGTCTCCCAGTTAGGCCACTCAGGGGTCAGGGACGCACTTGAGCAGACAGTCTGTCCGTTCTCAGATTTCAGCCTCCGTGTTGGGAGATCCACTGCTCTCTTCAAAGCTGTCAGACAGAGTCATTTGCATCTGCAGAGGTTTCTGCTGCTTTTTGTTGTTGTTGTTGTTTAGCTGTGCCCTGTCCCCAGAGGTGGAGTCTACAGAGACAGGCAGGCTTCCTTGAGCTGCTGTGAGCGCCACCCAGTTTGAGCTTCCCAGCAGCTTTGTTTATCTACTTAAGCCTCAGCAATGGCGGGCGCCCCTCCCCCAGCCTCGCTGCTGCCTTGCGGTTAGATCGCAGACTGCTGTGCTAGCAAGGAGGGAGGCTCCGTGGGCGTGGGACCCTCCCGGCCATGTGTGGGATATAATCTCCTGGTGTGCCAGTTTGTTAAAGCGCAGTATTGGGGTGGGAGTTACCTGATTTTCCAGGTGTTGTGTATCTCAGTTCCCCTGGCTAGGAAAAGGGATTCCCTTCCCCCTTGTGCTTCCCAGGTGAGGTGATGCCTCACCCTGCTTCAGCTCTCGCTGGTCGGGCTGCAGCGGCTGACCAGCACCGATTGTCCGGCACTCCCTAGTGAGATGAACCCAGTACCTCAGTTGAAAATGCAGAAATCACCAGTCTTCTGTGTCGCTCACACTGGGAGTTGGAGACTGGAGCTGTTCCTATTCGGCCATCTTGCTCTGCCCCCAGGAATCCCTTTTTAACAGAACCTTGAGAGTAGTTTTAAACGTACTTACATCCTTGCTTAAAATTCAAGGTTTTCCTCAATTTTGTTTTTTCCCAGAGCATTTTGTTAAATGAAACAAAAATAGCTTATGTAAAATACTTAACACTATCAATTCATGTCAGTTTTCATATTTTTCCAAGCGCCTAAATTTTATCAGTTCATACTCCAATGTTATTCAGATCAATAAAGTCAAATTTTTCCTCGCAATACTGGTTTTCAAGGTAATTATTGTACAATATAGAACTTGTATGAGTAGCTATATACAATGAGGAAAGACTTGGTGAAATCTCACCATTAACATGCCGTACGTCATGGTACCTGTCCTAACTTCATTAAGGTCTACATTACTTAAAAGCTGTGTCTCTTAACAGCTCAGTAATAATTTACCAAAACTAAAATCTTGAAGGTGGCCAATATTATGCTTTTACTCTTCAGTTTTGTTATCCAGGCAGTTAGCAATTCAGTATCACACGAGATGCAGCAGTGAGGCAGTTTCTAGGATATTTTCTCTATATCTTTCCATCTCAGCCCAAATGAGTCTAACAGGACAATTAGCCATGCATGAACTGTAAACACAACAGCAAAGGGAGAAAAATATCTGCAATCATCTCAAAATAGAGGTCTGAACCCCAGTTTAGTTGCATCACTAGACTATACACTAACACCTGGATCTCATTCCCTTCAATGATTTGCTGTTTGGGAAAGTCTTAGATGAATAAAACCTTTTCAGCCAATTGTTTGAGCTCTGCATTCCCTCCTATTTCACAGCACAATTATTTTATTACATAGGCATGCTGATTGTTATTAAATTAATTTTCATCTTGGCCTCATTTCAAAATAATTTACAATAAATTGACTAGTAACATTTTTCCCATCTTCCCCTTCTTTGTGGATTATCATACCATAATGTCAAGCAACTGGGTGATTTATATTTTATTGTTATATATTGATATTCTCAGTAACACAATGTTAAATAAATATTTGCTTTAATTCGCTTAGAACAAGTACATTGCATGATGTTTGTATAATTATTATAGGTCCCAAGAAAACAGAATCTTCACATTTATCATAGTAAGTTGTTTGGAAATGAAAACAAAGATATATCTTGGCTTCTTTCTGGATTTCCTTAACTTAGTTCCCATACTTCCTAAATGATGAAGTGATTGGTATTCAGCTGTCTTTGTTGACCTTTCATAACGAATATGATCATTTCCCATATTCCACTAAGAAAAAGAAAAACACCGAATACTTTTCTGTGCCAATAAAATGTAGGGGATTTTTTTCTTCTTATATTTTCTTTCACTCCTTGTTCTGCACCTTGAAAATGGATATTTACTGAAATGAGAGGAGCTCAGGAACTGAAGAAAAGGAGTTCTTCAAATTGTATATATGGATTACAAATTTGTGTCGACAAGTCAAAATTCTGATGACGAAACTTCCAGAGAACAAATGAATGCAGGCTGTCATGTAATATTGTATTATCTATTTCTCTATGTACATAAAGTTTGAACTATTGCTCACAGATGACAGAGTGGATCTGGCAGCAGCAAGATGCTTATGTGTGGAACAGAGCTGGGAAGAAAATATATGCATCAAGCAAACAGTTTAGTGAGATCAGTCAAATGTAGCTGTTTTGCAAGTCTTCTTCTCCAATTCTGTATCTCTAAAAATGGCCTCTACACACTCCCCCAAAAAATGTGATCTGTTCCATTAGGCTTTTCTCTCCTAGATACCAGTTTTGGAAGTAATCCAGTCCCGCAAGGCCGTAACTCTAGTATAAACACCAGGCTTATTGGGTTTCGCACATTCATCTCCCCAGCTCACTATTCCAGCAAGGTACCAGATATCTCTAGCATCTGAACTAACCAGTGGTCCTCCAGAGTCACCCTAAAGGAGAAGACAGAAATTAGTAATTCATAATTCAGTTCATTACAGAGGAATTGGCTATTTTTCTAACTTAAGAACGTAATGAAAGGGGTAATTTTCAAAAGTATTCAGTGTGTTCGCATGCATAAGTGATTTGCTCCATGTCAGTTATCCACCTAAAAGAGGAACTCCAATACCTTGAAAAATTATGTAGCCTCAACGTTCAAAACAATGAGATTGAAAGCTCCATCTCTTTGAAGAACTGTACTCTTAACTCACGTGATACATCTGACAAAATAACTCCTTAGTTATGTTGTCTATACTCTTTATTAGTGTAACATAACCCCCAAAAAGGGAGTGAAGAGTCTATTACTGATTTAAAAAATAATAATAAAATAAAACTTAAAAAAAAAAAAAAAACAGACATTAGAGTCAGACACCAGGGTTTCTCTCTCAAGTTTGGCCTTTCCAAGCTGGCTAAAACCTTTAATTTATTTAATTTATTTATCTGTAAATGCTCCTAATAATACCTATCTGTGATGAGTACTATGAAGATGATGTAAGACAGTGAATGTAAAGTGCTTAGTCTGGCAAAAGGCAGAACTTAGGAAATGCATATATAAAATCACAAATTCTAATTATATCCTGCAAACTCTGGAGTTTTGCTTCTTTATATGGCTTCTAATAACGAGGTACTGGCCGATTATTCCTCAAGATCCTGGAGCCTCTAATTATTGATCACCCATTAAGTATTCATACTCTATGAAGTTCTTAATTGACTAGCATATTGTCTCATTAATTCGTGTAATTCTTGTTTAATAAAAACATAGAACTAGGTTAATTTTTTCCAGGTTATTAAGAAAACTGAATCTCAGAAACATTAAGTACTTTGCTTGAGATCACGTGCTAATCAGTGGCAGACCTTGAATTTGAATCCAGAGTGATCTAATTCAGAAGCCCATGCTTTTTTCCCTACATTATGCTAACTTCCTTGTGAATTTTCTTTTGTCCATTTAAAACATTAATATAATAGGAAATTTGAAATAATACATTTGTGATTTTAAATCTAACCAATAAGCATTTACTGATACCCTCTTATGTAGGAGGAGATATAAAAAGAGTATTATAAACATGTGGATCTTGTCCTGTAGGAACCCGCAATCTGCTTATAGAAATAAGATATACCATATAAAGCTATTCGAAAATAAATAATTTTGATAATAAAATCCCAAGTCTATATGCAGGCAGAGAAAAATCAGGATAGAGAAATAGAAGATATAAGAGACAACAAAGCTTATATCAGCATAAGAGACAGGAATAAATGAGTCTGAGAATAAATAATTCTTTCAAAGAGATAGCAGTATATCTAATAGCATTACAAGCTGAAAGTAAGGTGATGTCCAGCAAGTATCAAATATAAAAAAATAGAGAGTCTATTCTACCAGCACTAATTAGCACACATTTGATTAGTGAATGGCAGAGTTATGTCAGTAGAAGATGGAAATTATGATCGTTTATATGTGCTTTTTTAGGCAAGGGAGCCAGAATAATGGCAGTAGAATTATAAACTTCAGAAGAAAAGGAAAACCCTTTCAACTCAGCTATTGCACAGGCAGACAACTCTAGGGCACTGGTTTAAGAAAACGCCTGAGTTCCTGTACCTAAAACTCCCTCTCCAGAGAGATGTATCCTAGCTTTGTATCAGTTTTAGGTTTTGTTTCCTCTTCAGCTCAGGACTATCCTTCCCTGTGTATGTTGCCTTAGCACCAGCAAACCTGTGTTTACACATTATTGTTTCTGTGCATTTTAACATGCCCCCAGTAAGCCACCAGACCTTGGGCATTCTGCCTGCCTACACTGTGCAAGCTATTTTTAAAGGTACAAATTATTATATTTGTTAATTCTTCAGTTAAAAAGTTGCATAGCTTTGGAGGGACCAGTCTGTCTCTAACCCTATTTGTGTCATTAATCCTGTTATTTTCAGTGAATGGTTTAGTGAGAAACAGAACAGGAAGTGTATTCAGGAATATGTATATCGCAACAGAAACTTCTAAAATTGGAAGTAGGAAGCCAAACAGGAAGCCGTGGAAGTATTAAGACACAAAGAAATGAGGGAACAGATTAGGGTGTTAACAGAAATAATAGAGGCATAAGAAATAAACATAAAAGATATGGTAAAGTGGGAAAATAGTCCAGGACTTAACTGAATATATGTGGAGGAAACATAAGAGAAAAAAAAAACTCTAAGAATAGTGAACCCTAATAATATGAGCGAGAAACTTAAAAACCCAGGCAACATTTCATGATGCCTGTTAAGTTTCATATGGCACATATACAAATTTTCATTTCGTATTTAGAACTTAAAATATATAAATAGAGATCACTTTGAAGTAGGTAGAAATGTAAGACTAAATATGGGCAAGAGTTGAATTCTGGAGACATAGATTTGGCACTCATTAAGGTGATAGCTGAGTTCAAAGAAAAGATGGCTTCTTTGAATGAGAATATAGATAGCAGATAAAAATTTTATCTGAGATCTGAATCTTGAGGATAGCCAGGTTGAGAGAGAGAGAGAGAGAGAGAGAGAAATATTAATCAAAGGATAAAGCCAGAAATGAGTAGATGGAGGAGGAGGAAAGAAATCAGTAAATTTCAGAATTATGAAATTCAAACAAGGGATATGTTTTAAAAACACAAGGTCGCCAAATACCACTGAGATGAGAAACAGTAGGAGATTCAAGGAAAAATTTTTACATATAAGGTTATTAATGGGTTTTGTGATATTAAAATATAAAGAGCAAGGCAAGTGGGGAAAATTGTGGATGCTAGACATGAACATATTTTAAATGGAGGCTGGGCACGATGGCTTACACCTGTAATCCTAGCACCTTGGGAGGCTGAGGCGGGTGGATCACCGGAGATCAGGAGTCTGAGACCAGCCTGGAAGCTAGGAAGGAATTTTTCACCAACATGGTGAAACCTTGTCTCTACTAAAAATACAAAAATTAGCCTGGCATGGTGGTGGTTGCCTGTAATCTCAGCTACTCGGGAGGCTGAGGTGAGAGAATAGCTTAAACCCGGAAGGTGGAGGCTGCAGTGAGCAGAGATCGTACCACTGCACTCCAGCCTGGGTGACAAGCATGAAAGTCCATCCCTGCCCCCCAAAAATGGGTGCCATGTCTTTCCAGAGATAAGAAAGTAGAATATCGTAATCCCAGGGCAAATTTGGCTTCTCTTCTGTAGCTCACAAAGTTTGTAAAGAGTATACCTCTAATATCACCATCAAAATAGTATTTTTGAATGGGAACATTTTCAGATGAAAGTATATAACATCTGGGATTAACTTCAAAATAGATTTGATATTTTGGTGGGGGAAGGGGATGAGGGGATTGTGTCAGGGTATGTATGGATAACGTAAGGTTGGCCATGAGTTGTAAATTTTTGAACCAGGTGATGAGTACATCAAAGTTCCTTATTTTATCCTCCCTATTTTTGAATATCATTGAAATTTTTATAATAAAAATTATAAAATAAAAGATTAAGAGGGTATACATCTGTTCCTCTGAAATTTATAGGAAGGACTTTACTATGGAGACTATAGAAACCGAGATAGTTGAATAAAGAACATAATGGATGATCATAAATGTAAAAATAAAAGTTCATGACATTTTCAACAGTTTCAGGAAAGTTGGAGGCAAGTAGGATGATGATGATTAGGACAAAAGAAGGTCTAGCATAATATCTAAACCACCAATGATTCTATGACCATCAAGAAGACAAATAAAATACAGGTTATTCTCATTATTCACAGTAGTTGTGCTCTATGAAGTCACCACAAACACTGAATTAATGATCGTTGAGTCCTTGTTCTTAGGAGAAATACAGGGTTGGTTTTCCAGGAGACTCTGGTCACATTTTTGTCAACTGCTCAATATATAAACAGATTTCGTGCGTGTTTCTTTTAAAGACATTCTATTTAATATGCACTGTTGATTCATTAACATTAAACTCACAGTAAACACTGCTATAACTTATAACTAAACAAAGCTTACCAAATATACATATTTTCTCCATATGACACATCACAACCTTCTTGCACTATACTTTGGCACAACACTTGGGGACTATTTTAAACAGCAAAATTGCCAGCAAAGTAATAAAAATGTGAGAAATGTAGCACTATGTAGACCAAGAAAAGGACACTTGTTTACAGTATGAGAACTGAAACAAAAAGGCACAGTATCACATTTTTCAACCTCAGGTAAGAATATACTTATTGAGTAATAAGATATTTGCCACTCTGTGCATGCTTGTGAATGATCATAAAAGTGCCTTGAGTATTGATTTGGGGGTTACAAATAAATATTAGCAGGTGAATTTGCAAATATGGAATCTGCAAATAACAAGGATCAAGTATATTTTCAAGTGCATCTTTTAAGTTGAATTCATTTCAGGAGATTGAATTACAGAATCAATTTCAATTTTTAGGAAGGAATTTTTAGTAGAGTGTGGTAATGGGACCAATCTACTTTGTTCTGTGCGTTCCTCTAGGAGCAATTAGGGCCTCAGAGCAGAAAAAGAAACACAATGAAGTGAGTCTAAACTTGAGAATTTGTCAGAGTATAAACAAAGGTCAACTGAATAAAATAGTGTAGCAAACTGAACATTGCTAAAATTACTAACCCAAAGGTAAAGGTTGGTAAAGAACTATAGTGATGCCAACAGTGAATTAAATGAGGTGGAGCAAATGAAGGCAATATAGATACAGTGTTCATGTGAAAGCATGAAAGGAATAACATAAAAAATTGTAGGAAAAAAAAAGTTAGAAATGAATGGTACCATTTTGTGAATACAGATTAGAGAGCACACAGAGTAACATGGAATTCTAGAGAGAAATATAGGGCTTAGAAAGCACATTAAACAAAAATTCTGTCAAATCACAAAATGAAAATTATAAGAGCATTTAGTGACACATACAAGGAACCAGTTATTGGCCCCCTCCATGATATTGTCAGTGATGCACATGAAGACACAGAGGTCAACATTTTTGTATCCACCAAGGGTACAAAATTGGAGGCACTAGCCAAACACTGGAAAACAAAATCTGGCTTCAAAAATATGTAAATGCTCCAGACCAATATGGAATAGACTTACTTATTCTTTTTTCCCCAACTAAATACAACTAAAACAAACCAAAAAATACCCGGACATTACAAATAAAACAAACATAAAATGACTCTGAAAATTAGAGAAGAAGACAGGTGGGCTCAGAAATACAGGACAAAAGTATTGATACAACAGTGAGCGCTCTGAATTTTTTTTTTTTTCTTCATATAGCACGGACTTGAAACTGAAGAAGTCAGCAAACTGGCAACCTGCCAACAAGTGCAAGTTTTTTAAAAGGCTCCAAGAAAATACTACTCTCCTTAGTAAAACAACCAACAAGAAGAAAACTTGGGAAAACAGCAAATCCAGGAAGACAATAAATCCCAACTGAAAAGGCTTCCATGCTTACCAGGCTGTAACAAGGTCCAATTCCCTACTAGATTGATGTCAGAATATGCTGAATAGGGACCAGGTGCAGTGGCTCACGCTTGTAATCCCAGCACTTTGGAAGGCTGAAGCAGGAAGCTGACCTGAAATCAGGAGTTTGAGACCAGTCTAGCAAACATGGCAAAACCCCATCTCTACTAGAAATACAAAAATTAGCCAGGCGTCGTGGTGCTGGCTTTTAATCTCAGCTACTCGGGAGGCTGAGCCAGCAGAATCACTTGAACCCAGGAGGCAGAGGTTGCAGTGAGCCGAGATCACACCACTGCACTACAGCCTGGGCAACAGAGCGAGACTCCACCTCAAAAAAAAAACAAAAAACAAAAAAAAGGAGGACATTTAAATATATATATATATGCTGAGTGGGAAGCATGAACTACCACCCAGTAATGAGGAATAACTCTCCCCATCTACTAGAACCATGTCTGAGGAGATGTAGTGGGAAGTCAAGTCTCACCACTGCCAAGCAGTAATGAAATCACTACCCCATGATGTCAGTGGAGGCCAAAAGGGGAGCAGTAACAAAGTACCTTCAGCCAGAGTGTTATCAGAAGAGGCCTAACCTCCATGCAGTAGTAATGAGGCATTAGTCCCTCACCTGAGTATCAAAGGAAGCTGAGTGGGAAATGAGGCAATTCCTTCATACATCCCCCTCTCTCTGCATCGCAATGTCTGCTGAGGAATGGTTAAACAGAAAATTTAAATAAGATCTAGAGTTTTAAATAATTATAATTTATTTTTTTCAAATTATTATTTCATTATTTAATCAATACTAAAACAAGATGGCCGACCAGATGCAGATAAGAAGACCTTCTCCCATTGAGGGAGCAGACCATCAAGAAGACTGGCACATTCTGAACAAATTTGCAGAAAGAAGGCATTGAGAGTGGATGGAAGGAGAATGCGGACCCCAGGCTGAAAGGGGAGGAAGTTGGTAACCCTGCACAGGGTTGCCAAGCACCAGAACTTGTTCCTGGCCTGGAGAGGCTCCTGGGAAAGGGGTGAGTTAAATGGTCATGGAGTGGCCAACTCACACCACAGACCTCCAGAATCTTAGCTGCTGGAGACCCCTCATCCCCCATGGACTTTTGAGGTGGCAGGGAGAATGGCCTGGAGAGTTGATAGAGACAGAATTCTAGCCTGCACAGAATCCACAGGGTTTGGCATGAGAATGGCTACAGCAGAACATGGCCATGGGTGCCCATCCCCCAAAGCTCATCATACATCTCTAGGTGGATTTAGCCTTTGTTGATGGACAGACCTGGACATCACAGGGCTTTCTTGCTTGTGGAATGGGAAGAGTCTGATCTGAGCACTAGCTTGTCTGCTGGCCTATGCCAGAGGCCCTGCCTGGCCACACAAATTTCCATCACTTCCTTAGTTGCCCAGCCAAGGAATTTTTTGAAAGTCACAGCCATTGCTATTTTGGTGGCAGACCCTGCCTAACAGCTGGAGAGCTACTAAAGGCAGATCCCTGTCAGTGAGCACCCACCAGCATGCACTCACTGGCAGCCTCCACCTGCTGCTTTGCTATCATGCATTTGCCTGCAGCCTCCAGCACTGGTGAATTCATGCACACTGACCCCATCACCGCCCCACCACCAGCACACATGTCTGTGCAGGACTTGCCACTAACCCACCGCCAGCACATATGTGTGCATAAGGACCCTCACTGACCTACTACCACCCCACCAAAGTGCCTTTCCAGCACAGTTTTGTTGCCAGTGGACCAGGAACACCTCATTTCCTCCAACACAGGAGGTACTTAACCTCTAGGGGCTAAAGAAAATAGCCTCAGACCTGGTCCCAATTTCCCAAGGTTACAGCCTGGTATTGCATGCAGCCCAGGAGTGCTGAGCTAAACCTTGGACCCCTGAAATCATCCAAAAGTGAACGAAATTAACTAAGCATAACTAATACCACAATCAAACCACAAACGGCATTAAAGAATATAAAAGTAAAAAGCTCCATACAAAAGACAACAACTTCAAACACACAGAAGAGAAAGAACTAATGCAAGAACTGTGGTAACCCTAAGAGCACGAGTATCTTCTTACCTCCAAATGACTGAACTAGCTCCCCAGCAATGGTTCTTAACCAAACTAAAATGACAGACATGGAATTCAGAATACAGATGTCAATGAAGATCATCGAGATTCAGGAGAAAGTCGAAACACAATCTAAGGAATTTATGGAATCAATAAAATAATACAAGAGCTGAAAGATGAAATTGCCATTTTAAGAAAGAATCAGGGCCAGGCGTGGTGGCTCACGCCTGTAATCCCAGCACTTTGGGAGGCCGAGGCGGGTGGATCACGAGGTCAGGAGATGGAGACCATCCTGGCTAACACGGTGAAACCCCGTCTCTACTAAAAATACAAAAAGATTAGCCAGGCGTGGTGGTGGGCGCCTGTAGTCCCGGCTACCCGGGAGGCTGAGGCAGGAGAATAGCGTGAACCTGGAAGGCGGAGTTTACAGTGAGCTCAGATCGCGCCACTGCTCTCCAGCCTGGGCGACAGAGTGAGAGTCTGTCAAAGAAAGCAAGAAAGCAAGCAAGGAAGGAAGGAAGGAATCAAACTGATCTAGAGCAGAAGGAAGGAAGGAGGAAGGAAGGAAGGAAGGAAGGAAGGAAGGAAGGAAGGAGGAGGGAGGGAGGGAGGGAGGGAGGGAGGGAGGGAAAGAATCAAACTGAAGGAAGGAATCAAACTGATCTAGAGCTGAAAAACTCACTACAAGGATTTCATAATACAATGGGCAGTATTAACGGCAGAATAGATCAAACTGGAAAGCAATTTTAGAACTTGAAGGCCAGTTCTTCAAATCAACTCAGTCAAAGAAAAAGAAATTTTTTTAAATGAAGAAAATCTCCAAGAAATATGGTATTATATAAATATGCCAAATATACAACTCACTGTCATCCCCAAAAAGGGGAGAGAGAGAGAGGGCAAGCAACTTGGAAAACTCATTTATGAATACTACTCTTGAAAATTTCCCCAACCTTGCTGCAGAGGTCAACATCCAAATTCAAGAAATTCAGAGAACCTCAGAGATATACAACACACCCATACTCCAGACACCTAGTCAATCAGATTCTCAAAGGTCAACATGAAAGAAAAAATCTTTTTTTTTTTTTTTTTGAGATGGAGTCTTGCTCTGTCGCCCAGGCTGGAGTGCAGTGGCCAGATCTCAGCTCACTGCAACCTCTGCCTCCTGGGTTCACACCTTTCTCCTGCCTCAGCCTCCCGAGTAGCTGGGACCACAGGCGCCTGCCACCTCATTCGGCTAATTTTTTGTATTTTTAGCAGAGACGGGGTTTCACCGTGTTAGCCAGGATGGTCTCGATCTCCTGACCTCGTGATCCGCCCACCTCAGCCTCCCAAAGTGCTGGGATTACAGGCTTGAGCCACCGCGCCCGGCCAGAAAAAATCTTAAAAGCAGTAGAGAGAAGGGGCAGGTCACATACAAAGGGGGTGCTATCAGGATAACAGCAGAACCTTCAGCAGAAACGTTATAAGCCAAAAGAGATTGGGGACCTATACTCAGTCAGCATTCTTTTTTTTTTGAGACAGAGTTTCGCCCTTGTCACCCAGGTTGGAGTGCAATGACACGATCTCAGCTCACTGCAACCTCTGCCTCCCAGGTTCAAGCAATTCTCCTGCCTCAGCCTCCTGAATAGCTGGGATTACTGTCGTCCATTACCACACCTGGCTAATTTTTGTATTTTTAGTAGAAATGGGGTTTCACCATGTTGGCCAGGCTGGTATATTCGGCATTCTTAAAGAAAAAAATTCTAATCAAGAATTTCATATCCAACTAAGCTAAGCTTCATAAGGGAAGGAGAAATAAAATCATTTTCAGATAAGCAAATGTTAAGAGAATTTATTACCACCAGACTTGCCTTGCAAGAAGTCCTTAAGACAGTGCTAAACGCGGCAACAAAAGACCATTACCTGGCCAGGCACGGTGGCTCATGTCTGTAATCCCAGCACTTTGGAAGGCCGAGGTAGGCAGATCACCCGAGGCCAAGAGTTTAAGACCAGCCTGGCCAACATGGCGAAACCCCATCTCTACTAAAAATACAAAATTAGCCAGGTGTGATGGCATGTGCTTATAATCCCAGCTACTCAGGATGCTAAGGAAGAAGAATCGCTTGAACCCGGGAGGTGGAGGATGTAGTGAGCTACGATTGCACCTTTGCACTCCAGCCTGAGCAACAAGAGCAAAACTCTGTCCCAAAAAAAAAAAAAAAAAAAAAAAAGCCATTATCTGACACCATAAAAAAGAAATTACATAGCCCACTGACACTATAAGCAACTATACAATCGAGCCTATAGAATAACCAGCTAACAACATGATGGCAAGATCAAATCTTCACATATCAATATTATAACTTGAATATAAACAGGCTTAATGCCCCATTTATGAGGGACAGAGTAGCACATTGGATAAAGAAGCAAGACCCAACTGTATGCTATCATCAGGTGACCCATCTCAAATGCAATGACACTCATAGTCTCAAAGTAAAGGCATAAGGAAAGATCTACCAAGCAAATGAAAAACAAAAAAGAACAGGGGTTGCTATTCTTATTTCAGACAAAACAGACTTTAAAACAATAATAATTAAAAAGGACAAAAAAGGGTGTGACAAAGTGATAAAGTGTTCAATTCAACAAGAAGATTAACTATTCTAAATGCATATGCATCCAACACTGGAGCATCCAGACTCAGAAAATAAGTTCTTAGAGCCTACAAAAAAAAATACTTAGAGAAATACAAAACTATAATGGAGATTTCAACACCCCACTAAAGGTGTTTTAAAAGCAGAAAACTAACAAAGATATTCTGAAACTAAACTCAACATGACCAAATGAACCTAACAGATATCTATAGAATGCTGCACTTAACAACAAGAAAATATACATTCTTTTCATCTGCATATGTATGGCACACACTCTAAGATCAACCATGCACTTGGCCATAAAGCAATTCTAAACAAAATTTTAAAAATCATACCAATCAGACCACAGTGCAATAAAAATAGAAATCAATACTAAGATCTCTCAAAATTATACAATTACATGGAAATTAAACAGCCTGCTCCAGAATGACTTTTGAGTAAAGAATGAAATTAAGACAGAAAGCAAGAAATTCTTTGAAACTAATGAAAATAAAGGACTGGATTAAGAAAATGTGGCACATATACACCATGGAATACTATGCAGCCATAAAAAAGGATGAGTTTGCGTCCTTTGTAGGGACATGGATGCAGCTGGAAACCATCATTCTTAGCAAACTATCACAAGAACAGAAAACCAAACACCGCATGTTCTCACTCATAGGTGGGAACTGAACAATGAGATCACTTGGACTCGGGAAGGGGAACATCACACACTGGGGCCTATCATGGGGAGTGGGGAGGAGGGAGGGATTGCATTGGGGAGTTATACATGATATAAACGTTATGCACATGTACCCTAGAACTTAAATTAAAAAAAAAAAAAGAAAAGAAAATAAAGAACAACATACCAGAATTTCTGGGACACAGGTAAAGCAATGTTAAGAGGAAAGTTTATAGGGCAAAATGTCGATATCAAAAAGATATAAATATTTTAAATTAACATCACCCCTCGAAGAACTAGAAAAAGATATAAATATCTTAAATTAACAGCATCACACCTCGAAGAACTAGAAAAATAAGAGTAAGTGAAACCCCAAACTAGCACAAGACAAAAAATAACCAAAATTAGAGCTGAACTGAATGAAATAGAGACACAAAAATCCATATAAAAGATCAATGAAAACAAAAACTTGTTCTTTGAAAGAATAAATAAGATTGATACACTGCTAACAAGACTAACAAAGAAAAAAAAAAGAACTTTCAAATAAACACAATCAGAAATGCCAAAGGGAAGAGAAATATTTTTTACAAAAAAATTCAAAGATGATTGTAAACACCTCTATGCACACAAACTAGAAAATCTAGAAGGAATGGATAAATTCTTGGAAACATAAACTCCCAATATTGAACCAGGAAGAAATTGAATACCTGAGAAGACCAATAATGAGTTCCAAAATTGAACCAGTAATTTTAAAAAAACCAACCAACAAGGAAGGTCTTGGAACAGAGAGATTCACAGCCAAATTCTACCAGATTAAGAGCTGGTACCAATTATATTGAAAATACTCACAAAATTCTAGAAAAAGAGATGCCTCCCTAACTCATTTTACAAAGGCAGTGTTATTCTGATACCAAAACCTGGAAGAGACACAACAAAAATAGAAAACTTCAGGACAATATCCTTGATGAACATTGATGCAAAAATCCTCAACAAAATATTTGCAAACCAAATCCAGCAGCACATCAAAAAGCTAATCCACTACAGTAACATAGGCTTATTTTCTAGGATGCAAGGCTGGTACAACATATGAAAATACATAAATATGGCCGGGCACGGTGGCTCACACCTGTAATCCCAGCACTTTGGGAGGCCCAGACATGTGGATCACCTGAGGTCAAGTGTTCAAGACCAGCCTGACCAACATGGCGAAACCCCATCTGTACTAAAAATACAAAAGTTAGCCAGGCATGGTGGCGAGCAGCTATAATCCCAGCAACTCAGGAGGCTAAGGCAAGAGAATCACTTGAACCTGGGGGACAGAGGTTGTAGTGAGCTGAGATTGTACCACTGTACTCCAGCCTAGGTGACAAAGCGAGACTCTGTCTCAAAAAGAAAAAAAAAAAAAACACCTTGAATAAACTAGGCATCAAAGGAACACACTTCAAAATAATAAAAGCCTTCTATGACAACCCCATAACCAACATCATAATGAATGGGCAAAAGCTAGAAACATTCCCCCGTGAACCAGACAAGACAAGGATGTACACACTCACCATTGTTATTCAACATAGTACTGGAAGTTTTAACCAAAGCAATCAGGCAAGAGAAAGACATAAAAAGCATCCAAATAGAAGAGAGGAAGTCAAACTGTCTCTCTTCACAAATGGCAGGATTCTATACCCAGAAAACTCCATAGCCTCTGCCCAAAGGCTCCTAGAACTGATAAACAACTTCAGTAAAGTTTCTGAATACAAAATCAATGTACTAAAATGAGGAGCACTTCTATACAACAATAACATCTTAGCTGACAGCCAAATCAAGAGTGCAATCCCATTCACAATTGCCACAAAAAGAATGAAATACATAGACATACAGCTAACTAGGAAGGTGAAGGACCTCTACAATGAGAATTAAAAACACTGCTGAAAGAAATCGTAGTTGAAGGCCAGGTACAGTGGCTGATGCCCATAATCCCAGCACTTTAGGAGGCAGAGGCAGGAGGATTGCTTGAGCTCAGGAGTTCAAGACCAGCATGAGCAACATGGCAAGACTCCATCTCTACCAAAAATCTAAAAAATTAGCCATGTACGGTAGTGCATGCCTATAGTCCCAGCTACTCAGGAGACAGGTGGGAGGATCGCTTAAGCCCAGGAGTTCAAGGTTGCAGTGAACTACAATTGTGGCACTGCACTCCAGCCTGGTCAACAGGGTAAGACCTTGTCTCAAGAAAAAAAGAAAAAGAAAAGAGAAGAAAAGAAAGAAAGAAAGAAATCATAGTTGGCACAAACAAATGGAAAAACAGTTTGTGCTCATGAATAGAAAGAATCAGTATTGTTAAAATGGCCTCACTGCTCAAAGAAATTTAGAGATTAAATGTTATTCTTACACAACTACCAATGTCATTTTTCACAGAATTAGTAAAAACTATTGTAACATTTATATGGAGCCAAAAAACAGCCTGAATAGCCAAAGCAATCCTAAACAAAAAAACAAAGCTGGTGGCATCACACTACCAGACTTCAAACTATACCACAAAGCTATAGTAACCAAAAGATCATGGTGCTAGTACAAAAAATAGACATATCGACCAATGGAATCAAATAGAGAAGCCAGGAGTAAAGCTGCATGTCTACAATCATCTCACCTTTGACAAAGATGACAATAACAATAAATGGGGAAAGGACTCCCTACTCAATGAATGATGCTGGGGAAAACTGGCTAGCCATAGGCAGAAAATTAAAACTGAACCCGTTTCTTTCACCATATACAAAAATCAACTTGAGATGATTGAAATACTTAAGTGTAAAACCTCACATTATAAAAACTCTAGAAGAAAACCTAGGAACTACCATTCTGGACATCAGTCTTAGCAAAGATTTTGTAACAAAGACCCTAAAAGCAATTGCAACTAAAACAAAAATTGACAACTGGGACCTAATTAAACTAAAGAGCTTCTGCACAGCAAAATAAACTATTAACAGAATAAATAGACAACCTACAGAATAGGAAAAAAATATTTGCAAACTATGCATCTGACAGTTCTAATATCTATAAGAATCTATAAGAAATCTTAAACAAATCAACAAGCAAAAAACAAACAACTCCATTTAAAAATGGGGAAAAATAACATAGATATAGTTTGAATATTTGTCCCCTCTCAAATCTCATGTTGAAGTTTAATCTCCATTGCTGGAGGTGAGGCTGGTGAGAGTTGTTTGGGTAACGGATCCCTGATGGTGTAGTGTTGTCTTTGCAATAGCGAGTGAGCTGTCACTATCTGGTTGTTTAAAAGCATGTGGCACCTCCTTCCACTCTCTCTCTTGCTCCTGCTTTCACCACATGATGTTCCTCCTCCCCTTTGACCTCCCACCATGATTATAAACTTCCTGATGCCTCCCTAGGAGCCAAGTTAATGCTGGCATCATACTTACTATAAAGTCTGAAAAGTCATGAGCCAAGTAAACGTCTTTTCTAATAAATTACCCAGCCTCAGATATTTCTTAATAGCGATGCAAGAACAGCCTAACACAGAAAATTGGTAACTATGAGTGGGGCATTGCTATAAAGATATCAGAAAATGTGCAAGCGACTTGGCAACTGGGTAACAGGTAAAGGATGCAAGAATTTGGAAGGCTCAGAAGACAGAAAGATAAGATCAAGTCTGAAATTTCTTAGAGACTGGTTAAATGGTTGTGACCAAAATGCTGATAGTTATATCGACAGTGAAATCCAGGTTGATGAAGTGGAAAGTCTTATCTCAAATGAGACTAAGGACTTCAGACTTTTTTTTTTTTTTCCTGAGATGTCACACAGACTGGAGTGCAGTGGTGCAATCATGGCTCACTGCAACCTCAACCTCCCAAGCTCAATCTTCCCAACTCAACCTCCCAAATAGTTGGAACTATAGGCATATGCCACAAAGCCTAGCTAATTTTTTAAAATTTTTTGTAGAGATGCAGTTTTGCCGCATTACCCAGACTGGTCTCAAACTCCTGGGCTCAAGAAATCCACCCACCTTGATCTTCCAAATGCTGGGATTATAGGTGTGAGCCACTGCATCTGGCCAACTTTGAACTTTTGAGTTAAAGCTGAAATTAGTTAAGACTTTGGAGGACTGTTAGGAAGGCATAGTTGTATTTTGCAATGTGAGAAGACATGAGATTTGGGAGCGGCCAGGAGCAGAATGATATAATTTGGATATTTGTCCCCATCCAAATCTCATGTTGTGTTGTCATCCCCAATGCTGAAGGTAGCACCTGGTGGGAGGTGTTCAGGTCATGGGAGCCGGTCAGGAGAGCCGATCACTCATGGCTTGGAGCTATCTTTGCAATAGTGAGTGAGCTCTTGTGAGATCTGATTGCTTGAAAGTGTATGGCACCTGTCCTACCACTCTATCCCTCTTGCTCCTGATTTCACCATGTGATGTACCTGCTCCCTCCCATTTCACACTTCACCTTCTGCCATCATTGTAAGCACCACGCTGCCCATAAAGCCAGCAGAATCGTGAGCCAATTAACCTTTTTTCTTTATACATTATCTAATACTGGCTTTTTGTTTGCTTGGTTTGTTTATTTGTTTTTGGAGACAGGGATTTGCTCTTTCACCCAAGCTGGAGTGCAGTAGGTGCACTGCAGCCTCAATGTCCTGGGTTCAAGCAATCCTCCTGCCTTACAACTTCCAAGTAGCTGGAACTACAGGTGCACACCACCACACTGGCTAATGTTTATATTTCTAGCAGAGACAGGATTTCACTATGTTGCCCAAGCTGGTCTTGAACTTCTGAGCTCTGCTGATCCACCTCCCTTGACCTCCCAAAGTGCTGAGGTTACCGATATGAGCCACCATGCCAGGCTCAGGTATTTTTTTATAGCAGTGTAAGAACACCCTAATACAGACAGGAGCAGACATTTCTCAAAAGAAGACATACAAGCAGCCAACAAACATATGGACATCACTAATGAGGGAAATGGGAAATGAAAAACCACAATAAGATATCATCTCAAACCAGTCAGAATGGCTATTACTAAAAAGTCAAAAAACAGCAGATGTTGTTGAGGTTGTGGAGAAAAGGGGATGCTTATACACTGCTGGTGGGAATGTAAATTAGGTCAGCCACTGTGGAAAGCAGTTTTGAGATTTCTCAAGGAAATTAAGACCGAACTACCATATGACCCAGCAATCCCATTACTGGGTATATTATACCCAAAGGAATACAAATCATTCTGCCATAAAGACACATGCATGCATATGTTACTTGCAGCAATTTTCACAATAGTCATGGAATCAACCTAGATGTCCATCAACAGTGGACTGGACATAGAAAATGTGGTAAATATACACCATGGAATGCTATGGAGCCAGAAAGCTAAATGAAACCATGGTTTTTGCAGCAATATGGATGCAGCCACAGGCCATTATACTAGGCAAATGAACTCAGGAACAGAAAACCAAATACCTCATGTTCTCACTTATAAGTGGGAGCTAAACACTGAGTACATATGGACACAAAGAGAGGAACAATACATTCTGGAGCTTACTTGAGGGCTGAGGGTGGGAGGAGTGTGAGAACAAAAAACTACCTATTGATTATTATGCTTACTACCTGCATGATGAAATAATTTGTACACCAAACCCCAGCAACACACAATTTACCCATGTAACAATCCTGCAGATGTAACCTCTGAACCTAAAATAAAAGTTGGAAGAAACAAATAAAGTAATTAATTAAGTAAAATAATATAAATTTAAAAGCATGATATAACAACAGCAACAACAGAACAGAATAAATAAGAATTAGATGCCCAGGATATATCTGAATATAAGTCATCATACAAAGAAATAGAAAAAGTTTTAACTTGAATGAGAAAAGGCAATCAGCAGGTACCAACACTGAGATAACACAAATGTTGAAATTATTTGACAAAGATTTTAAAGCAGCCATCGTAAATGCATCTCAATGAGCAATTACCATCATGTTTAAAACAAAGGAAAAGAAATAGGAAGTGTCAACAAAGAAATAGTAAATATAAAAAGAAGAATCAAAGAAAACCCCTGGAACTAAAAAATATGATAAGCAAAATTCAAAACTCACTGAACAGGCTTAACATAAGCATAGAGACCACAGATAAAAGGATCAGTAAACTTGAAGATAAATTGATAGGAATTACCCAATCTGAACAACAGAGAGAAACTAGGGTGGGAAAAAAAAAATAAACAGAAGCTTAGGAAACTCTGAGACTATAATAAAAGAGTAAACATTGCTATGGTTAGAGTTTCAGAAGGAAAGAAGAAAGAAGGTAGGACTGAAAGAGTATTTTAAGAAATAATGACTGAAAATGTATCAAACTTGACAAAGAATATAAATCTACATATTCAAAAAGCCGAACAAACCTCAAACAGGATAAGCCCAAAGAAATCCATGCCAAGATACGTAATCAAACTTCTGAAAACTAAAGACAAAGAAAAACTCTTGAACACAGAAAAAGAGAAATGACACTTCATCTATTGGAAGAAAATAATTCTAATAGCAGCGCATTCCTTGCAGAAATCACAGAGGCAATGATTTCAATGCTGAAAGAAAAGAACTGTCAGTGCCAAATTATGCTTCAGTAATGAAGAAGAAATAAAGACTTTTAGAGACAAAGACAATCTAAGAGAATTTTTCATCAGCATACCTATACTAAAAGAGTGGCTAAAGGAAGTTCCTAAAACAGAAATGATTTTTAAAAAAAAAAGGAATCAGGAAAGAGGAAAGAACAAATCTACAGGTAAATAGCCTTTCCTTTTCCTCTTATGTTTTCTAAATCACATTGGACAGTCGAAGCAAAACATTGTCTTCTGTGGTTCTCAAAATACAAAGCAAATATTAATATTTATATTTATTAATATTTAATGTTTATGTTTATTAATGCTTAATATTAATAAGGGAAAAGCAAAGGGATTTAAGGGGAAGTAAGTTTTCTATTCTACACTTCCACCAAAACTAGTAAATTTTCAATACACGTAGACAGTGATAAGTTATGTATGTATATATAAACACATATTTATATATGTATTTATATAATAAATTAATACACATATGCAATAAATAATAAATATATAATAAATAAATACACATTTAGCCGGGCGCGGTGGCTCAAGCCTGTAATCCTAGCACTTTGGGAGGCCGAGACGGGCGGATCACGAGGTCAGGAAATCGAGACCATCCTGGCTAACACGGTGAAACCCCGTCTCTACTAAAAATACAAAAAACTAGCCGGGCGAGGTGGCGCCTGTAGTCCCAGCTACTCCGGAGGCTGAGGCAGGAGAATGGCGTAAAACCCGGGAGGCGGAGCTTGCAGTGAGCTGAGATCCGGCCACTGCACTCCAGCCCGGGCGAAAGAGCAAGACTCCGTCTCAAAAAAAAAAAAAAAAAAAAAAAACACATTATATATATATATAAAACTTAGAGGAACCACTAAAATTTTTCTACAAAAAAAAGCCAAAAGTACCAATAGATGATCCAAAATTAAATTCTGTTTAAAAAGCTACCGTTACTCTATTTATATAACAGTTTGAAAATTGAAAAATTATAGAGATGGAGAATAAATTAGTGTTTGCCAGATGTTAGGGATAGTAGGAGGAGGGAAAGAGGTAGATCTTTGTGGTGATAGAATAGTTTTTCATCTTAACTGTAGTGGTGGTTACACAAATCTACAGATGTGATAAAATGCCATAGAATTAGACACATACTTTGTACCACTGTCAGTTTCGCAGATCTTATATTGAACTATAGTTACGTGAGATGTAATCATTGAAGAAAACTGGGTGAGACGTTGTGACTCCTCTGTACTATCTTTGCAATTTCCTGTAAATATGTAATTATTTCAAAGAAAAGTAAACAAAAAACTATGCAACATACTAATGGGCAAAACTGTTTACCTGGCATGCATCTCTTTTTCCTTTTAAGGAGCCAGCACATAACATTCTAGGAGTTATGGCGCCATTGTAAGCTTGAGGTTCATTGCAAGTTGTAGTGTCTATGAGAGTCACCTGTGCTTGTCGAAGATGATTTTGACTGCTACCTAAAAGAAGAAAAAAAAAGGCTTTGTAGACATACATATATTTTATAAACCAGAAGAAAATGTTTCATGATTAAAAACAAGATGGTGATACAGGCCGGGCACGGTGACTAACACCAGTAATCCCAGCACTTTGAGAGGTCAAGGTTGGAGGATCGCTTGAGGCCAGGAGTTCGAGACCAGCCTGGCCAACGTGGTGAAATCCCATCTCTACTAAAAATACAAAAATCAGTTGGGGTGTGGTGGCGTGCACCTGTAATCCCAGCTACTCAGGAGGCTGAGCAGATGAATCTCTTGAACCTGAGAAGCAGAGGTTGCCGTGAGCCAAGATCGCACCACTGAACCCCAGCCTGGGGGACAGAGAGAAACCCCGTCCCAAAAAAAAGGGGAGTACCAGGAGGGGTGGCTTATGCCTGTAATCCCAGCACTTTCGGAGGCCGAGGAGGGCGGATCACCTGAGCTCAAAAGTTTGAGACCAGCCTGGCCAACATGGTGAAACCCTGTCTCTACTAAAAATACAAAAATTAGCTGGGCGCCTGTAGTCCCAACCATTCAGGAGACTGAGGCAGAAGAATCGCTTGAACGTGGGAGGCGGAAGTTGCAGTGAGCCAAGATCACACCATTGCACTTCAGCCTGGACGACAACAATGAGACTCTGTCTCAAAAAAAAAAAAAAGATAGTGATACAGAATCTTAGAATACACATGATACACATGTTTAGAACAGTAATATTTGGGAAGATAACTTGTTCCTAACTATTTTCAGTAAAATGTTGGGTGCCTGGGAAAGAACCACAAGTTATCTAAATAATGTCCACTCCATTGTTAAGATTAGGAGGAAATTTCAGTAGGGGACAATGGTGGCTTTATGATTCTCCAATCTTCAGAATTGGGTATATTATTGATTGCTAATCTCTAAAGTGGTTAATTCTCTAAAGAAAAGTTCATGGCTAGGAGACATATTTGCTTTTTCAGGCATCTTAGCAGTACTATGACGGTAGCATATAGTAGTAGCAATTTACTTGATATTAACTTAGGCAGGAAGGAATTTGTGTGTCTTCCAAGTTATTTACTTCACTTTTAGGGCCTGACTTGGTTCAGGTCATATGACCACACAATTAACATATTTTGGCATAATGGCATTTTATTCTTTAAATGCCATAAAATACCAATTTAACTTTGATTTAAGTTTCTCTTCAGATGCTCACCATCATTTTTCAGTGCTCCAAATCCTGTCACAAACATCACATCACCTGGGTGAAACTCATAGGATGCATCAGGGAGACAAACTCTATGTACTGCATTTGTGTAGGGAACAGGGCTAGAAAGCTCTGCAAGTGAAATATCATAGTCATGTGATGGGTATTTGTATTTTTCATGGACAATTATTCTCCGGAGACCATGTTTCATTTTTGAAGGTGTTATTGTTACTCCAAAGGAAGCAGTCCATCTGGCAGGGTTCTTATATCTGGGGAGAAGAAAATGAAGAATAAATTTATTTTTGCCATGCTACCAGTCTAATAATTTATATTGAATAATTCAGTCTACTGGTGTAGATTTTCTTTTTCTTTTTATAGTTTTGATGTACAGAACTCTTTCCAATTTGAGAATAAGACTCAGGGGTCTGACCAGGTGAAAAAAGCCACCATTTCCTATAATATACATGCCACTCCATATGCCAAGTCATCCACTCCAAATGCTAGGGTTTTTTGATATTTCTGAATATTAATGTCTCCAAGGGACCTATGGAAAGTACCCTGTACAGAATAAGAAAAATTAATATATTCTATGTGCCTCATGTACCCCACCCAGAAATATATACATTTCTCTGAAAACCAAAAAGTCCACACAATAATTTAACAAAGTATTACTATTTTATATACTATAGACATTTTGACAATAGATTGAAGGGTCCTCCATTTCTTGCAATATAATAAGTCAATCTATTCGTTTGTACAACTTGCTACTTCCAAATTCTTCACATCTTTATTATATAATTCTTCATATTTAATTCTTTTTCTTACCATGTGAAATTTCCACCTTAGGATCAAACCTACAACCTATCCAGACTTCATCTCTGATTGAGATACTCAGCAGAGAGATAGAGCACCCCTGTTTGACAGCAAATTCAAAGTTCAAAAATGACTTTAAAATTCCTGCTTTCTTTGAGAAATGATTGTGTATTTATCAAAAGATTATTTATTTACATATACTTTGACTCCATTTCCATTTCCAGACTTTAAAACCTCTTACTAATGTTTACAAATATTCTACTCTTTTGTGATATATACATTATTTTTAATTTATGATAAACTCAAATCTCCCAAAATTCATGAGATATTTTCTTGCCAAAACCCAGTGCACTTTGTTCACTCCCAAACATCCTCAAAGTTCGAGACTTACGTTGTAAAACAGTGAGCAGCACTCACAAGCCATGTGGCATTAATTAAGGTTGCTCCACAGCGATGGCTCCCATCCCACTGCAGGCTAGCTTGCCAGGGCCATTCACCCTCTTCTACTTCTGTTCCACCAACAATCCTGAGACTCTGACCTAGAGATTTACTTTTTTGTGTGCCGCAGCCTGCAAAAGAGAGAGGGTGGGTGCATTGGTGGGTGCATTAATTAGCAGTTGTTTTAAGCATCAAATTGTGTTACTATGTTCCAAATTTCTTCTACTTTGTGCTCCAATAGTATCAAATATTTTCTCATGCTCTTACCTTTCTGTAAACTGTAATGTTTTATTTAGCTAACTCCTGTTCATTTTGTAAAATTTAAAGCAGTTGTTACCTCTCTAGGATACTTTCTCTAACTACCCTGTCTCCAATCTGGATTAGTTATTACTTTCTTGGTGCTTCCAAAATAATAATAGTAACAAACACACTCTGTGTGTGTGCTTATGTGTATAACAGACACCCTCTGTGTGTGTGCTTATGTGTATGTATACATATTGACATTGTTTATGACAGGGTTCCTCAACCTTGGCACCATTAACATATTGAACTGTTTAATTCTTTGTTGTAGGGGGCTGCCCTGTGCATCACAAGATCTTGGCATATATATACTAGATGCCAGTAGCCCTCTCCCTATATTCACGACAAAAATGCCACAGTGGGTGGGGCATGATAGCTTGGCCAACAATATTTCCCTTGGTTGAGAAATGTTGTTTAAGAATGATGTGTTCATTTATTAGTCTCATGCATCTAGTCCCACTAGAGTATGAGGTGCTTTAGATAGAGATTATATCTTATCCATACTGTATCCCTGTTGTCTAACACAGTGCTAGCACATGGTATGTTCCCAATAAATATTGGTGGCGAGAGTATATGCTATTTAGGTAATGAGATTATCTTTTGGTTTTGTATTTAGTTAATTTTAGAAATTAACCAACTATACGAGCTGGTGAGCAGCACATATTCTTCCACTTTTTAAGAGAAATGTAATGTGCAACAACCCCATAACTATTGAATGTATACTGTAAATCATGGTGGGGTACTTGGCTACAGGAGAAGAAAAGTGCTGGGCCTAGAGTCAGCACTTTTAAAATATAGGTGAAGATAATATCTATGTGTCTAAAGTAATTTTATTGAAATATACTCCATAATTTCCTGCACTTTCCATGACACAGGATTAATAACATCAAGAAGATTTTATCTAGGATATAGTGATAATAAGTCTCTGCCTCTAGCTGAAAAACACAACGTATAGATTTGTTTTATCTTATAGATATCTACAGATAGAACATTGATAAGTAAACATTTCTTGCCTCTTCTTTAACAGCTATACAACTCACTTCCACTACACATCTGCCCCAGGCACCCATACATCCACTCCAAAGTTATCTCAATTTTGCTATTCTTTACTAATAAAATGTGTCTCCGAGATATGATAAAGCACCATGAACTGTACACATATTAATCAAACTTTATCTGTTCTGTCCCATGATATCAACATGAAGTAAACCTAAATGACCTATAATGTTAGCTTTTTTACCTTCAGGTAATGCTATTTTAATAAATATATTAAACTTACAATGGTTCAGATAGTTGTCTGTTTCTGTCTTGTTGATTTCTGAAACACATAGAAATCGTAAATAGAATAGGGTCAGCACATCAGAATTACACTATGCCTCTGAGTATTTTAAATACTAAAAGGCTGCTTAATTTTATTATAAAACAGTATTTCTGGATTATAAAGAAAGCGACATAGTTTGCCATAGACAAACTATGATCATCACATTGCAGAGAATGTGAATGGTGTGTTAAACGTTAATGTGGGTAAGAGTCACATAAGGAGCATATTTATAATGTAAACTCCTGTTCCCTTTCCCAGTAACTCTAATTCAGTAGTTTGTATTGAAGCCCAAGAATTTGGATTTTATACCAGTAAATAAGATGCAGGCAGTCCACAACCCCTCCATGGGAAACACTGCTCTAAACCACAGTATTGATTCTCTAAATGTAATAATACATTTATTAACCATTATTTCAGATTATATCATTAAGCTCATAAGCATAGCCCCATTTGTATAACACACCTGAGTAGCATCTCCGTAAATGTGTACTCACTAACAGTTAAAAACAATGTTACCCCTTTTGAAGTCAAATTTGAAAAGACAGTCTGCCCTCGAATTGTCATTTAGCTCCAGCCAATGACTTCTTAGCTTGCTAACTTCTCACTAGTCAATCTCAAACCCTATGCAAACACTAAGCTAGCCAATAGATGTATAAAACTCTAAGCTCAAACTTCCTGACTCAGCAGAGTTCTAACGACCAAAACTATTCTTTGTACACGGAAGGATGGATGCTCTAAATGCGAAAATATTAGTGGGTTTTTTTCTTTAGTATTTAATAGTATGAATGAAGTGGAAATCTATATTCTAGCAAACCTTCTTTCTGACTTTATTTATTCTGGCTACTTGTGGGGAAAATGGCAAAAATAAGGAAGAATTTACAATTTAGCCTCCGTTAATATTAAAAGGACCACCTCTGATCTCTTTGTTTCAAATAACTTGTTCTCTATCTAAAGCTCTTCCTACAAAAATTTCAAGCTTTGTGTACTGACAGTACTGACAAGGCTGGCTTCATGTGTGACTTACGCATCTGTACTGGGTCTCATATTCACAATGGCTTTGTGCTTGGTACAATGCTCTGCTGTTGCTCACTTGACATTCTTAATAATTTTATCTTGTAACTTGTGTTTTGAAAATGAGGTTCAATAGGATAATAGATCAGAGTATTGGCAGACAAGATATGTGCAATAAGTGTGTCCACGGTTTCTTCCTACCTCATTTGCATATATCATTCACAATTCCCTATGAAACCAGAATTCTAGTGAACCCACAATGCACAGAGGTTCAGCAAGACTCAAAGCAAGTACAAGGTAAGTGGGCTATTCCTTCCATTAAGTAAGTGGAGGTGCACTGACATGCCTTGGAGGCCATGTTTTCTGTTTGAATCAAAACTTGCTTAAAACTCAGAGAAAAGACAATAGCATTCTAATAAACACAGATGAACAACAGAGCCTACCATATCCTTTCTTGCTTCTGTTACTTCTGTGTATTAGCCAACAGCTTTTGCTGAAAACTACAACTTAGAAAGAGAAAGATAGGGAAATCCAGATCTCCTTTTCCTTTTAGTCCTTCCTCACTCTTCAGTAAGCTGAAGGTAGAGTGTTGGTAGAATTTGCTCATACTAACCAGGAAAATAAGAAGAGTCGAGACGGGCGGATCACGAGGTCAGGAGATCGAGACCATCCTGGCTAACACGGTGAAACCCCGTCTCTACTAAAAATACAAAAAACTAGCCGGGCGAGGTGGCGGGCGTCTGTAGTCCCAGCTATTCGGGAGGCTGAGGCAGGAGAATGGCGTAGACCCGGGAGGCGGAGCTTGCAGTGAGCTGAGATCCAGCCACTGCACTCCAGCCTGAGAGACAGAGCCAGACTCCGTCTCAAAAAAAAAAAAAAAGAAAAAAGAAGGGCCATTAACCTTTTGTACTATTGCCATTGATGGCAAAAATAAAAAATAAAAATAAAAAAAACATGTATGTATAAGCTATGAAATACAGTTGCATAATTTCCATGATTTGAAATACAAGTTAAATGTACTTATATATGCAGTTAAATTGACAGTGCACAATATAAACAATTAAACTCATATTAGTAATCAACAAATTTAATTTTTTTTCTCTAAGAATGACAATAATCAGCAAATGAAAACACCATGAAAAGTTGAGAGAGAGACCAGGGAAGAAAGAAAACTCTTATATCTTTGTACTTTTAACAGCACTTTTTTCTTGCTTTTTGAAAACAGATCTAGCATTTTCATTTTGTGCTAGGGTGCATAAATTATGTATCTGTCCCTGACTACTGAAACCTCCTTCCTAAGCAAGTGGGTTGGCTGGCCATCAATTTAGGCATCTACTTAGATCTATCAGATTTTATATTAGCAGTTTGTATTCATTCTCTCTACTTGTCCCCTATTCTCTAGTTCCCGGTGCTGCCATATCCACTGCTGTATCCACTAGCCACATGTGGCCAATGAGCTCTTGCAGTATGGCTAGTCTAAATTGAAATGTACTAGCTATATAAAATATTACTAGATTTCAGATCCTTACTACAAAAAAAGTGAAATATTTGATGAATAATTTTTACATTATTTGTTTAAATGATAATACTTTGGACATATTGGGTTGAATATACTTTAGACATATTGGGTTGAATATACAAATTATTGAAAATTAATTTTACATGATTATTTTTGTTTTTAATGTAACTTCTAGAAAATGTAACATTATACTTGTGCCCACATAGTATTTCTATAGACCTGCATTGTTCTGTAACATATGACTCAGCCCTTAGCCAGACCTTAATTTCCACTGAGGATCTCATATTTCTTATTTTCTAAATGTGAGGACCTATCATCACTTGTTTTGTCCCATGTGGCCCTACAAGCAATAACAACAAGAACAACAAAAATCTACCTAAATTTTTCGTTTATAGGTGTAAATATACCAAAAATAAGTTTATTATAAATGTTTCACTGGTGAAAATTTAAGGGAAGAAAGTATAGCAAGGCATATTAATGATGTTTGAAAACAAATGTGTAAATGACATGAATCTTTCCATATGCCATACCCTCAGAACATACAATGAAAGCAACAAGAAAAAGAAGAAGATACAAAGCCATTTTATTCACTTATAATTGGATTCTATAGCCAAACTATAAAGTGTAATATAAAGAAAACTGCTCAGGAGTTAATAAAAAGCTTGCATGGGAGGCCTAAGTTTAGGGCAGTTTTAAAAATTAAAATACTTCATTAGGACCAATTTAGTTCCAAAGAAATATACTGTTGGTGGCAAGACCCCACAATTAAAGGATATCAAAAAAAAATTTTTTTAATGAGTGCCAAGATCAAACCTAACATGAAACCGTTCTATGAATGAAAAATAAGAGAAATTAACTTACTTTTAATATTAACTGACTGAGGATCTACTTTAGGGGGTCCTACAGCATCTTGCAGCTTTTCATGTAAAACACGTTGAACAATTTTATTTATAGTTTCAGGATCCTCAGTAGAGTGAAATCTACAAATCAACAGCATATGAGCCAACACTCCATGTTTCTGTTGACTGTGGGCCAAAAAAGAAGAAAATGAAAGAAAGAAAAAAAATAAAGGAAGAAAGAAAGGCAGGAAGGGAGGGAGGGAGGAAGAAAGAAAAGGAAGGAAGGAAGGAGGAAGGAAGGAAGGAGGAAGGAAGGAAGGAGGAAGGAAGGAAGGAAGAAGGAAGGAAGGAAGGAGGAAGGAAGGAAGAAGGAAGGAAGGAAGGAAGGAAGGAAGAAGGAAGGAAGGAAGGAAGGAAGGGGAAGCAAAGGGAAGGGAAGGGAGGAAGGAGAGAGAGGGAGAGAGAGAGAAAGAAAAGAAAAGAAAGAAGGGTAATATCTCAGTCTGCTTTTTTCTTTATCGCTTACATGAAATGCACACATAAAATAAATTCATAAATGTTTCCTTCTATATTGCTACTGTTTAGTATGTGAAGAACCACAAATTCAGTCTCTCATATAGTGAGCTAGTCTGTTCATGGTATCCCTTACCTTCAAAAGGTCTAGTTAAGTATATGGTTATTAATATAAAAACACACCTTTCAAAAACCATTCAAAATTATCAAATACAATGTGTCTGTGGTTTTGAATTTCAGGTTTTATTCTTATATCTCTAGTCTACTTACCTCCCCTAAACAATCTTCAGGCTATCCTAAACAACTCCCAATCCTAAGATATCAGAATGCTTTACCAAATTGTACTAACTTCATGTAACTGTCTTTTCAACACAGAGAATTAATTAGTCTTAATACCATTTGTATGAATTACTACCTTGGAATCATCCTGCCAGTTACTTCACCCACTCACTTTCATAGTCACTTCTGAAAGAACCTAACTCTTCACTATATATTGCATCAACTACTACTCTCATAAACTGGAAGTGGGAATACAAATTAGAGTCTTATTTTTGGATAGCAGTTTTATCTATTATAAGTTTGAATATCTGTCTTCTCTGATACAGCATTTCCACTTCCAGAAATTAAATATTCAAATGCACTCATGAATTTGTGCAAGGACAGACCTATATACATGTTAATTGTAACATTATTTTCAAGACAGGAAAATAAATAACAACCCAAGTATCCTAGTTGACAAAGCCAGTGGATTCTTTTCAGTATTTATATTACTCAGTCAGGATTATTTGTCAATGCCAACCACACTCTCTTTGAAACTTCTTCTTTTGCATCGGTGGTGCCTCTGTCATGATTTTTCTATCTTCCTGCTCTTTCCCTATATCTAAGGCTCCCATATTCCTTCCATCACCTTAAATATTGTTCTTCAAGCTTTCTTCATCATCCTTTTCATTCCCTTTTATTATTCTTTTTCCGAGAAATTTACGCCCATGCTTCCAAATTTTTGAGTTGATCGTGAGCAAATTTCTATCTTCTGCTCAGTTCCATTTCCCTCTACCAGGTCACACTCATTTTTCAGGTTCATATGGTCCCTTAGTATGTAAATTCAACATCTCCAAAATTGACTTAATCTTTTCAATACACTTGCTCTTCTCACGATTGCAGTAACAGAAGACAGAATAATGAGTAGCAGTAGCAAGATTACTGGAATAAAGAGGTGAACAAATTACAAAGCTATTGGGAAAATAGAATTAGTAGTACTTAGTTATTCATAAAATATGAGGGGCCCAGGAAAGGAAGGAGTATTTGATGACTTTCAAGTTTCTCATTTATGTGACTGGATTCTTCCTGAGTTAGGGAATTTTCTGTGGAATTTCCACATGGGGATGTGTATATAGTGATAGAAATCAAAAACATAGTTCAGACTGGAGATAGAAATTTGTATTTCAATAGAATACGAGGCCATGTGGGTGAATGAGGTCCCCCTGAGAAAGTGAAACTTAAAGTTGAGAGAAGTAGTTTGCAGATTCAAGAAAGGGCACTATCTCAAACACCAGAGAGTACACAATTTTTAGAACAGAGGGATCAAAGTAATGCCTTAGAGATATCAGCTAAGTAATAGAATGGCAGGAAACTTTTAGAGTTTTGTCATTGGAATAATTTTGGAAATAGTTATTATTCTATTTTTTAATACAAATAATTTGTATTATGGCAATATTGTATTGAAAATTCTTATAATATTTTCCTTAATATTATGTTCTAAACCTATATATGAATGGTTAGTTGACAGATGAGATCTTCTCAGCTATGTATTTTGAGAATAGAGGGATGGAATAGAAGAAGGTAAACAAGATTGACTAATAGGAGGAAGAAGAGCTAAAGACAAACCTGATCTACTACACTGTCTTACATGGGCACTACTTGCCATTAAACCAAGGATATGTGTTAGATCTATCTGTACATAGTACTATCTGTACTTAGTAAGTTTCTCAGAAAACAGTTTTACAGCATAGGCACCAATTATACCTCTGTCCCCAGCAATCACCTTGCAAATGCTTACTTTGGGATTTAAGAAATGAATAAGGGACTTTGTAACCCATGACTCACACAGAACAAGTGTCAAATGTTTGTTGAATTGAATTATACGTTTAACACTTCAAAACATATTTATTGCTGAGCAGATTAACAGCTTCAACTTTAAATTCAGAAGTTCGCAATTCAGATTTACATACCTGAACTTGATAACCTGAGACTTGACAAATTCTTCCCTTAATGGAGATTTATAAAATGCATTTTTCACCTGTTTGAAAAATATTCAAAATATGTCAGCAAGAACTTTATGAAATTCCACAAATTAATTCAAAGCTTTTTAGAAAATTAAAAAAACAAAACAGTGCAAAAGGCATTGACATTTCGCAGTGAGCTGAACTTGAGGAAGCTTGAGGAATCTACTGCAGTATTCTCAGTGATTTCAACTGAACTCTGTCTTAGGAATGATAGGAGTAGGGGACTGCAGTGGGGTCAGAAGTGACATCTGCTGTACTAATGCTCAGAAAGAGACAAAAGAAAATGAGCATCCTGGTTCTTGAAAATTAAGAGTGAGCAATTTTACCTGGAGATAAGGACTTTTACTGCCCATAGAAAAAGGAAATGAAATAATTCTGCCACGTAATAACTGGATTATAGAAATGAGTGCATGTCCATGTCAAATGCTTCCCAAACCTAGTGACAAAGTTGTCAAGTATCCTGGCGTAATGTACACCCAGTTCGGCACTCCAAATGCTTATAGAAAGACCCAGGTGAACTGGGATGCTTAGCCTAAGTTTTACTCTACTAAAGTGAAAGAATCTGTTTTTGTAGAGATGTTAGTTATTATTCTAAATAAGAATTCTAGGCAACTTAATTTTTTAATTAGGAGTTTACGCAAGGAAACACTTCAAGGTCTTCTTGTTTCCAGTATGTGGATATATAGTATGTAGTAAGTAAACACTTACTACATGCTGGTGATTAACAGAAGCAATGAGACTTTTAATTCTTTCTTACATTTTATTAATTCCAAATTGTTTTACCTAAGGACAGTTCTTGCAATTATGAGACAAAGCTGAATAGCACAAGACCTCTGAATAGGATGACAGTATTCACAAGAAAATTTTTATTTAAGGGTTAATTTTTGTCAAGTAACTTCAAAACTATTATTAATTTTGAAGGCATTAAAGAGTTCTATGTATATTCCTTTAGATTTAAATCTGTCTGGATTTTATTTACTTAAATAAAATGCACTTGAATGGCACAAAGAACAAGGGCAATAGTGCTATCTCTTCTTGACCTTTTTAGTTCAATTTCACTTTCTTCATTTTGCAAATGTATTTAGTCTTAGAGAAGAGCCTGATCAAATATTTCCCTGATTGGGTGTTTGCAAGGGCAAATGTAACCAGGATTCAACCTCTGTCTCAGCAAGCTGGCCAAATCCCCAGGCTGTTTTCTACTGGGCGGTTTCAGGGTCTCACTTCCATTCTTGTTCAGGTTATTGGAACTGGAAGACAATTTGGAAATTATCTAATCTAATGCCTTTATTTTCACATAAGGAACTTTGTCCAGAATTATAAATTGATAGGTCAAGTGATGTATCATTAGCTAGTAGGTACCACTGAAGCTACATGTGCCTCCCAGCTCCTAGCTCAGTGTTCTTTGCATCACATTATACCACGAATTACCTCACAGACTGCCAGGAAAAGTTAAATTATTATTTAATTAATCTGATAATGATAAGAATTTACCACTTAGGCCCTTGTTTTTTGGCCCATGCTGCTAATTTTTCCAGTTTCTTTTTTTTTTTTTTTTTTGAGACGGAGTCTCGCTCTGTCGCCCAGGCTAGAGTGCTGTGGCTGGATCTCAGCTCACTGCAAGCTCCGCCTCCCGGGTCACGCCATTCTCCTGCCTCAGCCTCCCGAGTAGCTGGGACTACAGGCGCCCGCCACCTCGCCCGGCTAATTTTATATATATATATATTTTTTTTTTTTTTTTTTTTTTTTTTTTGAGACGGAGTCTTGCTCTGTCGCGGGGCTGGAGTGCAGTGGCCGGATCTCAGCTCACTGCAAGCTCCGCCTCCGGGTTCACGCCATTCTCCTGCCTCAGCCTCCCGAGTAGCTGGACTACAGACGCCCGCCACCTCGCCCGGCTAGTTTTTTGTATTTTTTTTTTTAGTAGAGACGGGGTTTCACAGTATTCGCCAGGATGGTCTCGATCTCCTGACCTCGTGATCCGCCCGTCTCGGCCTCCCAAAGTGCTGGGATTACAGGCTTGAGCCACCGCGCCCGGCCATATATTTTTTAGTAGAGACGGCGTTTCACCGTGTTAGCCAGGATGGTCTCGATCTCCTGACCTCGTGATCCACCCGTCTCGGCCTCCCAAAGTGCTGGGATTACAGGCTTGAGCCACCGCGCCCGGCCTAGTTTCTTAAGTATTTAATTGATCCCTCAAGATGAATATTGATGCATTAATGGTAGAGTTGCATATCTGTGGATTTACGTACTAAAAGCTAGTTGAAGGTTAAATATTTTTAAAAACTGAGTAGAGTTGCATATCTGTGGATTTACTACATATTTTTGTACCAAAAGCTGGTTGAAGGTTAGATACTTTTAAAAACTAAGAGACTTTTTAGGTATGTGCCTAAAGAGTTTCAGTCTTGGCAATCTTCTGCTCAGGGTCTCTTTTTTTAGGAAGTGTAGGATACAGCAAATATATTTTAGGCCACACTTACATTTCCAGAATCTCTGGACTCTGCTGATCAACAGTATAGCACTAGCTAAGGAAAAGTAAGTAAGAAGGACCTGACTGAATGGCTAAAGTTTCTTTGGTTCAGCCCTGAGAGTGATATTGAGCTAAGTGATGTATTGTCTGTTTTGTTTTATATTCCTTGGGTTAGGGCCTCTTTTCATTTTGCAAATACACAGGGATCTGTTAGTTCAATGGATCTTCTAGAAGCTAGGATGCTAAAAATATGGTAAAAATTGACAGCAAATGCACTACAAGTGGATGACAAATTGCTTACCATTGATTCAAGTCTCTGGCTCATTTCCGTAAAATTGTTAGAAGCCTCTCTGCCAAACTCAGCATATAGTTTGTCAGTTGTAAATGACAATGTGCTATAGTAATTGTAGGTCTTCCTTTGATCTACAAGGAAAGAAGCAAAACCCTATCTTAATTTTTATCAGATGGGTGTAAAGCATCATTATTTCCCCACTTGGTTGTTGCTAGAAGACTGAAACAGGAAGGAATGCTCTTAGCACAGATCATCATCATCATCATCCTGCCCCAGGCCTCATAGTTATCTCAGGATAAAAAACAACATTTATCATCATGTGATTTAGAGTATAAAAGCTGTAAGAAATGCCTGGTGTTCCTGGAGTACTGTCCAAGTAGCTCATCGGAAGAGTGGGCTAATTATTCATGTGTTATTCATTCCTCAGTAAGCCACAAGAGAGAGCAAGTCATGCCATCTGAGCATACAAACAGGGATGGATTCAGAAGCCTCCCAAGGGTCACTGTATTTGTATATTCCAAATGTAGATTTTCTTTTCCCTTCCATCAACTATACATCAATTCTGTCCACAAGAACTCTAGTTTGAGAAAATTTATTTTGGCTGAAAAGGAAGATGAGGTTGGGAATTAAAATGCAAGGGATTCAGTAAATAGAAGTTTAGGGAGCTAAAGTTGCCACCTGGCATAATCTTCCAGGGACACTATTTAGTTTCACCCGGCTCCCTTGTCACTGCATGTATGTTTTTCCCACTAACCACAGGGGTTGGCTTGTCTGCTCCTTAGCCACTGTCTCTACCTTCTGCATCCAATTTAAGCAACCCACATTTTTGACCTGCTGAAAAGTTAATGTCACATAACTTTTCCTCTACCCTCCAGTGCATGAAGCAAGCACACAGCCCTCAGAAAATTAATGTATTCATTCAACAAATATTAATGCCAGCCACTTTTCAGCGAGAGACACTGTGTCAAGCATTAGAAATACACAGGTGATCAAGACAGTTGTGTGTAGTTACTATAGGAAAGCAGAGTGTGGCTCATCCAGTCACAGTCTCTCTCCTCCTCTCTCTTCCTTCCTATTCTTTCCCTCTTCACTTAAACCGCAGAAGAAAAGGAAACTCACACTGAACACCAATGTCCCTGGTACAGTCACATATCTCATTTAATTTACAATAACTCCACAAAAAGGCAATATTATCCACATTTAACAGACTACAGTCTTGGAAATGTAAATAACTTGCCCAAGCCCAGCAGGGCATAGCCAAGACTAACTTCCAGAGTACAGACTTATTTCACAAGCTGCTTCTTAGAGAGAGAGAGAGAGAAAAAAAAAAAACACTTACTGAAGCTACAGGACAAGTCTTTTGTTGTATAAAAGTTGTTCAAAAAACTACTAGCATATTTCAAAAAAACACCCTGGCCATCCAGAGGATTTGATGGGACAGAGAGAGAAGCACTATCAGACTCTGACAAGGGCTGGGGAGGGGTTGGTGATGAATAAAAGAGATGAATGGCAGGCAGAAGACACTGAAAGTTGAGTCGCCAGAGTACTAGAGACCTAAGAGAAGGACTTGGGAGGTTTTACTCTTTCTCCATCCTTCCTCACCTCCCTTTCTCTGAATGGAAGGTTCAAACCTAACTTCAAGTAAGGTTTCAAATGTATTGAAATACTGGGACATAACTCATAACTATCTCTGTAAACTACTGTTCTATTACATTTGTATTTGTAAACATCTGCCTCATAGTTAGCTATAACTTTATGTGGAATTATATCCATTCTTCTAGAATTCTGCTTCAAATTTTAATGTAAAAGTGAACCGCCTAGGGAGCGTGTTAAAATGCAGATTCTGGTACATGAGGTCTAAAGTTAGACTCAAGCTTTTGCATTTCTAACAAGCTCCCAAGTGATGTTGATGCTTCTGGTAGCTAACCATATGTTAAATAGCAAGGTTCTAGACAGAATGGTAACAGACCCCACTATATCCTTAAATGTAGTTTTTTTGACTTATTAGATTGAATGATTTAAAATTGTCATTGGTACAGGTCAAAAATAGTCAAATATCGGCAATTGCATATGGTTTAACCAAGTTAACAACTTATTATCTGTGCTCAATATTTCACTTTACTCTGTAGACTAAAGCATGCCACTGTTAAAATGTATTACCAGCTGCCATAAATATATGGTATGAGTAGTTACTACAACATGTTAGGAATATTAACAGAAAAGTTAAAAATAAGGATAAACACGAGTATCTTTCTAGCAGGTTTGTGATTCTATAATCTGCAATGGTGTTGCTTATAACAGATTCATCTTCTGACATCCAAATCACACAGGGGCAGAAATGCACGACCAAAGGCCCCAGACACGAACTGTATACAGAATTGTATGTTGTCCTGGGCTTTATGAAATAAGAACCAATATGATGTTTTTCCAAATATGATTACCTTTATCTGTATCTGTCTATTTCTGTAACAGATTTTTTTGGTTTGGTTTGGTTATTTTGGCATGTCAGCTTCTAAATGTTCATCTGCTGAAACCATTCTGTTAGTTTATACCCCAAAACAGAAAGCAGGTCACAAACAGAAGACAGTAACACACATCACAACAATCACTGTTTATTCAGGTGTACTGTGTGGGCAGTGGAAGCTGTGTGTTCAATATTACTCAATTGATCATCCAAACAACAGGATTCAGAAACAGGTTACTGAAAAAATTCTTGCCAAGTTTTCACTGTGTACATATGAGTAAGATTGATGAATCTTATAAAACTTGGCTTGGGAAGAGGCAAATGAGAAGTAGTAAGGGACATTTTCTCTCACTGAGGTGATTAGCCCCTAGTATTACTAGGAATTCCTTGTGAAGTCAGACAAGCCAACGTATGGCCCAGGAACATATCATAGGTACAATTCATTTGATATTATCACTCAGTATGTAATCCACCTAACATGTGTCAAGACTCTGATAAATTCTAGACACACAAAAGTGTGTAAAACAGTCCTAGGCATCCATGGGGACAAATAATGATGCTTACAACAAAGTGGGACTCAGTATACTCAGCAGAATTGTAGAACTATAAAGTTATTTCAGCAATTCATTTGTATTTAAAGTATGCTCCAGGCCTGGCACAGTGGCTTACGCCTGTAATCCCAACACTTTGGGAGGCCAAAGCAGGCAGATCGTTTGAGGTCAGAAGTTCAAGACCAGCCTGATGAACATGATGATACCCTGTCTCTGCTAAAAATAGAAAAAGTTAGCTGGGTGTGGTGGCACACGCCTGTAATCTCAGGCACTCAGGAGGCTGGGGCACAAAAATCACTTGAACCCAGGAGGCGGGGGTTACAGTGAGCCAAGGTCAAGCCACTGCACTACAGCCTGAGAACAGATCAAGACTCCATTTCAAAAACTAAAAAAAAAAAAAAGTATGCTACAGAAAAATCTATTAATAATATGCAGACACTCCAAATTTAAAGACCTGCCTGTATGCAAATTCTACCAAAAAAAAATCTTTGTTTTAAATATTTTTTTAAACTAACCAGAAATGATCCATCTTGCTTTGGAAATTGAGATTACACTTGCATGGACAGTAGAGGAAGATAACCAGATTGAAGAGTACTCTTTCTCGTTATTGGAAAGCAACTTCAACAAGGTCCCAATTAAATTAGAATCAAGTGATTAGCTTCTATGGTTACGGTGCCTTGAACATCAAGTATAATCTAGTAACAGAAGGAGATATTAAACTAACAGGTCACGGTTAAGTCAAGTAATTAAAACCCGAAGCAAAGTAGGAGGAAACTTCAGAAGGGTTGTTACATCCTGGAGAACAGTTCTGAAGTACCCTGGAGACCTTTCTAATAACATAGCAACTAACAGTTCATCTAGCGATGAGGTACCTGATAACCGCAGGGTGAACTTCTTTATAATGAGCTTTCTCAGCATACTCTATCCTCTTTAATCACCTACAATATATCCTAAGATGAGATTTTAATAACAGAAATAGGCACTTATTCAACAATACATCACTATGACTATTTTTCTAACTTCCTGCTACAGAATAGAGCCTACTTTTTTATGACTCCAGATTGTGTCATTGATTTATTGGCATGTCAGGACTTCAACGAGTTGGATTTTTTTTTTTTTTTTTCTTTTTGAGACCAAGTCTTTCTCTGTTGCCAAGGCTGGAGTGCAGTAGCATGATCTCGGCTCACTGAAACCTCCGCCTACTGGATTCAAGTGATTCTCCTGCCTCAGCCCCCCTAGGAGCTGGGACTACAGGTGTACACCATCATATCTGGCTTTTTTTTTTCTTTCTTTCTTTCTTTTTTTTTTTTTTTATTATACTTTCAGTTCTAGGGTACATGTGCATAATGTGCAGGTTTGTTACATATGTATACTTGTGCCATGTTGGTGTGCTGCACCCATCAACTCGTCAGCACTCATCAATTCGTCATTTATATCCGGTATAACTCCCAATGCAATCCCTCCCCCCTCTCCCCTCCCCATGATAGGTCCCGATGTGTGATGTTCCACTTCCCGAGTCCAAGTGACGTCATTGTTCAGTTCCCACCTATGAGTGAGAACATGCGGTGTTTGGTTTTCTGTTCTTGTGACAGTTTGCTAAGAATGATGGTTTCCAGCTGCATCCATGTCCCTACAAAGGACGCAAACTCATCCTTTTTTATGGCTGCATAATATTCCATGGTGTATATGTGCCACATTTTCTTAATCCAGTCTATCATAGACGGACATTTGGGTTGATTCCAAGTCTTTGCTATTGTGAATAGTGCCGCAATAAACATACGTGTGCATGTGTCTTTATAGCAGCATGATTTATAATCCTTGGGTATATACCCAGTAGTGGGATGGCTGGGTAATATGGTACATCTAGTTCTAGATCCTTGAGGAATCACCATACTGTTTTCCATAATGGTTGAACTAGTTTACAATCCCACCAACAGTGTAAAAGTGTTCCTATTTCTCCACATCCTCTCCAGCACCTGTTGTTTCCTGACTTTTTAATGATTGCATTTTTTCCTTTTTTTTAGTAGAGACAGGGTTTCACCATGTTGGCCAGCCTGACCTCAAACTCCTGACCTCAAGTGATCCACTCGCCTCAGCCTCCCAAAGTGCTGGGATTACAGGTGTGAGCCGCTGCACCCGGTCAGAATTATTTTAAATCAAAGTGCTTGCCCTGTGACCTCAAACAACTCAAGACATTGGTTCTAGCTATGCTGTAGTTTTCCCTTGATAAATATTCACTTATTGCTTATTAAAGAAGATGCAAATGAGCATGCTGTTCCCAGCAGAAAGCATCACACATCAAAGATAGAAAAAATAATCCTCCTTGACTTATGAGCACTAAATAAGAGACAAAGCAGGTAAAGATTCCTTTGTACAGGTTATGCAAATGAATCTTAGTAATGAATGAATAAGCCTGAGGCAAATCAAAACAGCAAGGTATGAGGAAATATTTGGGGTAAATTACATGATGCCAAGGCAGCTTATACTTACTGTATCTCACATAATGAACAGTGAGTCCAATGCACACTGCCAGGACGATCAGGGATATGAAGATGACGAGGCCGATAACCCAGGGCTCCCAACAAACTCTTTTCCTAGCCCTCACCACATCCGGCCTAAGGAAGAAAGTAAATAGATAGATTATTTCAGAGCATGCAACACATCCACTCCTTAGACAAAACAGATATTTTTGTGGAATAAAGGACATTCATTTGGAGGGTCGTGTACTATCTGGGTTTAGAGCACACCCTGGTTCCAGGCTGCTGAAGCCAATCCTGACTCTGACTCCTGTTGTTAGGCAAGTAGTTTGACTTTTCTGTGCTTCAGTTTCTTCATCCATAAAAGGAAGATGATAATGATAGTACCTATTTCATATGATTATTGTGAGAATTAAATGAAGTACTATATATAAAGTGCTTGTAACAATGCCTGACATGTAGAAAGTGCAATATTAAATGTTAGCTATCACTTGTTGAGCCAGCCACGCACTTGATATAGAGTTAGACACTGCAGGAGCTACAAAAATATTTTAAGCCTTTTCTCTAGCACTTTAGAATCTTAAATATCCTTTTTAAGTATGTTACAGCTTGAAGCATACCAGGTTTCAGATAGAGTTGCTAATTCTATGCTTCTAATTTTCCGATCTATTTCCAAACCGAACTTTGAGGATATCTAGAAGAGACAACCAGAGGCCCCTTCCTAAAGAACCTGAGGTTTTGAGCTAATATTTACCTCTAAGCTTTAATGATGCTACAGGAAATTCTTTTTGCTTGAGGTTCCCTCAACTTCTTCTATTTGTTCTGCCTTCAAAAATACGTGTAACTGGAAAACACTGATCCACATGATGTTTGTTTGATTGGTAAAATTGTCCCATTGGGTTATAATATTTGGTAAGCAAACTCTAAAACCAGAAATGTGAAATAATAAGTCAGAGATAACTAAGGAGTTTGAATATGATACTGCTATTTTAGATTTCTTGAGGCATTTACCATGCCAGTATATGCTATACTTTTTGTTTTTTTTCTAGAGCGCTGTCTGCTATATGAGGACTTGAGGAAAACATGGTATTCTCCTGAAGGAGTACTGGGTGTTGAATCAGAATAAGGAGAATTCTAAGTGCAGCCCTTTCATTAACAGATCTGTGACTTGGACAAATCATTTAAACTCTGAGCTCAATTTCTCCATATATCAGTAAGGAGCAGCATAACCATTCCGTCTAAAGTGCTTTGGGACCTAGAATTAGATCATGAATGTGTAAACAGCAAAGCATTTCACAATAAATACTCTTTGTTTACAGAAATCAAGAACACTATGTTTCCTGATGATATAGGATCAGGAAGTGATGATATTATCATGTTGGCCCCTGTCACACCATCATTACATCCTGGCTCTGGCTGGGCACAAAATAAAAAGCATTGGCACAGAACTCAGTGGTATTATCATCACTACACAATCCTGTCCCTGGGGAAGGCACTGAGATGTGGTGGAAGGCTCCAGGGACTCTGCTTGTTCTCCCGCCTTGTTCCTGTGATTTTTCCATGGGTCTGTAACCAAGCTTTATCTTACTCTCCCCAACCTTTCCCATCTCCAGTTTTCCCTTGAGTAGAATTCCAAACACCTGTTCCTAGAATGACAATTTCTGCAATATAAAAAGACTTCTCCACAATGAGATTACTTTTTATGTGCAACTGTGCCTAAGAAACCCCCAAAACTGACTCCTATTCCTTCATCCCTGAATGCTTGCTATTCATCTGTTGCAGAAAAAAGGAGATGAGTATAACAGACATAAGCAAAACTGTTGAGGGGAATACGGGCAGAGGTTTCTCAACTAATATCAAAACATGTCAGATGAAGAATATGAATTTGTGTAGAAAACATGAAATTATCAAAAATACATGATTGCTATGTAGAATTGTGAAATATTAGATACTTTCTATTTGTTCTACAGTAAGTTTTAATCAAGATAAAAATGTAAACAATGCAGCCATTCTATTGATGAGGTAGGTTTCATATATTAACATTAAAAAGGTTAATGATAAGTTTTAATTTAAAAAAGTTATAGAACCATATGCATTCCATGTCTCAGTTTTTCTAAATAATAAAACTATATATATATATATATATATCTGTGCATAACAAAATATACAGAAGACACAACAATTTTTTTTTTCAGTAAGAAGCAGAATAACAAATAAGTGAGAAACTTTAATTTTAATTCGTGGTTTTGTTTGTTTTATGGTGGATTTTTTAAGAACAAACATTTTGACTTTCAAATTAAAAGAAAGTGAGAGAGAGACATAGGACATTCTTAAAATATGAAAAAAAAATAAGGAAGATTACATATGTATTTTCATGGAATTCACATCACTGCAGTGTCCAAGGTACCACTGTGATTCCTTTTCTGACCCCCACCTTCCCACATTATTCACGACTATTTTAGTGACATGCTCTCCTGGGTGGCTAGAAGAAGACGAAAGGGATAACATGGGACAAAGAAAAAAGAGAATCTGGTCAAAAATACTTTGAATAAACAATTAAGAGATTATATTTCTGAGTCCTGCCACCAACTCATTTATTATATAGTCTTGTACCCACAGATTCAATTATCTGTCTTAATTTCTCCATATGAAAAACAAGGATAATAAGTCCAGACTCCTCCTGACCTAATGAGCTAGGTAGGGATAAAAATGATAAGGCAGTATGGTACTTTGAGCTCCCAAGTGGAAAAATCATTGTACAAATAACAAGGATGATAATTATTATCATCATTATTTTAATTATTAGTAATAGTGGTAATGGCCACATTACTAAGATGTTTGTCATTTGAAACTTTATTTGTTCTTTTCCCAGTCTGTATAGCATTGTTTTTCAAACTGATTCACCATATTTGTTTAGCTTTTTTGAGATATAATTGACCCTATTTCTTTCTTACTTTTTTATTTTCTCAGTAAGTGATTCAATACTGAATTCCTCCAAATTACATGTGAAAGAAAATGTGCTCAAAAAAATAGTAAAGTGAAGGAATAAATTTATTTTACATATCAACAGACATTTGTATAATTAACCTCCTCCTGAACATACATAAACACTTTTCCAGTCATTATTTTCATCTATCAAAACTTATGTGCACCTATTCATGTAAAATCACCTTCAGATAGACTGATTGAATTCTAATAGCTTTAGTAATATAAAATTGCTTTCTTTATATGATTTTCTTTTCAATCTGGGGACAAATATAATTAGTGACAAGTCAAGTGAATATAACAGTTAAAATATGCTTATGCTTTTTTAGCCCCAAATTGCCAGAAAACAAGCAATATGTTTAGATCTGCATTATTATTTTCACTTATTAACGTGTCATTTTTAGAATAGTGCTAAAAAGGAAAAGCAGCAGCAACAGCAAAAAGACAAGGGGAAAAAGGTACTAATGCAAATAAAGCTAATGGCAAGCACTGGAAAATGACAAGTCAGGCTCAATGTTTCAAAGAAAAATTTACCAGAACAAGTCTCTTCACAGCAATACCATCAATCAAGAGTGGGTCTTTTTTACAAAAGTCGAAATTATACTTTAAGAGCTGAGGTACATGTGCAGAACGTACAGGTTTGTTACATAGATATGCACGTGCTATGGGGGATTGCTGCACCCATCAACTCGTCGTCTACATTAGGTATTTCTCCTAATGCTATCCTTCCACTAGTCCCCCACCCACTGACGGGCCCCAGTGTGTGATGTCTCCCTCCCTGTGTCCATGTGTTCTCATTGTTTAACTCCCACTTATGAGTGAGAACATGCGGTGTTTGGTTTTCTGTTCTTGTGTTAGTTTGCTGAGAATGATGGTTTCCAGCTTCATCCATGTCCCTGAAAAAGACATGAACTCATCCATTTTATGGCTGCATAGTTTTCCATGGTATACATGTGCCATGCTTTCTTTATCCAGTCTATCATTGAAAAAGAAAGGAGATGTATATAACAGACATCATAGATGGGTGTCTGGGTTGGTTCCATGTATTTGCTATTGTGAACAGTGCCGCAATAAACATACATGTGCATGTGTCTTTATAGTAGCATGATTTATAATCCTTTGGGTATATATCCATAATGGGATCGCTGGGTCAAATGGTATTTCTGGTTTTAGATCCTTGAGGAATCGCCACACTGTCTTCCACAATGGTTGAACTAATTTACACTCCCACCAACAGTGTAAAAGCATTCCTATTTCTCCACATCCTTTCCAGCATTTGTTGTTTCCTGACTTTTTAATGATCGCCATTCTCACTGGCATGAGATGGTATCTCATTGTGCTTTTGATTTGCATTTATTTAATGATCAGTGATGATGACCTTTTTTTCATATGTTTGTTGGCTGCATAAATGTCTTCTTTTGAGAAGCATCTGTTCATATCCTTTGCCTACTTTTCTATGGGATTTTTTTTTCTTGTAAATGTAAGTTCTTTGTAGATTCTGCATATTAGCGCTTTGTCAGATAAATAGATTGCAAAAATTTTCTCCCATTCTGTAGGTTGCCTGTTCACTCTGATGATAGTTTTTTGTTGTTGTTGTGCAGAGGCTCTTTAGTTTAATTAGATCCCGTTTGCCAATTTTGAATTTTGTTTCCATCGCTTTTGGTGTTTTAGTCAAGAAGTCTTTGCCCATGCCTATGTCGTGAATGGTATTGCCTAGGTTTTCTTCTAGAGTTTTTATGGTTTTAGGTCTTACATTTAAGTTTAATCCATCTTGAGTTAATTTTTGTATAAGGTATAAGGAAGAGGTCCACTTTCAGTTTTCTGCATGTGACTAGCCGGTTTTCTCAACACAATTTATTAAATAGGGAATCCTTTCCTCATTGCTTGTTTTTATCAGGTTTGTCAAAGATCAGATGGTTGTAGATGTGTGGCATTATTTCGGAGGCCTCTGTTCTGTTCCATTGGTCTATGTATCTGTTTTGGCATATGTTACATATTTGACTGTAGCTTAGCTCATAGGATTGTACCTGCTTATCCTATCAATAAAAGTATTTGAGATGTGTTTTACATTGTGAAAAACCCATACCAGCAAGCATTAGTGACATCATTAATCCTTCTCACACTTTCTAGAACAAGACTATAAAAATATCCACAGTAGAAATAAAATAGAATTTGTATACATATGTGCATGGATTGTATATTTCATTGCTGTTTTTCTAAAGAAGAAATACAAGCAAATTACACCATATAAAATTACAAATAACATATTTCTGTCCTATCCAGTGATAGATAAAACACATCTATAAGTATCTAATAGCATCAGCCAGGCCCTTGGGCTGAATTGCAATGTTTGCATTCCCTACCATTATAATTATGCCTAGTTCTCATAGAGAAGTTACAAAACCCAAAGTTTAACTATTTCTGTTTAACCAACCATGAAACTTAAGTGACAGTATCTTTCCCCTGCCTTTAAAAGGAGGTTGTGAAGATTGCATATGATATCAACAGACTTTGTTAGATAGGTGTACTACATAAATATTAGTGGCAACTAAACAGTAAGGACTGTCTGTGACCTCCACTGTGGTTGTCATCAAGGTCTTTATTAAGTTCCCAACTAAATATGGTACAGCACAGGTGACTACAAACTGATTTAAGTTGACACCTGACCTGATCTCTAGAAGTTTGTAACTACATACAGATAGGTGGGTTGCAAAATATTAAAGATATTATTAAGTAATTAGTTATGGGTTTATAGACTTAAACTAAGCTACTGAAGTTTGAATTCTATTAATATATATGCTTTCTTTCCTCAAACTCTTTTTAGTTCAAGATAATAAATTGGCATTATCTGAGTCAGCAACTTTATACACAACAATATCCCACAGCAAAGTTAATGAGGGATGCCATTGCAGCCAATCCTAGAGAATTCTACGCACTTCAAAGTGTGAAAGAAAAACAAGAATTAGCAAACAGTGTGGTGATATCATGGCAAGTGTATCAGAAGAAAAATGATTGAGGAACCTGAGCTAGAGACACTCTTGTGGCTGCTAATAGCTTGAGACTTTCAGAATTTTTTAAATTTTAGCTGTCTTCCTACCAAATCTTCCTCTTGACATTGTCTGGATGACTCCAGAAAGTTTGCATGATTCAATGGAAGTAGCTCTAAACTGGAAAACCAGTAACCTATATCTTAGTGTTAATTCAAACAGATGAGAAATCTGAGAGCATATTCCACATCACACGAGTTCCAGCGTCCCCTGAACCCCAACTTTTATGATGTTGAGTGCTCTCCTTTTCTTCACATGTGAAAAAAATCAGTGGAAATTTAAATTGATCTAAATGTTCTTCAATTTCCTTCCAAGCTATTGTTCCATGCCTCACATAACATAAAAATGTTAAATATCCTAATTAAAATTCAGCATTTATTAAACAATCAGACTTCAGGTAATTTTTCAAATGCCTCATTTTTCTGTTGACTACAATGTCAGATAGTGTGAAATAATCTGCAGTCAAACTAGAGACTACAAGTTATTTGAAACGATCTAAGTACCATAGCTGAGAAAGCCAGACTTTGAAAATCATACTTTACTACTTGCATTGAGAAGTTGGTTAAGGAGTACAAAAGTATAGATAGAAGGAATAAGTTCTACTATTCAGTACAGTAGGGAAATCTTAGTTAACAATAACTTGTTGTGTATTTCAAAATAGCTAGAAGAGAACTGTAATATTTCCAACACAAGAAAAAATAAATGTTTCAGGTGATAGACATCCCAGTTACCTTGATTTGATCATTACACATTGCATACAAGCATCAAAATACCACAGATACCCCCAAAATATGTATAACTATTAAACACCAATTTTTTAAAATCTCTAGACCCTGATTAAAATGTGCCTGAATGTGACAGTTGGGCCACATGCTAACACCCTGTTGTGTCCCCCGGTTTGCTGTTTCTTTAGAAAGCACTGTAAACCATACGCCAACAATTATTTAGACAATCTAGAAATTTCTACACGTAACATAATTCTGAATTAATTCAGCAATGAAGAGAAATTGAAAAATGTATAGACCCTGTCAATGTTTAAATAATTCTTCCAAAATGAAAAGTGAGTTTTCTTCATTAAAGAATTTTCTGCCCCAGTTACTGACCTAAAATACATGTAAGAATTCAGTTCTAATTTTTGGATGGTACATAAAATTTATGAAATTTTTTATTATATACTCACTTTAACAATTATGTTCTAATATATTGGCATTTAATAATAACATAGTGAAATAAGCTCAGATTCATATTAGAATAAAGTGGGATTTCTGTACAAATTAATGCCATAAAAATTATAAGAAAAGCATTATTTTACCCAAAAGAACAAATACTTTTAGTTACCAATGTCCATGGGTTTAATTCATATCTATATAGTGATGACTACCAAATCTATAACTGCAGCTCAACTCAGTTGCCTACACTTCAGAACTATATATCCACCAGCCTATCTATGTTCATCACAATAGGCTATACCTCTTACAATTCAAACTTAATACAGCCATACTAGAAACTCCTAGACACCTATCCCAAATATTTATTCTTTTTTTCCTATAACAGAAACCTTGATCTTTGGTTAGGCACACAGCCACCAGAAAAATCAAATAGTGCCCTTTTTCCATAAGAGTCAGCATACGAATACTTTCTTTCCAATAGAGTATCTACTTTGTTGACTAGAATCCTAATATGCATTTCATAGTTAGAATACATACGTGCTAGTTGAAGCACAGATTGCCACAGTAGACCAGGATTTGGAAGACACATAATCAAGCTGGTAGACAGCATAATAATAGGAGCCTAAATTCCCAATTATTTGTGAACCTCCCTATTAGCTCTTACCTGCCTACCTCCAGAATTGTTTCACATTAAACAGAATAAAATTCCATCTTATGTAATCCCCTGTTACTCTGGGTTTCCTGTCACTCATAACTAAATCTGATACTATTATAATATGAAAAACAGATTGTTGCAATCAAGGTAAATTGCCATTTTCACATAATGATTTTTGGGAAAAAGATTAACTGAAGACACATATTTACTAATTCTCTGGCAAATTCTGCATATGTGAAAGATGGTAAACTATGTTAACTTAATTTTCTCTAGCAGTATAATTTTGAGATACAATTAATAATTATAACACTAATATACCAGAAGATCAAGGTTCTGGTCAAGAGCCTCCTTGTAACAAGCTCTGTGACTTTAAGCAAATGACTCCCATTTTCTTGTTAGTGGATAAAGACTTGCGCTTAGGCATCAAACAGCTTGGGGTTAGTCCTAACTGCCTCTTACTAGCTAGGTGACTCTAGGAAAGTTACTCACCCTCTCTAAGTCTACATTTCCCCACTCACAAATGGAGATACTGATAGGACCTAACTCAGAAGATTCTTCTGAAGATTAAATAAAGTAACACAAGGCAGATGACACCATGCCAGGCACACAGTAAATACACTACAAAAGTTGGCCATTGCCATTATTTCCTCTTTCGTAATGAAAAATTAGTTTTAAGGTGGGTTGAAAAATCCACCCAGATGCCTCACATATGCCTAAGGGAATAAAAGACGGAAAGGTAGAGGAAGCTTCTAGCCTCTATCCCACTCTACCCACAGCAATTCTGCTCCAAACATCAAGGGTCTGCATTAAGCTTCCAGGGCAAAAAGGGATTCAACTAGTAAAGAAAATTTTAAAAAGCATTCATCTTCAAACCTATCCAGTGCAGAGATTTGAGTCAGGCAGCTGCCAATTGTCCTACAGTTTAGTACAAGAATTCATTACCCTGTTTTTAAAAGGTTAAATGTAGCTTTATTGTTGAATCAAATAATGTATCCCCAAATGCCTAATAATGACTTGAATGTACTATATAATTAAAAGATTAGTTTGAAATATTTTTAAAGTGTTCATTTATTATCTTTGGTATTTTCTTAATTAGGAAAATTGAAACCCTAAAATAAAGTAATTTTTTGAAAGCCAAGGTAAGTTATCTGCGTTTCACCAAGGAAGCACTTCTGATCCCAGAATCATGACCTGGCAGAAGCCAGGGCTAGAAAGAACAGGGCTGATGTGAGAACAGATGTGCTCAGATTCCAGCTCTACCAGTCACTTACGCAGAGATTTGGAAGTCTCAGTCTTCCTAATTTTTGGTTTCCCTAGCTGTAAAGTCATGGTAATATTAAAATTATCTGATTCTCGGGGTTTTAAGTACCAAATGAGAAAACATATGTTGAAATTAAATATGTAGCATATTTATGTCAAATAATATTTTTATTTTTACTATATGCATCCTCCCTAAATTTTACTAACAGTGACCTGACAAGATTTAATGTGAAGTAACTAATTTTAAATGGGCCATATATTTTCATACAAGCTTAAATGGTAATAGTAATAAAAATAACAATAATATGTCTTGGGTCATGTAGTCACCAGTGTTAATTTAACTCTTCTATTTGATTGTATTGACATAAGTATACAGGTGAAGTGGGAGGACAGACTCTATCTCTGTCTTGACTGACTCGTTCATTCCTGTGGCCACCATGCAAATTATCTCATCTTTGAGCATTTTATTCCCTTCCTTTAGAGAATGCATACAGCAATGCTTCCTATTCACTGGCCTTAGAGGTCTGCTTCAAAGATCATCCATAACAATGTTTCTTGAAAATGTAAATTATTCATCTTTTAAGACAGTACGTCAGTTAAATCAAAAAAGTAAAAGAATCACTTAGGCAGATGGAGGCATTGTGAGGGTGGTATAGCATTGTGATTAAGAGATAGGCTTTGAAGTCAGATAGACCCAGGTTAACTATCAGTTCTGCCTTTTATTATTACCCCTGGGCAAAAAAAAAATTACCTGTCTCAGTCTCATTTTTCTCATCTGTAAAATGAGTATAATAATATAACCATAGGTTGACATAAAGTTTAAATGCATATGATGTTTTAGGACAGTAGTTGGCAGATAGTACATGTGAAACTAAAGATAGCAATTATTATTTTGTCCTGCACTGACTCACAGTTCAACTTTTAAAAAAGTGCTAAATCTCTCTGTGTGTGCTTTTGCAGTTTCAAAACAGAGATATCATCTGACATCTTCAGATGAAAGGTTGCAAGATATAATTTAAATATGCCTGTATGGTACTTTGGATCCCCCTAAGATTAGTTCTATCATCTTAGAATTACAATTCTAAAAATATCAGGAATTGCCCAACCACACAGGCCATGTGTGTACCCGGGAGAAGAAGGTTGGGCTTACAGGTTCTGGCATGACTTGGTGTTTCTGCAGCCCATTTTTCTTTCTCAGCCTCTTAAAACCTTCCTTCTCTCAAGTCCAGTCATTGAAAACCTTTTAAAACCTGAAAATGTGAAAGTATTCTTCACAATTCTTATCTATTATCTTCAATGAGAGCAGATCCAAAGGAGTGCACTTGAAGAACTTCTCTGTGCAGTTTTTCTAAACTCTAACCCTCATAGAGCCATAAAACAAGCCAGAGAATCCATTTCACCTCCTACCCTTGCAGAAGACCTGATTCACGACTGTTCAATCTACCTCATTCACAAGCACTAAAACCATCAGGCATGCTTATTAATCTCAGTGCTAATACGGAAACACATGATACTGCTATTTTTCATATTTTTCTGAATTGTTTCTATTTTCTCTTTATGTTGAAGCAATGACATATTTTGGAGGAAAGCAGAAAACAATGACAGAATAAGAAAGATCCAGCTACTGCAGACCAGTGAATTAGTTCTATGAAATGTTGCTCTAAGATAAACATGATTTTCACAATATAGCAAATGTAATCCTTTTTAGAAAACAGGGATGATGTAGTTAAACTGCTGTACTCTGATCACCTTTGAAACAGTGCAGAAAACTTAGGTCACTCCTTATTTAGTTTAAATACAAAGTCGGTTGTCTAAGGGCAGGCAGCACATTTTTAAAAATGTTTTTAAAACTTACAAATGAAAGTAAAATTATACCTCCACACTTCTTCCCTCAGCATAAATGTGCATGATTTCATATTAGTCTTTACATCTTCTGGTTTTTTAAATCTATGCACCAACATTTTCTCCATGTGTGGATATGTGTGGGTTTATTTTCTATTCCTCTGTTGCCATCTATTTTCTCTGTAAACTTTCCAAAGATTCTACTTTTAGCTTCCTACACATGGTAGACAATATGTTATAGGGAAAAAGTACAGATTTTAAAATCAGAAAGATCAAGGTTACTTACTAACAGCCTAGACAATCGCACGTACTTCATCTTTTAAAAGGAATGAAAGAAATAACCACTTCTCAAAAGATTACCAAAATTTAATGAAATCGCATTTTATAAAATATACAATATATATCAGGTGCTCAATAGATAATTTTCTTCCACACAGGACTTAGTATGCAATGAGAACTTACTAGAATTTGTTATATAGATCAGGGCTGATTCTAGTTGAAGGAGAAGTATGAGCACATGTTAAATACTCATAGCACAATCATATAGCAACTCTGGGCCTAGGCCTCAAAGGAGTGTCCCTTCAGTATCCCTATTGACTAATGTCACAGGATGACACTGCTAGATTAATTTTATACCAAGATTTTTCCTGTAAACAAACAGATTTTTATGATCCAAATAGTCATCCTCCTTATCAGACACAAACTAACCAAAATGTCTATGTTCTCCCCACTCAGTTTCCCATCCTTCCTGAAAGTATCCTCTCTTTCTTTTTTTTTTTTTAACTTTCAGATTATTTATTTATTTATTTATTTATTTTTATTATACTTTAAGTTCTAGGGTACATGTGCATGACGTTTATATCATGTATAACTCCCCAATGCAATCCCTCCCTCCTCCCCACTCCCCATCATAGGCCCCAGTGTGTGATGTTCCCCTTCCCGAGTCCAAGTGATCTCATTGTTCAGTTCCCACCTATGAGTGAGAACATGCGGTGTTTGGTTTTCTGTTCTTGTGATAGTTTGCTAAGAATGATGGTTTCCAGCTGCATCCATGTCCCTACAAAGGACGCAAACTCATCCTTTTTTATGGCTGCATAGTATTCCATGGTGTATATGTGCCACATTTTCTTAATCCAGTCTGTCACAGATGGACATTTGGGTTGATTCCAAGTCTTTGCTATTGTGAATAGTGCCGCAATAAACATACGTGTGCATGTGTCTTTGTAGTAGAGTAATTTATAATCCTTTGGGTATATACCCAGTAGTGGGATGGCTGGGTCATATGGTACATCTAGTTCTAGATCCTTGAGGAATCGCCATACTGTTTTCCATAATGGTTGAACTAGTTTACAATCCCACCAACAGTGTAAAAGTGTTCCTATTTCTCCACATCCTCTCCAACACCTGTTGTTTCCTGACTTCTTAATGATTGCCATTCTAACTGGTGTGAGATGGTATCTCATTGTGGTTTTGATTTGCATTTCTCTGATGGCGAGTGATGATGAGCATTTTTTCATGTGTCTGTTGGCTGTATGGATGTCTTCTTTTGAGAAATGTCTGTTCATATCCTTTCCCCACTTTTTGATGGGGTTGTTTGTTTTTTTCTTGTATATTTGTTTGAGTTCTTTGTAGATTCTGGATATTAGCCCTTTGTCAGATGAGTAGGTTGCAAAAATTTTCTCCCATTCTGTAGGTTGCCTGTTCACTCTGATGGTAGTTTCTTTAGCTGTGCAAAAGCTCTTTAGTTTAATTAGATCCCATGTGTCAATTTTTGCTTTTGCTGCCATTGCTTTTGGTGTTTTAGACATGAAGTCCTTGCCCATGCCTATGTCCTGAATGGTACTACCTAGATTTTCTTCTAGGGTTTTTATGGTGTTAGGTCTAACATTTAAGTCTCTAATCCATCTTGAATTAATTTTCGTATAAGGGGTAAGGAAAGGATCCAGTTTCAGCTTTCTACTTATGGCTAGCCAATTTTCCCAGCACCATTTATTAAATAGGGAATCCTTTCCCCATTTCTTGTTTCTCTCAGGTTTGTCAAAGATCAGATGGCTGTAGATGTGTGGTATTATTTCTGAGGACTCTGTTCTGTTCCATTGGTCTATATCTCTGTTGTGGTACCAGTACCATGCTGTTTTGGTTACTGTAGCCTTGTAGTATAGTTTGAAGTCAGGTAGCGTGACGCCTCCAGCTTTGTCCTTTTGACTTAGGATTGTCTTGGCAATGCGGGCTCTTTTTTGGTTCCATATGAACTTTAAAGCCGTTTTTTCCAATTCTGTGAAGAAAGTCATTGGTAGCTTGATGGGGATGGCATTGAATCTATAAATCACCTTGGGCAGTATGGCCATTTTCACGATATTGATTCTTCCTATCCATGAGCATGGTATGTTCTTCCATTTGTTTGTGTCCTCTTTGATTTCACTGAGCAGTGGTTTGTAGTTCTCCTTGAAGAGGTCCTTTACATCCCTTGTAAGCTGGATTCCTAGGTATTTTATTCTCTTTGAAGCAATTGTGAATGGAAGTTCATTCCTGATTTGGCTCTCTGCTTGTCTGTTACTGGTGTGTAAGAATGCTTGTGATTTTTGCACATTAATTTTGTATCCTGAGACTTTGCTGAAGTTGCTTATCAGCTTAAGGAGATTTTGGGCTGAGACAATGGGGTTTTCTAAATATACAATCATGTCATCTGCAAACAGGGACAATTTTACTTCTTCTTTTCCTAACTGGATACCCTTGATTTCTTTCTCTTGCCTGATTGCCCTAGCCAGAACTTCCCTAAACATGGAAAGGAACAACCGGTACCAGCCATTGCAAAAACATGCCAAAATGTAAAGCCCTTTATGCTAAAAACACTCAATAAATTTGGTATTGATGGAACGTATCTCAAAATAATAAGAGCTATTTATGACAAACCCACAGCTAATATCATACTGAATGGGCAAAAACTGGAAAAATTCCCTTTGAAAACTGGCACAAGACAGGGATGCCCTCTCTCACCACTCCTATTCAACATAGAGTATCCTCTCTTTCTTAATCATCACCATATTGCATAAATAAGTACTCGTCTCCTTTGAAGGGAAAGGTGACTGGGAGAAAGCACCTCCCATTAAGAAGTAATTACACCAATTTAAATAACACAAATAACTACTTTTAACAACTGGCCTATTTCATGTATGGTGTAATTTCTTTCAGGCTTACAGGTTTCTTTTTCTTTTTCTATGTCTTTATACTATTAGTGCTTGTCAAACTTTAGGGTAAATAAGAATTACATTGTGTGACTGTTTTAAATATGATTTCCATGTCTCAACCAGAGATTCATTAGAATTTCTGGGACGAGAGTTGGACTTTCCTATTTTTAATAAGCACTGTAATGCAGGACTCTATGGACCAGACTTTGAGAGACAGTGCTTACCCTATTAAGTAAAAAAGTTGTCCATTTTGCCTCATTTGAATATTACTCATTTCACCTTGATCCATCTCAATATGGGTGGATGTTGATGCCTATAAATTCAGCCTATTTTTAATTCTTCTCAGTGGTTGCTGATAAATATAGTTAGCATACACCCCTATCAACAATAAGTATATTTAATGGATATTTTCTTCTCTTCCCAAATCTCTTTTCTACAAACTTATGCCTGATAAAATATTCTTTAACTTCCTGTTATGTGTTTATAAAATTCACATGTTGATCTCTTCATGCTCAAAGAATAGTCCAAAATAAGAGTTTGGAGAAAATGGAAGTACAAGAATAATAATATTTATCCAGTTTAAATATTTTCCTACCTTTAAATTCTAAAAAAGAAAAAAAAAAACCTGATTATTGTTCAGGTAGAGTCAAGGAGGCTATCTGAAATCTGACTGAAAAGGAAGGAGCATGCTATTTAATAAAATTTCCCACCTGTTTCTTACATTCTTTCTGAGTTAAAACCAATGACCTTTAAAAGAAATTGTCTACTAATGTCCTAGGATTTCAATTATCCGTCTTTCTCGATAACACTCCTGTTGGCACATTTACGACAGCAAATGTGAATGATAGACTTAATCCTTTTTCGCTCTAGTACATGTTCTTAACTTTTTATCTCATCTAGACCCACTCAAACATAGATGTGCTTCATCTTTTATACAATCTTCAGATCAGGAAGCTATTTTTGTTTGTTGGTTGGTTGGTTTTGGTTTTTGGTTGTTTCCTTGAGAGTTCACTTGCATTCATTCTGCAGCAGAATTTTTAAAAATAGGCACATCTTTTGCTTCAAATTAGAGACTACACTCAGAAAAATTCACTCCAGTATTCCCACATTATACCTCCTCTACACATTTATAACCAAATTCCAAATCACTGACATATACCATAGATAATGTTTGGAATCTATTTAGTATGTTAAGTTTATTGGAAGCTTTCTTGAAGCACTGTTTTCTATAGTAAAGTTAATGAGAAAAAGAGAATAGAACACAAAACCATCACTGGTTGTAAACAAACACTTGCAAAAGGCAGGGAGCCTTGATAAGCCTGACAAAAGTTTTAGTATCTGTAGCTTTTAGTTGCTTCATGGACATGTACAGAAGAGTATTAAGCTTCTAATAACAAGTATGTAGAACTTTCAACTGATGACAGAACCTGTTTTTCCATGTTAAATGAAGACCACAGATTTCCTTCACAGTTTAACATTTTCAAACTGTTCTCAAAGTAAAAACTAATAAAAACTCATATGCCAATATGTGAATCAGATGAAATAAATTTTAACCAGAAGATAAAATTATTTTCAAAGACAAAACTAATACCCGAAAACCTTGTTACTGATTAGTTTCTAACTTTGAAAGAAAACCTCAAAATGATCAAGACTTATCTTTGCAGAAGTTGACTATGACCAGGCATATCAGTAGATTTATTTTTTAAATCAGGCTATAACAATTTAGTCATATTATTTTCTTCAGTTGTTTCTGATTCTTTCAAACTATCTAGAATTTTTAAATTTTTAACTACTTACAAAATAAACATATTTTAATCTGCATTATTTTAGACTTTTTTTCATGTACACCTTCTAAAATACAAGTATTTCTCAATAAGACAAACAAAGCCCAAGCTAAAAATATGTTCTATCTTCCTTGAAACATATGGGCAAACTGACTAAAAGACAGCTGCCAAACACCATGTACCTTCACATTGTGTAAAACCCTTCTAAAAGTATACAGAAAAACACTGTGGGATACAACACAAGAGGACAGGAAACACTAATACAGAAAGAACAGAAATCTTTTTCTTGACATAATTTTATGTAAAATCTCAAAAATATGTTTCTATATTTAAAAAAATAATAAATTGTAGATCTACACATTCCTTGGTGTGGCTCATGCTGTTTTAAACTAAAAGTTACCTTAAGACTTCTAGAAAGAAAAAGGGAACTCACCGATACATTGCTGACCAGCAATGAAGACTCCTGTGAAGACTGAGGTCTATATCCAAGTGTGTGCATCCAGCTCTATCACTGACTTTGTGGGCTGAATTGAGGTGAGGAAATAAGTCACTGATGATCTCAACAGAACCAGTCTGACGAGTCTTGGCTGGTGCAGTGGGGACTATATGTGACTAGCAGAACAAGGACAAATTTTACAGGGAGCAAGAGCAAAAAATAATTTATAAGCACTTCCTAGGAGTGGGAACTTAAAAACTATTGTCTTAAGATAATTTCATTTAAGTATTAGTGTAAACCAGATTTTTTAGAAAAGTCAGATGTATAAATTTGGAAAGAAATTTTAAAACTATCTTGCTTGACCTTCTCTTGTTTCCAGAGAATAAACTGAGGTTTAATTAAGTTAAATGAATTGGTCAAAAATCAAAAGTTATTAAACTGCCAAGCCAGGACTGACATTCATATTTTTTAAACTAGCTTGACACATTTTGCATTTGATTATGTACATAATAAAAGTTTCCCTTTGCTTTTAACTATGTTAGCCATTGAAAATGCATTAGAGATTAGTAAAGCATTAATATTTTCAAATTATGTGGCATCATTCTTCTATAAAAAGTAGTTAGTTTGCAAATGTCAACCCACACTTGAGACATTCTATTTCTTTTATTATAGTGGAGCTAGACATATCAGCTCACACTGAGTCCCTACTATCTTATTTCTGGGACGTAAATAACATTTTTTTTTAATGTGTGCTCACATACTATGCAAATATCTGCGTGTTTGTGTTAGGCATAATCTCTAAATTGCCTTCCCTAATCCTCTTAAAACAGAGTAGATGTTTCTTCTCTCTGCTTTCATGGTGTCATAATATTTACCTCATTATACTAGAACTTTTTATTAATTGTATCTCAACTCCACAAGGTTGGGAATTCTTAACAGACTGAAACCCTATTCCTAGCATATTCAGTCTCTCAAAAATATGCATAGAAAGGATGAGTAGAGGGTGGGGTGCAAAGAAAGGAGGAGAAAAAGAGGGGGTATAACCCATTCTAAAAATCATCTTAAAAAATGAATAAATATTGTTTAATTTCACTGCACATCCATTTAGCCAGCAGCTCACCTAAACAAGATGCAGGAGTTGGAATTTATATAATGTGTGTGATCAGACTGCCAAGAATTGGAATCACTCACCCAAGAAACCTCTGTGCTGGGGCATACTATGCTAGGGTCTAGCAACATATATCCTTTTTATTCTGATCACTAGATCACTTACCCTGAGAATAGCATGGATATTTATTTACTTAAAGTTATTCAATATATAGTATTGGGTTTTTGTATACTCATTTAAAAATTACAATTTAGCCAAAAATAAAGAAGCAACAATTACAGTAAAAACTTCTGGGTTATGAGATTAAGCTGTTCTTATACAGCCTTTAACAAAGTGAAATCTCTGCCAATGAAAGGTTAATATGGTTTAATAATACTATATTCTATTTTATACTCACATTTTATGAAAATACTGATTATACTCTTGTTTTCAAAGGAAAACAGATTCCTTCTTAGTGTAACTTTGGGCCAAGATTTACCAGACTTATTTTAACAAAATCTCAAGACGTTTTTGTCTTTCACAAAATCAGAATTTCAAATTCGAATAAATTCTTTATATAGCCCTATGGACCTGTATACTTAGGTTTGTGTATAACCTAGAATTGTAGATGCAGAAAATGAGAGGGCTCTCATGAATTTTTTTAAAACTCTGTGAGTATAAGCTACGATTTGTAGAAAATTAAGAGATTAAGCATAGGTAAATAAATGATAAGTGAATGTCAGACTAAAGATATTAAAAATACATCTTCCTTGCTATATTAATGGCCTTTGTTCAATCAGCTCAATGGGCATTGGAGTGTATGTCATCAAATTTTGTGATATATCTTATACTTTAGTAGAAATTTGAATGGCAAGGAAAGAAGGAATGAAACATTTGAGTCATAATTTTGTCTTCCAAAAGTTCGAAAAAGCAAAAGTTTGTCTTTCATTCGAATTTTTTTGCCGTTTTTTCTAAAACTATAAATTTTATTCTGCAATACTTTTGTCCTAAACTACAGTTTGAAGAAAATGTTTTCAAAGAGTTACTCTTCTTTTTGTGTGTTGGTCTGTGTTGCCTCTGCCATTCTGTGCAATGACAGGCACAGTCAGGAGAAATATATTTGTGGACTTTAGTCTCTTAGAAATCCACAGTAGATATCTTACATTGAATAATAAGTAAAATAGCAATGTGACCACAAACATTTTTATCAGTCAACAAATTATTCTACAGCCCTTTTTACGCTTAGCAAAGTCAAAGCCATGAGGCATCTTATGGTCTTAAACTACAGAAGTATAGTTCCCAGGTGGCTAGTCATAGATGATTTTTATCATTGTTTGAATATCTGCTAGCTTGTACAAATTTCTTTTATACTTGATAATGTATAAATGCCTATGTATAAAAATAATCTGATTAATTTATGGAATCCCTTAAACCTATACTTTGGTTATATTTCCGTAATGCTAAGGCAATCCTTTTATTGGTCAGTTTATTGGGACGTACATTACAGACTGGCCAATATTGCTAAACTAATGAATAAACTAGATGTCTAGGTAAACACAGCTATTGTCATTTGTGAATCCATTCCCTTCTATCATGTGTTGTTTTGAAGGTACCCATGCACTTTATTTTGTTTAAGCTGAGAAAACAAAGAGGATCGATATAATTAATTCGCATTTAGAGAGAAGCTGTCACTACTCTGTCACTGACTCTCCTTTTCCTTGTGCTACATTCTTACCCAAAATATTACCTCTCTTCCCTATTCTTCTGTAAGATGTTCTACAACTGATATAAGTGTCTTCACTATGCTGGAAATCATTTTTCTGGGAATTGATGTGAGGATCTGCTAAGCTTTTCAATATATAATGGTCCATATAATAAAAACCAGAGATACGGTTTTTAGAATTAACTGACAGTAATAATGTTAAAATAATCCTATTATTGTTCAATTTATTGGAATATACAGTATAGCTTGGTTAATGTTATTAAACTAATGAATGAAGATAATACCATTTTGGGGAACATTTTAAGTCTCTTTTTTTTTTTTTCAAGTAGTCTTTGAAAAACAACTCAAAGATTAATCAATTTCATGTTAGGAGATCAAGTTTCAGTCATCTGAACCAACTTTTCCTAGCACATGAACCAAATTTATTTACCCATACTCCATTTCTTTACAAATAGACCCCTAACATATAAAATATACTGATAAAATAAGAATCAAATTCAAGAAAAAACACAAGTGCAATACATTGTACATATTGTTTAAGATACTCGCTCTGATGGAGCTGCAAATTTGGCTTTGAACTTGCTGATAGCAAGAATAACAAGGAAGACTTAGGAAGTTTCACAATTCTCATTATTTAAAAGAAAGAAACAAATCAAGAGAGAATTTTGCCTGCCACTAAGTTGATGGAGAAATTTCTCATATGGAGATGACACTGAGCAATGCATTAAACAATATCAGCAATATTTTTACCAACAAATAGAAGAGAATGTTATAAACTTTCTTATGATAATCTAAGAAGCCTGAGAATAAAACTTTGAAGTTAAAGTTGGTGACAGATTTTTAAAGGAGATATATTTTTGTGGTCAGGTGCATACAATTCCAGTGGTCTAGCTTGATCCAAAGGCAGAATTCAAAGTACTTAGAAAAAGGATACAACGTTCCTTAGATAAACTTTCTTAAATATTACTTCTCTCAGAAGAACTTTTTAGAACAGAATAGGAGATGATATGAGTTTCTATTCCTGGCAAGGGCCTGAAGAATTTGTATTATGTTGCTGATGGAAGGAAGATTGACTCACTTTATTATAACAAAGAAGCAATTGATAGAATCTCTGCTTTATCAAAACTGAGAAGCCAGATGAAATTTTACATTAAAAAAAATCCCATGAAATTATAATTTTAGATTAGTGCATTTTCATTCCTCCATAGATTTGCTGTGGCTTATAGTGTTATGTTTCATTGTTTGGTTACTCGTGTAATGTGTCTCAACAAGAGCATAAATACAAAATAGTTATATTTTTTATTCTTGTCAAGGCTTCCATTCATGATTGTCATATCTTATTCTTATGTCCTTTAATGAAATCCTAGCACATCTTCTAACTTTCTACCAGTTTCAGTTATTTGAAGTTTATTTGTCCAATTTAAAACTTGGATTGTGAAACTGACGTAAATATGATTACCGTTCTTTCCCCTCAACAAAAACTGTGAGGCTGTCTGTTTGGAGTAGAGAAGTTGGCAGGAGGTCTGACTCTGAGACAACCATCCTCACTCCCTGCTGCTGAGCTCCTCTAGTTTTGGGGTCAAAGAGAGAAGACAAGGGTGGTAGAGATCTTACATAATCAGTTATATGTCTGCATGAGAAAGTGTCCTAGGTTTTTCTCTGGTTCAATCCAGTTTTGTCTATTACTAACAGATGGTGGTATTGAGAAATCTGTGTTGGTGGTATGCTCGGTTTTCTATAGACACTTCTTCTTTGCTTTGCCCCCTCGCTCATTGAAGAATCCCTCAAAGAAAAGCCTGGACCCTGACACTAGACCATGCCCCTAACTGCTTCCCCAGGTGGAGTGTCTCCTCACTACCAGTTGTTCTGCTCCCTTCCTTACCACCATGCTGCTTTGCATTGAACTACAATAACCTCTGACACCATCTTCTAAATGCTCCAAGGGCCACAGAAGACCAGGATGGGGATAAAGGAGGGAATTTAACCCCTGTTAGGAACAAACTCTAAACCACAGTTCCTTCTAACTCTGTTACCATAAGCTACTCCAGCAATTTCCTCTCCTTCAGAAATCTTAAGACTAACTGCTGTTTTGGATTCACGGGTGGCTCCTAAACTTCAGATACCCAATACACAACTCCACAGAGACATTCGCCCCTGCTCTGCCATAGTAGCTCCAGATGGGCCGGTGTGTTTAGTAAATTACCATCCAGCCAGATGAGAAATGAATTGCTAATCTTCCTTCCCACAAACTCGCACACAATCTCTAAACATTCTCTGATGGACTCCCATTATTTGACTTCAGAAAGAAAAAAATAATAATCCTTCTGTTTCCTTTGGGAAGAGGAGTAACCTTTCCCTGTGAGCACTGTCTGCTGACTTGCACTGATTTGCTTTCTAGTTGTTCTCTTTATGCATATTCAGAGCTGGGTGCTAGTTGCTGGTGGGAGAGCATTTTTTCCACCTCATAGCATACCCTTTGGTAGGCGGGGACAGTGTCTGGCCTCAATATTTGGCATCTGTTTCGAGTTTCTCATAGAAAAGACGTTGCTTAGCTCTTCTTATTTTCAATTATGGGCAACAAAAAAAGTCCCACTCAATATCTTATAATCTTGTTTACAAATGTATCTTAAGCTTCCTTTCAGCATGATGTTTCATCATTTTGGTTCAGTCATTAAATGTGTCTATTATTAATACAAAATTATTTGACTACTTCTACCTCATCTTCGAATACTAGATATTACTTCATGCCACGATAGGCCTTCTGTTTACTCTTGAACTCCTGAATTCAGTTCTGCCTCCTGGCCTTTATTCTGCTGTTCCCACTTTCTAGAATTCTTTTTCTGTTGATTTTCCCAGCATTCACTCTCATTTCATTCATATCACTTCTCAAATATCACCTCCTCAAAAGAGTGTAAATCCCCCCCATCTATAACAGCTTGCTCATTATTATTCCTTATTAGTCTCTATCCCTTTAGCCTGCTTTTTCTTCAAAGTAGGTATTAATGCTTAATATATGTACATATGTGTTTGTTCCTCTTGTTTATTGTCAGTTTACTTCATTCAGATGAAAGTCCCTTAAAACTGAGAAATTTGTTTTGTCCTCCTTGGCTCTATCCCTAGAATCTAGAATTTAGGCTCTCAAAAATACTTGCTTGAATGAATGAATTATTTATTAAGCATTTCTTTGTATGTGATCTTTTTATGTCACAGTGGGAGACTACTGATGTCATTGGATAGCAGGTCCGGCACTCATGTAAAAATGATAATAGGTAACGCTCTATGGAGTGTTTGCCTATGCCATACATTTTTTTAAGCACTTCACATATATTTATTGATTTAGTCCCCACAACATCTTATAAACATTATTGTTATCACCATTTTAAAAATAAGAGAAATGAGATACAAGGGCTTATGTAACTTAACGTAAGTCTCATACTAGTAGGTAGCTAAGCTGAGATTTGGACACAGTCAATCTAGTTCTAGTTCATAGGCTGGACTGTTTACTGCCATATTCTAATATTTTATCTCTAACTTCTAGACTGGTGGTCTTCAAGTCTTAAAGTATTTTTGATAAGTCACTCAACTTAAAACTTAAAAGGCCACCATTTTTTAATCTGTAAGGCTAACCAGAAAAAGAATATATGTAAATTATCTAAATTGTCTGGGAAGAGACATTCGCTGCTCAACATCTAGTCAAAGATACAAAGTCTTACTTGCACTTGCTTGCTTGCTTTTTTGGGGGGTGCCAGGGGTGTGGAGTCTTTCTCTGTCACCCAGACTGGAGTACAGTCACCCAGACTGGAGTACAGTGGCACAGTGCAGTGGCATGATCTCAGCTCACTGCTACCTCCACCTCCTGAATTCAAGCAATTCTCCTGCGCCAGCCTCGCAAGTAACTGGGATTGCTGGTGCATGCCAACACACCCAATTGTATGTATTTTTAGTAGAGTTGGCTTTTCACCATGTTGACCAGGCTGATCTCGAACTCCTGACCTCAAGTGATCCACCTGCCTCGGCCTCCCAAAGTGCTGAGATTACAGGCATAAGTCACTGCACTCAGCCTTACTTGCTTTCTTTTCCAAATGTATTTACCTATAGTTTTATGTAACACTTCATTCTTAAAAAGAGAGATGGAAGTGAATCTTTAAAAATATTAATGATTTAATGGATGATAGCAAAAAAAATATTTTTCTAATACTAGAAGTGTCCAAATTAAATGAAGTTAATTGAACTTGAACTGCAGAACCTTGGCATGGTTATTTAAATGTGATTGATTTTGACACATATGTTACCTTGTTTGGAAGTCATCAAATGATTTTGGTTACAATAAAGAGAAAAGCTAACTTAGAATGTATTCCCTCATAAGAAAGAAACTTTGTTCTTATTCATCTTTAATTCTTCATACCATCTAGCACAATGCCTAGTACAGCAGAGGCACTACAAAGTAGCTGCAGCATTAACAGAAACATTACTTTAAAATATGTTGTTCTGCCTGTTTAAAACCGGACCTAAGTGAACACCTTTTGGTTTCCTCTAAGATCACAAACAAAACTATTTTAATCCTGGAAGCCACAATTTCCTGTTCAACACCTAGTTTACTACAGTCATAAGTTTTCTTGCCTATTCGTGACTCTTATTTTGTTTGGGCCTAACAAGGTTATAATGAAATACACAAGAAATAACAAGACCTGCCCTATGTGTGGAATATCTGGAAGTATGAGACACAAATTATTAAAAGTAGAACTCTTGAACAGGCTGTTAGAATGCACATGCAGTTTCCTTATCATCTAAAAAGACTTAAGGGAGAATATCCCATATTAAGAATCACCTTATTTAATGTTTTCATGCCTAAAAAGAAGAAAAGAAATGGCTGAAGTTGGAAAAGAAAAAAAATCCAGACAAAGACAATCTTTTGCTTAAATAACTTCACGTGCAGGAAAAACACGTCCACGGGAAGGCATGGAAAAGGTCAGCGCAGGCCTTTCTTCACCTGTTTTCCCATTCTTTTCCATTCCTCAACCCTGATGAACTATGTGTCCTCTATCCCCACCTTACAGGACTTCGGTAATGATTGGATGAGTCTCTTTCTCTCTTTTTTTCTTTAAATTATACTTTAAGTTCTAGGGTACATGCGCACAATGTGCAGGTTTGTTACATATGTATACGTGTGCCATGTTGGTGTGCTGCACCCATTAACTCGTCATTTACACTAGGTATATCTCCTAATGCTATCCCCTCTGCCACCTCACGACAGGCCCAGGTGTGTTATGTTCCCCACCCCCTGTCCAAGTGTTCTCATTATTCAATTCCCAACTATGAGTGAGAACATGTGGCATTTGGTTTTCTGTCCTTGTGGTACTGTGCTCAGAATTATGGTTTCCAACTTCATTCATGTCCGCACAAAGGAGCCGAACTTATCCTTGTTTATGGCTGCATAGTATTCCATGGTGTATATGTGCCACATTTTCTTAATCCAATCTGTCACTGATGGACATTTGGGTGGGTTCTAAGTCTTTGCTATTGTGAATGGTGCCACAATAAACATACGTGTGCATGTGTCTTTATAGCAGCATGATTTATATTCCTTTGGGTATATACCCACTAATGGGATTGCTGGGTCAAATGGTATTTCTACTTCTAGGTCCTTGAGAAATCGCCACACTGTCTTCCACAATGGTTGAACTAGTTTACACTCCCACCAAAAGTGTAAAAGCATTCCTATTTCTCCACATCCTCTCCAGCACCTGTTGTTTCCCGACTTTTTAATGATTGCCATTCTAACTGGTGTGAGATGGTCTCATTGTGGTTTTGACTTGCATTTCTCTGACAGCCAATGATGATGAGCACTTTTTCATGTGTCTGTTGGCTGCATAAATGTCTTTTTTTGAGAAGTGTCTGTTCGTATCTTTTGCCCACTTTTTGATGGGGTTGTTTGATTTTTTTCTTGTAAGTTTGTTTAAGTTCTTTGTAGATTCTGGATATTAGCCCTATGTCAGATGAGTAGATTGTAAACATTTTCTCCCATTCTGTAGGTTGCCTGTTCACTCTGATGGTAGTTTCTTTTGCTGTGCAGAAACCCTTTAGTTTAATTAGATCCCATTTGTCAATTTTAGCTTTTGTTGCCATTGCTTTTGGTGTTTTAGTCATGAAATCCTTGCCCGTGCCTATGACCAATGGAACAGAACAGAGCTCTCAGAAATAATACCACACATCTACAACCATCTGATCTTTGACAAACCTGACAAAAGCAGGAAATGGGGAAAGGATTCCCTACTTTATAAATAGTGCTGGGAAAACTGGCTAGCCATATGTAGAAAGCTGAAACTGGATCCCTTCCTTACACCTTATACAAAAATTAATTCAAGATGGATTAAAGACTTCAATGTTAGACCTAAAACCATAAACACCCTAGAAGAAAACCTTGGCAATACCATTCAGGGTGTGTCTCTTTCTGAATTACTCAATGGGAAATGAGTCTATTTATTTATTTATTTATTTATTTATTTATTTATTTATTTAGAGGCCAGGTTATGAGACTGGCTAATTTTTTTTTTTTTTGTACTTTTTTTTTTAGAGATGCAGTCTTGCTATGTTGCCCAGGCTGATCTCGAATTCCTGGACTCAAGCAATCCACCTGCCTCAGCCTCCCAAAGTGCTGGAATTACAGGTGTGAGCCATCACACCAGACAGGAAATGAGTATCACCTCACATTTATCTTTCAGAACAAATGCCAACATCACTACCACTACCCATTTATTTTATTGAGAAACAAGAAAGAAAAAAATGAACCCAAACTTTCTGAATACTGAACAGTATCATTTTTTAATGATTAAGTAATCAAAATAATCAGTTGAATCTAAAAATCAAATAAAATTTGAATCAATTTAATATTTAAATTTTTTAAAGTTATCATTGTGTTTCAGTGTAATACAGAGTTCGTAGATTAGAAGGGAAAATGATTAATTTATTTATTCAGGTAGGAAGGCATAGGAGAGGCAGGTAGGGATGTTCCACGTATGGTATGAAAACAAAGGGCTAAGCCAGGCTTGGTGGCTCACACCTGTAATCCCAGCACTTTGGGAGGTCCAGGCAGGTGAATCACCTGAGGTCTGGAGTTCGAAACCAGCCTGGCCAATATGGTAAAAAACCTGTCTCTATTAAAAATACAAAAATTAGCTTGGTGTAGTGGCATGTGCCTGTAATCTCAGCTACTTAGGAGGCTGAGGCAGGAGAATAGCTTGAGCCCGGGAGGCAGAGGTTGCAGTGAGCAGAGATTGCGCCATTGCACTCCAGCCTGGGCTACAGAGTGAGACTCCATCTCACAAAAAAAAAAAAAGAAAAAAGAAAGAAAAAGAAGCTGGGAATGGTGGCTCACGCCTGTAATCCCAGCATGAGGATCTGGGAGGCAAAGGAGGGCAGATCACAAGGTCAGGAGATGGGGAGACCATCCTGGCTAACACTGTGAAACCCCGTCTCTACTAAAAATACAAAAAAAAAAAAAAAAAAAAGCCAGGTGTGGTGGTGGGCACTGTCCTCTCAGCTACTTGGCAGGCTGAGGCAGGAGAATGGCGTGAACCCGGGAGGCGGAGCTTGCAGTGAGCTAAGATCGCGCCACTGCACTCCAGCCTGGGCGGCAGAGCGAGACTCCGTCTCAAAAAAAAGAAGAAGAAAAAGAATAAGAAAGAAAAAGACAAAGAATAAGAAAAAAATAGAAAAGAAAAAAGAAAACAAAGAACTAAGGGAAGAGAGAAAAGGAAGCAAGGACTCCACCTGGCAGAACACTTCTTTTCTGTGAAGGAAACATAGTTATTTTCTAAATCACACTCCCAAGTAATCAAACTCTTCGTGCTTGTCCCCTCTAGATGCATCACTGTAAGCTCCCATACTGAATGCTGTTTTTGACAATCCCTTTATTTCTAAGAAACCATCCTTCGTCATTAAGCAAGAGTAAGTTTTCATTCAAATATAGAAAATTACCACCACTTATTTTTGCCTCTTATTGTTATACTGCATCTCATTCCTGGAAGACTTCCCTCATCTACTTAAGAGTGTGCTTTATAGAATGCAGTACTTCATCCAATGTAGCACTTATTTGCTCATTTTATAATTGCCTAAATATTTTTTGTGTTCCTGATGTCTTTTGTCTTCTTAAACACTGAGATTTTATCCTTTTTAACCACAGTATCCCCAAGGGCTAGTTAAGTGCCAGAAACATGGTTGGCACTCAATAAAGATTTAGTAAATGAATGAGTACTTTGATACTTTTGACTTACGGGTCTAAGATCCTCTTGCAGGGTACTGGGCCAGGCCTGGCCAGGACATGAGTCTACAGCACTGGAAAGTGAGTATTAGTCCTAAGATAGGGTATACAGGCTGAGGAAGTCTAAAATGGAAAAAGTGAGAGGACTAAATTCAAAGCAAAGTCCTCAAAGAGAATGAAGTTTAAAAGTCAAGGAAATATGGTCAAAGGTCAAAAGAGGAGTCTTAAAAGGGAAGAAAATTATAATCTATGACTCTTAAATTGAGGACCTTGTGTTCACAGGGGTATTTGTCAGGATGCCTCAGAGGACAAGAAGCCATAAGACCAACATGGACCATCTTCCAGCAGTGTCAAGTTTATTCAACGGTGAGTAATTTGAAATATTTTATTTCTATTAAACATTGGTAGATAGAGTAAAACAAAAAAAATTACAAACTTTAAAAATAAAAATGAGATTTCAAAATAACTATGCTTTTAGTGAGCCACTTTGTTTCATACACACAAGCTCCTAGAGTTTTGTGCTTTTCTTCTGATGTTGGGGTACTGTAGTATAAATTTTTGAGATGCATATGTAGGATAAGAAACTGAGAAAACCAAATTTTCAAAAAAAAGTTTTAACTGTAACATTTCTGTCTGTTATTGAGGATCCTGAATATGGGCAGAGAAAATGTAAAAAATTTGTTAGTAGTTCATATGCATATAGTCACTTAAGTAAATAGCCATATAAAATACCATATTTTGATAAAAAGAACAATGATTATGTCATAAATATCACAAGTATCAGTGTTCTACTAAACCTAACTGTATCTGTATTATTTCCCTACTTGTTTGCCTCTTCTTAAGGTGAATACTTTGTCGAAATTGTGAACACTCATATTATTTTGGATTTCATGCACGGGCAAGCCAATTGATGTCCTATTACACTCCTTTGTCGTAATGACATAATTCTGCTGAATTGGTCAAAGTCCTAATGCAGATTATTTTATGAATAGAAAATTAAAGGAAAAATTATTGGCATCAAATAGAACCACAGTGGGCACTCACTACAATCTGCCCTTCAATTTTACCTAGCACATACACAAAGATATGCTTACATTCCAAAAATACCCCTGCCAGTCACAATCTACATGCCATCAAAAACACCCACCTCCTCTCCAACAGAAAATTACATAAAATCATATCTACTAGACCTTCTCAGGTAGTGTCTGGAGATCAATGCTCAAGTCCAAGATTTCTGTGAGATGTACAACCTCCTTCAGTGTAATTGAGTGAGGCTTTAACGTCAAGTTCCAAAAAACTGCAATCTTCAGCTGGATGATGAATTTCACTGCTCTATCCATCAGGGTCCCAAGCAAAAGTAGAAAGTACAACTAAAAAGAAAAATTTTTGTTTCTATGTTTAAATTTTTATTTAAACCTTGAGCAAACAGCTGAGAACAACACTGACGCACTTTCTGCTCTTGTGAAACTTATATTCTGTGAGAGGAAGGGAGAATTCAAACTAACCTTTTAATTAATAGTAAAAATTAATCAAGAATTTAAGGAAGCTACAAAAGCTTATAGTTGGAGGCCTGATTTGGTCAGGGAGGAGAAAATTCACTTCTCTGTGTAGAGAGTAGATTTCAAGAAGGAAATTAAGTGTGGACATAGAGAAATTCTGATTTATAACTCAAGAACCCAGGGTTTTGTAGCAGCTGAGCTATTGTCCCTAGGCCAGCAGTTGCTAAAGGAAGGAGGGTCCCATAAAGCCATTTGGCCTGAAATGAGCAGTGACCTTCAGCTGAGGGACACAGGAAGCGAGGCTTAATATAAGTACCCTTATCCTAGCCTCCCACTTCATTTTTTTTTTTTTTTTTTTTTTTTTTTTTTTGAGATGGAATCTTGTTCTGTAGCCCAGGCTGAAGTACAGTGGCCTGATCACATCACTGCAAGCTCCACCTCCCGGGTTCACGCCATTCTCCTGCCTCAGCCTCCCAAGTAGCTGGGACTACAGGTGCCCACCACCATGCCCGGCTAATTTTTTTTTTATTTTTAGTAGAGACGGGGTTTCACCATGTTGGCCAGGATAGTCTCGATATCCTGACCTCGTGATCCGCCTGCCTCGGCCTCCCAAAGTGCTGGGATTACAGGCTTGAACCACCGCGCCCGGCCCCACTTCCTTCTTATCTACTGCTGTGCCTCCCCATTGGCTTAACCCAACTGGAAGCCAGAGGACGTAAGAAACCTTTAAGGTTGTTCATGCAGGTCAGCCTACCAGGATAGCATTGTAGGTAGAGGAAGGTGGAGCATGGAAAAGGATTCAGAGGGGCAAATAAAGGCGCATCACAGACAGAATTACCATAATAAAATATCTCATTTAAGGAAAAGAAAGAGGCTTGGGAATAATCATTTCTTAGGAGCAGGCAGTATAAAATGTTCTTGACTTGCTTCCTTGGAAATAGAGAAAGTGTCTTTGCTGTTTTTGTTTTGTTTTGTTGAGACAAGGTGGCGCCCTACTGCCAAGGCTGAAGGGCAGTGGCACAACCTCAGGTCACTGCACCCTCAACCTCCTAGGATCAAGCGATCCTCCAGCTTCAGCCCCCAAGTAGCTAGGACTACAGGTGTGTGCCACCACACTCAGCTAATTTTTGTATTTTTTGTAGACATGGGATTTTGCCATGTTCACCAGTCTGGTCTCAAAGTACTGGACTTAAGCTATCCACCCGCTTTGACCTCCCAAAGTGCTGGCATTACAGTCATGAGCCAACACACCTGGCTCAGAAATGTCCTTTGAAAGCCAATCAACACCTTGAGTTCTGCTCCCTGGAAAGAGTTCCCTGATATTGGAGAGATTCTTCTTAAGTAGCTCTATTACTTTTGCAAGTCCAAATCATTCTTTATAGGTGGGGATATTTAGGCCTGAGGAATGCATTACAAGTTGAGTAATCTCTGTTCCTAGGGCTAGGCTTCCCTTTCCTAGAAAATGTAATTAATTGAAAACCTCTGCTTGCTTCAAGTCAATTTGAATTTGAAACTCTATTTGCTAATTACTAGAACAAAAAAATCTTGTGGAGTCATGCCCATTTAAGCTTTTGGTTTGCTAAAGAAAAAGGCCATCTCTGCACCATTCCTGGCAGCTCTGCTTTTCCCTGCAACTCTATTTAATGACCTTTGTTTAGACTCAGATGAGAAACAGTAGCTGAAGTATTGAATGAGGATAATGGAGGTCTTCCTTCTAAAGTTTGCCCTTTAAGCTGAATTCCAGGGAAATGTGATTTATAATAGGTTATAGTATTCCTTTAGTCCAACTAGATAGCAGGTGTCAGAGATGCTTAAAAAGTGTTCCCAACTCTTTGGCTTCTCCTAGATGTCCACATTTTATTTACAAAGATCTCACTATTTCCTAACTGCTACAATGACTTTAAAGTGTGACAAATAATTTTTAAAAACTGTGTTATCTCCTAACTTTCATGGATTTCAAATCTTGTTTTAGAAATAAAATGTTTTGCTTTACAAATGTATATGCTTGTCCTGTTTTTCCATATCTACTTTCTGGTGGACCAGCTTAGATGGAAATTTGTATCTCTCTTGAAAGACAGAAACTAGCATCTCTTAAATCTCATTAAAAATATCATAGGCCAGGAGTGGTGGCTCACCCCTGTAATCATAGTACTTTGGGAGGCTGAGGCAGGCAGATCACCAGAGGTCAGGAATTAGAGATCAGTCTGGCTAACATGTGAAACCCCATCTCTACTAAATATACAAAGTTAGCTGGGCATGGTGGTGCATGCCTGTAATCCCAGTTACTCTGGAGGCTGAGGCAGGCAAATCGTTTGAACCCAGGAGGTGGAGGTTGCAGTGAGCCAGAATCGAGCCACTGCACTCCAGCCTGGGAAATAGAGTGTGAGACTCGGTCTCAAAAAAAAAAAAAAAATTTAATTCCATTTCTAAAATTCTAAAGAAGTAACACACTTGAACACCCTAATACTTTGCTACTATGGTCACAAGGTTTTTGGTCCCAGTATGAGAAATTGTTAACTCAATATTTTTTGTATGGCTACCATATATCTCACACTCTCAGAGCTGCTGGAGAATAATTCATTGTACAATCAAGGCCTCTGCTCAATGGAGCTTTTATTTAGCTGAGTGGATCAATAGTTTGAGAACTGAGAAACAAGAAATGATGGTTTATAGCTACTCTTCACAGCATGTCAAGGACAGTCACCCTCACAGTCAGAGATTAAAGGATCCTCACTTTCCCAGTCATCTCAACTTAGCTGCTTCCATATTTTAGATTCAGTAGCTTATAAATCTCTCAATTTCTATATTTGTCAGTACTCCTTGGTTGAAATTATGGCAGAGTTGCCTGGGTAAGGAGTTCAAATTTTTCTAAAATTTCAGATACTTATAACACAAACAAAATAGGTTTGCTTTTTAGCCTTCTTTCTCCTGGAACATTATAGTTGTTCCTCCATTATTGGGTCAATTAATTCTCAAAGTGACCTTTGCAGCCTGAAATCAATTGGGATGGGCCCTGGGTATCTCAACATTCTCCAACCCTGGGCCGTGTTCCTGGCCCAAGAGTGGCCATCTTCAAGTAGTTGGAAATTATCACTGTCCCTTCTCCTACATTATCCCACTTGCTCCCACACACACACACTTACTTACACGTGTTGAAAATTTTAATTCCACCTTGATTTCAGTCCCTAATGTCATATCTACTGGTATTCACTAGGTGCTTTCTTCATGCAAGTGAGATTGCAGGCAAACGACTCTGACAGGCCAGTGCTCCCAAGACAGATATTCAGATGAGTATTGTCACAGTGGTACTGCTCTGAGGGTACAGGCTGTGGTAATGGTAATAGAAAGGGTAAGGGAAACTGATATAAAATATGTTTTTGAGAAAGAATCATAGGTTTGCAACCAACTGAAAGGTAGAAAATGTCTTTCCCCACGGGTGTTGCTGCTTTTTTAAACATGTGTTTAGTTTTCTCTTTATCAAGAGTAAGGGAGACCTCTTAACTCAGTTTGAGATACACCAAGTTTGAGAGCTAATTCTATGTTCAGCGTTAGTGCATACTTTCCTATAGACAATGAACAAAGTGAAACTGGACCTCAGGAAAAGTGCAAAATATGAGTTTTTAATTATATTCATAGAGTTTAGAGTGGAAGAGGTGAAATTATGATTACATATGAAGAGCATGTGAAAAAAGGTAAGATGTAGATCTAGGATGGAACTTAAATTTCTGTAAGCAGGGAAAATAAAAGAATACAATGGTTTCTATCTTTTGCTGCAAGTAAGAATCACTTGAGGCACTTCTACAAATTCTATTACCCAGATTGTACCACATACCAATGAAACTGGTACGTCTAAGGGTGGGAGCCAGTGAATTGTGGGCATACCAATGAATTAGTATGTCTAAGGGTGGGAGCCAGGCATCAGTAATTCTTAAAGATCCCCAGATGGTTTCAATGTGCGGCAATGAACTAATGGAAGATGACTGTGTATGAGTTGCTGATGTGATTTAAAAAAAAAAAAAAAAAACTAACGAAGTATGGTATGGAAGCCAGAAGAAAAGATTATAAAGGAGGACTTAGGGCATTATCAAAGGCCTTTAAAATGTGCATTTTCTTTTATTCCACTTCTAAGAATTTAATGAAATTAATGTAAAACTTGCCTGTAAGTATATTCATTTTAACATTGTTTTGAATAGTCCTACCCAAAATGTCCGAAAATGCAATAGAACTTCACTACCTCATAAAAAATAATATGGATACATTGATTTATGGTTATGGAAAGATCACCATGTGTTTTAAGAGGAAAGTAGATCATAAACCTGTTGAGAACAGTCTGATTTATTCATATAATTGTATGATATACAATATATACACATACTATATTTTTTAAAATCTAGAAGTATGTACATACAATAAAATGTTAACATTCCCTAGAGGTTGAGAGGATGTCTGATTTTGTTCATCCTCTTCTTATTCATCTATATTTTTAAATTGTAATAAAGTAACACACATATAATTTTTAAAAGGAAAGAATGGTCAAATACTAGATTACCTCCCTGGATTATTTTATTGATATGCTAGATATTAAACCTTTGAAGGAAAGCAGCGAACCTCTTTCTTGTTGACCATTGTGTCCCCAATACCTGGCTCAAAAGTTGTTACATGCTAAGCATTTGGTATCACTATTAGTGAATAAATGAATCAAATTCCTAATGGATTTTCTGCTTCCCGTCTTATTCTCATCCAGTACATTATCCCACCTTTTGCTAGTATGTTCATTTTGAAATACCGGTTTCATCATGTCACTGTCTTGCTAAAAATCTTTCAATTACTACTTACCATTTCAGGATAAATTCTGGATTTTAGCATAATATCTAATACCTCGTCTGCCTATCTCTTCAGCCACATCCCTGGTAATGGTATACCTTGTACTCTGATCTGTTTTCTGTTTTATCAGGCTATCCACACAAATGTTCTTCCTTGGTTCAGAAAATCCATTCTCTTTCTTGGTCAGACGGAACTATCCAGCTATCAGCACTTAACTCATCTTTCACCTTCTCTAGGAAGCTGTTCTCTTTTAGTCTAAATTAGGTGTCCTTCCTAATCTGAACTTTGCTTAGCCATTGCACGTATTATGTTTTATTGTATTATATATTATATTGTATTATATTATATTAGAGTTTTTAATACTGTTTTATTGCTTTTTATTATTAAGAATTATATTTGTGCATGGTAACAATTTCAGAAAATATAGAAAAGAAGTCTGGGCCGGGCGCGGTGGCTCAAGCCTGTAATCCCAGCACTTTGGGAGGCCGAGACGGGCGGATCACGAGGTCAGGAGATCGAGACCATCCTGGCTAACACGGTGAAACCCCGTCTCTACTAAAAAAATACAAAAAATTAGCCGGGTGATGTGGCGGGCGCCTGTAGTCCCAGCTACTCGGGAGACTGAGGCGAGAGAATGGCATAAACCCGGGAGGCGGAGCTTGCAGTGAGCTGAGATCCGGCCACTGCACTCCAGCCTGGGCGACAGAGCGAGACTCCGTCTCAAAAAAAAAAAAAAGAAAAGAAAAGAAGTCTGAAGAGAATAGCGTTAGCCAATCTGCCAATATCCCAAAATATTTCTTTTGTGCCCACAAATGTACATGTTTCAGTGCACATCCTCCTCCCTATGTGCATTTGTGCACCCTCTGTCCCCAATGTATTTCTCATAATGAAGGCAGAGTGACTTTTTAAAACTATAGACCAATCATGCCATTCCCCTCCTTAAAGTTATTTTAAAATTCCTTATTGGCTTGAGAAAAAGATCTAATATCCTTATTACAATCTGTAAGGTCAGGAAAGATCCGGTTCCTATCTACCTTTCCACACTTACCACATACCACCTCCTTACCACTCCCTCCACACTGCTACATTGAAGTTCCCACCTCCATGCATGCCAAGCTTTTTACTACTACAAAGGGAACTTTCTCTGTGTTCTCCATTATACTGCATTGTCAATTTTTAATTGTACATCTGAAAAACTTTGCTGTCTTTATATATATATATATATATGTCTATATATATATATATAGTCTATATATATATGTCTATATATGTCTTTAATAGGCATTTTGCCCAAAGTATAATATACTTAAAGACTTAAACCAGTCAATCAAATTATAGAAGTTTTCACCTTTCATTATTTCAGGAGAATAAAGAAAAGGAACTAAACAAAATGCCTACTTGGATGTAGGCAATTGCTATGAGAATAGGTACAATGATACAAACACTACTTAATAAAAACTCAAAAACATGCACAAACAGAGTTAATATTTGATTTGCTGTGGATGTTTAAGAACTGAAGAACACTTACGATTGCACAAAATGTAAAAGCAAATCAGCAGAGCTAAACACAATTAAACTCACTATGCCAAGTACCTTCAGTTAAAATATATATATATATATATATTTCAATAAGTACACTCTACTAATAACTTAAGAAATAATATTTTTTAAAGAAGGCTGGGTGCGGTGGCTCACACCTAATCCAAGCACTTTGGGACTCCAAGGATCACCTGAGGTCAGGAGTTTGAGACCAGCCTGGCCAACATGGTGAAACCTCATCTCTACTAAAAAAAAAAAAAAAAAAATTAGCGAGGTATGGTGGTGCCAGCCTGTAATCTCAGCACTTTGGGAGGCCCAGGCAGGCAGATCATGAGGTCAAGAGATCAGAACTATCCTGGCCGAAGTGGTGAAACGCCATCTCTACTAAAAATACAAAAATTAGCTGAGCATGGTGGCACGTGCCTGTAATCCCAGCTACTTGAGAGGCTGAGGTAGGATAATCACTTGAACCAGGGAGGCGGAGGTTGCAGTGAGTTGAGATCATGCCGCTGCACTCCAGTCTGGGGGACAAGAGTGAAGCTCCACCTCAAAACAAAATAAATAAATAAATCTAAATGAATGATTCACCCATCTTTGTTCCATAATCAAGACCAATAAGGTTAAAAGTCAATTGTTTTAATACTATCTCTCAGCTACACCCTCTAAGTTTACCTTTATTTTTTCTCCATCATCATTTAATGAAGGAATATATCTTCAAACTGTGTTCAAGATACTTGTGATATATGCATGCTTATCTTGAGTGTATGATGTGTATGTGTATGTTTTGGATGAAAATGGACAGGGCAGGAAAAAAATGAAGACTGAGGTAAATTTGTAAGGAGTACATGTAAATAGGAGAGGAAAATCTAGTTAATTTTTTGTTTGCTTTTTCGGATAATTTTATGTACAAATATTTGACCATATGACTAAGTACAAAACACACATATTAGTGAAAGAAAGATAGAAGGCAGACTTCTAATTTTGAAATGTTGAACATTTAATATAATCCCTCCTCTTACACTAAATTCATAAAAATTAAGGAAAATTTATTGTTTAAATAAATAAAAATATCTATGGTGAAAACTACAGAAATAATAATTAGTCTTTGAAAAATATGAACAGAAAGAAAGAGGTCACAGCCCATGATTCCCTCAGGAAAGTTCTAACCCAGGAGGTGAGACAAATGCTCCATGCCTGGAAGGAATGAAATCCAGGAGCAGAAGGGGTACCCAAGATCCATTGGCAGGATGATTAGTTGGAGCCCCACAAAGAGAGAACCCGGACATGTCAGTCCCTGAGTATCTCTCTCCTCTCCCTCCTATAAGACAAATAGCATTATCTATCTCCACAAAGGAAAGATGAATACAGCACTTATTGCAGAGAAATAGGGCAGTGTATTAGAGAGCTGGTGACATCAAAAGGAATGAGATGCACTCATACCGAGAGACCAGTCACCAAGTTACTCCACCACTCATAACACTCTTCAATAGATTTAGACAGAATGTAGGGAAAAACTATTTCAGGAGGTAATAGCCTAAAATTTTCCAGAACTTCATAACGACACGAAACTACACAGTGGGTCAGTGAATGCCATGCAAAATTAAAACCATAGGTACAAGATCGTGAAATCTTAGAATAACAAGTATAAAAAGGAAATTCCTGACACTACTAGAGAGAAAAGAAAGATTCCTTACAGGAAAATAAGAACAAGATTGATATCAGACTTTTCATCAGCATACTACTTACAATTAAACACGAGCAAAATATTGAGTTGGAAAAATATATGTATATACATATATATATATTTGAACCTAGAATTCTGTCCCTAGTCAAATTAGCAACTAAACAAAGCCACCTTCAGAGATAACAATAACTGAGAATTTGATGGTCTTGTTTCCCAGTTCTATATGAGTTTAGTTTAATATTAAATATTTAATTATACTTTAGCCATATTTCTGATATAATATACGGCTGATCTTACTCTTGGGTCTTCTGTCAATGGCCTACTATGTATGAATATATTCATTATTTTCTCTGTTAGTAAAGAGATTCTTTCGAAGCTTCACTCAGTTGAAAGGTTAATATGCTTATTTTAGACCTACGTTCTTTGCCTCTTCTCTACGCTACAAAGAATAATCTCCTAGATTTTAGATTTACTTGAAGCCTCATGTCTCTGTCCTAATGCCCATCTCAAAAACGCATCTTTCCAAACAACACTACAAGTCTGACAGTCTGACTCTGACTGAGTCATGGCCTCTCCCAGTGTGGCTCATTTAAACACTACTTAAACCTTGGTTAAGGCAGTTTAAATTTTTAGTAGCATACAAGATTATATGTTCTTTTAGAATTTCAGGCTACAATGTGCCAATAAAAAATCATAAAGAATAAAAGAGTCATCTTAGCATACAATTTACTAGCTGTGTGACGTAAGGCATGTTTTACTAAACATGCCTAAACCTATTTTTATTACATAGGAAGAATACCCCTTTTTCCCCAGGGTTATTGTGCAAAACAAATGACATAACATATATATAAGAGGCCAAACAATGCTGTCAATAAATATGAATGTTCACTTCTTCCTCCTTCTTAATGACAGGGCAAGTTCTGCAGGTAGAGAAAAATGAATTCATTTTATCTTAAAAAAAAATTTGAGAAATAAAAATAAAAATGCATGTTTCCAGTGCATGAGTAAAGAAAAGTTAAAAATGAGTTGACTGTATAAGGTGATATTTTAATTTACCCATGTTGCCATCTGTAAATGCCTATTTAAAATCAAATTACCTAATATTTCTTAAGTATATAAAACATTTAGACCCTCTCAATGCAATCATATCATTCAATTATACAATATATTTGTGTAACTAAAGTATATAACCAGAAAACTTATTTGTTAATTTATAGTGAGAAACATTGTCAATCTGGTCAAGTGGACCATATTTTTCAGGTTGACCAGCAAACTTTTTCTTAATGGGAAAATCAAGTTATCAGAATATTTCTTAGCATAAATTCAGCACCATAGACATTAGTTATGTAATTCCAAGGTACCTGATACATCTTCCTGCTCAATGGATTTCTACATGCTAGGTTACTCAAAAACAAGGTAGTCTGATCTCTCACCTCTTCTTCAGCATAATGTTCATTTCTTAAGGCTGGTGTTAGGCTTTAAGACTCTACTTGTGTCAGCTTTGTGGCTGGCCAGTCAGCCTTCTGGCTGAATTGTTCTTCAAATTTGTTTTGCCTTCCAACAGGGTTACTATTTCATTGTATTGCTCTGAGAGTCACCTTTAAGATGACTTTGGATATGGGCTTATATAACAGGTTAGCCCTCAGAAGTTAGTTGTTTTCTTTTAATCAAATGGATTATCTAGTGCAGGATGAACTTTAAATTTTGAAGCAGGAGAAGTTTCCATTGAGAAGATGGCATGTGGTTTTCCTGCATTCTGATGTGGAAATTGAGTGAGCCCGCAATTTTACTTTTGTACTCAAGTAGTTTTCCATTATTCTTGAAGACACTCCTGAATGTCAGGGAATAGTCCCACCAGAGCCCTGACCTTAACGTAAATTTGATTTATTAGTCAGGCTGAACATCCACAGAGTTAGAGATAGTTTATCTTAAATCTGAACTCAGCCTACTTGCTACTGAAAATTACTATTTTGTTCTTGGAAGTAGTGTTTATAATTTTTGTTCAACCATTTGCTTCCAGGAGGATAGGAGATGAGATTATGCCATACATATAGTAGCAACTTTTCTTTACCTCATCCTGAAGACAAGATTGAATGCAAAGTGCACTGGATTTGATGCAGTGGCATATGGACTGTAATGTAACATTCTTCTTCCACATAAAGTGTTATTTGAGACTAAATGGGCAAACTACAGTGATGTCTTTGAGTAGTCTGTGGAGCCCAGCACCAATATTGGGGAGGATATGGGTTTTTCTCCTGATATAAATGGGATTTTCATTCACATGCACTCTGTAAATGTGCGTGTGCATGTGTATGTGAGTATGTCTGTCTGCGTTGGCTCATGCCAAGTGGAGGCCTGCCAGTTGCTATGCAGGGAATCTAAAAGATATTTGGACTGTGAGTTCTAGGAGTAGCAAGTAGCTACTTCTGGTAGCAGTTGTTAGTCAATGGTCATAGATTAGCATTTCGTAGTTCCATTGAGGCCCACAGAAATATTTGGTTTGGCCACAGCAGTTTCTTTAAAAAAAAAAAAAAAATAGAATTAGTTACCAGTATTGAAAAATAAGAATATTTCACTTAAAAAATACAAATTGCGGAGTTCTTTTGCAAAATCATAACTGGAAAAATTAAGCCCTTGTTTCCATATATCAACAATCAGTTGGCTTTGTATAGCAGCTTCTTCCTTTAAATGCATCATGTGGTCATCAGTTCACTCATACTGACTGTTATTTCTTAACATTAAAGCCAAACGACATGGCCACATTTCTTAAACTATACAGCCTTCACGCTTCCATTACTAGCCAGGCTTCTGGTGACATTTGAGTTTGCAAACCCTATGACTCCTAAGCCTGGCCAAGGTCTTAGCTAGGCCTCAACTGTATTATGAAGAATTACAAGAACAGTTTCCCCTCCTGTGAGCTGGAGAAGCAATGCCAGTTGCAATTAGAGGCAGAGTATCAGTATGTTAAACATCAGCAGCAATAAAGGTAACATCCTGTCAGTCAGCAGGATGGGAAGGCTACAAGGAAGGACTCAGCTGCAGCAAGGGTCCTGAACAAAAGGAAATCAGTACCCTGGGAAACACTCCAAACAATGTGGTAGAAAACTACATGCTAGGCCGGGCGCAGTGGCTCAGGCCTGTAAGTAATCTCAGCACTCTGGGAGGCCGAGGCGGGCGGATCACGAGGTCAGGAGATTGAGACCATCCTGGCTAACACAGTGAAACCCTGTCTCTACTAAAAAATACAAAAAATTAACCGGGCGTACTGGCGGGCGCCTGTAGTACCAGCTACTCGGGAGGCTGAGGCAGGAGAATGGCTTGAACCTGGGAGGTGGAGCTTGCTGTGAGCCAAGATCGTGCCACTGCACTCCAGCCTGGGCGACAAAGTGAGACTCCATCTCAAAAAAAAAAAAAAGAAGAAAAAGAAAAAGAAACACATGCTAACATCTGGTAAGCAAATAGAGTCTTTTTTTATAATTATATAGATATAAAAATGATGCATAACCTCATTATGTAGTGACAGGTATGGGATATTATGAAGTTTCTCTTCAAACAATCTGATCAATCTTTTATTCTTTAATTAATAATACCTCCCCTTTTTTTCTCCTTTTTCTCCTTTTTTCCTTTGTTAAATGCCCAGGCACGCCACGGTACCAGGCATTATCAGTACCACCTCGCATTCCTTTCCTTATTTAAAAAAAAAGACTAACTTTCTAGTTCATTACAGACAACCCTTGCCCTTCCCCTCTCCACTTCCTTTTTTTTTTTTTTGAGAGGAGTCTCGCTCTGTCGCCCACGCCGGAGTGCAGCGGGGCAATCTTGACTCACTGCAAGCTCCGCCTCCCGGGTTCACGCCATTCTCCTGCCTCAGCCTCCCAAGTAGCTGGGACTACAGGCACCTGCCACCATGCCCGGCTAATTTTTTTGTATTTTTAGTAGAGACAGGGTTTCACCGTGTTAGACAGGATGGTCTCGATCTCCTGACTTCATGATCTACCCGCCTCGGCCTCCCAAAGTGCTGGGATTACAGGCGTGAGCCACCGTGCCCGGCCTTCCTCTCCACTTTCTTCTACGTGCCCACCCTGTCTAAAAAAAATCAAATGCTTAGCCAACTGGGATTGATTTAGATTGTACGACCCGACCCTGGCCAATAAAAAAAGGGTAGGGGGCAAGACTTTGCGTCAGAAGTAAAGGTTCTTGTGTCCCTTTGTCCAAGTGTGCTCTCATGGCAACTGGTCAAGGAGTCACCCCTCTGCACAGAAGTAAAGTTGCTTTGCTAAGAATCCTTTTTTCGAGTGTTCAATTTCCTTAGGATTTTGAGCGTTATTCCTAACACAGGCTAACGGGGCTGGTGACATATGCGTTGCACAAGTTCTGAAAGGATCATCTCATGGTCATTCATGTACATCTATCTACAACCACTTTCTCACTTGTTTTCCCTCAGCCTTACCCTGCATATGAAGTTTGGCTTAAAATAGAGCAAAAATCAAACAATTTACCTGTGGAAGTAGTAAATAGGGAAAAAATAAAAATAAAAATAATGGTGGTTTTCTGTTTTTTGTTTTTGTTTTTGTTTTTTTGAGACAGAGTCTGTCTCTGTTGCCCAGGCTGCTGTGGGCGAGTTCGGCTCAGTGCAACCTCCACTTCCCAGGTTCAAGTGATTCTTGTGCTCAGCCTCCCTAGTAGCTGGGATTACAGGGATGCACCATCATGCCCAGCTAATTGTTATATTTTCAGTAGAGACTGGATTTCACCAAGTTGCCCAGGCTGATCTCAAACTCCTGGCCTCAAGGGATCTGCCCACCTCAACCTCCAAAGTGCTGGGATTACAGGTATGAGCCACTGCGCCTGGACATGGTGTGTTTGTTGGTTTGTTGGTTTGTTTGTTTGTTTTGAGACAGAGTCTCACTCTGCCACCCAGGGTGGAGTGCAGTGATGCAATCTTGGCTCACTGCAGCCTCCAATTCCTAGGTTCAAGTGATTCTCCTGCCTTAGCCTCCCTAGTAGCTGGAATTACAGGCACCTGCCACCATGCTTGGCTAGCATTTTTGTATTTTTAGTAGAGTTGGGGTTTCACCACGTTGGCCAGGCTGGTCTCAAACTCCTGACCTCAGGTGATCCACCCGCCTCAGCCTCCCAAAGTGCTGGGATTATAGGCATGAGTCACCGCACCTGGTCGATGGTGTGTTTTTTAAAGGTTATAAAGTATCCTTGATTGAAATGTGGGTTACACTTTTTCACAAAGAGCACATCTTTAACCTTACTTTCTTTTGTTGTCATCCATATGAATATTTTGAAACTCTATTGAACAGAATCATACAGAATGAAATTCTACATGTATATTACATAATTGACAGTATATAAGACATTTATGCTATTGTATTTACATTTGAAAGGATGTGCTGCACCATAGTTCAAGGCTGGGAATTTTGACAAAAGTTGAAATACTGCGATTGGATATAATATGGAAGTGAGGTGAGTATCTTTGGTTTCAAAGGAATTTCATTAACACAAGTGGCTGAGCCCCAGCTGTACATCATTACCTACCGAGGTGTGGTGTTTCAGTTTTTCTAGAGAGTCATTTCTGAATCCAAGCTATGTAATGTCCTGGAGACGACAAAGTCTGCCATAGAACTAGGGAAAGATATCAAGGTTTCCATGTTGAGTTATTTTGAAAATACCCATATATTTATGTGACTGGTTTTTAATTCATTTTATAATTATGAACTATGCCTATAAATAATGTCTACCGATTATGTCAGGCCTCTGAGCCAAAACCAAGCCATCGCATCCCCTGTGACTTGCACGTATACTCCCAGATGGCGTGAAGTAACCAAAGAATCACAAAAGAAGTGCAAATGCCCTGCCTCACCTTAACCGATGACATTCCACCACAAAAGAAGTGAAAATGGCTGGTCCTTGCCTTAAGCGATGATATTATCTTGTGAAATTCCTTTTCCTGGCTCATCTTGGCTCAAAAAGCTCTCCCACTGAGCACCTTGTGACCCCCACTCCTGCCCGCCAGAGAGCAACCCCCCTTTGTAATTTTTGTTTACCTACTCAAATCCTATAAAATGGCCCCACCCTTATCTCCCTTCATTGACTGTTTTTGGACTCAGCCCACCTGCACCCAGGTGAAATAAACAGCCATGTTGCTCACACAAAGCCTGTTTGGTGGTCTCTTCACACGGACACGCATGACAGATTATAAATTTGGCATACTCAGCCAGGCATGGTGACTCATGCCTATAATCCCAGAACTTTGGGAGGCTGAGGTGGGTGGGTCATCTAAGATCAGGATCACCTGAAGTCCTGTACCCGAGCAGGTCTTGATAGCATGTGCCTATAATCATAGCTACTCAGAAGGCTGAGGCAGGAGGATCTGGGTTCACTACAACCTCCACCATGCTTGAGCTCAGGAGGTGGTAGTTACAGTAAGCCCAGATTGCACCACTGCACTCCAGCCTGAGGGACAGAGAGAGACTTCATCTCAAAAAAAAAAAAAAAAAAAAAAAAAAAAAGTATGTCCTACATAATATGTTGTAAATGAAAGAAAAGCAAGTGAAGTGAATGAGAAGAAACAAGAGTCTTTATAGGTACGTACCAAGACGTTAATTAGCTGGAGAGGAGGGCATGTACATGTTCAACTTTACAAAATACTACGAAATTCCTGCAATATATGAGAGTTCCTGTGTTCCTCCATGGTTATTTCTCTCATTATATCTCAAGTGCCTAGCATAATGCTTAATACACATACAGCATAATGATATTTGATAGATGAATGAAGGAACAACAGTCAGGGTTTATTTACCATAGGGGCTGTCCAAAATACAAGTCCAGCATCAACTCCTACTAGAGGCATATAGGGGCAGACCCAGGATTATGCAAGGGTCTGCTCAGAGATGCAAAGTAGAGCACACTACAAGGAAGGAATAGTGACAAGGAAACAGTCAAACTCCAGGTGAGAAAAATGTGACAGGACAGGTGGGACATGGCAGCAAAGCAATCTGACCATAGGCAATATGCAGAGATCCAGGCCCTGAATTCTTAACTGGTGGGAACCCTAACTATGAGGGCAAGACCCCAGGTTCTGAAGGCAGGTAACAGTAAGGCAGAGACCTAGTGTTAGAGAAGCAATTAGCTTTTATGAAAGGAAAGAGACGTGGTGGTGTAAAGTATTGTAAGGAGGACTGTGGCACTGAGTGGAAGCTAAAGAAAATCCCAGAGTTAACATCAGATTGGATCTGTCAGACTTCATCTATGCCTTTAAATTTCAGTCCTAGATCCCCAATTGCCAATGAATGTTGTGAACTCCAAAAATCTAAGACAGATCTCAGTTAATTTAGAAAGTTTATTTTGCCAGCGTTGAGGACGTGCACCCGTGACACAGTCTCAGGAGGTCCTGATGACATGTACCCAAGGTGGTCAGAGCACAGTTTGGTTTTATACATTTCAGGGAGACATGAGACACGAATCAACATACATAAGATGAACATTGTTTCATTCTGGAAAGGTGGAACAACTGGAAGCTTGGAGGGGACTTCCAGGTCATGCGTAGATAAGAGACAAATGGTTGCATTCTTTTGAGTTTCTTTTCTTTTTTTTTCTTCAGTTTTCAAAATGTCTTTAATAAGTAAATAAAGGGGTGATGTAAAATGTTGCAATTTGCTTGGTAAATCTTAATTGTGAAATTTCTTCTTCTTTTGGAACTTTCTTCCTGCTGCATTTGCTGCTTTTTCAGCCAAGATCTCTGAGTACTTCCTTCTTTTGAGTTTCTGATTAGCCTCTCCAAAGGAAACAATCAGATTTGCATTTATCTCAATGAGCAGAGGGGTGACTTTGAATAGGATGGGAAGGAAGTTTGCCCTAAGCAGTTCCCAGCTTGACTTTTCCCTTTAGTTTAGTAATCTGGGGTGGGCCAAGATATTTTTCTTTCACATTTCCCCCCTTTTCTTTTATAAAATCTTTTGGAGAAAACATATTAGAAGAAAATCAGTCTCTGATCTCAGGTTTCATCTAATTTCTCATGGCTACAATGGGTTATTCCTAGGCAGACAGGTCCTGAGTTAATTAGGAAAGCTCATTTTTTAGAAGGTTGTGAAGCTTCATATCCTTTGAAGATAAAATAGGGGGAGGAAGGGAGAAAAACAGCAATAAACAAAATAACAATCCTGGAAAATTGATATAGGTCACACTACTTTGAAATCCTTACACTGGAGGCAGGTAGGAAAGTGGCTTATGTATGTAAATAGTTTGCTGTTACTTTCTTTTTTTTTTTTTTTTTTTTTTTTGGCATTCTGATGTGGCTTTTTAGCATTCCATCTCTTTTTTTTTTTTTTTTTTTTATTATACTTTAAGTTCTAGGGTACATGTGCATGACGTTTATATCATGTATAACTCCCCAATGCAATCCCTCCCTCCTCCCCCCTCCCCATCATAGGCCCCAGTGTGTGATGTTCCCCTTCCCGAGTCCAAGTGATCTCATTGTTCAGTTCCCACCTATGAGTGAGAACATGCGGTGTTTGGTTTTCTCTTCTTGTGATAGTTTGCTAAGAATGATGGTTTCCAGCTGCATCCATGTCCCTACAAAGGACGCAAACTCATCCTTTTTTCTGAAGTTTGAATTGTCTAGCTTCAGTTCACAGGACTTTACAAAAGCACAACTTAGTTTTCAGTGACTCCAAATTAGGAAAAATGGGCGATAAAAAGAAGAAAAAAAAAATTGAGGACATTATTTTGAAGACTTGTAGTCAAGAAAAATTAGAATTTGGTCCAAACTGTAGAAAATAATAAAAATTGAAATACACTAGGCGAGACCTAGAATCTAACAGCAGGTGTAGTATAGGTTTTGAAACACAATTATTCCCTCTCCAGTTTTCAATTTTTTCTAGAGACAAATCATGATAGAATTGGTTTGCTTTATGATACTTGGCCAAATTGTTTGTATACAGTTCAGCAAGGGTAATTATTTTTTTACATAGGCTTTTAAATTAGCTTTGATAGAAGTTTGTTTCATGGAAGGAATCTCAGATAAGACTTTTTAAAAGCTGAGCATAGCCATAGATTTGTACCATCAAATACCTGTGAGCTGGGGGATTTCCTGTCCTCTTGAGGTGCAAAATATTAACACTTCCATCAACTCATTTTAGCTCAGATAATGTTTTTTTTTTTTCCTCCTGAAGTTCTGTTTTTTGTGGCCTGATGCTAACAATGTTTTCTTCCAACATTATATTTTGTGTACTGCAGAAGGTCTTTTCTTTTGTCTTTTGGTAACTGGCTTAACAGATTTTATGTTTTATTGAAATAGTTCCTATGTTATTGTAGCAGGGTGAGCCACAGACAAAACTCCTCAGACACCAAGTTAAAGAAGGAAGGGGTTTATTCAGCCGGGAGCATCGGCAAGACTCTTGTCTCAAAAGCCAAGATCCCCAAGTGAGCGATTCCTGTCTCTTTTAAAGGCTCACAACTCTAAGGGGCTGCCTGTGAGAGGGTCATGATTGAGCAAGCAGAGGGTACGTGACTGGGGGCTGCATGCACCAGTAATTAGATTGGAAAAAAACAAGATAGAGATTTTCACAGTGCATTTCTATACAATGTCTGTAATCTATAGATAACATAACCAATTAGGTAAGGGATCGATCTTTAACTACCAGGCCCAGGGTGCAGTGCCGGGCTGTCTGCCTGTGGATTTCATTTCTGCATTTAGTTTTTACTTCTTCTTTCTTTGGAGGCAGAAATTGGGCATAAGATGATATGAGAGGTGGTCTCTTCCCTTATTATTATTATTATTATTATTATTATTATTAAGTCTGGTTTGCTTAGCAAAAACTGAGATTTAAAAAAAATAATTAAGGTTATTACATCCTTATATTCTCCTGTATGTGCCTGTATGTGATTTTTTTTTTTTTTTTTTGAGAGATGGAGTCTCACTGTGTTGCCCAGGCTGGAGTACAGTGGCATAATCTCAGCTCACTGCAATCTAGGTTACAGTGACTCATCTGCCTCAGTCTTCCTAGTAACGGGGATTACAGGCATACCCCACCATGCCTGGCTAGTTTCTGTATTTTTAGTAGAGATGGGTGATTTGTTTTATGCGACCACTAGAGCCGTCACCAGAGGAAAAGACAAGTAGGCAAGATAAAAAGGAAACTTTAACCAGCACTTTGGGAGGCCGAGACGGGCGGATCACGCGGTCAGGAGATCGAGACCATCCTGGCGAAAACTGTGAAACCCCGTCTCTACTAAAAAATACAAAAAACTAGCCGGGCGAGGTGGCGGGCGTCTGTAGTCCCAGCTACTCGGGAGGCTGAGGCAGGAGAATGGCGTGAACCCGGGAGGCGGAGCTTGCAGTGAGCTGAGATCCGGCCACTGCACTCCAGCCCCGGCAACAGAGCAAGACTCCGTCTCAAAAAAAAAAAAAAAAAAAAGGAAACTTTATTAGCTAGCCAATGTGAAGGAGGAAAGGGCAAACTTCACCAGTCTCCGGCGGCGGAGGCCGAGGAAGTCGTTCTGGCATTCTCGGGCGCAGTTCCTGGGTCCCACGTATAAGGAGGGGCCGAGGAAGTTCGCTCCTCGCGCCTGCCAGGAGCGGCTTTTCTGGGAGTGGGAGGGCAATAGGTGGGACACAGGCGTGTCGGGGGGCGTTCTGTAGGTGCGGCCAGGTAAATCTCAGTCTCTTCGGATTGATGTCACCTGGTGTATGCCCGGTTGATCTGCACCTTCCCGGGCGCTGGCTACATTTTCGCACGCACGGGAAAAGTTGGTGATGAAGAACCTGGAAGTATGCCATCTTAGTCACCTTTGTTCTTTGTTTCCCTCTCCCTCCGTCCAGACAGTCCAACCTTTTATTGATTATGATGATTGGGGGTGCTGTTGTCTGTCTAGCTGCTTCCTGCTGTTAGGGGGCAGCGTCATGAGGGTCTGTGGTTGGCACCTGGACGTAGGGATGCAGGAGCATCTGGTTGAAGGTAACGCGGGTGATCTCTTGCTCTTTGGCTTGGAGAAATTTGGTTAAAAGGGGGGCCAAACATAGGATAAGACAGAGAATTAGTATAGGGATGAGAAATGGGAGCATCTGTTGCACTACTGGTAATAACCATATAGGTGGACCTGGGGTTAAGGGAGTGTTGTAGTTTTTTAATTTTGTTTTAATGCGTTTTAGGGTTTGGATATTAATGTCAACTAGACCTGACTCATTTATGTAATAGCAACATTCTTCTCCTAAGAAAAGACATGTTCCTCCTTTTTCAGCTGTAAGAAGATCTAGTGCTCTCCTGTTCTGTGCTGCCACCTGAGCTACTGAAGTGATTTGGTGTTGTAAAGAGGGTAGACTTTCAGCCGACGCCTCTATGGCTTCTTGAATTTGGGCGGTTAGAGATCGAGTAGATTGTACGGAATGGGCAAGTGCCCTAGTTCCAAGCCCTGATGCCACTAAGGAGGAGGCCAGAGAGATCCCAATGACTAAGGGAAGGAAGACGGCCCATTTCTGGAGATTATTCGGAGGAGAGTTAAATTGTAAAGTGAGCTCATCCACTTCTGCTTTGCTGTATAGGGTTAAACTAGGTACTAGGGACACTGGAATGCAGAGGGATTGGCTGATAGATGCATGGTTAAGGACCTTGAAGAGGGTTTTATTACACCAGAAATAACCTCCAACGGGGGCTGTCTGGGTCTTATTGGGTGACTGGGTGTGCTTACACCAGAAGGAGTTTGGGGCAGAGTAGCAGAAAGGGAGGATTAGATTTTCTGGGTTTTGGTATAGTGGGACTTGGAGTAAGAACGGTTTTTGGGAGGTGCCTGTAGAGTAGGTTGTAGCCTTGAAAGCAGTAGGTAAGGGGACTGCCACTAAGGGGGCTCTTTCAAGGGCTGCACAGAGGAAACACTGGGAGAGATTTGTTATGTGAGCTGCCTGTGTTAGGTTTAACCCTTGACGAACAAGTCTAGTGTCTGGAGTATTGTTTGGTTTTAGTTAAGACTAGGCCAGAGATCAGACACTGGTTTGCCTAGTGCCTTAGGTGCCTAAAGGTCTAAAACAATTATTAGAGGAGATATAAGAAGCAGGTAATAGAATGATGACAGTAATAGAATGAGGACAGAATAGTTAGGAAGGAGCCGAGGAAGAGCAGGGCAGGAATAGACTGAAGAGGAAGGCGGAATGAGAGTAAGAGACAGCTACTGATAAGGCAAGAATGAGAGGGAGTGTGGAAGGTGGGTAGGCAGAAGTACCAAGGGATGGAAGGAGTGGCAGCCTCAACAATGGTAAGCGGGACTGAGGAGGAGGGCAGAATTACAGCGAGAGCGGAAGAGGAAGGTGGAGCCAAAAGAGAAGGTGGGGTCGGAGCGGGAAGAGGAGGTGGAGTATACGGCAGGAGTGGAAGTGGGAGGGGGAAGCTGACACGGGCAAGTCAGACAGGAAAGATGACTCTTTCCTTTCTGACTTTGCTAGGTCCGTGCCTTAGCCAACTTGACTTGGGCCAAGGAACATTGGCTACACAAGTCTGGTCGAGAACACAAGTCTTAAAACTTTTGTATATAATTTATTTTAGACTAGCTTAAGCGCTGGCAGAAATTACTGAGGTCGATTAAAATGTTACGGTCCATTCGTGGCATGGAAGGAGGACTCCTCGGACCTTGGGGGGGCCCTGTGGAGGGGTCTCCTCCCGGGTTCGGCACCAACTGATTTGTTTTATGCGACCACTAGAGCTGGCGACAGAGGAAAAGGCAAGTAGGCAAGATAAAAAGGAAACTTTATTAGCTAGCCAATGTGAAGGAGGAAAGGGCAAAGTTAACCAGTCTCCAGTGGCAGAGGCCAAGGAAGTCGCTCTGGCATTCTCGGGCGCAGTTCCTGGGTCCCGCGTATGAGGAGGGGCTGAGGAAGTTCGCACCGCGCACCTGCCGGGAGCAGCTTTTCTGGGAGTGGAAGGGCAATAGGCGGGACACGGGTGTGTCGGGGGGCGTTCCGTAGGTGCGGCCAGGTAAATCTCGGTCTCTGTCGGATTGACGTCACCTGGTGCATGCCCGGTTGATCTGCACCTTCCCGGGCACCGGCTACATTTTCACACACGCGGGAAAAGTTGGTGATGAAGAACCCGGAAGTACGCCATCTTAGTCACCTTTGTTCTTTGTTTCCCTCTCCCTCTGTCGAGACAATGGGGTTTCACCATATTGGCCAGGCTGGTCTCGAATTGCTGACCCCAAGTGATCCACCCGCCTTGGCCTCCCAAAGTGCTGGGATTAAAGGCGTGAACCACTGTGCCCAGTCCTATATGTGCTTTTAAAGTCTTTGTGACATTGAGTTACAGGGCTTTGACTCCTGGGTCTAAAAAGAACATCATGTCCTGCTAAATCTATTATTTAATTTAATATAACTTTAGATTCTACATTATGAGTTTGTCTATAAGTATTTATCCCATTGCATTTACCTAATTATTTTATTTCAATCATTTATCTAGATTATTTATAAAACTGTGGTTGTCATCATTTAAAGTTATGGAATTACCATTGCAAAATTATAACTAAGACAATGAAAAAGATTTGACCTAACTGACTCCATCTTGCTTCTAACCACCAAGCTATCCTTGTTCATTCCTGGATGTAGGCTGAACTAACTTTGGAATAACTTAGTTTATAGTTTAGCTTTGAAAGAAAGATGATAACAGTCCTTTCCCAAAACAAACCTTACTGCCTGTGGGCTAGACCTCTGAAAGCCACAAGATTAGAAGTCATGGTAATTTTACTAAATTCAAGATGTTGGCAGGGCTTGGTGGCTCATGCTTATAATCCCAGCACTTTGAGAGGCTGAAGTGGGCAAATTACATGAGTCCAGGAGTTTGAGGCCAGCCTGGCCAACATGGCAAGACCCCATCTATAAAAAAATACAAAAATTAGCTGGGAACAGCGGCACATGCCTGCAATTCCAGCTATTTGGGAGGCAGAGGCATGAGAAGCACTTGAACCCAAGAGGCAGAGGTTGCAGTGAGCTAAGATCATGCCACTGCACTACAGCCTGGGTGACAAAGTGAGACTCAGTCTCAAAAAAATAAAGGGAGGGCATGGTGGCTCATACCTGTAATCCCAGCACTTTGGGAGGCCAATGTGGGCGGCTCACAAGGTAAGGATATCGAGATCACCCTGGCTAACAAGGTGAAACTCTGTCTCTACTAAAAATACAAAAAACTAGCTGGATGTGGTGGCATACATCTGTAGTTCCAGCTACTTGGGAGGCTGAGGCAGGAGAATTACTTGAACTTGGTGATTTGTTTTTCTAAGACCACCAGAGTGAGCACAAAAGAACCAGCGAGTAGGCAAGGCTAGGAGTAAAACTGCAAATTTATTTTTTGGTCACCTAGCTTCAGGGAAGAAGGTGTGGAGGGTGAGGTCTGTCGGCCTCCGGCAAAGGAGGCCGAGAGAGTCACCCAGTGGAGCTCTCGGGCGGAGTTGCTGCAGTCCCAACAGGAGTAGGGGCTGAGGAAGTGTGCATGGCGCATCTGCCAGGAGCAGATTTTCTGGGAGTGGGAGGGCAATAGGCAGGACATGGGCATGTCAGGGGGCATTCCATGGGTGAGGCCAGGTAAATCTTGGTCTCTTCGGATTGACATCAACTGGCGCATGCCCGGTTGTTCTGCACCTTCACGGGCGCTGGCTGCATTTTCGCACACGCGGGAAAAGTTGGTGATGAAGAACCCGGAAGTGCGCCATCTTGCCTCCGTTCGTCCAAACAGTCCAACCTTTTATTGATAATAGTGATAAAGGGGCGCCGTGATCTGTCTGGCTACTTCCTGCTGTTAAGGGGCGTCATTAAGGTCGGGGTCTATGGTTGGTATTTGGACGTACAGATGCAGAAGCATTTGGTTGAAGGTGACGCGGGTGATTTCTTGAATCTTGGCACGGAGAAATTTGATCAAAATGGGGGTAAAACATAAAATAAGGCACACTATTAGTATAGGAATGAGGAATGAAAGCATTTGTTGGAATATGGGCAAAACTCAGAAGGATGGTCCCGGCAAGGTTGGGGTATTAAGGTTCTGTATTTCAGTTTTTATTTTATTGAGGGTTTCAATGTTAGTGTCTACTAGGCCTGACTCGTTAACATAATAGCAGCACTCTTCTCCAAGGAAGAGACAAGTGCCTCCTTTTTCAGCTGTAAGTAAATCTAAAGCCCATCTGTTCTGGGCGGCTACTTGGGCTATTGAGGTAATTTGGCACTGCAGGGAGGCTAAGCTCTCAGCTGAAGCTTCTATGGCTTATTGTATGTGAGCCTGTAAAGATTTACCTGACTGGACAGAGTAAGCAAGTGCTCCTGTTCTAAGTCCAGAGGCCACTAAAGAAGAGGCCAGAGAGATTCCAATTACTAAGGGGAGAAAAACAGCCCATTTTTGTAAGCGATTGGCAGGAGGATCTAGCTGCAGTGTCAGTTCGGCTAGTTCAGCCTTGCTATACAGGGTGAGGCTGGGCACTAAGAATACTGGGACACAGAGAGATTGAGATTGAGTTGTGACAGTTTGGTTAAAGGTTTTAGAAAGGGACCCATTGCACCAGAAATAGCCTCCAATGGGGGCTGTTTGGCCTCCATTGGGCACCTGAGTATGATTACACCAGGATGAATTTGGGGTTGAATAACAAAAAGGAAGGATTGGGCTATTAAGGTCTAGCACAGTAAAATAAGTAGAATTGGTGGGGATATGGGACAGAAGGGTGTAAGGGTTGGGAACTACAGGGTGCGTTGGACGGATAGCTTCATTGACTAGCCAAAGATCCTGTACTAACCTATACGTTCCGTCTGCCTTCTTAACTGGAAGTATTGGAGTGTTACAGGGGGAATGTGTGTGGACCAGAATATGTTGGCTAAGTAGTCGTGTGATAATTGGCTTTAAACCTTGTAGATGTGTCAGAGAGAGAGAGAATTGGGGGCGGTTTGGGAAACGAGTGGGATCTTTGAGCTTGACAAGAACTGGTGGGTGGTGGGCCGCTATGACCAGGGTGGAAGTATCCCACACTTGAAGGTGTACAGAAATAGGGAAGATGGGGGTGGCGGCGACATAGGAGGAGCGTGTGTGCCTGCACAAAGCATGAGCAGCAGGTCGTGAGGGGGTTGAAGGGGAGTGGATGGGTTGGTGGGAATGTATATGGAGGCCTTTAAGGTGCTCAGGATGTCTCAGCCTAGTAAAGGGATAGGGCATGAGGGTATAATGAGCAACGAGTGCGCAAAGTAGTTGTTGGCCAGGCAGCAATTAAGGAGTGGAGTTTTTCGTGGAGTGGATGGCTTTCCGCTTACTCCTACTACAGAGATATTGAATGGAAGGCTAGGTCCAGAGAAGGACGGTAAAACAAAATAGGTAGCCCCGCTGTCGATTAAAAAATTAATTGTCTTACCCGCTACCAGGAGAGTTACCTGCGGCTTGGCGAGGGTGATGGGGGTCCCCAAGTTTTGGCACCTTCAGTTGTCATCCTCCAGATGTAGGAGCTGGAAGGAGCTCCCAGGATCCTGGGAAAGGGGTCACTTGGACACACAGCACCTGTTCTCAGGGTGGGGCAATCAGACTTCCAGTGTCCTCCCTGTTGGCAAGCAGGGCAGGGGGTTGCTGGTGGACGAGGGTTAGGACATTCACTGGCCCAATGTCCTGATGCCTTGCACTTAAAGCAAGGCTGCATTGGGGCTTGGGGACCTTGCAGACACCTGTTGGCATAGTGTCCTGCCTTGCCACACTTATAGTAGGCTCCTTTTGTAGCCTTGGAGTCTGCGGGGTGTGTGCTCTCTGGTCTGGGGTTATGACTGGGCTGTAAAGCCGCTGCTAGGAGCTGTGCCTTCTGTTTGAGGTGAGCCTGTCGCTGTGCCTCAGCCATCTCCTCTCTGGAGTTATAGACCTTAAAGGCTAATTTAACTAGGCCTTGTATTGGTGTCTGAGGACCATCCTCTACCTTTTGAAGTTTTTTACGAATGTCAGGAGCTGATTGAGAAATGAAATAAGACACCAAAATGGTGGCCCCTGTGGGGGAGGCCGGTTCTAACCAGGTATATTGGGTTAGAGCCTCAGTCAGCCTATTTAAGAATGTGGCTGGATTTTCTTCCGGATTTTGAATAATTTCTTTTAATTTGTTAAAATTTACAGTTTTGTTTGAGGCTGCTTGCATACCAGCCAACAAACACTGGACCATTATGTCTCGCCTATGGCGCCCAGGCTGGACTACTTGGTAGTCCCAGTCTGGGTCTGCCGAGGGGACTGCTTGCTCCCATAGTGGAATGGCGGTGCCAGTTAAATGTAGTTGGTTGGCGTGCTGCCTGGCGGCCGCTAGGATGCACTCTTGCTCCTCAGGGTTTAGGGTAGAGGTTAGGATAACCTGGAGGTCATGCCAAGTTAAGTCATAGGCCTGACAAAGGTATCTAAATTCCTTTATGTATATTGAAGGATTAGCTGAGAAATCCCCTAAACGCTTCTCAATTTTGGAAAGGTCAGCCAGTGAAAAAGGGACATGTACTCTGACTATCCTCTCTGTCCCAGCTACCTCTCGCAAAGGCGCTAACACTGTAGGAGGGTGTGGGGCAGGAGTGGGGGTGTCAGCAGGGCACTTAGAGCAGGTGTGTGCAGAGACAGGGGACCCTAGGTGGCCGGCTGAGGACGTGGAAGGGGGCACGGGTGCGAGCGGACTATCAGTCGATGAGGAGCAAGGAGGAGGAGTCTGGGCAGGAAGGGAGGGCGTGGAGAGAGCAGGGAGAGAAGGAGGAGTATAGGGCAGGTCGGGATGAGAGCGTGAGGCCCAAAAGCCTTGTATGTAATTAATTTCGGACCACTTGCCTAGCTGCTGGCAGAAATTGCTGAGGTCGATCACGCCACAGTGGAAAGGAAAATTAACTGCTTCCTCCCAAGGTCTTGTTCGAGCTGTAAGGTTTTTAAATTGGCTAGGAGGCACCCTAAGGGGGTTCTCTTCAAAATTTTGGACTAGGGGTTTCCCATTTGTTTCCTCTTTACTTACACAATGGAAATGGAAGTGGATCTCTGCCTGGCTTCAAAGCGTCCTTTGGAATCACCAGAGACAGACTGGAGGCTTTTGGAGCCAAGGTGGAGATTACCTTCAGGTGGACGTCTCTGTCCTGAACGGGTCTCCCGAGCCACGTGGTGGCTCAAAAGTGGGCTTCAGACCTGCGCAGGATTTTTGGCCGAGGGAGATAAAGAGGAGACAAGGGCCCTTACCCCAGAGAGGCCGTGAGAGTGAGGGAAGCTGGTCTCAGGTCCTGGTCCGTCTGCGGCGTGGGAGCAGGAGGAGGTTCCTCAACCCTTAGAGGCCTGAGGAGGGGTCTCCTCCTGGGTTTTCGGCACCAACTGATTTGTTTTTCTAAGACCACCAGAGCAAGCACAAAAGAACCAGTGGGTAGGCAAGGTTAGGAGCAAAACTGCAAATTTATTTTTTGGTCACCTAGCTTCAGGGAAGAAGGTGTGGAGGGTGAGGTCTGTCAGCCTCTGGCAAAGGAGGCTGAAAGAGTCCCACGGTGGAGCTCTCGGGCGGAGTTCCTGCAGTCCCGACAGGAGTGGGGGCTGAGGAAGTGTGCACGGCGCGTCTGCCGGGAGCGGCTTTTCTAGGAGTGGGAGGACAATAGGCGGGACACAGGCGTGTCGGGGGGCGTTTCATAGGTGCGGCCAGGTAAATCTTGGTCTCTTCGAATTGACGTCACCTGGCGCATGCCCAGTTGATCTGCACCTTCACAGGCGCCGGCTGCATTTTCGCGTGTGCGGGAAAAGTTGGTGATGAAGAACCCGGAAGTGCGCCATCTTGCCTCCGTTCGTCCAAACACTTGGGAGGTGGAGGTTACAGTGAGCCGAGATCGTGCCACTGCACTCCAGCCTGGGTGACAGAGCAAGACTCCATCTCAAAACAACATACATAAGTACATACATACAAACATATATACATAAAATAAAAAGATGTAGCTTATTACACCAATATCAATCTCTTAATTATTAAAGATTACACAAGCAAAGATCATTCTGTCTTGGGCTGGTTTTAGAGTTTTGTAACCCCTATGCCAAATTTTGACACTTTGTAGTATTTGACAGGGATAAGTATGAAATTGCTTGATTAATAAGTACAAAACAAAAATGTATGCTGGCAATTCTTAAGACATTTCTAATATTACTTTACCAATAATTTTAAAGCTAGCTTATTTATTAAAGATTTTACTTAAATTACATAAACTTGAATAAGGATTGACTAGTCTTTTCTTTTTTCCCAATAAAGTATTTGATTCAAGCACTTTTATTTTATTAAGCCAATTAATTAGAGCTCTTTTACCTATTTTCAGTAGTGAAACATAACATAACATACAAATACATAGACATATTAGGCATGCTGATAAAAGTATATGTGATAGATTTACGAAAACCTTTTTTTCCTCTTAGACTTCCAAATTTTTAGGATAATCTATTTCACAACCCCAGGCAGTTGTCAGGCAAACAGCCTCAAATTTGCAAATTAAAGGAAATGACTCAGGTGAAAAGCAAATAGCAAAATTTACATCATAAGGTACAGAGAGAAAAAGTCTGATGGTGCTAGAGGGAGATTAAAGATAGATGCCAAATCAAACATAAAATTACATAAATCTATCATAAGATTGGGTAAGGAGACCAGTTTTATTTAGATAGGAGCTACCTATCTTTTAACTGGATCTCTGAGCTGTGGACAGAGTCCACACTGATTCCTGGGTCTCCAAAATGGGAGAATTATTATAAGGTTAGACCACATGATGCTTTTACACTACACTTAAAAAATTTTTTTTTAAGCAAAGACATTTCTAAGTGTCTAAAACACACTCTTCCTTAAAAAGCCAAGAGCAAACTCTGTTTGCAATAACCATGTTAGCCAAAAACAAAAACAAGAAAGCAGGTAACACAATACAAAAGTAAACAGTTTAAGAGCTGAGAGGACCTTGTCTGTTTGCATTCTTGTTTCTCGCCCAAAGGGAGTCTAGTGTCTTCTCTGTTTTCTTTAAGGAACCCTAGGCTATTATAAACTATTTTATGTTCCCCATGCAGCAGAGGGTATAAGAGAAAGGAGAGAGAGCAGAAACAAATAAGTGAAGAAAACAGAATTCAGTCAACTGAGAAGAAAAAAACTTTTGCTCAAAAAAAGAGAAAAGATCCTAGGAGAAAAGCAAAAATAAAAACATGAGGGTCTTTTAAATACAAACACACACATACGCACACATACACACACACATCTTGGATGTTAGCTTTTAATTAAGCTGACTTTCAGGCATTGAGCTCCTTTAAAACAATTTTTAAAAAATATCTTTACCATATTTCTGCTAGGACAAATTGCTGCTATTTCAAAAGTATACCCATTGCTCTTTCAGTTTGGCCTGATTAGCAAAAAGGCCACCTTGCTATGTAAATAAAGCCTATTAGTAATCAAAATCAAAGCCTTTCTTCTTTTTTTCTTTTTGCTGGTGTATTTCTCTGCTACCACACCACCGTTTTTGTTGTTGTTTTTGTTTTGTTGTTGTTGATGTTATTGTTGTTGTCATTGTTGTTTTTCTGGAAATTTAGCCATGTCAGAGGCCTTGTTCCATAATTTGGAGTGTCCTTTGGATTTGGTCTAGTTGGATAGAGTTTATCAAACCCAATGGGAAAAAGACAGAAACAACAACAAAAACAGAGGCAAAAAGCAACAAAACAAATGTTAAGCAAAACAAATAATTGCTCAGCTTATATAATTACCAAGCACTCTAATGATGAGGAGAAATTAAGACCAGCCAGTTCAAAATCTTAACTTTAACCAAGACAAACCCCACTTCATTTATTTGCCTAGGAATGGGTTTCAGGCTGAAGGCTGCTCTCTACCATCCTGGAAGTGGGGGGCAGCACAGGGGAACTCATCTGGCTGGGTGTGGTGGCTCGCACCTGTAATCCCAGCATTTTGAAAGAGCAGGGCAGGCAGATCACTTGAGGTTAGGAGTTCAAGACCAGCCTAACCAACATGTTGAAACTCTGTCTCTACTAAAAATACAAAAATTAGCTGGGCATGGTGATGAAAGCCTGTAATCCCAGCTACTCAGGAGGCTGAGGTAAGAGAATCATTTTAACCCAGGAGGCAGAGATTGCAGTGAGCTGAGATCATGCCACTGCACTCCAGCCTGGGTGAAAGAGTGAGACTCTGTCTCAAAAAAAAAAAAAAAAAAAAAAAAAAACTCATCTTCCCTGTTGGAAGTGAGCTCAAACTCCATAAAGGAGTTACCTGCCTTCCATCATTATGGAATCAGGGAAAACTTACCCTCCTTGTATTGGAAGCAAGTAAAATTAAAAAAAAAAAAAAAAAAAAAAAAAAAGGAGTTATATACCAAAATAAAATTTAGATCTCAACCAAATTTTTGAAGATCAGGGATTCTCTGGTGAGGGTGCTTCCAGACCTCAGCAAATTATCTTATTAGCCTGAGCCATAAAGATAGCTCAAGCTGACACCAAACACCAATAGGAGATTTGTCAAAGGTCAGGGGCACCTCTACTCAGAATCCCTCTGTGGTTACCAAAATGTGAAACCCTAAAATAAGAGAGAGCTCTCAGTAAATTTGGAAAGCTTATTTTGCCATGGTTTAGGACATGAGCCCATTACAGCCTCAGGAGGTTCTGATGACATGTTCCCAAGGCAGTCAGACGAGTTTGGTTTTATACATTTCAGGGAGACATGAAACATCAATCAATATATGTAAGATGAACATCATTTTGATCTGGAAAGGCAAGAAAACTGGAAGCTTGGAGGGGGATTCCAGGTCATACGTAGATTGTTGTAACTGAATGAGTTAGAGAAATACCATACTTTGAGACAAATTCAAGAGTCCTTTATTAGCCAGCAACCGAGAGCCGCTAGTGCTCAAAATTTTCTCAGCTCCAAAGAAGGGGCTTGATTTTCTTTTATACTTTGGTTTAGAACAGGAAGGGGGGGAGTCTAGATAAAACAATTCTTACAGAATTAAAGCAGACTAAAAGTTACAAGGATAAATGGTTACAGGAAAGCAAATAGTTCCGGGTGTAGGGGCTTCAAATCTATCACAAGGTGATAGATGCAGGGCTTTGGACGTTATCAACCGGATACAAACGCGGGGGCTCCGGTGCTACTAACCAGGCAAATTCCTGGGAATTGTGGATATAGCTTGCCACAATATCTTATCAGTTAATTACATTCTTGGATATGCTGGGAGTCAGCTTGCACAAGTTAAGTCCTTGAGGAAGGAGGGTGGGTAAGGGGCTGCAAATGAAACAGCCAAGATGGAGTCTGTCTGGCTCTCTGAGCTAAGGGAGAGTCAATTCAGGTTAAAACCAGACAAGGTATCACATTCCCCACTTGTGTTTTTGAGGAATCAAATCATTGATTCCTCAGTTACAACACGGGGGTTATATTGTGTTTTAAGATACCTAAGCTTGACAGAGCTATGTATTGCTTTATAAAGTTAAGAAACCAATTTAATATAGAAGGCCTGAAGACTAAGTCTGATAATAGGAGGAGAAGAGGTCCAGCTAAACTAGTGATTAGAGTAGTTAGTCACAGATTCCAGTTAAACATGCTTTGGTACCAGGGGGTGTTATTTTCCCATTCCTGTTGGTGTCTATCTAGATTCTCTCGAACTTTTTGGAGAATATATTTTATGACCCCAGACTGATTGGCAGAGAAGCTACAACTCTCTCCCAGAGCGGCACATAACCCTCTTTGGGAGAGAAATAGGAGATCTAACCTTCGGCGGTTGTGAAGATCTACTTCAGCTGGAGACTCTACTTGGGTATGTAGTATATTTATGGCTGATTGGAGATTGCTTAAATCAGCATCTACTTGTTGAGACAGGGACATTAACCCAGTTTCTCCCTGAACCAGGGCAGCCACGCCAATGGCTGCTGATCGAGCTATGCTAAGCTGGCCATAAAGGGTACAAGGAGTGGGGTGGCTCAATGAAACCTGGAATGTAATTCAGGGGGAGCGATGAGAAGTTGCCCTTCTGGCCAGCTATACACGTAGACCTGGGGGAGCACATGAACCAATACACACAGGAGAGGTCCTGGTTCAGTCCCATTGATGCAGTCTGTGAGACATGAAGTGCAGGCTAACCAGGTATTCTTAGGTGCCTGGTAGGAGACTGAGGCACTTAAGGAAGTAAGTAGACACTGATTACAGGTAGCCTGAAAGGGAGAAGCAGGTAAGTTATATCTGGTGCTAATTAAATAGCAAATGTTTCTGGAAACGTCTCCTAATGTGAGGGCATGGGGACATGTACGACAAGAAAGAAGGCCAATTTTAAGCATGGCTTCTACTCCTAATCCAACATAACCAGGGGGGTTGGCTTTTAGGTACAACCAACAGTCTCAGGCTAGTTTAGGCTGGGTGAGATTAGGAGGTGATGTAACCAGCCCAGAATGGACATCAGGCTGGGTTGGAGGTGTTGTCTTTGCAGTTGAGGTTTAGGAACCAGGAATGGTGGTGGAACAGTTAGTTTGACCCTGTCTGGGTGTTTTTGGAACATAGGGTCGCCTAAATCCGTTAAAGACTTTATTGGCTTAGGAGGACTTCATGAGACCAGGATTTTCTTCTGGATGGTTAACATAGTTCCAACATCAAATCCTGGGATATAAAGCCTTAATCCCCACGACATGCCATAATACCACTGAGCTAAATTAGGGTTATAGACAGTTATAGTAAGGGGATTACAATTTCTCTTAATACACTGTTTAGGTCAGGAAGCACAAGCTATGGAAAGGGTGGAAGATTGGGTTGATCCCCCAGAGTAGGTGGCCAAGTTTACACATGCCCAGTCAGGGCAGAAAAACTGGTAAGAATCTTGACAACTAGAGTCAGGGTGATTTCCAAGACAGGTAAAAATCAACATTCTGGAGTCCTTTTTCTGCACCTTTGGAGTTTCCACACCCAGTCTGGCTTCTGGAGTGTCCAAATCCTGCAGCAAGGTCAACGTTACCCGCTCCTATGGCTGGCAGATTGCATTGTTCTCCATGAGTATGGGCAGGCTCTGGGAACAAAGCACATAAATCAACTGCAGAAGAGACTTCCTTGGAGGTTCCTGACTTCCAAGTAGTGTTTGCAAACACACGTCCTGTCGTGAAAGAAGTGAGGAGGAAAGAGTAGGATGGACCAGAGGGCATAATAGGTGAAAACAAACAATAGGGGTAAATAAAAAGAGTTAATCTGATGGCTTCACTCAACTTAGGTGCAGTTTTAAGGGGCTTGGCCCAGGCTTGGGGGCCCATGTTTCTTGTTGGGCTCTGTTGGCCTTTTTGATGCAAGAGTGATGAATCCAAGAGAGAATGCCATCCACTTTCAGGGCCGTCAGTGTGGTGAGGATGACAGTATGATGTCCTTTCCAGCCAGGAGTGAGTCCTTCTTTCTGAAACTGTTTTAACATACACCAGGTCACCCGATTGGAGAGAGTAGCAGTGTCCCGTCTGGTCAGGAACTGGGTTGGGATGATATCCCCAGACTAGTGGCTGGATGATGTCTTGTACCTGTTGGAGAGACTGCAGGTACTGTAATAAATTAGCTTGTGAGATTTCTGCTAAATGGGTATCCCTTAGCTTAGGCAAGATAGGTGGAGCCCTCCCATACATGATTTCAAAAGGTGAAAACCCAGCCCGGTAAGGGGTGCATCTTACTCTAAGAAGGGCTAAAGGAAGGAGCCTTACCCAATTTTTACCAGTCTCTAGGATTAACTTTGTAAGAGTACTTTTTAGGGTGCAGTTCATGCATTCTACCTGTCCAGAGCTCTGAGGTAGATAGGCACAATGGAGTTTCCTTTGAATATTTAATGCCTTAATGACTGACCAAGCTATGGATGAGGTGAAGGCCGGTCCATTATCAGACCTTGTGGCAGCAGGCAGCCCATGCTGAGGGATGACTTCATTGAGTGAAAACTTAACTGCTGTGGTGGCAGTCTCATTTTTGGTGGCAAATGCCTCAGTCCATCTGGGAAAGGTGTCTACTAGTACCAGGAAGTATTTATACCCTGCCCAGTGTGGTTTTATCTCTGTAAAGCCAATTTCCTACCTTTCTTCTTGGTGAGCCTCCCCAGAGACGGTGGCCTGGGCTGGGTTCAGGACCTTGCTAGGCGTTTACCTGAGCACAAGTCATACACCGGAGAGCTGCTTGGTTAACTAAGTCCTGAAGATGGGGAATCTTGAAATGGCTTTTTAGAAGCTGGGCCAGTTTTACTCCTCCTAAATGGGTAGTAGAATGCAGATGACTGATTACAATTTCCCCAAGGGCTCAGGGCATGAAGATTCTGGAATCAGGAAGAATCCACCAGCCTTCCTGATTTTTGTTGGCCTGAAGATCAGAAGTTTGTTTTTCTTCCTCTTGGGAGTATTCTGGGTGGTCTCGTAAGTCAGGTTGCAGAAAGGACACTGCAGGCAGCAGGGTCAGAGGCATGACTGGGAGCTGAGCTGCCTTCTGAGCTGCAGAGTCTGCCCTTTGATTACCACAGGCAATGGCCGAGTCTTTTTTTTTTTTTTTTCCTTTTTTTTTTGTATGTCCTTTGCCGTGAGCCACCTGTTGAGGGAGCCAAACAGCTTCAAGCAAGGCCAAAATTTTTTCTTCATGTTTGATAGTCTTTCCTGCTGACATGAATAGCCCTTGCTCTTGGTAAATGGGTCTATGTACATGTACAGTAGCAAAAGCATACCTGCTGTCAGTGTAGATGTTAATATGTTTGTCCTTACTCCATCAGAGAGCCTGAGTTAGAGAGACCAATTCAGCTTTCTGTGCTAAGGTACTTGCCAGCAATGCCCGAGTCCACAGTATATCCATCTCTGTAGTAACAGCTGGGCCAGCCTTTCGTAATCCTTGTTCAAGGAAGCTGCTACTTTCTGTAAACACTGTGGCATTCACCTCCTTTAAAAGGCACATCTTGGAGATCAGGTCGGCCAGTTTCCGTAGTCTCCAACAGTTCCTGGCAGTTAGGGACAGGTGTGGTGAAGTCTGGATCAGGGAGTCAAGTCGCTGGATTTAAACACCCTGTGGGAGAGAAAGTTAAATGAGGCTGATCTAACAGTAAACTCTGATACTGCAGGATGCGAGCATTTGACATCCATTTGCCAGAAGAACTTCATAGCAAAGTCTCTACGGCATGGAGGAGCCATAAGGGTTAAATTTTGACCTAGAGTCAACTTATCAGCCTCCCGAACCAGGCTTGCTGTGGCTGCTATGGCTCACAGACAACTTGGCTACCCGGAGGCCACAAGGCCTAGCCTCTTAGACAAGTAGGCTACTGGACGTGGCTATGGCCCTCCACTGTGGCGGTCACCATGGACTCCTGAGAGCCAAGTGAGAGGAAGCCCTGGCCCCATCAATTATCAGATTACTCTACTGCGGGGAGGGTGAGGATCTTTTTATTTTCTGGGCTTTTTTTTTTTTTTTCCAGTGTCCCATCTGCTTGAAATAAGCACATTGGTTTCTTTGTAAGGGAGCCCGCTCACCTTTCTGGCATTTCTGGCGAGGACCCAGGGTCCCCTAGCTAGTGCTTTGTAATGGGGACCCTTCTTTTCTGGCTTCCTGGATCACCACCACTAAGATTTCCGCTTGTCTTTTGGATGCTTTATCAGCAGCCCTTTCAGCTGCCTGAACTACTTGTTTTGCTTTTCAAACTCTCAATTGTCAAAAACTTTCTGGGTTACTTCTAAAAGCTGGCTAATACTCATTCCAGCAAATCCCTCCAGCTTTTGTAATTTTCTTTTAATATCAGGAACTTTCTGGGCCACAAACACCAAATTAATAGCACTGCTATTCTGGGGAGCTGTCAGGTGAAAAGGGGTGTAAGTTTGATAGGTCTCCTGGAGGCATTCTAAAAACACTCCAGGTGACTCATCAGGCCCCTGGACAACCTCAGTTGTCTTAGATTGATTCATGGGCTTTCAAGCAGCTCCCTTGATGCCCGCAAGGAGATACCAGTGAAAATCATCCAAAGCCCTCCTCCCACCTGAGGAGTTAGGATCCCAGTTAGGCCAGGTAGAGGGGAAAACCTCCTCAAGGAGGTTTTGGGCTTCTCCCTCTCGTCTACTGGCTGATGTAAGGAAATACTTTTTGGCTTCTCTTCGGATATGTTTCCTCTCTTCCTAGGTGAAAAGGGTTAAAAGGAGTTGCTGACAATCATCCTAAGAAGGTCGGTGAGTCCAGAGCATAGACTTCATCAGTGAGGTCAAGACTTGGGACTTCTCAGAGAAGGGGGGATTATGAGCCTTCCACTTGTACAAGTCAGAAGTAGAGAAGGGGACATAAACTAAGAAGGGAGCTGAGAGCTCATCACCTGGACGAATTTGTGCTTGTCAGCAGAAGGAGGGGGTTACCTCCTCCTGCCAAGGCCATAACTGGGAGACTACAGGCAGACAGCCCACAGGGGATGTAGTCAAGGAGACTAGGGAAGATTCTGAGGGAGCAGGAAGGTTATAAGGTGGCGGAACTATGTGAGGAAAACTTTTCTCTTCTTCGGAGGGAGGTAATACAGCAGGAGCCGAGGGAGATGAGGATTGGGACAAAAGTGTGGGCTGGCTTAAAAGGACCTTGGAGATTGGATTAGGAACAGCACATGAGCGGAGCCAAGGGAGAGGGCTCCAGAACAAGCTCAGCCATTGATCAATGTAGGGAAAATTATCAGGGTGACTGGGAGTTCCAGCAACGACCTGCCACACAGCCTGAGCAGCTGTGAGGTTTAGTGACCCTTCTGGGGGCCACCTGGTTCCAAACTTTGGCCATTCTACTTCACAGTGTCTGGAGTTTGCCTTTTTTAAGGTGGACTCCATAATCATCTGAGAGGCCCAGAGAGAAATTCTGTAATATACATCGGAGAGGGCTTCAATCTTCACGGGACCAGGAAGAAGAATTTCCTATTCTGGAGGCAATTAACAAGGTTTAAGCAGAATTATTAAACCCAGCATGGACAGAAATATTCACGGCCTGGGGGTCTGCAGTATCGGAAGAACAGAAGTATTATAGCTGGAAGAAGTAGGAAAACAGCTATAGCCAACACTTCTTGCCACATGAGGTCTGTTTTTTTAATCATTGAGATCTAGGGGGAGGACAAGAGGCGGGTCCAAGGCCAGTGGGACCTACTTGATCCCCCTTCCTTTTTGACTTATACCCTAAATATTTTTGGTGTCTCCAGACTTGAAGGCAAAAAGTTCAAACTTGGTCCTTTCTTTTAAGGGTTTTAGGAGGGAGAACAGAGCCAAGTCTTGGAGGAGCTGACACAGGTAAAACGACATGTGCGGGGTAAGAGATGGGGATCAAGAAGAAAAGGGACCACTTGGATCTTCTCGGGATGGGAGGAACCAGGCCGGCTGTGCAGGACAACTCTACGGTCCCCCACCCGGCCTCCAGGCCCTGTCAGACACTGCAAGTGCAACTCAGAAGCCCCGCCAGGGGCCAAGGTCACTGGAGCAGGCCGGGCCCCTGCGTTCCCAGCCCGGTGTGGACTTGCCGGTGCTCGGAGAAGTCGAGGGCTTTGACGCCTGAAGTCTCCGGAGCCGGGTGCCTGCAGGGGTCCCTGGGGGAGGGGTCCAGTGCCGTCACCTCCCACTCCTCACCCGCGAGGCGGTGAACCTCTGCCACAGGGGAAGGAGGCTGTTTCTTTTGTAAACTGGTGGAGGCGCGCCAGGCGGCAACCCAGAGACGCGCGGGAGACCTCCGGATGGAGTAGAGCAGTATGGGCGTTGGTTTCTCTGCACAGTGCCTTATTTAACGGCATGGGAAAAGTTAAGGGATGACAGAAAAGGTGAGCAAGGAGGTCTGCAGGGTGGCTATTTTGGATCCACCACTGGTTTAAGGAGAAGGTGGACCAGTCGTTGGGGCATGGGGTATGGCAATCCCAACACCAGCAATCTTTATGGTGCCAGAAATCCTAAACGGACAAATGTCTTCCACACCCCTCCCCGTAACAGCACCTGATTTGTTTCTGACAGAAAAGGCAGGACTGGGAAGGCCAGCCCAAATGACTGATGAGAAATTTGACCTCCGATGTTAGAAAATCTGCACTCAGGACTTTGAAGAAGTCCTTGCCCGTTGTCTTGGGCAGTATCGACGACCTGACATACGAAACTTAGACACCAGACAGGACAAGATACACTGTGGTATATAGACAATTATGACAATTTTTATAGACAGAGGGAGGGAATCCCATGATGGCATCAGTCAGGGACTTAGGCCCCTCTTGGCATTGGCAGGCTGGTATAAACCCCAGGCTCCGATGGAGCTATGCCTGCTGCTGCCTTAAACCTTATGAGGTCGCCACGGAATGGCAGGTGAGGACCCTCTTGAACTCGATAGCTTTCGTCATGGAGATACAAACAGGAAATTCAAGCGCAAGCCCTTGAACTCCACATTCACACACTCACTCACACAGAGTTTATTACAATTCTTATTCCCGTTCTAAAACAGAGGTCTCCTGGAGACCTGAACTAGAGAAGGAGAAGAGAGAGGGGGAGAGAAAGAGAGAGAGAGAGAGAGACTAGTCTTACAGAGAAACCTGACAGAAACCATGACTCTGTCCTCCAGCGTCCTGGAATATGGACAGAGTCAGAGGGATGCCCTCGTTCAGGGCTGCTTCCCTCCCAGAGAAACAGAGTCAGACAGAAACCAGAACTCTGTCCTCCAGGGTCCTGGAATATGGGCAGAGTCAGAGGGACACCCTCATCTGGGCTGCTTCCCTCCCAGAGAAACAGAGTCAGATCTGACTTACCTTCCCGGGACCAGAAACTGAGGACTCAGGAGTTGAATTTGGTGGGCACACACCAGCTGTTGATCCATTCCCCTCGGGAAGACGGTGGCCCATGGGACCCTGCAACGTCTCAGGTCGCAGCTCCCCTGTAAGCCCACCGTCCGTCTTGGGGAGCCTGGAACAAGTTCGACCCGCACCCGGTGGCATAATCTCCCTGGGGCCTCCAAATGTTGTAACCAAGGTAGTTAGAGAGAAACGCCACACTTTGAGACAAATTCAGGAGTCTTTTATTAGCCGGCGACGGAGAATAGCTAGTGCTCAAAATTTTTTCGGCCCCGACGAAGGGGCTTGATTTTCTTCTATTTGTTGGTTTAGCAAGGGGAGGTGGGGAGTCTAGTTAAAACAATTCTTACAGAAGTAAAGCAGACTAAAAGTTACAAGGATAAATGGTTACAGGAAAGCAAACAGTTCCGGGTGTAGGGGCTTCAAATCTATCACAAGGTGATAGAGGCAGGGCTTTGGGCGTTATCAACTGGACACAAACGCGGGGGCTCCGGGCTATTAACCAGGCAAATTCCTGGGAACTGTGGATATAGGTTGCCACAGTATCGTATCAGTTAATTGCATTCCTGGATGTGCTGGGAGTCAGCTTGCACAAGTTAAGTCCTTGAGGAAGGAGGGTCGGTAAGGGACTGCAAGTGAAACAGCCAAGATGGAGTCTGTCTGGCTCTCTGAGCTAAGGGAGAGTCAATTCGGGTTAAAACAAGGTAGGGTATCACTAGATAAGAGACAAATTGTTGTCTTCTTTTGAGTTTGTGATCAGCCCCTCCAAAGGAGGTAATCAGATATGCACTTATCTCAGTGAGAAGAGAGGTGACTGAATAGAAGGGGAGGAAGGTTTCCCTAAGAGGTTCCCAACCTTAACTTTTCCCATTAACTTAGAGATTTTGGGGACCCAAGATATTTTTCCTTCACAATGTCAATGATTTTCTGGCTGTAGTTCAATGAGCAACCCAAAGGGTATTTGAGGCAGTTCCCAAACAATTTAGAAGTTTATTTTGCCAAGGTCAAAAACATACCCTTGGTGCAACCTTAGGAGTCCTGAGAACATGTGCTCAAGGTGGTCAGCTACAGCTTGGTTTTATACATTTTAAGGATACATAAAACATCAATCAACACATGTAAGATGTAAATTGGTTTGGTCTGGAAAGGTGGGACAACTCAACCTGGTTGTGGGTGCTTGTGAGGAGTGGGATTTCAGGTCACAGTTGAAGAGTGTATCTAAAGGCTTGGAATCAACAGAAGGGAGTGTCTGGGTTAAGAAAAGCGGTTGTGGAGACCAAGGCTTTTATTATGCAGATAAAGCCTCCAGGTGGGAGGCTTCAGAGAGAATACATTGTAAATATTTCTCATCAGACTTAAAAAGGTGCCAAAGTCTTAGTTAATTCTCTCCTGGATAAGGAAAAAGACCTGGAAAGGGAAGGGAATTCTTTACAGAATATAGATTTTCCCCACAACAGACACCTTTGCAGGCCCATTTCAAACTATGTCAAAGAAATATATCTTGGGGTAAAATACTTCCGTTTTTTCAGGGCTTGCTGTCTGCCATGTTGGTCTCTTATTGCTACAAAGTGTCTCGTGTCTCCCTTTGTTGTCTTAAGGTCTCTGTTTTAATGTTAATGCTGGTCAGTAGTGACTGAATTCCAACAGGAGGAGGGTATAATGATGTCTGACCAGTCATTCCCATCATGGCCTGAACTAGTGTTTCAGGTTAACTTTGGAATACTGTTGGCCAAGACGAGGTTCCATTCAGTTCACTGGAGGCCTTAGATTTCATTTTTCATTTACAAGCATTTATAGTGTCAGCCTGTAAATAGAGTTCTTTCTGTTCGTAACTCATTTTCCTTGACCATCTCCTCCCTGTTGACCATCATTTGTATTTCATTCCTTTCTCTTTCTGGTGTTTCCTGCTGTATTACTCATTTACCCCTGGTGCCCATAATTTAATATCAAATGATGGCTTCCCAATTTTAGCCCAGTCTATTGATTGAATGATTCTAAATTAATTTGTTAACATTAACTATTATCCTCCTCACATACATATATATTTATACACATATATGCATATACATATGTCTCACTCTGTTACCCAAGCTGGAGTGCAATGGCACAATCTTGGCTCACTGCAACCTCCATCTCCCAAATTCAAGTGGTTCTCCTGCCTCACCTTCCCAAGTAGCTGGGATTACAGGCATGTGCTACCACGCCCAGCGATTTTTTGTATTTTTATTAGAGACAGAGTTTCACCATGTTGGTCAGGATGGTCTTGAACTCAGGTGATCTACCCACCTCAGCCTCCCAAAGCACTGGGATTACAGGCGTGACCCACTGCATCCAGCCTTCTTCACATACTTTATTGTCTCTTGTATATTTCTATACTACCTTGCTTATAATACTCACTTCAGGAAAGACCTTATTCCAACACAGTGATGGGAAGGGTAAAACCAATGATTAAGACAATAGTTACTGCCTATCAAGTTTAAGTTCTGAGATACAAAATATCTATAGTAGTAGCTTGGCATTCACAACCCCAGCAATGCTTAGGACTATGTATTCCAAAGAAGTAGCCACACAGTGTAGAGAAGTCTATACACAACATGGCGCATTATGATGATGGAACAATGGAAACAATAACATTGTCCTTACTCGTTCATCTTCATCCAATGTTTCCTAATGTAAAGATATAACAACGCTGTTCTTTTGTGATGCTGTAGTCTCCTTACACATGGAAGAGATATGGTTAAATTTTATTCAGCAATTTATTCACTAATTTGATGGTTAAAAATGTCAAAGTATGGGCCAGTTGTGATGGCTCATGCCTGTAATCCCAGCACTTTGGGAGGCTGAGGTGGGCGAATCACCTGAAGTTGGGAGTTCGAGACCAGCCTGGCCAACACAGTGAAACCCCATCTCTACTAAAAATACAAAACTTAGCTGGGCATGGTGGTACGTGCCTGTAATCCCAGCTATTCTGGAGGCTGAGGCATGAGAATTGCTTGAACCTGGGAGGCAGAGGTTGCAGTGAGCCTAGCTTGCACCACTGCACTCCAGCCTGGGTGACAGAGCAAGACACCGTCTCAAAAAGAAAAAAAAATCAAAGTATGTGCGATGAAGAACCATATTTAATGGACACATAAATATTAATTAGGAAATAAATCTACTTATCTCTGAAAATACTACTGATTGATCTGAGGGACTTGAACTTCAGTTATAATCAGATATATGTATTTAATCTCTTATAGAATTTTAAACTATAAGCTCTTTCATGAATTTCCCTAAATCAGTAGTTTGATGGAGTATTGACAAATGAAATATTCTCTACCTTCACTCCTTTCCTGGCACTCACAGGGAATGAATAAAATATTAGATATCAATGCAGTGTAACAAATCTCAAGTATTAAGTGCATAGAATATACAATTAAACTGAGGATTTCTGATAAGCTTTATTCTACAGAATCTGAGTGCCCACTACCATAGCAGTAGGTACTACTTCAAAATTCAGGTCACACAGCCTCTCTTAAGTCTGTAAAATGTGTAATTTGTGTCCTGCCATAAGGTCAGCAAGAATCTTTTTATTATGAAATGATCCCCATTTTTTCACAGTTAAGATTCAACAAGATCGTCTATTTAAAGAACAGCAAAAAATCTGACACACAGTAAGCTATTGCTTCATTCATTTATTCATGCAATACTTATTCCTAGAAGTATTTCCTAATGTGGGGAAAAGATTCAATAAGATCATCTATTTAAAGGACAGCAAAGAATTTGACACATAGTAAGCTATTGGTTCATTTATTTATTCATGGAATATATATTCCTAGAAGTATTTCCTAATGGGCATAACTCTATGGCTTTGTGCCTTAATACAATCTAACTGATGTACATATTCTAAAAACTCACATGCAAGTCTATGTATATACATATCCATCTATCCTATCTATTCACAAAAAGAGAATATTTGTTCTTGTTAGGTAGGGCTGGAATGTTTTGTAACTGCATATCTTTATTCCTGGGCTGTAGAGGACTATGTGCTCACAAACTAGACGTTCCCAATAAGTCCTGCTCTTGCAAATGAAGCAGGGCGTTCCTGATAAGTCCTGCTCTTGCAAACGAAGCAGGGCATTCCTTCCCTGCAATAGGGAGGACAAAGGAGGCAGCTGCAAACAGCAGACCCTGGGGGCTTGTTTATGTGTAAACATCTTGAAAATCCAGAAAGTCAGGGAAAGGTCAGAAAAACAACGTGTCTTGTGACTTGGCAACATTCCACAAAAGACTGTATAAAATAAAGCAGAGCGTGCCATTTGGGGCGGCTGCCATGTTTGTCTTGTTTTGTGTTGTCTTGTGTGTTCATTCCTTTGTTTAGGAAACATGCGGACCCCAACACTGGGACATCTTGGAAATTACTTGACATGGGGAAAAGAAGAAAGATGAGGAGGAAAAGGTAAGAAGGAGGGGGAAGAAGGCAGGAATAGAAAACATTAATCCAATAAAATTTTGAAATGATTATTTCCTGTTTTTACTTTTTATACAGTCTGGAGTTTGTTTGGTATTTTTTTAACTAATTGTTACACAATCTCATTTTCTCTGATTTTTTTTTTATCTTCTCAAATTTTTCCAATTACCATATATTACTTTAGAGAGTATGCAAAAACTATATAGCAGGAAAGCTGAAGTAAGAAGAAACAAGATAACTTTAAGATGATTAGTTACCACCACAGTTCACTTGTGCCCTTACAGAGGCTTAGCATATGATCCTGGAAGGGTCATCTCCTGTAGCAAACTAGTCTACTGGCCTTGGCAGGTGAAGGATGTGCTGTTGTCTCAAGGAAAGGCATTATAAAGGAATAATAACAGACAAAATTAAATGAGGACAGTGACAACCAATACATAGGTGGAGCTAGAAAACCAGCCCAGAAGAGTTTCAATCTACTAAAAAAGGAATGGGATGACTGGGAATCATTAAAATCAATGGCAAGATGTCCTTTCCTCTCAAACTGACTGCAACAAGAGCCAGGCAAGTGCTAAATAACTCTTGTTATTTTGCTATTTATTTATTAATTTTATTCTTACTCAAATCTCAAAATAATTTGATATCCCCTTTTTGCCATTGGAAAGGGATGACCATTAATAATTTATACCTATAGACCTAAGTTCTGATGAATGGCCACATTTTTTAAAATAATAACAATAACAACAATAATTTATACCTTGCTTTTTTTCTGAGAAGTAGGATAGCAATATTTTAAATGGAATAATTGCCATATGGTCCTGAAACATATGCCTGTATATATACAACATCTCATTAGACATAACAAATACTGGATGATGTGTAGAAACTAATCTTGACCAAAAAACAACAACAAAAACATCCTGACTTATGACATATGCCTTTACAGAAAATTTACCTACTGTGATAAGTATGCAGCTAGAGATGGCGTTAGAAAAAATACTGTAGGTTGGCCAGGTATGGTGGCTCATGTCTGTAATCCCAGCACTTTGGGAGGCTGAGGCAGGTGGATCACGAGGTCAAGAGATGAGACCATCCTGGCCAACATGGTGAAACCCCGTCTCTACTAAAAATACAAAAAAAAAAATAGCTGGGCATGATGGTGTGTGTCTATAGTCCTAGCTACTTGGGAGGCTGAGACAGGAGAATCGCTTGAACCCGGGAGGTGGAGTTGCAGTGAGCCGAGATCACACCACTGCACTCCAGCATAGTGATGGTACAAGACTTTGTCTCAAAAAGAAAAAAAAAGAAAAAATACTGTAGGTACATCCATTTTTTTTCTTACATGTACTGGTTTATTATAAAGGATATTGCAAAGGATCCAGATGAAGAGACCAACAGGGGAAGGTATGAAGGAAGGGGCCTGGAGCTTCCATGTCCTCCCTGGGTGCACCACCCTCCAGAAAGTGCCACATGTTCAGCTTTCCGGAAACTCACTGAACCCTGTCCTCTTGTACCAGTGTACTCCTCCCTTGGCAAGAATGGCATAGTCATACCAGCATCCTCCCAGCCCCGTGTTCCCCAGATCGACCAGAAAAATAAAGAAAATACCTAGCAGAAACACCCTAGTCCTGCTCATGTTGAGTGTGAACAGACAGGAAGGCATGTAAGCAAGCCCTTTGTGCTTTTATCTCCCTGTATTACACAATCAATGTTTCAATTGCCTGCTCTACTTCTCTATCAAACTATTACTCTAGGAAGACATCTCTTTGTCCATTATTGGACTATTGTTATGGACTGTACACTGTGTTCCTTGGTCTGAAAAAATTATGGTTAGCCATCTATATCCATGTAATATCTTCTGTTCTGGTTTTTTACGGCACTCGGAGAATTTTCATCTTCTGGTCAAGCAACATCCACTCCATAGCCAGTGTCTATTCCTGTCAAGACCCATTTGTAGCCCTCTAGGGCTACCAGCATTTGTCTCACTTGCCAGCTATGTTCAGGGCCTTCCCACCAGAGAATCTGACCCATAGCCATCAGCAGTCTCTGACTTTCTCATTGAGAAACAGAACAGTTCTTTCTGGCATTTTGTGCCTGAGAAGGTGCAAAAGAAGCATCTCTACATTCAGCCCATCTCTGCCCTGTTACAATACACCCATATCCGCTCATTTTAAAGGCCCAAGTGGCCACTTCAAGGGAGTATATGGGGATATCTGCTTGTCAATGCCAGTCACTTTCTGAACCTGGAAGGGACTTCTTCTGATGGGCATTGACTTGTTCTTCTTTAATGCACCTCTCAAATCTCCATAGAACCGTGTTCCTATGTGCATCCATTTAATAGGCCAAATTTCCATGGTCCTCTTGCCCGAGTGTATGGCCAGACCATGGGTCACACTGCCCATGGGTCAGTAAACACCCAAACTCAGGGGTTTTTACCATTGATCACTTCTTCCATCACTGTTAGAGAAACAGTGTGCAATTCAGCCCACCAAGCCGATCTGTTTTTACCTTCTTTTATCAAAGTAGCTGCCTTCCAAACATGATGGTGTCCATTTACCTAGGAATTACCGTCCACAAACCAAGTGCTCTTTCTCATCAGTTGAGAACCATTTATCAGGCTCTGTAGAATCCAGCAGTTTCTCACACAGTTCCAGAGTCAGTCTTAGGAGAAAAGAAACACCCTGCTCAAGAGTATCTCCTCCTTGCATTTCCTAGGTGGCATGATCCTCTATAAACCATGTCCATTTTATTATGGAACTCTCCTGGGCACTGCCACCCCCGTTAGAATGTTTCTCTGACATCACTGGAACAACATGGGTGTTTTAGGTGTTATAGGAGTAACTTCACCTAATGTTTCATAGCAAAGCAGTAAATGCCCGTCAAATGGAAGTTCCATAGTCCAAAGTCCCAGTAGATGTTGCTGGGAGGTGCTCAGAGGCTTTTGCCACAAGCTCCAGGAAATATACCACAGAGACTTATCAAGTGGAGAATTTATCCATAACAGCACTCTAGCTTCTACTCTGCACTGTGTAGACTTGGGCAATCTCATTGGTTCCCATTTAGCATGTCCAGTTAATATTGTTTGAGGGCAGATTTACATGCCTTCTGTTTTCCAGTACCAGGGAGAAGAAATATTTCTCAATGAGAGACTATGTTTATTCCCACAAAAAAAAAAAAAAAAAAATCAGATAAAAGAGATGCAATCACTCCAAATAAAGTGTTTTCAAATATACCAAGTTTCACAGCCCCGTTAACTCTTACATTTTTATGTTCTAGTTTCAGGATCTTCTCTTCTTTACCCCCAGGTCATTTTACCCTCTCTTGTGTAAAAAACTTTGGGTCTCCAGCCAAGAATTTAGCAAAAAGACCCTGGCCCTTTTATTAATCTTTACCTTGATTAGTCTGCCTGTCTGTTGCCCCAGGCAATTTTAGATCTGATTTTTCATTATACTCTCTGCCTTCCAGCTTTTTAAATTTCTCCAAACTGGTAGAAATATAGCAGACTGGTTTGCAGCCTTCTAATGTTGGGGGACAAAATGGGGTTCCCTTTGGTCCATCCAACCTTCAATAGTGTTATATTAAGACCTTTGCTTAACCTCATCAATTTCTATTTTATTTATTCAATTTCTTAATAAGCATCTAAAGCTTTCCATTCTGCTGGGACAAGTCCCATGACTCTCCCCTTTCTTTTTTCTTCTTAATTTCACCCCATCAATGTTTTCTTCATTCACGTTATTTTTTAATAATCATTTTAAAATGTCTGTCTTCCTGGGCTGAGTCCTTTGACTCTCCCTTTTGCCTTTCACTGTTCTCTTATTAATTAACCTAATGTTTTTATTAGCACCTGTGAGATCCATGAGGGAAACTGAGACCACAAATTTCATAAGGCTTCTTGAACTATTGTTTGAGTCTGCAGGAGTAATGTCCCTTGGGGTGCCCATGTAGAAGGGGCCCCCTTAACCACAGTATTTACCGTGACCTGGATAATGGACATATTCACTGAGTGAATATTCATGTCATCATAAAGCCAGTCACACATGGCTTGCATATGAAGTGTATCAGCTGCCTTATCTAAGGTGTTCCACTTGGCATTTATAGGTGGAGTTCATCAGTCCACCTTCTCAAACAGATCTTATAATGGCTCTTATTCAATCAATCAGACTGGCTGTTCCTTGAGGAATAACCCTCTATATATCTGGATCATATACATCCATCTGTGATTGTTCAAATGGTCAGCTGTGGGTCGTATATCAACCCAAACATGCTCTTCACTCTGCAAGATTTAAAACCAAAGACATTGACCCTGCATTTGTCATTCTTTTTTTTTTTTTTTTTTTTTTTTTTGAGGCGGAGTCTCGCTCTGCCGCCCAGGCTGGAGTGCAGTGGCCGGATCTCAGCTCACTGCAAGCTCCGCCTCCCGGGTTCACGCCATTCTCCTGCCTCAGCCTCCCGAGTAGCTGGGACTACAGGCGCCCGCCACCTCGCCCGGCTAGTTTTTTGTATTTTTTAGTAGAGACGGGGTTTCACCCTGTTAGCCAGGATGGTCTCGATCTCCTGACCTCGTGATCCACCCGTCTCGGCCTCCCAAAGTGCTGGGATTACAGGCTTGAGCCACCGCGCCCGGCCTACATTTGTCATTCTTATAATCCATTTTAGCAAAAGTTCCTCAGGAAGCTGATAACACCATTCCACAAAAATGAAACAATTCCTTCTCACTGTACCCTCTGATTTTGTTACCAGCTGTGAATCCGACCAGTCTGCAGCAAACAATTCTTGCCTGCAAGGAGGAAAGAATACATTGGCATGGTTCTGAGGTTTGCATTTCCTCTCCCCTGATTCTTCCCTTGGTATGGGCTGTTTGCATGCACACTGGTCCGCCAGCACTTGGGGAGGGGCCACACGCACACTGTGTTTACTGAAGTTGTACACATGCTCATTTGAGGCATTTTTTCCTTACCAGTCAAGTGTTCCTAGAGGAGGATCATATACCAGTTAATCTCTGCCATTTTTCTTCTTAGTGGGCATTCTTGAGCCTGTTTGCCCAACTCCTGAAATCTTATCAGGAAGTTGCTGATCACCAGTTTTAGGTGTTGTCTATTTATTAGGAGACTGTTTTTCCTTGGCACTGGCTGTGACCAATTATTATTTTAGAGCAACAGTTTAACAACCAACTGACCATCACCTGATGGTCGCCTAGCATTTCTGGATGGGGCCTCGCTCCTACCTTGCTCATGCCTACCTAACTACCTACTCTAATAGTTTCAACAGTTACTTGGTTTTGCCTTTCCTTCACATTGACTGTCTTCCACAGGTTTCAGAGGTACTTTCTACTGTCCCTGCATAATTTTCTCCTTTGTAGGTGACTTTGAGGCTAGTAGCCTAACTAAGCACAGATGTGTCCACATCTGAACTTGGTCCAACTTCAAGTCCTGATGCAGCATCCTCTTTTACTTTCATTTTATCAAAGCTAAGTAACAATAACCAAAGGACTGGCCGGGCACAGTGGCTCAAGCCTGTAATCCCAGCACTTTGGGAGGCCGAGACGGGCGGATCACGAGGTCAGGAGATCAAGACCATCCTGGCTAACCTGGTGAAACCCCGTCTCTACTAAAAAATACAAAAAACTAGCCGGGCAAGGTGGTGGACGCCTGTAGCTACTCGGGAGGCTGAAGCAGGAGAATGGCGTGAACCCGGGAGGCGGAGCTTGCAGTGAGCTGAGATCCGACCGCTGAACTTCAGCCTGGGCGACAGAGCGAGACTCCGTCTCAAAATAAATAAATAAATAAAATAACCAAAGGACTGAATATTTTGCTTTTTTCTTATTAGCTTGCATTTCCTTTCGCATCCAGTGAACCAATTCCTGGGGAGTTCTATCCACCTCTAAATTCCGCTGGTAATTTTCACCTGTAGTAACTGATCTCAACACAACTGCAACTTCATATCATCGGTGACTATGATGGTCACCCAGGAATCAAAGATTCCTCATCCCCCCACTCTTTTATCCTTTCTCTTCCTAAACCACATGTTTCCATGAGTGAGGGCTGTTCTAGCAAATCCCACTTCACTGACATCAATTGTGTAGGGGAACTCTCCCTAACTGTGTTTTCTCTCTCCTCTGACACCACAGCAATCATCAACACAGAAGAAGACTTCTATGACCAAATGCATGGAGTTTTTTCCTAACGCACCAAGCAGCAGACACCAGCTGGGTGTTCTTTAGTTCCATTCCAATCCTATCTACCCACAGAGTCAGATTCCACAAACTGAGGGCTCCATCCCCAAGACTGCCAACTACACACAAACCAGTTCAAGTCTGGGCCTCTGGAGCTTCTGACCTTTGGGCTGCAAGTTGTAGTTCCCATTACCCCTGTTTTGGGTTCAATTAATTTGCTGAAAGAGCCCACAGAACTCAGGGAAATGCTTACATCTACTGGTTTATTATAAAAGATATTGCAGGCTGGGTGCGATGGCTCATGCCTGTAATCCCAGCACTTTGGGAGGCCGAGGCGGGCAGATTGCTTGAGGTCAGGAGTTCAAGACCAGCCTGGCCAACACTGCAAAAACCCCGTTTCTACTAAAAATACAAAAATTGGCCAGTCATGGTGGTGTATGCCTGTAATCTCAGCTACTCGGGAGGCTGAGGCAGGAGAATTACTTGAACCTGGGAGAAGGAAGTTGTAGTGAGCCAAGATCGCACCACTTCTCTCCAGCATGAGTAACAGAGCAAGACCCTGTCTCTAAAAAAAAAAAGTAAATAAAAGATATTACAAAAGATACAGATAAAGAGATGCATAGGGTGAGACACAGAGGAAGGGGCACAGAGCTTCTGTGCCAGCCGTAGGCACACCACCCTCCAGGAACTGACATGTGTTCAGCTATCCAGAAGCTCTGGTACATACATTTTGTTATTCCACCTGAGAAGTTATTTGAAGCCAGTTTCATTTACATGACACAACAGAGACTTGTAGATACAGAAGTGAGTCAAAGTAAATTATGGATGAGAAATATTTGCTGAAAGATAAATCATTTTTCTTAGGTTAGTCTGTGATCTTAAAGTTTTCTTTTCATGCTGCAGAAGGACATATATTACAAGTAAGAGGGAATATCTACTTTCTATAAAGCCTGTATACCCTCTCCCTGGAAGAGGACACTAAGACATAAGGAGGGATCTTTCTATAAACTTCTTTAATACGGGACTGAAGAGAAATAAATGTATATGCTTCAACTAAAAGATGGCCAATAGCTAAAGTAAGGAAGAAATAATCAGTAAGATTTATAATATGCTTTCATTTTTGCCTCTTATCTCAAAATTAATGAAAAGTTTTTCCTTGGCTAGAGTGCTCAGTTCAATAAGCATTTATGTTTTTACTATGAAAAAAATGATCTCTGTAAGGCTTTTATGCTAAAAGATGTCATAGAAAATGCAAAAAAACAAAAACAAAAACAAAAAATAAACAAATGTCTTTCCCCATGAACTAGCACTTGAAACTTTAAGCTTCTATAAATTTTAAAACAGAGTCACAGACTTTTCTATATTAATATCCCTCATCTAAGAAAAAAAAAAATTCCTTAAACTTTTGCATACTACCAAATAAGGCATGATTCTCCATTTAAGCAATACTTAGTTTTCAACAGGAAAAATAAAACCTGTTTTATCTAGACTACCCTTGTAAGAGTTTAGACATCAGATGCTGCTTAAGAACCTGGGGCAAACAAATAGAAAAATAGAATGTATTGGTTCCTCGAGAAAAGTTGGTATTTTGCCAAACTTGCTTTTTTAGAAGTGTTTTCACATCCCTACACTTCTTCAATGCCTTTAAATGCTGCCTAATGGAGATATTCCATTTTTCCTATTTCTGTAAATGTAATTTAAGGAAAAGGGTTCAGTAAATATGTTTCACAGCTTTGGAGCTCATAGCCGGTCTTTAGTTTTCCATCTCAAGTATTGTGTTCCTCATCCTGGAAACCACATATATGTTTATAGGTTTGGTGGTATAAAAGATAGAAAGAGGATTCTTGAGAGCTATTTTTAAAACACTTTAATTATAGACTTACTGTTCTTCAAACTCTTCCTGTTTTGTTTTTTTCTTGAGACAGTGTCTCACTCTGTGGCCCAGGCTGGAGTGCAGTGGCATGATCTCAGCTCACTGCAGCCTCCACCTTCTGAGTTCAAGCAACTCACCTGCCTCAGCCACCCTACTAGCTGGGATTACAGGCATACACCACCATGCCCATCTAATTTTTGTATTTTTTGTGGAGACAGGGTTTTGTTGTATTGCCCAGGCTGGTCTTGAACTCCTGAGCTCAAGTGATCCACCCTCTTCAGCCTCACAAAATGCTGGGATTACAGGCAGGAGCCACCACACCTGGCCAACTCCTTTCTTCCCTTTATGAGGCCAAGGCCAAATGCTCTCCACTTGGAGGCCTTTTTTGATATCTTTCCAATTTTAGGAGATTTCTGCTTATTAAAATCCAAAGACATAAACCACATTGCAATTCAAAAGTAGAAAAATAGTAGGATCTGGCGGGGTGCGGTGGCTCACTCCTGTAATCCCAGTACTTTGGGAGACCGAGGAGGGGGGATCACCTGAGGCCAGGAGTTTGTGACCAGCCTGGCCAACATAGAGAAACCCCCGTCTCTACTAAAAATACAGAAAATTAGCCAGGGGTGGTGGCAGGCGCCTGTAATCCCAGCTGCTAAGGAGGCTGAGGTAGGAGAATCGTTTGAACTTGGCAGACAGAGGCTGCAGTGAGCCGAGATTGTGCCACTGCATTCCAGCCTGGGCAACAAGAGCAAAACTCCAACTCAACAAAAAAAAAAAAAAGAAAGAAAGAAAGAAATATAGGATCAGCTGGAAAGACATCCTCCTGTCTTCAGATACACATTGTAAGCAGGCAGGGGTGGGGCATGAAGAAAACTCCTCACTCAAGTAAACAAAGCCCATTAGGTGCACTCATCACCACAGGAGCCTCTGTAGCCAAGATCTGTGATGACAGCTAAGTTTACAGCTATCACAATATCAGCTATTACCATGTAAAAAGTGTTTGGACGAACGGAGGCAAGATGACGCACTTCTGGGTTCTTCATTACCAACTTTTCCGCACGTGTGAAAATGCAGCCGGTGCAGGGGAAGGTGCAGATCAACCGGACACGCGCCAGGTGACGTCAATCTGAAGAGACCAAGATTTACCTGGCGGCACCTACGGAAGGCCCCCCCCCCCCCCCCCCCGCAAGCCCCCCCCCACATGCCCGTGTCCCACCTATTTCCCTCCCACTGCTAGAAAAGCCGCTCCCAGCGAGCGGGCCCTGGGAAATTCCTCAGCCCCCAGTCCTGTCGGGACTGCATCAGGAACTCCGCCAAGAGCTCCACCGGGCGACTCTCTCGGCCTCCTTTGCTGGACGCTGACAGACCTCACCCTCCACACCTTCTTCCCTGAAGCTAGGTGACCAAAAAATAAATTTGCAGTTTTGCTCCTAGCCTTGCCTACTCGCTGGTTCTTTTGTGCTCGCTCTGGTGGTCTTAGAAAAACAAATCAAAAAATATTATTTCACTGTCACAGCTCATTAACAGATAGGCTTGTTATAAGATTTTAGCTTAGATTTTTATTTAGGATGTTTGGATTTTTAAAAAATTATCACTTAGATATTATCTGTATCTGAAAAAAATTACCAAATACTAAATTAAACTAATATGCTCTTTGAGAAAAACAGATTTTCATATCATTTTAATTGCTGCTTTTTTTTTTTTTTTTTTTTCCTTTTTGAGACGGAGTCTCACTCTGTCGCCCAGGCTGGAGTGCAGTGGCTGGATCTCAGCTCACTGCAAGCTCTGTCTCCCGGATTTATGCCATTCTCTTGCCTCAGCCTCCCGAGTAGCTGGGACTACAGGCGCCTGCCACCTCACCTGGCTAGTTTTTTTTGTTTGTTTGTTTGTTTGTTTTGGTATTTTTTAGTAGAGACGGGTTTCTCCATGTCAGCCAGGATGGTCTTGATCTCCTTACCTCGTGATCCGCCCACCTCGGCCTCCCAAAGTGCTGGGATTACAGGCTTGAGCCACCGCAGCCGGCCAGCTGCTTTTATACTAAATAGAATTGATCTTGTTTTCCTTAAAATGGTGCATGCTAATTTAATTGTTATGATTATCAGTTTCAATTTTTGTTAGTACAAGGTACCTGTTCCAGTACTCTTACTTTTGAAGATTTCTCAGTTGTATTATCTGTTAATTCTTATAGATAAACTTTTTCATAATTTCATCAAGTCTCTCTTAGAACAAACATTTAATTTATTTGTTTTACCAAAATATATTCCAGATTATCTTAGGTTAAATATAAATTTACAAACAAGCACCAGAAACAATTGGAAGAAACCATAATTGAATATCCATCTCATCTTTAGGCAGAGAAAGAATTTCTAAGCATGAAAACCAAAAGAAGAAACAAAATGAAAAGACAGATAGATGTGACTGTTCTTGGTCTTTCCCTTTTCCCTACATTTGTTTTACTAGCTAGGTAATCCTGGATGAGATACTTACTTTCTCTGTTCCTTTGTGCCCTCTTCTCCACAGCTGAGAAATAAACTTGATCATGATGAGATTATGGAATATCAACTGTATGAACTATTAGGCAGACATTTAAAAACATATTAAAGAAGTATAGAAATAAAAAATCACTTCTGTGATCTAAATAGATTTAGACGTTTATTTTGCCAAGGTTAAGGACATGCCAGGAAGAAATGAACATGGAATAACAGAAACAGTCTGTGGTCTGCCTTTCTGCAAGGATGAATTTGTAGGCTTCAATATTTAAAGTGGAAAAGCCGGCTGGAGGGGAACAGGGAGGGTATGGTAATCCACAAATTGCAGACGAAAATGAACAAGTAGGGGAATTGTCAGTTATGTATTGATCTTGGGCTCAGTAAATCAGCACTTTACATAAAATAAGGTGAACATAGAATAGCAACCAGTGGAGATGTTTAACTTTTATCTGAGCTATCTGCTTAGGAATAAAAGCAAAGGCAGTTTCTTGCATGACTCATCTTTCAGCTTAATTTTTTTCTCTGTCGGCATAGTGAATTAAGGTCCCAAGTTTTTCTTTTTCGTTCACACTAAAATCAATATTTCTGCGGTCTTTCTCAATTCTAATGTTGTGTGTTGTTTCAAAATAACTGAGTTTATATATACAGGAAATTCTTCTATTTTCATTTTAAAAAAATATTTGATCTAAGTGAAATTAATAGAGAAAAAATTTGTTGATGATTAGTTATCTTATAAGAACATAAGAAAGTAGCTACCAGATTATAATTATTACTTCAGTTCTTAAAGGGAAAAATGCTTTAATGGTCTCTCCTAAGTTACTGCATTATGTTCTTTATAAGGAAAAACTTTAAAGTTGGCAGTATACACCTAAGGCAATAACCCTCAGGAATACCTTTGAGTTTTGAAGTGCAAAGACAACCTCATCATGTTGGTGGAATCTTAGAATTTGGCCCCTTGGTCTCATTGTAGGAGTTATTAAGAAATTATTTTAGACAGATAGAGAGGAAAAGGGGTCTTCGGGAAGTTTGTGTTTTTAAAGCAGCTCATAGAGCCAGGCCGGCAACCTTTGATATGCAAATACCGGCCACTAGAAACTGGGTCCACCCAAACATGGCTATTCTCACTGCCATCTTGACCTTGCCCCACACATTCCTGATAACATGGCCACTCCCACATATCCCCACGTGTGTAGAACATCATGGTGCCCTTCATTTGCATATTAAAAGGCTAGGTGGGAGGGCCAGCTTTTTCCTGGGCTACATGAATGACATGCTTTGTCAAACCAATCCCCCAAGCCCTATGCAAATCAGACACTGCCTCCTCCAGCCTCTGTATACATACCTGGCTGGTATCCGTTGAAGATGGGGTTCCTCCTCCCTCTGTCTCTGTACAGGGGAGCCTCTTCCTTCTGCCTTCTCTTTTCTTTCTTGCCTATTAAACTTTATGCACCTTAAAACCACTCCAGGTGTGTCCATGTTGTTTTATTTAAACCAGCATGAGGACCAAGAACCTGGTGTTCCTCCACTCATCGTGCTGGATCATCGTCATGACAAAGTTCAAACATTTTAACAACGTGCACATTAGTGACTGGTCACCTGCATAATTTCCCTAGAAGTTTGCCTGCTAATCTCACCACTCACAGAAGCAGTTGTGAAACTGTTGATGTGTGTAGTTATTTCTAAAAAGCCCCAAGACAGATATTAATTATAGTATAAGGGTGGGTGGGTGCATATAATTTGGGATTTTTAACTCGGAGATACTTATCTAAAAGCTCTGTGACAATGAAACTTTGTCAGTAATGCTTTCACACATGCAGGAAAGATTCAACTACTTGGAGAAAGATTCAACTACATCTCAAAAATAAGCTGGGTTATACTTTGATTGCAAAGGCCTACGGCAAATGCTAAAAAAAATTGTTCCTCTTCGGCTTTCCTTTCTTTGTTTTTAGTGTTGTAAATGCTGAGCAGCCTCATTCACAGTAGTCAGAAAATTTGATCTTTGGCATTGAAATTGAAATAGCAGTTTCTCATTTTCCGGAAGCAAAGAATCTCATTTATCCAAGGGAGAGGCAGTCACTTTTTTGTGGACTGGTAAATCCCTTCCATGTTTACCTGGGAAAGACCTCTTAGAAGTTGTATTTTTGTACTTCTTTAGCTAAAATTGTCAGTTGAAAATATAATGTGATTTAGAAATCTTTTCCCCTGCTGTTACAGTAGTGTCATTGACTCATTTCTAAGAAACTGTCATGAAACTCTCATCTGATGAGCCATTACTTTTTATTACTAAGTTGAGCAGGTTTTAAAACCGGCAACATGGAGTGACAATGTCTGAAGTGTCAGTCAGTCCTCTTTATTGCTCTAAATAAGGGTTTAAAGCGTGTAACTATTATAAGATGTGATCTAACAAAATGGAAGGAGGGAAAGAGAGAGAGAAAGAGAGAGAGAATGACTTTGTAGACCAAATTGTGAGCATTAAGCTAGATATAATAGAGCTGGTGATCAGATCTAGCTCTTAATATAAGACTTCCACAGGCATAAATACTAATTGGGATGGAGTCATCTACTAAATAACAAGTTCATGCTAAAGGAATCATCCAGGCCATCTTCATCCAGACTTTAAAGACTGACAATTTCTAAAGTCCCTCAAATATGTTTTAATATTCATCTCTCGGGCTGGGCACGGTGGCTCAAGCCTGTAATCCCAGCACTTTGGGAGGCCGAGGCAGGCAGATCATGAGGTCAGGAGATCGAGACCATCCTGGCTAACACGGTAAAACCCTGTCTCTACTAAAAATACAAAAAATTAGCCAGACGTGGTGGTGGGCACCTATAGTCCCAGCTACTAGCGAGGCTGAGGCAGGAGAACGGCATGAATCCAGGAAGTGGAGCTTGCAGTGAGCCGAGATCGCGCAATTGCACTCCAGCCTAGGCAACAGAGTGAGACTCCATCTCAAAAAAAAAAAAAAAAAAATCATAGCTGGGCCGGGCGCCGTGGTTCATGCCTATAATCCCAGCACTTTGGGAGGCTGAGGCAGGTGGATCACCTGAGGTCTCGAGTTCTAGACCAGCCTGGCCCACATAGTAAAACCCCGTCTCTACTAAAAATATAAAAATTAGCCAGGCGTGTTGGCGAGTGTCTGTAATTCCAGCTACTTGGGAGACTGAGGCAGGAGAATCGCCTGAACCCTGGAGGCAGAGGTTGCAATGAGCCGAGATCACGCCATTGCACTCCAGCCTGGGCAACAAGACTGAAACTCTGTCTCAAAAAACAAAACAAAACAAAATTCATCTCTCCTCCTTGCTCTGCAAATTCCAGCTCTCTCAAGTCCCTCTCTACTCTGCAGACTAAATTAGCCACTTCCTTCTCTTTGCCTGCAGAATATCTTATAGATTCTTCTATTGTAATCATTGCTAATATGTATAGTGCTTACTCTGTGCCATTGTTTTAGCTTTTTTTTTTTTTTGAGACAGAGTCTCACTCTGCTGCCCAGGCTAAAGTGCAGTGGCGCAATCTCGACTCACTGCAACCTCTGCCTTCTGCATTCAAACTCTCCTGCCTCAGTCTCTTGAGTAGCTGGGATTACAGGCATGTGCCACCATCCCCAGCTAATTTTTGTATTTTTAGTAGAGATGGGGTTTCACCATGTTGGCCTGACTGGTCTCGAACTCCTGACCTCAGGTGATCCACCCACCTCAGCCCCCCAAAGTGCTGGGATTATGGTCGCGAGCCACTGCGCTTGGCCTGTTCTACATTGTTTACATAGATTAACTCATTTAAACTTCAAGTAATTCCAGAGGAAGGTTCTGTTACTATCCTCATTGAGGCACATAAATTTTACATAACTTTTCAAACGTTACCCATCCAGGCCAGGCACGGTGGCTCACTCCTATAATCCCAATACTTTGGGATGCCACAGTGGGAGGACTGCTCGAGCCCAGGAGTTCAAGACCAGCCTGGGCAATATAGTGATACCTCATTTCTACAAAAAATTTAAAAATTAGCCAGGCATGGTGGCGCATACTTGTGGTCCCAGCTACTTGGAAGGCTGACGTAGATGATTACTTGAGCCCAGGAGGTCAAAGCTGCAGTGACTTGTCATTGTACCACTGAATTCCAGCCTGGACAACAGAGTGAGACACTGTCTCATAAAGAATTAAGTATGGCCGGGTGCTGTGGCTCATGCCTGTAATCCCACGGTGGGAGGCTGGATTTGGGAGGCTCATTTGGGAGGCTGAGGTGGGCAGATCACGAGGCCAGGAGTTCGAGACCATCCTGGCCAACATGGTGAAACCATGTCTCTACTAAAGATACAAAAATTAGCTGGGCGTGGTGGCACGGGCCTGTAATCCCAGCTACTTCGGAGGCTGAGGCAGGAGAATCACTTGAACCTGGGAGGTGGAGGTTGCAGGGAGCTGAGATCACCACATTGCACTCCAGTCTAGGTGACAGGGCAAGACTCTGTCTCAAAAAAATAATAATAATAATAAAGTGTGGCACTTTGGGAGGCTAAAGCAGGTAGATTGCTTGAGCCCAAGAATTCAAGACAAGCCTGGGCAACATGGTGAAATCATATCTGTACAAAAAAATGTAAAAAAAAAAAAAAAGTGTCCACCATGGTAGTACGTGCCTCTAGTCCCAGTTACTCAGGAGGCTGACAAGGGGAGGATCACTTGAGCCCAGGAAGTGCACACATGAATGGTCAAATTTAGTTGTAGGGGGTTGTATAACAACTTTAATGACACTATTTTTTTTAATCTTTTTTTTTTTTTTGAGATGGAGTCTGGCTCTGTCTCCCAGGCTGGAGCGCAGGGGTAGGATCTCCACTCACTGCAAGCTCCGCCTCCTGGGTTCAGGCCATTCTCCTGCCTCAGCCCCCTGAGTAGCTGGGACTGCAGGCGCCCGCCACCACGACCGGCTAATTTTTTGTATTTTTAGTAGAGACAGGGTTTCACCGTGTTAGCCAGGTGGGTCTCAATCTCCTGACGTTGTGATCTGCCCACCTCATCCTCCCAAAGTGCTGGGATTATAGGCGTGAGCCACCACGCCCGGCCGTTAATAATGTTAATAAGTTCTGATAACCTACTACCATCAGACCAACTGTGTTCATGTTCTTAACCATTATATGGTTAACTACTATGCTGCTACACTGAATTGTGAACATTTAGATGTCTAAGTCCTTCTTAGGAACCGACTGTTCACTGCTTAAGGGTAGGAGTTCTAACTTACTCATCTTCATATCTTGAGTACAGTGCAGGAACTTAATAATTTTTGTTGAAATGACTTACAAATCCTTTAAAGACTAGGATCTTTATTTTTTTAACTTTTACAGTGATACGGTGTACTTTGAATGCTCTGCACACTAGAAATAATACACACAGATAAAGGAATGAATTTACCTCCTTATGAATAGGGTAAATCCTACCAAAGGCAAACTTAATGCTGAAAAATATAAAAGTGGGGACTGGGCGCGGTGGCTCACGCCCGTAATACCAGCACTTTGGGAGGCCAAGGCGGGCGGATCGCCTAAGGTCGGGAGTTCGACACCAGCCTGACCAACATGGTGAAACCCCATCTCTACTAAAAATACAAAATTAGATGGCGCATGCCTGTAATCCCAGCTACTCAGGAGGCTGAGATATTCATCGTCTTATACACTGACTAAATTTTCCCTTGTGAGTTCTTAACTACCTATGTCTTAGATTTAGAAATTCTGAGCCTTTTTTTTTTTTTTCTTTTGGCACAGAGACTATTCCTCTAGTAGGACAAGCTGCAGGTAATACATAATTGTCATCCATAGGACTTACTAAAACTTTACCCTTTCCCTCCGTGACATTTTTTCATGTCGCTCCCTCCTTCCTAATATTCTCTCCTAGGTGAGCATCACTGACTCCCATTCCCAGGCTTGGGAATCACTATCTAATACTACTTAACTTTTCTTTGTTTGTTTCTGGGTTTTATTCTGTGTGGAAGAAATAGTTATTCATTTCCACTTTTCCATCTACTCCTTCACTAATGATCCTATATGGGATACACTCTGCTTTCTAACAATTCCTTTCTATATAATCCTCTTTCTTTTCCGACATTCCAACAGATAAAATTCAGACTTACAAATATTATTTATTAATAATATATACAGATTTTTAATCTACCTAACATAATTTATTCTGCGTCATATTTTTGAGTATGACAGTTACTGTATTTCCCATGCTAAGACCTGCTAGCTGCTATAAACAACCATCCCAAAATCACAATGACTTCATAAAACAAAGTCACAGTCCAAAGCTGGTGTGACAGCTCTCTTCAGCAATTCTTTTCCAAGTGTTGACCAGAGAATTTCCACTATCTCAGAATCCTTTACTGAGAGACAGCGAGAGATTTGTTAAAGGACATAAAACTACAGCTAGATAGGAGGAATAACTTATAATAATCTATACCACTGTAGGATGACTATAGTTAACAATAATATGTAGTTTCAAATAGCTTGAAGGAAGATATTGAACATTCCCAACACCGAGAAATGATAAATATTTGAGCTGACAGATATGCTAATCTCCCTGATCTGATTATTATACATTATACGTATGGAAACATAACTATGTATGTGAATATATACCATAGTCAATAAGACAGTAGAGTGAGTACATGAATGATTGTGAACAGCATTTAAAGAGCCAAGTTTGGAAGTGACACCAGTGAGTTTCACTCACATTCTACTTCTCAGTCATTGCGATTGCAATCTAACTCCAAGAGAAGCTTTGAAGTATAGCAGTTTCCATCTGCCCAAACAGTAGAAATAAGATTGGTGAGCATCTAGGCTGTCTCTGCCACAGTCCTCCTTTCTGGCCACTCATCATCCCTTTTATTTGTTGTCCCACACATGAAATACATTCACCCCATCACTGACCCAAAACTCTTAATCACTGACTGCATCAGCCCCAAATTTAGGCTCTTCTGTTGATATGCAGTCCTTTCCATCTAGATGTGATGCCCCAGGCTCCGGAGACCTATGAAATAAAGAGACAAGTAAATACATATCTAATTACAATGGTGGAGCAGGGTTACAATTACCACAATAAACACTTCCATTCAGAAGGGGAAAAAGAAACACAGCAACTGGTTTGGGGCAATTTTAAAATCCTGTTGGGCAGACATTGCCTTGGGGACAGGAGAAATTCTTGATTAGGCACTGTTTATGTTTTCTGGAGAGAGTTCTTTCATGCAATGTCCTCACCCTCTGGAAGGTATCCTCCTGTCTATTATTTTCCTTGACCTCATCTGGAGTGGGAACTGGGGAACATGCCCTTTTTGGCAGGTATATGAATGTAAAAGCCTATTGCCTACTGCCTGCCACCTGCTTGAAGGTTTAGGACATGCAAGTTATGTTAAATTCTGATATCCTAAGTGTTTTTTATTGCAATTTCATAACTCCATTGGCAAAATCATTTATTCAAAACTTTATATTCTTCTATCTGTTTGTTTCCAATCAAATCCACGTGCCAGTAACTATACCAATAGTTTACTCCTAGGAATGATTGTCTAGTCTGATCTGTGTTGCTTCTTTGCGACTGTGGTTCCTCTTTTTACTTAATGGCAAGTATTTTGAGTCTATTTGGAGTGAACAATGTGTAAGGCATACCCTAATCTGATCTTTGGTGTGAGTCCCTTTATCCAACTATTAGTATCAAGTCGGACTGGACTTCTTTCTTTCAAAGCTTTTTGTAAGCCCATTTCTTACTATTTAGGGTTTCGAAGTTAGGACTATTCAACTTGAAAAGCTCTGAATTTTTGTTTTCTCTCTACTTTCATTTCTGTTTATCAATTGGCCAATCTTCTTCTAGGAACATCTGTTTTTTTTTTTACTACACTTTGCTAAATGAGCCAATAGTCCCAACAAACTCTGCCAAGATTCGATTTTGCAAACTCTTCCTCTAAAACTACAAGCCCAATAGGTACATTTTCTGCCTTGTAAGCAAGGTGATAAATTTGCCAAAATTTTTACCACCATATAACATAGATCTCTGGTATCTCTCTCCTCAATATCCAGCTAACAGCTGTCAATGTCACGTATTTTAGGTTTTTGTTATGACAGCACCTCAATTTTGTTATTAATTTCTGCATTAATTGGAGTAAAGATCATTAGCTGCTATAAGAATAAACTCCAAGTTGTAGGGGCTTAACGCAATACAAATTTGTCTCAGGTTTGTGATATGGATCAGGTTGCTCTCTGGGGGACTCTACACCAAGTGGTGATGCTGAGAATGAAAAAAGAAGTTGTGAAATGTAAGTGTTCTGTGTACTTAGAAAATTAACCCATTTCGGCCACACTGTGATAGGGAAGAAAGAGCCCCAGGCACAGAATCAGAGTGACTATGTATGATTCCTGGCTCTTAGTTCTTACTAAACGTTGATCTTAGCCAAGTAAATTACTGTCTCTTGGTCTTTGCTTACTGATATATAAACAGTATTCATAAAATCTATCTTGATAAGGTTATAGAGCTATGCAATTCAGTTTCATATTCTATTAGTCAAGTATATTAACGCAAGTAACAGAAGCCAATCTAATTTAAGCAGAATTTATTAAAAACATTTTATATATCTAAGAGAATTGTCAAGAAGAATGAAGAAACAAATTCTGAAAAAGGGAAGATCAACAAGGAGCACCACGCAGCAGCCAGACCCACAACTTAAACCATAGATCCAGGGTCATAAGGGGACTGCTCCCACCGTGGCTGAACACTGGATGCCATCACATGTACAGCCATCACCTCTGGCACCAGCCGCCATAGGCCACCACTAGTTTCATTTCCACTACTGCCCTGGAACAGGTTGTTGCTATCTATACTGCTGCCACTATCAGAGTAGATTCTCCACCATTGCTACTCCTCACATCGCCAGCTCCCAATGAAAGTTCAAGTGGGTACAGCTGATCAGGTGAGTCTAAGTCATGTTACTGTGCTGTAGTTGAAAAGAAAGGTGGGATATAGAGCACATGGCCTTTAGAGCTTCTATTAAAGATACATATTACAGAGAATTCCCCAAATATAGGAAGAGAGTTTGCACTCTGGGCAACAACAACAAAAGACCAATGTTTACTTTAGGCACTTATTGACCTATGTCTGGCAATTTCTGGGTTCAAGGGATAGAAGTTAATGAAATAGTTTCTGCCTCTAAAAAGCTGTGTATGGAGGTCAGGTGCAGTGATGCACATGTCTAGTATCAGCTATTTAGGAGTCTGAGGCAAGAGGATCACTTGGGCCCAGGAGTTCAAGTCCAGTCTGGGCAACATAGCAAGACTCTGTACCTAAAAAAAATAAATTAATTAAATAAATAAAAATAAAGTTGTATATTAAAGCATTTTATAAATTAGATCTCCGAAATTTAAGACACTATGTCTTCTTGGCCTTTTGGCTAAGATTAGGTGTTGACATTAATAATATTGCTATTTTAATAATTTTTATATCAATAATATAATACTAATAGATTCCTGAGATATGTTATTTTTATTCAGATTTATGTCAAGGTGTCCATCTAATTTCAACATTACTTTGCTATTCAAAAATGTAACAACCTAGATATTTGAACTTCTTACAGAGAATAAGAGAAATATCCTTCTCCCAGGGCTAAATCAGGTATTAACACTCAGTGAATTGAGTGATTGATCTTCTGAAAGTGAGCACCATAGATTATCTTTAGTCGCCTTACTTATAAAATTGCGGGAATGACCTAGGGAGTCTGTGACGTAGCCTGATCCAGAGGGATGGATCAAAATCAAAGATGGAACCAAGTCTCACAAATCCTACTTCTTTTGGGAACAAATGTGAGGAACTGGTGACAATAATCAGCAACCATCAGACAAATTCCAAAAAAAAAATAATAAAAACAAGCAGGACCTTATAATTCTGACACAATCAAATCCCAAGGGATTTGCTTATTCAACTGTCTTTGAATTACAAAATAATTATTTTGGAACTGCAAAATTATTTTGAAATGTGATATATTTAAAAATTCAAGGCCAGGCACAGTGGCTCACGCCTGTAATCCCAGCAGTTTGGGAGGCCAGGTGGGCAGATCATTTGAGGTCAGGTGTTTGAGACCAGCCTGACCAACATGGTGAAACCCCATCTCTACTAAAAATACAAAAACATTAGCCAGGCGTGGTGCCTCGTGCCTATAATTCCAGCTACTGGGAAGGCTGAAGCAAGAGAATCGCTTGAACCCAGGAGGAGGAGATTGCAGTGAGCTGACATGGCACCACTGCACTCCAGCCTGGGCAGCAGAGCGAGACTCCATCTCAAAAATTAAAACAAACAACGAAAAAAAAATCACATGAAATAACCAGGAAAAAGAAATATTATGATTAAAATAAAGAGAAAAGCAGCAGGAGCATTCATTTACAGAGTGAATACAAACCATTTTGCTCTAATAACCAGTTTCCTTAGATAATCTTTCTGAATCTACTCCTTTTCAATTCACTTAGTCAAAGAAATAAGTAACTTTTTTCACTGGTTAGAAGGTGAAAGAAACAGATTACAGCTGAATTACAATCATCACTGAGTGATTTAATAAGCTGTTACTTTCCCAAATGGTAAAATCCATCCTTTCTTACCATAAAAAAGTACACATTTCTCCCTTTGAACTTTCTGAAGCACTTTAGTCAGCAGCAAAAGACATTCTTTAGATTCCCTGAGATACAAAGGTGGTATTTTCCCCAAGATGAACATTCACTACGCCATCAACTAAGGAGGAATCGGTGAGGTTAAAAGACACTGAATACGATTAACTGTTTTACATGCCAGCGTAATATCCTCTTAATAGTCACACTAAACATTAAGAGAATACTATTTCAGCCATTTCCTCTAATAGGTTGTGCTGTATACTCCTTTGCCTTATTTTTCTTTTGTGATTATTCAAAGGAGGCAAGACTGTAAGGATATGAAGCATAGGGTAAGTACAAGACAATTTTGCAAGGCACTGAGATCCTATAATATTCATTCAAGATCATTAATATAGTAGTTTAAAAAAGATAAAATGATAGCTTTAATCTAAATAAGTTCTAAAGATAACACATCAAGATCCATAGAGGCAATTTAATCCTCACATTATACATTATACTGATTAACAAGATAATTGAAAAATAAATTCCATGGTGGAAAAATATCAAAATATCAACAATGTGTATCATGTGGAAAGGTGAGGTTTTCGGTGATCATGGTACATTCTTTTTTCTTTTAAAATATATTTTCTACATTTATATATGCTAATATTAATAGGTATGTCAATAGGAACTTTGTACCTTATCTCATTATTATCATTTACCTAAAGAAAACTTGAATCAAAATATAACTACTATGGTATTTATCTTCCTCTAAATTTAGAAAAGATATAATAGCAGGAGATCATCGGAAGTGTGAGAATTCAGTGTGCACATGCTTAGATGATGCTGACTTTCATATACTCCCTTAACGTTCCCTATTCCTCATACTTCAGATTCTACTACATATTGTTATTTTTAGACTATCAAGTCACAAAACTGAATTAATCACACCCTCCATTTCATTGCATACTTCAGCATCTGTGCAATACTCCTTTTTAAATTTTACCTTTCTACGTTTTACAACCTTTTTCCCATGCATCCACCATTCTCACCTCACCCCTACCCTTACATGTTTAATTTATACCCTACCAGTATATTATTACTATATTCATTTAGATATATATGTATCTTTAAAGATGAATTTGGTGTTTCTGGGCATATGCATGTAATATCCTTGAAAGTTATTATTTTTAAATCTCATATTGTTTTTTCCCCAATTTGTCATAATATTTTAAGAGCCATCCAGATAAATATTAATCTAGAACATTATTTCTGAATGCTGAATATAACTTTATTGTGTGTCTATCTCTTATTTTATTTCCCATTCCTCTGTCGATAGACATCTACACTTTCTCCATTCTTACTACCAGAAGCATTGCTATGAAAAATATTCCTAGGGACATGTGCAAGAGACCTAGAAATGTAATTGCTACATCATCAAGAAAGTATAAATATAGTTAATTTACTAGGTACTTTCAGGTTGCTCCCTGGAATGGTTGCAACAGTTTACTTTCCCTTAAGTTGTCTGGGATGTTTCTTATTTCCCATCGTCCTCACCACTACATGATGTTCTCAGACTTTCTAATTGTTTTAATTTGCAGTTCTCTGATTACAGAGTAAGGGTAAGTCACTCTTCATTTGTTTATCAACCATTTGGGATTCCCAGTTGATCTGTGTATTTTCTGTTTCAATAGTAGAATGCAAACTTCATAGGTGCTGTTATTTATTTGCATCTCCATTCCTTTCCTAATTAGCTTTAACCTAAATTTGTCTAGTCAATCTTTTAAAAGAAAAGCCAGTTTCGGGTTTTGATAGCTCATAGTTATATGTTTAGAATATATTGAATGAATGATAAATGAGTAAAAAAGGAATGTCATTTGCTATGTAACAAACAACTGCGCAACTCAATGACTTATAACAACAAACTTGTTTCCTCACCATCAGGTGCCCACCTACCTGGGTAGGTGGGTAGTTGTGGCTCTGAAGAGGCCCATTGGGCGTGGCTCCAGCCTGCAATTTGGTTGAGGTCTGCAATGAGAGGAAACTATTGTTTAGATTTTTTAAAACTTAGCTTTATAGTTTATGTGTTCTAAATTCCTTTTCTTTAAAATATAGGAAAGAAAATGATACTGAATATTTATGACCCAGTAAGCCTAGGAAAACATCTTGCAAGTTGAGTTGTCATGAAAACATCTTGAGTAAGATTATATTTGATTATTCTCTCTGCTTTAGTACAACTTAATATGTTTTACTCATATTTTCTGACTTTCATTGTAAAGATGATAAGCCTCTCCAATATGGCAAATTATTTTACTACAGAGACTGTCTTAACATCTGCCCAAGGTTTATTTAAAAAAAATAAAGCATGTTTCAGAAAATTGCATCAAGTCATCAAACATATCTTATGTCTTATAGCAGAGTTGCTATTCAGTCAGTATACATGACCATACAAGTTGTTAAAATATTGAAACAATCTTATATACATGGTAAATAGAAGCTACTTTGAGCCTCTGCCCCATGCCTCTGCCCCAGCCCACCAAAGATGTACTCATAATCCTGACATGAAGGGTACAGAATCCAGGAACCTGCTCCAGCAGTTTGGCTGGTGTCTGCTCTGATTGGTCAGTGCCCTATGTTGTACTAATTTTTCTATATTTTAAACATCACCTCTGATGATAGGAAATAGTGCATATTCTCATGTACAATTTGTAAATAAACTCATGGGATTTTGTCGGGGTGGGGGCTTTGTTCCTCCAACAAATGCACACATATACATACGACATGCATGACACCTGTGTACACACTCTGAAATCTCTGGGATAAAGAAAGCAGTACAGTGTGTCTCTCTTCCTGAAGCTGTTTATATTAAAGATGCCTCTGGCAGTTTTTTATCTAAACACATTATGAAGCTTCACTTGTTCCACACTTTTCACATCTCTTAGTTAACTTTTGGATTCGTTCCTTATCTTACTTGAGCACATCCTCCCAAAGTGTTTTCAAACAGAATCTTTGTCAGCCTTCCGAGGCCTTGTGTACCTTACAATAACTTATTTCAGCCTTACATCGAATTAATTGGATATAGCATCCTAGCTTCAAATTTCTCTTATTTCAACAATTTCTCTGTCCTCCTTCTATCTAAATACACTCAGCCCTATGTATCCTCAGGTTCTGCATTTGCAGATTCAACCAACCTGGGGCCGAAAATATTCAAGAAAAACGAATTAACAATTAAAGAAATACAAATAAAAACCAGTACAGCATAACAACTATTTACATAACATTCACATTGTATTAGGTATCATATGTAATATAGAGATAATTGAATGTATACAGGAGGATGTAGGTAGATTATGAGCAAATATACCACTTTATATAAGGGAGTTGAGCATTCCTGGATTTTACTATGAAGGTAGTGGGTCCTTGAACCAATCCTTGAAGATACTGAAATAACACTGTATTAATATCACTCTTCCATCCTGCAAAATTGTGTCACCACGTCTTAACTTTTCTCTCAGTTTTTTAGCACTGCTTTGTCACTTCCTGAGTCCTTCTAGAAGAGTTGATTGACCTGACCTTTCAGCTCACTGATTTGTATTTCAAGTGTGTTCACTCTGAAAAGTCGTATCTAAAAACCATCTATTAGGTTTATCTAATACCATACTTACTGAGTTATTTCAGTTATTAGGTTTTTCATACTGAATATCTCCAACGGGTCCTTCATCACCATTTTTCTGATTCAAGTTTCCAATTTCCTCCTTTGGCTCTCTGAAAACGTTTATTGTCCTTTTTAAAAAATTATTACACTTTTGAAATTTTTTTTCTATCTGATCCATTCATTTGGCTTCCTCTTTTATTTTTATTTTTTTAGCTTCCTCTTTTAAAGATATCTGTTTGCCTACCTTCTTTTCATAGTACATATATTCTTCACATTTTGTGATTTGTTATTTTTTTCCTGTGAACATACAGTCCCTTATGGTCTTGGATGATATTCAGATGATTTAATAACAAGGGCAGCATGGACACCAACTAATCCTAACAGAATGCTGAACGTATTGCAACAGATAGATGCTCACTGTAACTACCTGACACAGGCCCAATGACTGTCATCCTAACTTGAGACTATCAGCTAATCATACTACTTAAGTGTACTGTTATACCCTGATTAGTATCCTCATATTATAAAGTTATTGTACCAAAAATCGCCTCCTAATGACCCAGTTCTAATGTTGATTTGATCTAAACTGGTTGACAACATAATTTCTAAATCTTTTCCCTGAAATGATTAAAATATAATCCAACAACTTCTTAAGATTTAAAGATAAGATTTTTAAGATCACAAAAGGTTTAGCGTAAGAGACTGTACTAATATCACTCTTTCGTCCAGCAAAATTTTATCACTATGTCTTAACTTTTCTCTAGTTTTTTAGCAGTTTGTCACTTCTTAAGTCCTTCTAGATAAGGACTAAGATAAAATACTTCCAAGAAAAGACCTGATGCTAGGAATAGTCTGTTTACCATCCATCAAGAGTATTCTTTTTATTTCCAAATTAGATAATCTGGTACAACCATGGATTATTTTACATAGCTTATTTATATTAAAATTTAATATAACAGTGGTGAAGTTTATCTGGTACTTTAATACTGTTCTCTTTTTAAACTTTTGTCCAACATTTCAGTATCAGAATATTTCTTCTTTGGCACTTGCTTTCAGTTAGCCTATCTTGCCACTAGATGGAGAGCGATGCCGCTAGATGGAGGGTGACACCTACCACTAGATAGGCGTAATTTTGCCATCTTCAATTCAACAGCCTTTAAAGATAGCTGTTTAAGTTTAATGTGTATATACAGGGTCTTGTCTTAATCTGGTGAAAAATTAATGTTCCACTTTCAAAAGCAAACTTATAACATCTTTTTTCCTCTAGGTCACTGAAACAAGACTTCTCTCTCTCTCTCTCTCTCTCTCTTTCTCTATCTTTCTCTCTTTAAATTTTTTTTAGAGACGGGGTCTCATTCTGTGGCTCAGGCTGTAGTGCAGTGGCATGATCATAGCTCACTGTAGCCTTGAACTCCTAGGTTCCCACCTCAGCCTCCGCAGTAGCTGGGATTACAGACTTAAGACATTATGCCTGACGAGTCTTTTTTAATGGCTGTGCTAAAACTCCATATACTTATTTGGGAGGAAAAGGGAAGATGGTTAGTCCCATGAATAGTGATAATAATAATAATAAAGTTATCACCATTTCAGGCTGGTGCTGTAAATGCCACCTGCTAGAGAAAAAAGATCTGGGAGGTGTTGCACTGACAGCCTGAGGGTTCCCCAGGAATTCATTTAGCCTCATTAAATCAGGGAAGGGTAGTTATTCCACCAGCAAATTCCAGCAAGCGAAATGGCAGCTTTGGACATTTGGGCCTCTCTAGTTTCTTTGAGTTATACAGGACTTCCTTACAGAATTTATTTCCTTCCGTGGATCTTACCGTGGGTAGCCAGACATCTAAATCCTGGGCCCATGCACAAGTAACCCCCCAGACCTCATAAAATTATACGGCTGTATATTCATACATTTCAAGCCTAGCATTTGCACCTAAATTCATTCGGCTGCATCACAATCAAGTCACATAATCTTGCTTTCATTTTAAGTCTTACAGGCTTCAACTAAGTTTAATTTTCAAAACAAGGCTGGGCATGGTGGCTCACGCCTATAATCCCGGCACTTTGGGAGGTGGAGGCAGGTGGATCACTTGAGGTCAGGAGTTTGAGACCAGCTTGGCCAACTTGGTGAAACCCCATCTCTACCAAAAATATGAAAAATTAGCCAGGTGTGGTGTCTCATGCCTGTAATCCCAGCACTCTGGGAGTCTGAGGAGGGCAGATCACTTGAGGTCAGGAGTTTGAGACCAGCCTGGCCAACATGGTGAAACCTTGTCTCTAATTTAAAGAAAATAAAAAAATTAGCCAGGCGTGGTTGAGACTCCATCTCAAAAAAAAAAAGAAAAAAAAAAAGAAAAAAGAAAAAAAAAAGAATTGAAAACAGTAAAAAGAACATTTCTCTACTATATACTTGAAAGATCAAAAAATAAGTATCTATCTACCAATACAGAGCTACAGTAAGACGTCACTAGACATTAAGTTATTTATTTCACTAGTAATAATTTTACATGGTTGAACAATCATGTTAAGTTCCTCACCATGTGAGATGCAAGATGATTTATAAATGCATTGCTAGGAAATACTGGGGAAACAGATCATCTGAAGACTTAATTATGGCCAGGCGCAGTGGCTAACACCTGTAATCCCAACAATTTGGGAGGCCGAAGCCAGCGGATCACCTGAGGTCAGGAGTTCGAGACCAGCCTGGCCAAGAGGGCAAAAACCCCATCTCTACTAAAAATACAAAAATTAGCCGAGTGTGGTGGCCTACGCCTCAAATCCCAGCTACTCTGGAGGCTGAGGCATGAGAATCTCTTGAACCCAGGAGGCGGAGGTTGCTGGTGAGCAGAGATTGGCCACTGCACTCCAGCCTAGGTGACAGAGTGAGACTCCATCTCAAAAAACAAACAAACAAAAAGATTTAATCATAATTCACTTGTGGTGATAATTAAAATCTTCAAACTCACTAGCCAAAGAAATTCAAAGTTTTTAAATAATATGTCATTTTCCTTTTCAAAAGCATTGACAAATGTATTAATCATGATAGACTATATGGAACAAGGATCGCTGGAAGGAGTATAAACTGGTACAACTTTGCAAGAGAGCAATTTTGCAATCATTATCAAAAATTTGAAAGATATTCATATTGCTTAACTAGGGAATTTATTTTATTTATTTTTTTATAGAGAAAATTACGTAACGACCAAAAAACGTAAAACTCAAGGGATGGTTAAACAAATCCTAATACATTGTTCTATTTCCATTACAATCAGCATCGAATAAGCTTTCTGTGCCCAGATATCTTCTCAGGGAGGGCTGCGGAAGGGTTTGGGTTCTGCCGGTCAAATACATCGGACCCGTGTGCACTGGCAGGGCGGCTGCGGTACTTTTGGGTCCTGCCAACCCAGGCCGAAACTGCTTTGTTCTGCCAGCCGCAGCCTCGGGCTTTTAGGTCTTCCACCTGACAGTGCTGCCTTTGGATCGCAGGACTACTTACCCAAGCGATTTCTGGCGAATGGAAGTTGTTCCTAAACGCTAACACTGTGCCTGCTCCTACAATTCCAAACAGTGTGGTTTGCAGCCAGTAATAAATTCCTTTCTGCCTATTTCTTCTGGAAGAGCAGTCTACTACGACTGAACTGTATCAAATACAGTATCGATATGGTAGAATATGACAAATCAATTTAAAACCGCACTGTTAACTAATATTTAGTGACACAGGAGTAAATTCTGTAACTTTTTTATGGACACAATTTATTTTTCACTGATTTATAACTAGATCATGACACATGCCAAAAACTATTTTCATAAAGGGCCTGGGTAGTCTTTCAGAGAGTAATTAAACACATGTGAGAAGTTTTGCCTCGTTGTAGGGAAAATTAAAAATGATTTTTAAACACAATACCAAAAGGATTTCCCTCCTTGACTCGGCTGTGATTCTGTGACTGTACTACCCAATTTCTCTCAAAAAGTTTTATTTTTAGGTTTAATCCGTGTATCAACCAAAGTAGCCTGTCTTAAAAATTCAAGCAAAGTTGGCTCAAACTTATTTTACAAAAATAGTGGAATTTCTGCATTCCTCTGGTTTCAGTAGTGCAACCAATTCTTGGGAAAGAGAAGGAAGGTGAGAGAGTGGCTTAGATTTTTTTCCTAACAATTGAGTGTTTTTTTGCTTGCTGTCCCCATTTTTCTTTTTCAAAAGGGGAAGGAAACTCTGCCTCTTACCCTTCTGATGTGAATTAGGCCACTTCCCTTAGCAGGTAGAAGCAGCACCGTCAATTTTGGTTTTAAATGATTTTTTTCTGCCTGCATTTCATAAGTCTACAGAGTCATTACATTATCATTTGAAAACACTTTGTAACCAGAGAACACATCAACATGTTCTGCATATGTTTGGGATAAAGAATATGCAATGTAGAAAAAGGGTAAGGTTAGTCATTCAGAGGAAGGACTATAAAACATTTTCTGAAAATGCCCTTTTTTGTATTTTTTCTCAAAATTTTAGAATATAATTTTAGAAAGGAGCATGCTTTGGATAGACTAGAATTTAGAGCTCATTGTGTGACTTACCTTTGTTGTCTTATTAAATCTTCCCAGGATGCCACTACACCCACTTCAGACCCCTGAGCCGCAAAGTGTCTGGGAGGCAGTTTGATATGCAGACTAAAGTGAGATTTAAGATCATATAGCTCTTGGTTCAAGTTTGAGTTCCTTCATTACTTTAGTTAGCCTAAGTGTCTTTTTTTTTTTCTCATTATATTGACACTTCAGATAATAAATTTCATTTTTAAAGATGTCTTATAAAGGCATCTTTTAAAATGAGATTATAGGCCAGGCGCAGTGGCTCATGCCTATAATCCCAGCACTCTGGGAGGTCAAGGTGGGCCGATCACTTGAGTTCAGGAGTTTAAGGCCAACCTGGCCAACATGGTGAAAACCCCATCTCTACTAAAAAATATTTTAAAAATTAGCGTGGTGTGGTGGTGCACACCTGTAGTCCCAGCTACTTGAGAGGCTGAGGCAGGAGAGTCACTTAAACCTGGGATGTGGAGGTTGCAGTGAGCCAAGATCATGCCACTGCACTCCAGCCTGGTCAACAAAGTGAGACCCCATCTCAAAGAACTGTATAAATAAATAAATAGGGATTATAATAGTAATTTATTTATAGGGCTATTATAAAGATTAAATGAGTTAATATATGCATTTAAATTTTAGCATTTAGCATTTAGTAAGAGTATAAGGGCCTAAGTATATGTAAATAGTGAAGAAATTGACCCAAACTGAATTTTTTCTCTTCCTTCCAATACTGAGTATTCTATATTCCTTATCTGTGATTATGATAAGGACATCTTTTAGATTAGCAGTCCCCAACCTTTTTGGCACCAGGGACCAGTTTCATGGAAGACAATTTTCCCATGGACAAGAGAGAGGATGGTTTCCGGATGAAACTATTCGACCTCAGATCATCAGGCATTAGTTAGATTCTCATCAGGAGCTCACAACGTAGCTCCTTCACATGCACAGTTTGCAATGGGGTTCACAATCCTATGAGAATGTAATGCCATCACTAATCCAAAGGAGGTGGCACTCAGGTGGTAATGCTCACTTGCTTGCCTGCTGCTCACCTTCTACTATGCAACCCAGCTCCTAAAGACTATGGACCAGAATCTGGGAGTTGGGGACCCCTATTTTAGATGCTTTTTTTTTTTTTTTTTTTGAGACGGAGTCTCACTTTGTCATCCAGGCTGGAGTACAGTGGCGCAATTTCAGCTCACTGCAACCTCCACCTCCTGGCTTCAAGGAGTTCCCTGCCACAGCCTCCCAACTAGCTGGGATTATAGGCTCCAACCACCACGTCCGGCTAATTTTTGTATTTTTAGTAGAGATGGGGTTTCACTGTATTGTTCAGGCTGGTTGTGAACTCCGAACCTTGTGATCCACCCACGTTGGCCTCTCAAAGTGCTGGGATTACAGGCGTGAGCCACCGCGCCCGACCTTAGATGCTTCTTGAGAGCATTTGTTATTTACTTCATTGAGCTGGGTATAATTTTGATTCTTTTAAATTAAGCCATGAGAAGAAAATGTCAGAATTGCAATAATATTACCTACTACTCAGGGATTTAATAATACATAGAAAATGTAAAATAAAATGGTTGTTACTAACAACAATTTCCACCTCAGAAGACATAATACAAGCAGTCAGAACACTTTTCTCTTTTGAAGCCATCATCTAGTCATGTTCCAAGACCTAACCACCTATTGTGGGCAAAACTTTGTGTCCTATCTCTCTTCTCCCTAAAAAATAGGGCCACAGTAAAACTACTGCCAATAATAGTAACAATGTTTATTGTATTATATTAATTTATATGTTATGTTCTTATTATTGTAGCTACTTTTTTGTACTTACTGCTACATGCCAGATAACACTCATGATTTACTTGCTAAATCTGCGCAGTGACTCTCTGAGGTAGATATTTTGATTCCCATGTACTGTCACAGAGGAGGACACAGAATACGAAGAGGTTAACTTGACTAATACAATCAACTGAATAGCACCTAAGTGGCAGGGTCTGGATTCGAACAGAGAGCCTTGATTCTGGAGTTCTTTTTTCTTTTTTTTTGAGACGGAGTTTCGCTCTGTCGCCCAGGCTGGAGTGCAGTGGCCGGACCTCAGCTCACTGCAAGCTCCGCCTCCCGGGTTTACGCCATTCTCCTGCCTCAGCCTCCCGAGTGGCTGGGACTACAGGCGCCTGCCACCTCGCCCGGCTAGTTTTTTGTATTTTTTTAGTAGAGACGGGGTTTCACCGTGTTAGCCAGGATGGTCTCGATCTCCTGACCTCGTGATCCGCCTGTCTCGGCCTCCCAAAGTGCTGGAATTACAGGCTTGAGCCACCGCGCCTGGCCTGATTCTGGAGTTCTTAAAGAGACATAGATAAAATCTCGAAGAGTTCAGCTGCCCATCAACCTAACCTAATCACTAAGTGTTTTATTAATTTCATAGAGGTTAATGGAGTTCCTTGAATTGCTTAACACTTGTTTGTTCTTGCTGTCTTTTGTTTATGTGTGTGTGTGTGTGTGTGTGTGTGTGTGTGAGAGAGAGAGAGAGGAGAGAGAGAGAGACGGAATTGCTGTCTGTTACGCAGGCTGGAGTGCAGTGGTAAGATCTCGGCTTACTGCATACTCTGCCTCCCGGGTTCAAGTGATTTTCCTGTCTTAGCCTCCGAAGTAGCTGGGATTATAGGTGTCCGCCACTACGCCTGGCTAATTTTTGTATTTTTAGTAGAGAGGGCGTTTCACCATGTTGGCCAGGCTGGTCTTGAACTCCTGATCTCAGATAATCCATTCTCCTCGGCTTTCCAAAGTGCTGGAATTACACATGTGAGCCACCGCACCCAGCCATTGTTGTTGTCTTTTTTTTTTTTTTTTTTTTTTTTGAGACAGAGTTTTGCTCTTGTTGCCTAGGCTGGAGTGCAATGGTGCCATCTTGGCTCACTGCAACCTCCACCTCCCGGGTTCAAGCGATTCTCCTGCCTCACCTGGGATTGCAGGCATGCACCACCAGGCCTGACTAATTTTGTATTTTTTAGTAGAGATGGGGTTTCTCCATGTTAGTCAGGCTGGTCTTAAACTCTCAACCTCAGGTGATCTGCCTACCTCAGCCTCCCAAAGTGCTGGGATTGCAGGCATGAGCCACTGCATTCAGCCCGTTGTTGTCTCTTGATGCAAGGTCTCACCTCTGTCACCCAGGCTGGAGTGCAGTGGCACGATCACAGCTCACTCCATCCTCTCACCTCAGCCTCCCAAATAGCTGGGACTACAGGCATGTAACACCGCACCTGGCTAATTTTTTAAATTTTTGTGGAGATAGAGTCATGCAGCATTGCCTAGGCTGGTCACGAATTCGAATCACTCCTCTTGCATCATCCTTCCAAAGTGCTGGCATAATAGACATGAGCCACAGCTCTCCCAGACACTTGTTAAAATGGCAGATTGCCAGGCCCTACGAAGAGCCTCAAATCTGATATCTGGGATTAAGACTAGAAATCTGCACTTTTGACAAATTTTCCTTGTGAATCATATACACTGTATAATTTGAGAATTTTTTATCAAAAGGATGAATTTCAAACTTCCTATTTGTACATTGAAAACAATACCTTGGGCAGTGCCTGCTTTGTAATAGATGTTCAACAAATACATGGAGGAAAAAACCCAAGGAGCCAGGAAGAGAAGGAAGCAAGGGTAACTAATCAGGCTACTTAATTTTTTGATAAAATTAAGTCTTAAGATGAAGGAAAGGAGGATAGACTAAATCCTCTACAGACATTTTGCTCATATTAATTTCAAACTTCAGTCAGCCTTCTGCCTTATTTTTCTTTCTCCAAAAGGTTAGGAAGCCCTTGAAAAACAAATACAATGATTAACTAAGTGTACATGTAACCACTCAATTTTTAAATGCCTTTCATTCTTTTCTTCTTTTTATTACAACTCTCTCTGCTTGCACTGGCATGCAAACTGGTTGTACTGGTCAAATGAGTCAGTGCAAAGGAAAGCATTAATTTAGATGAGAGCATGTTTGTGTTGAAATCTTCCAGAGGCACACATAGTCACACGTGCACAAAAAAAGTGGCTGCACATCTGTGTTCCAGTTAGCCCAATTTTTAAAATATTCCTGGAAATTTGTCCTGAAAGCTGCTTTAGAAAGTTTGACACAATTAAGTCCAAACTTACCCAAGTAAGAAGTTCCCTTTTGATTTTTCAACCACTTCGTTCCCTTTATCCCCACCACTGGTCAAAAAGAAAAAAAGAAAAAACAGTGATATGTGCTTCTACCATGCTGCACTATTTAGAATAATAGAAAATTAGAGCTAAAACTACTAAGAGCCATACTTAAAATTTTTACAGCATGTAATGCTTGTAAATGTACTTTCACATGCACAGCTCATTTGATCTTCACAATAACTCTGTGGTTGACATTTTATGGACAAAGAAATTGAAGCCATGTGACTTGCCCAAAGTCAAGGAAAGTTCAAGTTCCATTTCGTTTTTCTTTTTTTTCCTTTATTTATTTATTTATTTATTTTTAATTCTTTTTAGACAGGGTCTCATTCTATCACCCAGGCTGAAGTGCAATGATACGATCCCGGCTCGTATTAGCCTACACCTACCAGACTCAGAATCCTCCCGCTTCAGTCTTCCAAGTAGCTGGGACTACAGGCATGTGCCACCATGCCCAGGCAATTTTGTGGGGGTGTTTTTTGTAGAGACGGGGTGCAGGAGTCTGTCCTGCAGACCCTGACCCAATGATGGATGAATAACGTGCACTGACACGACATTCTGCTTTGCCGGTCCAGCTGAGCGTCCGACCCACTTACAGATGCCAAGAAGAGTGCTGTAAATAGTTGTAACCACCAGCCTCAACCAGTCAGCAAGACTCACATTCATTCAGTAAAGATTAGTTGGCCGGGCGCAGTGGCTCATGTCTGTAATCCCAGCACTTTGGGAGGCCGAGGTGGGCAGATCACCAGGTCAGGAGATCGAGACCATCCTGACCAACACAGTGAAACCCCATCTCTACTAAAAAAAAATACCAAAAATTAGCCAGGAGTGGTGGCAGGCGCCTGTAGTCCCAGCTACTGGCGGGGCTGAGGCAGGAGAATGTCATGAACCAAGGAGGCGGAGCTTGCAGTGAGCCGAAATCAGGAAAAAGAAAAAAAGATTAATTGACAAAGACTTGAGTGAACACCACTAGAGGGTAACTGACATTGTGGACCTCCCGAGTAGAAAGCAATTAAGCACCCTAAGATTAGTCTTAGGACCACATGAGTAAATGAGCTAGTTAGATAACCCCCCACCACCGCATTCCTTTGTATCTACTTTAACCTATTTAACTAAAGGTAAAGGGACTAGGCTGCCTTCAGCTAGATCTATTACTGAAGTTATGCAAACTCTCAGGCCTTCCAAGAGGGTATGTGGCTATTCCAACTAAAATTTTTCCCACCTGCCTGACTGAACCCCCACAATGGGATTTCCCCATTTTGCCCAGGCTGGTCTCAGAACACCTGGGCTCGAGTGATCCACCCACCTGAGCCTCCCAAAGTGCTGGGATTACAGGCATGAACCACTGCATCTGGCCACGAGTACAATTTCTTACTGGACAAAGGAGAAAATATAGGAAGAGAGAGAATAATGTATATAGAGTTAATTGAATGCTGGTCACTGGCAGAATCCAGAGCTCTTGATACCTTCTGTTTATTCTTTTTTTTCTTCTCTTTACTAAATACTTGTTTGATACTTTTGATGTGACAGGTATTCTGCTGGGGTTCCACAGCAGCTTTAAATTTATCTATAATTATTGTGATGGAGACAAGTACAAATGCAGTGGAAATGGAACTAATAAATGCAGGTTAGTCACTCACTCCTTGCAGAGCCCAATTAACAAAAGCAAGGTCTGGTATAAAAAAAGTGATTTATTTCCCAAGCTAGCTTAGGGGAAGAAGCACAGGAGTCTTGACTTTAAATGTACTACTTTGTTTGTAGAGCAAAAGCAGGGACATTTTTTTCATTTTCTTTTTTTTCTTCTTTTTTTATATTTTACTTTAAGTTCTGGGATACATGTACAGAATGTGCAGGTTTGTTACATAGGTATATGTGTGCCATGGTGGTTTGCTGCACCTACAGACCCGTCCTCTAAGTTCCTTCCCATCGCCCCCAACGTCCCAAAAGGCTGTGGTGTGTGTTGTTCCCCTCCCTGTGTCCTCGTGTTTTCATTGTTCAACTCCTACTTATGATTGAGAACCTAAAGCAGGCACTTTTAAAAGGCAGGAGAGGAAGTGAGCAAGGTGAGAGGTCTACATGTTAGCTTGGTCTCTTATCTACCAGGAGGTCAAGCTGGTGACTTCTGGCATCTTGTGGGCAGGACTATGCTAAAAACTCCCTAGCTGGGAGAGAGTAGTGGACATGTTTTTCAATTGTTATCTCTTGAGGCAACCCTCTGGTGGGTGAGAGTTCCATAGCAGGCATGATTTGGTCTATAAATCGACTGTTAACTCTCAAAGAGAGTTCCATCTTAGAGCTCATAGATGCACTTACCCTGTAGGGAGTGTCTGGAGAAGGGGATGGCAAAAGGCTATATTGTCATTACTAAAAGACTAAGTAGAAAGTGGAAACAAGGGTGTATCAGTTCATTTTCACACTGCTACAAATAACTACCTGAGACTGGGTAACTTATTTTTTTAAAAAGTTTAATTGATTCACAGTTCTGCGTGGTGGGGAAGACTGAGGAAACTTACAATCATGGTGGAAGGTGAATGAGAAGCAAGCACCTTCTTCACAAGGTAGCAGGAGAGAGACAGCATGAAAGGGGAACCGCCACACGCTTTTAAATCATCAGATCTGGTGAGAACTCAGTCACTATCATGAGAACAGCATGGCGGAAACTTGGTGAGATGCAGAAATAACTGGAACCTGTAAGAAAATATCATGTTTTTGAGGCAGTGAGTACCCAGAGAACAGTCTAGAAAGGAGCATATGACTAATTCATGGATTTATTCCCATTGTATGTCTCTGTAGTATTTTATACTATTGCTATTGTAACACTTGCCACCAAGAGATGTAAATTAGCCATTGTCTGTACCTTAGCTCCCTTTCCCCTTCACCCTCACTTCCCGACTGTACTGCAAGTGTTGGAGATGTGAGGTGAGGAAAAGGCTAATTCCCAGATCCCTAGCATGAGTAAGTTAGCGGACAGTGGGGGTAGTGGTGGATCAAGGGGATACTGTTGAGGTTTTTAAAATTGAGTTAATCATGAGACATCTAAGAAAAGATGTCAAGGAAACAACTGACATCAGGTGAGAAGTTTGACTGAAGTAATCATTCTTGTATAAATGACGATTAAGCCACAGGAGTTGTTGGGCTTGCCAAAGGAAAGCTCTTTACCTTTCAGCTGCCTCAAAACAATCTTGTTTAAAATAAGAGGCAGTTAAATCCAAGCACACATTACAGTAGAATCTACAGAGAAAGGTAGCTGTATTTAGACTGTAGTTTTCTCAAAAAGGAGAGTTGAAATATTTATCCTAATGTTCATTATCTATGAATAGAGTTAGGGCAAAGTTCTCTATTTTGATCTATGAGCTATAGAGCAATTGAACATTTTTCACCCTGTATTATGCTATGCTTATTATATGCATATTTTGATATTTCATTTTTCCTTCATGTTCGTCTTTTTGTTTGCAAATAACAAAAAGCAATTCAAGTTATATTAGAGGAAAAGGAAAATTACTGTGAGGGTAAATTTGTCTGTCCAAATCTAAGGGTAGAATGCAACCAGGTCTCAAGAACAGCCGCTGAAATCTAGAATGCTTTAAGACAAACGAGATGTATTTCCCCATTTCTGGTTTCCCTTTGCATATTTTTATGCTTCTGTACTGGAAGATAAATCTTATTTGCTACTCAGTCCACATAATGGTCAAAAAGTGACTGCCTGTAACTTCAAATATTCTTGAGTTATAGTTTCAGTCACACAAACAGGATGATTTCCATTCTGATTCCCTTTCCAAATTCTGGGAGAAGTGACATTGAATCTATTCCTATCCCTATTTACTCTCATCAGCTGTGGCCAGGATATACTATAACATCATACATCTATGGCTATGAGTGCTGTGTATCTGAGGGGCAGTTAAGCATAGTGGTGTGCTGAAGCTTGCTTGTAATGACTTATAAGAGTGAGTTGTTAAATTTTTAAAATTTTTGTAGATTGGTTGTTAAACATAGGGATTATTAAAAGATAAATTATACAGTTACTAATATTAAGTAAATTATATTAAATACAAAAGTAATAAATATTCAAAATTTACCACTTCCTGATTCTTTCAACTATAACTTAATAATATTTGTTCTTAAGGTTATTTACATTTATAATTATTGCATCTGTATGGTGAAAATACTGTAAAATTGTGTTACTTCTCATTTCTTCCCGTGTTCAGTGATATGATGTCACATTGATAGTTTGAAATTGGTCATGGTAGGAGTAATTACACCACAGAAATTGACAAACATTACAAATAAGTTTTGTTTTGTTTTTCTAGAGAGCTGGTTGTTAAACATTTACCAGTTCACTACTGGTAAAAGGAGTCATTGTCAGAAAATACCTTTTACCCCACTACAATATCTACTACTTCTACTATACTAGAAGATAACTTCCTTCAAAGTAACAATAACACATTTGCTTGCAATATAGTTGTTTCTTCCACAGTATTTGGCATTCTAATTAAGTTATAAGAAAGCTGATACATGACTTGGCTACCATGATTACAATTTAATTATTCATGACACTTCTCAAAAGCCCTGCTATCAGAGGGTTTATGTCCTCTGCCTCCAAAATCTGTTTGTTGAAATTCTAACCCCCAAGGTGTTGGTATTAAGAGGTTGGGCCTTTGGATGGTGATTGGATTGTGACAGGAGAGCCCTCATAAATGGGATTAAGTGCCCTTATAAAAGAGGCCCCAATGAGCTTGTTTTCCCCTTCCAAAATATGAAGACACAATCTGTAATACTTTGTTATAGCAGCCCCCCCGAAATAAAACATACCCACATACAAACGTTGTTTTGTTTCTTTTTCCTGTTTCAGACAGTATCTTACTCTGTTATCCAGGCTGGAATGCAATGGCACAATCATAGCTCACTGCAACCTCAAATTCCTGGGCTCAACCACACCTAAGTGACTTTTTGTAGAGACAGGGCCTCATGTTTACATTCTACAAGCATTTTTTTTTTTTTTCAGAGATAGGATCTGGCTCTATCTTCCAGGCTGACATGCAGTGGCAGTGTCATACCTCACTGCAGCGTTGAGCAACCTGGTTCAAGCAATCCCCCCCACCTCAGCCTCTCAAGTAATTGGAACTACAGGCATGAGTTCCAGTTACAATCACACTCAGCTAAGCTTTTAAATTTTTGTAGATACAGGGCCTCACTGCGCTGCCCAGGCTGGACTCTGACTCACGTGAACACAGGATGACTCTGAGTTATGTCTGTCTCTTGTTCACATGGAATTTCCTTGTGGGAAAACTGGGAGGGAAGTATGTAGCTTTTTTGTCTTTGTAGCTATTTTATTTAGGAATAGAATGGGAGGCAGGTGTGCCCGTTGCAGTTCCCAGCTTGACTTTCCTTTTGCTTAGTGATTTTTGGGTCCTGAGATTTATTTTCCTTTCACAAGAGTAAAGAGAATTTTCTCAGCTTGATAATAATAATGATCAATTACTGAAGTACTTAGTACTAATATGCATACACACAACAGGTTAGTGATAAGTACTTCACATATCACTTGATGAAGAAAAAACTATTAGATTAGCTATCCTAGTTAAAGAAAACAAAATGAGGTTCAAAGAAGTAAATAATTTGCTCTGGGTAGCAGAGCGAGGATTCAAGCCACATCCCTAACTCTGGAGCCAGGGCTCTTCACCTCTATGTTATGCTTCTCCAAGTTCACGTAGCTTCTAAGCAGTAAATGTTTGCTAAAATGCTAATCTTATGCCCAAGCCTATACTCCTAAGAAATGAGAAAATGTATGACAGATTATATTTTCAAGTGTGTTTTGGGAATTCACAGAGTTAAGACCCAGTCCAATATTTTTCAGATCTGAATTGACTCTTGAGAGTTTCTTTTCTTCTTAGCAACAGGTCCTGAGGACTGCAGTTTACTTGCCTCTTCTCTTTGGAGTAGTCATCCTGGAACTCACCTCTTAGAAGTCTTAGAATCACTGTCCTACCAGCTCTAACTTTCTTTTTTCATCCTGAAGTTATGCTAAACACATTATTTATTAAATAGTGGTGGTGGTGGTGATCATCTTTTTTTCCCTTTGGTGCTTGTTTTGGTAATCTCTGTGGTATAAGGACACAAACGTCACATACACAAGAAATTACAAAAGTTGTAGAAATCTAAATATTCTTTCCAGTTTGCAGTTTTTGACCTTCTTTCTTAGGTTGTATCTTGAGGCCTCACTAGATTCTTTATCATCAAAGTGGTATCACAAAAACTTTGTCCAAGAAGAGGGTCAGAGGGAAATTGGGTGGAAATGTGCTTCTGAATGTCTGCAGAGACATTAGGTGAAAGTACATAGGACTTGCACCCCACTTCCTGTTTGGAATTTTGGAAGCAGAGTGCCTAGAGCCAATGTGAAGGCCACAGTAGGGTTAAAATGGTTAAGTAACATGTTTAAGCAGGGGGAGCCTAGGAGATTGTCTCTTGGTTTCCCAAGATGTGAAGAGAACCAGAAATGCCCACATAACTCTGGAGGTGTGTGCAAGTTAACCATGGACTGAGTGAGTTTTTCTCCAAGGAGTCACCACTGCAAAGGCCAGTGCTGGGGTCAAATGGAGTATGCACATGTGTGAGTCTTGAAAAATCCACAGTACCAGCAAGAGTTGAAGTGAAGAATCTGGTCAGCGTGGGGAGATAGTGGGTTGTGATCCTTATAAGAAATTGCCATACACTGGATGGGGCAAAAGAACAGAGCATGAGTTACAGCAGTCTCATATACTTCAAACCAGAAACTGAAGCCTAATCACCAAGAGAAATAAATTGCACTCTTATTATGCCTTCAAGTTCCGGGAGAGAAGAAGAATATTTGAGTCTGGCACTCTTCTTAGCTTGGGTAATGTTCTCTGATTGTCTCCTTTGTATGAATCAGGATCCTATCACAAAACAATTAAAATGAATGCCAATTAGGGGAAGTTTAATAAAGGGACTCTTTACAAAAGTGTGGGCAGAGTGTTGAGAAACTATATAAGATAGTGCCTTACTACCCCAATTAGTCAGCTTGGGCTTCCACAACAAAATACCACAGACTGGATGGCTTAAACAACAGAAATTAATTTTCTTACAGTTTTAGAGACTGGACAGTCCAAGATCAAGGTTCATTCTAGTAGCATATAATATGTGGTGAGGGCTGCCTTCCTGGCTTACAGACAGCTGCTTTGTCCTCACATGGCCTTTCCTTGGTGCCTGAATGAGAACAGAAAGCAAGCTTTTTGTCTCTTCTAATAAGTACATTAACCCAACTGGATCAGGACCACACCCTTATGAACTCATTTAAGTTTAATAACCTCCTTAAGGTCTTATTTTCTAATGTAGTCACATTGGGGAATAGGGCTTCAACATATGAATTTGGGGGCAATAGAGTTCATTCCATAGCACTACCCTAGACCTGGATGGGCAAATGGAGGGCAGAGTTACCAGAACCCAAATAGAATAGATGTATAGATATGGCTGACAAGGAATTGAGGTGGGATAGAGAGACAGAGCCACCCTATGTTAATCCTACATAGAGGGAGTCATGAAAATAAATAGTTCAAAACCCTCACTTTCTTCCTATCTTCAATTGCCTGAACTCAGCCAAAACTAAGAGAAGATAAACAATTATTGTGTAGTCCCTATGGATGAGATTCTTAAGGTACAGAGCAAGGTGGAAAACTGATCGGGGGGCCAGAGATATCCAGCACACCCTGTATCAAGATGCCACTAAGAAGCCGGCATGATGGCTCACAACTGTAATCCCACCACTTTGGGAGACCAAGGTAGGCGGATCACTGGAGGCCAGGAGTCTGAGACCAGCCTGGCCAACATAGTGAAACCCCATCTCTACTAAAACAACAAAAAATTAGCCAGGCATGGTGCCACATGCCTGTAATCCCAGCTACTTGGGAGGATGAGGCAGGAGAATGCTTGAACCCAGGAGGAGGCGGTTGCAGTGAGCCGATATCACGCCGCTGCACTCCAGCCTAGACAAGAGAGCAAGACCCTGTCTCAACAACAACAACAACAGCAAAAAGACTAAATGTTTACTCAGAAGAAACTTAGTTCCTAATAAAGTAAAGCTAACAAGTCAGGAGCTGTGGCTCATGCCTGTAATCCCAGCACTTTGGGAGGCCGAGGTCAGGAGTTCGAGACCAGACTGGCCAACATGGCAAAAACCTACCTTTACTAAAGATACAAAAATTAGCCAGGCTTGGTGGTGCTTGCCTATAGTCCCAGCTATTTGGGAAGCTGAGGAAGGAGAATCGCTTGAACCCAGGAAACAGAGGTTGCAGTGAGCAAGATCGCACAACTGTACTCCAGCCTGGGCCACGTAGGAGAGACTCTGTCTCAAAAAAAAAGAAAAAGCCGGGCGCGGTGGCTCAAGCCTGTAATCCCAGTACTTTGGGAGGCCGAGATGGGCGGATCACGAGGTCAGGAGATTGAGACCATCCTGGCCAAAACGGTGAAACCCCGTCTCTACTAAAAAAATACAAAACCTAGCCAGGCGAGGTGGCGGGCACCTGTAGTCCCAGCTACTCGGGAGGCTGAGGCAGGAGAATGGCGTGAATCCAGGAGGCGGAGCTTGCAGTGAGCTGAGATCCGGCCACTGTACTCCAGCCTGGGTGACAGAGCAAGACTCCGTCTCAAAAAAAAAAAAAAAGAAAGAAAAAGATAACAATAATCCCTTATAAGACTGTTATAGGAATTAAGTGAGGTAAAATATAGGCAGCACATAGAGCAGATTGGGCACAGTCAGTACTCAGAAAATGTCAGCTACCAATATTACTCAAAAGTAAGCAGAATAACTTCAGAATTCCAGAATTCTATAAAAATCTCAGAGATAATTAACTAAGTTTTCCAAAAAAGGGCTTTGTAAAATTATATCCTTTTTTGGAAGTACTTATATTTTGATAGTCTATTTCCTGTTATGAGACTCAATAAACCAATATAATTGCTATTAAAGGATTCAAGGCTGCATTCTGTGGTACATGTAAAAGCTAAATGAAAATTTAACGTTGACATCCTGGTGTGGAAGAAAAGGCTTAGATACCTGGCGTTAAATCTGAAGATTAATACATTTCCAAATTTAAGAATACCCAGTGATATTTAAATATTCCTTTTATTTATTTTTCAATTAAAAATATAATTGCCATTATTGTAATTAAATCACAAGCTCTTTCAGAATGTTAAATAAGATAATATACGTGAAAAAGAAGTTATAAGTAAATGTATTGGTAAATTGTTAGTTATTTTAAAACTACAACATATGCTAAATTATACAGGCAGGAACTTGGCACAACAAAAATGACTCTGCTGCATTACACTGTTAAAGAAAACCACAGTTAAACAGTAGCTAGAGCAGAAAAAACAAATTTTATTTAGTAATTATTGCAATGTAGGAAAATAAACCTCAGTATGAAATTGGGCTCAATTCTGAATACAGCGTGAACAAGAGGAGATTTATAGCCAATGAATAGGGTGGGGGTCAGCGGATTGAAAATTAGTAAGAGAAAACATTAGGGGTGTCTTTGTCCATTTTGTGCTGCCGTAACAGAATACCTGAGACTAGGTTATTTATTTATTTGTTTATTTATTTATTTATTTTCTTTTTTTCAAGACAGAGTCTTGCTCTGCATGCCCAGGCTGGAGTGCACTGGTGCAATCTCAGCTCACTGAAATCTCTGCCTCCCGCGTTCAAGCGATTCTCCTGTCTCAGCCTCCCGAGTAGCTGGGATTACAGGCATGCACCACCACGCCGGGCTAATTTTGTATTTTTAGTAGAGACGGGGTTTCTCCATGTTGATAAGGCTGGTCTTGAACTCCTGATCTCAGGTGATCCACCTGCCTTGGGCTCCCAAAGTGCTGGGATTACAGGCGTGAGCCACTACGCCTGGCCCAAGAGACTGGGTAATTTATAATGAATAGAAATTTACTGGCTCATAGTGCAGAAAGCTGGGAAGTTCAATGTCAAGGTGCTGGCGTCTGGTAAGAGCCTTCTTGCAGCATCATTACATGGTGGAAGACAAAAAGGCCAACAGGCAGTTGAAGTCTCCTTTTCTTAATATCAATCCCACTTATGAGGGTGGAGCCTTTATTGCCTAATCACCTCTCAAGGGTCTCACTTTTTAATACTGTTACAATGGCAATTAAATTTCAACATGATGGGCCGGGCACAGTGGCTCAAGCCTGTAATCCCAGCACTTTGGGAGGCCGAGACGGGCGGATCACGAGGTCAGGAGATCGAGACCATCCGGGCTAACATGGTGAAACCCCGTCTCTACTAAAAAATACAAAAAACTAGCCGGGCGAGGTGGCGGGTGCCTGTAGTCCCAGCTACTCGGGAGGCTGAGGCAGGAGAATGATGTGAACCCGGGAGGCGGAGCTTGTAGTGAGCTGAGATCCAGCCCCTGCACTCCAGCCTGGGCCACAGAACGAGACCCCGTCTCAAAAAGAAAAAAAAAAAAAAAAAAAAAAAAAATTTCAACATGATTTTGGAGGGGACAAACATTCAAATCATAGCAAGGGGTAAGAGGAGATTCTTGCTAAACTGATTTGATAGTATTCTTTCTAAAGGCAGGTTAGGGTGATCAGATACCATCTGGGGGAAGGTAGAGAATGATGAATTTGATCAGATATTGAATGTGATCAGCTATCAAGAGCAAGAGACTCTTATTAAAGTGACTTAGCAGAATTCTAGCTAAAACTGGACAAATATAGACATGGAAGCCTAAGGTCAAGGTCCAGTTGACAAAAGGGATCAGAGGAGCCTGACTAAAGTTTGGTCAAGGAGAGAGTCTTTGTATTCATCCACATAACCACCACAACAATCAAGATATAGAGCATTTCCATCTCCCTAGAAGGTTTTTCATGCTCCTTTGCCATTAAACTTCCCCCCAACAATCTTACACCTGGGAACCACAAATGTGATTTATTTCTTAATGACTAGTGTTGTCTCAACCATATTGTGTCCAGCATCTTTCACTTAACATATATGTGAGATTCATCCATGTCGTCATGTGTAGTTTGTTTTATTGCTGAGCAGTATTTTGATCGATAGATAAATATGACACAATTTGTTTTGTTAGGAGGAGAAATATTGGGTTCTATGATAAGAACTTGTTTAGATTCATAATAAATATTACCACTGTTTTCCAAAGTGGTTGTACCATTTTATATACCTACTAGCAAAGCATAAATGCTCTAATTGCTTCAGATCCTTGCCAACACTTGCTATTTTCTTTTTTTATTATGTATTTATTTATTGACACAGGGTCTTACTCTGTCACCCAGGATGGAGTGCAGTGGTGTAATCAGGGCTCACCTAAGCTTAGGAGTTCTTCCCACCTCAGCCTCCCAAATAGCTGGGACTACAGGCATGTGCCACCATGCCCTGCTAATTTTAAAAGTTTTTGTAGAGACGTCTCACTATGTTGCCCAGGCTGGTCTCAAACTCCAAGCCCAAACAATCTTTCCACCTCAGCCTCCTAAAGTGCTAGGATTACAGGTGTGAGCTACCATGCCTGGGCAACACTTGCTATTTCCAATCTTATTAATTTTAGCCATTCCAGTGGGATTGAAGTGATATTTCATTATGGCTTAATTTCCTGATGACAATGATGTGATAATTGCCTGTTCAACACATCTTCTATGATGAAGTCTTTTGCGTATTTTTTCAAATAGGGGTATTTGTCTTTTTATTGAGTAGCAAGTCCTCTCTATATATCCTATGAGTCTTTTGTTGGACAAATGTTTTGTAACTATTTTCTCCTAGTCTGTGATGTGCCTTATTCACTTATTTATTCATTTACCATCCTTTAAAGATCATAACATTTTAATTTTTTGAGCTGCAATTATATTAATTTTTAAAAATGTTAGTACTCGTGATTATTTTATATGAGAAATCTTATCCTACTCCAAGGTGGTAAAAATTTTCTCCCATGTTTTCTTCTAGAAGTTTTAAAACAACTTTTATATTTAGACCTATCATCCATTTTGAATTAATTTTTGTGTATTATGTAAGGTAGGGGTCACGGTCATTTTATTTCCATGTGTATATCTAATTGCCCCAACACTATTTGTCAAAAAGACTATCCTTCTACACATTTCAGTTATGTTGGTGCCTTTGTCAAATTCAATTGATCATAATATTTGTGACTCTACTTTTGGACACTGCATTCCGATCTGTTGATGTATTTGGGTTACTTTACATAAATACCACACTGTTTTGATACCATAAGTTTATAATAAGTCCTGAAATCAGGTAATGCTAGTCCTCTAAAACTGTTATTGTTTTCCCAAATTGTTTTGGCTATCCTATGTCCATTACATTTCCTTGTAAATTTCAATTCACATTGTGAATTTCTGTTAAAAAGCACACCGAGGTTTGGTTGGGATTGTTTAATCTATAGATGAAATTAGGTAGAATTGACATCAATATTGCCCAATGCTCTCAACACTTTTTATTGCTAAATTCCACTCATCTCAATTCACAATTTGTTATCAGTATAAAAGGAACTGCCTTCAGAAGCATTATATTTCTTTTCACTACATATTGAAATACTTTTTTGGTAATTATTGAGGTTTTTTAAAAAACATTTTATTATAGTAAGAACCTTGAACATGAAATTACCCTCAACAAAATGTTAAGTGTAGACTACAGTAACATTAACAGTAGGCACAATATTGTACACCAGCTCTCTATAACTTATTCGTCTTGCAGAATAAAACTTTATACTTGTTGAACAGCAACTCCCCATTTCCCTTTCCCCCCAGTCCCTGGCATTAATCTGAATATTTTAGATACTTCATAAAAGTGGAATCATAGGCCGGGCGCGGTGGCTCAAGCCTGTAATCCCAGCACTTTGGGAGGCCGAGACTGGCGGATCACGAGGTCAGGAGATCGAGACCATCCTGGCTAACACGGTGAAACCCCGTCTCTACTAAAAAAAAAAATACAAAAAACTAGCCGGGCGACGTGGCGGGCGCCTGTAGCCCCAGCTACTCGGGAGGCTGAGGCAGGAGAATGGCGGGAACCCGGGAGGCGGAGCTTGCAGTGAGCTGAGATCCGGCCACTGTACTCCAGCCTGGGCGACAGAGCGAGACTCCGTCTCAAAAAAAAAAAAAAAAAAAAAAAAAGTGGAATCATGCAGTACAGTATTTGTCCTTCTCCGACTGATTTATTTCACTTAGCATAACAGCCTCCAGGGTCATTCATGTTGTTACATACAGCAAGATTTCCTTTTTTTAATTTTTTTTTTTAATTTGAGACACAGTCTCTCCTCCATGACCTAGGTTGGAGTGTAGTGAGTGGTGCGATCGCGGCTCACTACAGCCTCTGCCTCCCACGCTCAATCGATTCTCCTGTCAGCCTCCTGAGTAGCTGGGATTACAGGTGCGAGCTACCACGCCAGGCTGATTTTCGTATTTTTAGTAGAGACGGGGTTTCACCACGTATGCCAGGCTAATCTCGAACTCCTGGCCTCTAGTGATTGGCTTGCCTTGGCCTCCCAAAGTACTGAGATTAAAGGCATGAGCCACTGTGCCTGGCCGATTTCCTTCTTTTTTAACACTGAATAGTATTCAATTGAATGTATAAACCATATGTTTTTTAACCCATTCATCTTTCAACATACGTATAAGTTGTTTCAAAAGATACTAAGTTTTGGCAAGGATATGGAGAAATTGGAATACTTATACTCCATAGCAGGAATGTAAAACGATGCAGTGACTATAAAAAAAATAAAAGAGTATGGAAGTTCCTCAAAAATAGAACTACCATATGATCTAGCAATTCTATTTCTGTGTATATATCCCAAACAATTGAAATCAGGATCTCAAAAGAGATATCCGTACTCCCATGTTCATTGTTATATTTTTACAATAATATTGTGATGATCCCTCAGGTCTGAAGAGGATTTTCGGCTGTACATTTTTAGTTCAGCATCTTTACCCAGAAAGTTATTTCCACCCATAGCTAGGCCAAAAATCTGAGTCACTCAATATTACATTTTCTGTTTAAGTTCACCAACAATAAGAAAAATCAATCTTTCCTGAACTACAGGAACAATAAAAATAACAATAGCTCCAGCTTATTGATCACTTAACTGCCTTTAAAAAAATCATTTGAAACATTATAACAATCCTTCAGAAATTATTTCTAAGTTCCCATTCATGAAGACACTAAAGATTAGAAGTTAATTTTGCTAAGGTCTCATGCTATTGAGAGACAGAGCTGGAAATTGTACCCAGGTCATTATGACTGCAAAGCTTACTCTCTTAATCACTATACAATACCTTCAGACCAATGTTCAACATATCTAGAGTTCATTCTTTATAATCTCAACAACTTTTCCTATTTACTAACATAACTGAATTAAAAACCACTTTTTTTTTTTTTTTTTTTTTTTTACAGCTGTGCTCTTAGTTTAACATAAACTTACTTCAGTTTATTTTTTGAGACAGGGTCTCGCTCTGTTGCCCAGGTTGGAGTGCAGGAGTGTAGTCATGTCTCACTGAAGCCTTAACCTCACCGGCTCAAGCAATCCTCCCACTTCGGCCCCCAGAGAAGTTGGGACTACAGGTGTGCACGACATGGTTTTGCCAGGTTGCCCAAGCTGGTCTTAAAACTCCTGAGCCCAAGCAATCCACCTGCCTCGGCCTCCCAAAGGGCTGGAATTACAGGCATGTGGCACTGCAGCTGGCCCCATAAACTTATTTTAATAACGAAGATGCACATGTGGAATTCTATTTACATTAAAAATTCCACCTTAGTTCCAATAGGACAAATGTAGAATCAGGGAAAATGGCATTTTGATATCTTCTAAATTACTTGGCTGTTTTCTTTTGCTCTTCCTTATAAAAATTATTAAAGAAAACTCAAATTGCAAAAAGTAGAGAAGAGAGTATAATATCTACTAATGTATGTGTAAATCAAAAGGTATCTGAGGCAAGTCTCAATCAATTTAGAAAGTTTATTTTGCCAAGGTTAAGAGCCCATGACAGCCTCAAGCTGTCCTGATGACATGTGCCCAACGTGTTCGTGCACAGCTTCATTTTATACATTTTAGGGATATATGAGACATCAATCACCAGTTTGACTTCTTCCTTTGGCTTCGTGATTTTGGGAAGATTTTCCTTTCACATGTGCGTCTCCCAGCTTCAACAATTATTAACTCATGGGTAGGCTTGCTTAATCTATTCTCCCACCCACTTTCCTACACCTGCCACTAGTTTATTTTGATAAATCCCAGATACCATATAATTTCACTTGCAAATATTTATTATTATTATTTTGAGACACAGTCTAGCTCTGTTGTCCTGGCTGTGGTGAAAGTGGCACAATCTCAGCTCACTGCTACTTCCACCTCCCTTGTTCAATCAATTCTTCTGCCTTAGCCTCCCGAGTAGCTGGGACTACAGGCACACGCCACCACGCCCGGCTAATTTTTGTATTTTTAGTAGAAACGGGGTTTCACCATGTTGGTCAGGCTAGTCTCAAATTCCTGACCTCAGGTGATCCGCCCACCTCAGCCTCCCAAAGTGCTGGGATTACAGGCGCGAGCCACTGCACCTGGCCTGCAAATATTTTCATATGAATCATGAAATTGTAAGAAATTCTTTAAAAAAAATAACTTATTACAACTAAAAATACAAATAGCAATTCCTCAGGATCATTAGATATTATTTAATGTGTGTGTGTGTGCTGTGTGTGTGTTCATATATTCAAATTAATGTCCAATTAAGGTCCTAGAAACAGGACCAGTCCTGGTGGCTCCATACCTGTAATCCCAGCACTTTGGGAGGCCGAGGTGGGAAGACTGCTGGAGCCCAGGAGTTAGAGACTAGCCTGGGCAACATGGCTAACATCATCTCCACAAAAAATGCAAAAAATTTGCTGGATGTGGCGGAGCATGACTGTAGTTCCATCTACCGGGGAGGCTAAGGTGGGAGGATCACTTGAGCCCAAGGTTGCAGTGAGCCACGATCACACCACTGCATTCCAGCCTGTGTGACAGTGAGACCAAGTTTCAAGAAAAAAAAAAAAGTGGTACCACATTCTAGACTTCTGGACTACTTGTCTTTCTCTGAATATGCAATTAGTTTGCCAGTTTGTCTTCATATCACAAAGTTACTTAGTTATCTTTTTGCAGATTTTTCTTACCCTTATAATTCAGTTATAGTTCAGGGAAGCAAAATTAGATTTTCTTTCCATTGGACAATGAATCTTAAGCAAGTTTCTCTTGCAGATTTTACCACACTATGTAGTTATGTATCTATTGGTCATTTCTTCTGTAGTTTCGATTCCTGGATGGTCTGCTTCAATCAATTTTGTGCCCCAGGGCCTTGATACATGTTTACATTAGTTGTTACTTACAAAGACATATTACGATACAATTCTTTCCCCAATTAAAAACAAACCGAGGACGGGCGTGGTGGCTCACACCTGTGAGCCCAGCACTTTGGGAAGCCGAGGTGGGTGGATCATCAAGTCAAGAGATCCAGACCATCCTGGCCAACATGGTGAAACTCCGTCTCTACTATAAATAAAAAAAATTAGTTGGGCATGGTGGCGCGCGCCTGCAATCCCAGGTACTCAGGAGTCAGAGCCAGGAGAATCGCTTGAACCCGGGAGGCGGAGGTTGCAGTGAGCCGAGATGGCGCCGCTACACTCCAGCGGAGCGAGAATCCCTCTTGAACAAAAACTAGTAGGCTTTTGTGACTACAAAGGAGCTGGTTGCATGCTGCATTGCCTTTGAGTAAGAGTGGAACCCTAACTAAAAAAGCACATCTGGTAAACATAAAGGATTCACCCAGACTTGTCCTAAATAAGACTCCGGGCCGGGCACGGTGGCTCAAGCCTGTAATCCCAGCACTTTGGGAGGCCGAGACGGGCGGATCACGAGGTCAGCAGATCGAGACCATCCTGGCTAACACGGTGAAACCCCGTCTCTACTAAAAATACAAAAACTAGCAGGGCGAGGTGGCGGGCGCCTGTGGTCCCAGCTACTCGGGAGGCTGAGGCAGGAGAATGGCGTAAACCCGGGAGGCGGAGCTTGCAGTGAGCTGAGATCTGGCCACTGCACTCCAGTCCGGGAGACAGAGCGAGATTCCGGCTCAAAAAAAAAAAAAAAAAAAAAGACTCCGATTTCCCGAACTGAATCAGGAGTCCTTTAGAGCGACTCTAGCTAAGAAAGCCTGGCATGCACTCCACTGAGTTTCAGGTTGGAAAATTGCGCCATCCGGGTATAGCCAGCACAGCCGGAACTCCATGAACAACCTGGGCAACCTAATCTCTGCATAAGACTCCTTCCAGGTACCAGTGGGTTGAGGGCAGCGGGGTGACGCGCTGACGTCAAGTCACGTTCTTTTGCACGTCCCGCTTCCCCGCCCCTCTCCGCACTGTGACGTTCCCAGAGAGGAACGAAGCGTAAACAGCGCACGGCATTTCGGGAGCGGGATTGTTTCGCGCAGGAAGCAGGCTCCATTTTAGCGCCGCCCGCCGTCGCCATCTGTTTCCCTTCCCTCCCCCATACCCTCGCTCGAGTCTGAGCCCTAACGAGAAGGCTAGGCCTAGGCCGCTGGAAGCTGGAGTGAAAGGACGGGAGAAAGGGAAAAAGAGGGAAGAGTCGAGAAGGCTGAGGGTTAAAGAGGCCAAGTGCGACGCGCGCAGCCGGGCGGACGGACTGACGGACGGGCCCGTGCTTCTGCCGCGGCTGCGGCACCCGCGCGAGTCGCGTCTAAGCGGCGGCGGCGGCGGCGGCAGCGGCGGAAACCGAAGGGGAGCAATGGCGGCCGACAGTCGAGAGGAGAAAGGTTAGTGCGGAGAAAGGTGACGGGCGGAGGCGAGGCTGGGGCTCCGGAGTGGAGTGATGGAGCAGTGGTCGCCGTTGCGGGGCGGGAGTGGGGGTTGGGGAGGTTAGCTTGCCTCGTTGGGGAGCCGGTCGCCCCCACCGAGACACTTGGACTCATTGGCGGAGACCAGGCCTGCCCTTTCGTCCTCGGTCTCCATATGGCCTGACATTTCATCTCGGTAGGGTTTTTCTTTGATCCGGATTTCACGCTTGATTTTCCGTTTAGCTGTCTTGGACTGAGAGGGGGCCTTTCTGAGTTGCAAGCTCCTAGGTTTATTTCCTGGTAGGATCATGCGGATGTAATGCGTATTTTCAGGACAACCATTTCTGTTAGACTAAAATTTGAGAACCCCTAATGCCACGATCAACACTGGTAGTGTGGTAAGTGAGCATGTTTAAGAAGTGGCACTGGCAGATTATTAATCTTGAGAAATACCTGCAAATAACTTCTGGCTGTTCCTGTTCAGTAGGCAACGGGAACTAGCCGTTTTGTTCCTCGGATACTCATTTTGGAAAAACATAGTACTTGGAAAAACGAATACTTAGTTTGGAAAGATAACTATGTGACTTAGGCTGGCAAAGAAATCCTGGGTCTATTATGCTAGAAAAACGTGTGTAGGTCCCAGAGGGTACAGTCAGAAACAAATGGATTCAAGTTATAGAAAGTTGGAGGGATAAATTTCAGTGAAATGTAGGGAGAACTGATGTTGCTATAATGGAAAGATATACTAAGTTTCCAAGCCCTAGAGATGTTAATGTAGGTCCTAGATCAATATCTGTCTGGAGAGTGGTTTAGATTAAATGCTGCTTTAAGATCTTTTTCAACCCTAAGATTAACATAATAGTCTTGGAAAGATTTTAGTTGATAATATGACAACGGTCGCTGCTCTGTGTCTCACACATCTCTTCTGTGTGCCTAACTGATTTGGGAGATTTTTGTGGGGGTTAAGTGGGCTCTAGAGTCAAGTTACTTAGGCCTATGATCCTTTTTTCTTCATTTTTCTGGTTTCTACATCAGGAGGGTCTTCATGCTTTAGTGAACTGCCCTAGGATAGAGACAAGCTTGGAAAGTGGAGTGGGTGGGAATATGTTTAAGATATTGCCCTTATCCTAAAGCAGTTCTTTGCTTAGTTTATAGCAGTTTGATGTTCCATCCTTAAACTAAATGCTAAAAAATCTCCCTGGGTTTGTTTTTTGTTTTTTGTTTTTTCTGAGAAATCCAGAAGGAATGTGAACATAGGATTGCATGGTGTTAGTGAGTAAAAGAAACTGCTTTTACTTAGTTAACTCAGTTATTAAAAATACGTACTCTTAATTAGTAAGTATTCAGCAAACATCTGATTGTAATTTATGAGCTGTGGATATGGGAGTCTGTAGTGGTTGTGGTGGGTGAAATGAACCAAACACAAACATGAGTAAAATTCAGTACTTCTCAAGAATTCGTTGTCTAAGGTGAAAATATTTACAAGTCATTGATAGAGTAGACGCAGTAATGCACATTGAAGAAGAAAAGTAGATGATTTTAAAAGTTTTGCTTTAGAAATGATTTAGTGGTGATAGTGCAATACAAATGCATAAACTGTAGAGCTATTATTGGGAAGGAGTGATGTCACCTGTTGTCTATACATAGGATACGTTTCCCCACTTTTGAGAAGGTTCTTTACCTCACATTTGCTTACTTTTTTTTAAATTTAATTTTCATAACAACTTTATTTAAAAAGTTTATGTAAGTGCTTTATCTTTATAGTTTAGAACAAAGATTGTTTCTGGGCTGCATGGAGAACTAGCACTTACCTACTGGAATTGTTTATTTCGTTTTGGGAGAGTTCTAGGTAACCTACAGGTTGTATCATTTACTTGATCATTGCACGCCTAGCTTTATAGTTAGAATCAATACTTGGCTCTTCATCTCTTAAGGAAAAGTGGTACTCTAAGTGCTTTATTGCCTATGAAACAGGAAATTATAAGGATAAACCCTCTAAAAATCTCAGTCATGTCACAAACGTTAAGTTCCTTCTCAAGTGATTCCATAAATGGTTTAAGATCTTGACAACGAATGAGTCCAAGTTGCAGAAATTGGCAATTATATTGATCACAGAACAGTAAAAAGACTCCTGTTCATAGAGTTCTTGAATTAATGGGTTTTGCACCTCTCTGGGTAATAAAGACATTAATTTCTATAATCTATAATGATGCTTCTATAATGTTCATACCTAGAAGCTGAAACCCATATAACTGGGCAGATTGCTAGCTCCCTGTGATTCCTGTGGTGATAATTTGCCCAGTAAACTGGATTTGAAAGGTGTTGCAATGTTGATGTTAACTAATATTAAATGCCATTTTTTTATATAAGGAGGAAATATGCATCTTTTCTGTTATTGCAGACACCTTGTATAAATTTTATTAAGCTTTTACAAAGTTTCCTACAAAGAACAGTTAAAAAATAATCTATCCAAAACGTGTATGAGTAATGTGTAATGAGTTACTACATTAAAAATAACATGTTTTCTACATTACCCAACTGGAAGCTCCCTGAGGGCCCAGAGTACATCTGTCTTGTTCACTGGGTACTTTGTATACAGTAATTGTGTTTCAGTACCTTGAATATTTACCAGGTTGGACTTTGTTAACTGATTGGTTATATGACATGTGCAGTGTGATAACCAAAGCTAAGAGTTTCTCAGTTTAAGTTATACGACACTTTTCCCCCCACCCCCAACCTCTACCAGACTTATTCCTGATAAGCATGTTCTTTTTTTTTTTTTTTTTTTTTTTTGAGACGGAGTCTCGCTGTGTCGCCCAGGCTGGAGTGCAGTGGCCCAATCTCGGCTCACTGCAAGCTCCGCCTCCGGGGTTCATGCCATTCTACCGCCTCGGCCTCCGAGTAGCTGGGACTACAGGCGCCTGCCACCACGCCCGGCTAATTTTTTGTATTTTTTAGTAGAGACGGGGTTTCACTGTGTTAGCCAGGATGGTCTCAATCTCCTGACCTCGTAATCCGCCCGCTTCGGCCTCCCAAAGTGCTGGGATTACAGGCTTGAGCCACCGCGCCCGGCCGATAAGTATGTTCTAAGACCCACAGTGGATACCTGAAACAATGGATATTACTAAATCCTATATATACTGTGTTTTTTTCTATATGTACATGTCTATGATGAAGTTTAATTTATGAGTTAGGGACTGTAAGAGATCAACCACAACAATAATAAAGTAGAACAGTCATTACAATATGCCATCATCACTACTCTTGTGCTTTGGGCCTATTATTAAGTAAAATAAGGGTTACTTTGAACATTGGCACTGCCATATGTGAACAGCTGATCTACTACCTGAGACAGTTAGCTAAATGACTAATGGCAGGTAACATGATGCAAATATTTGTTGACCAAAGGGATGGTTCACTTCCCAGGCAGGACAGAGTGGGACGGTGCATAACTTCATCACACTACTTAGCGCGCAGTTTAAAACTTATAAATTATTTATTTCTGGAATTTTCCATTTTTGTATTTTTGGACAGTGATTGACTCAATTGACTGGGGGTAACAAACCCTCAAAAGCAAAACCTTGGATAAGTGAGGGACTACTGTATATATACACACAGTTGTTTTCAGACAGCCTCTATTGCCTAGGCCAGAGTGCAGTGGGGGCAGTCATGGCTCACTGCAGCCTCAACCTCCCAGGGCTCAAGTGATCCTCCCATCTCAGCCTCTCTAGTAGCTGGGACTATAGGTGTGTACCAGCATGCCTAGCTAATTTTTTATTTTTAGTAGAGACGAGGTCTTCCTGTGTTGCCCAGGATTATCTTGAACTCCTAGGCTTAAGCGATCTGCCGGCCTTAGCCTTCCAAAGTGCTGGAATTACAGGCGTGAGCCACCATGCCCAGCTGTTATACACACGGTTACATGCAGGCATATACAAATATATATACACACACACACACAGAGTGTTGTGCGCACACATACAGTTATGTGTCATTTAACAGTGAAGGTGGGCATTGTTAGGTGGTTTCGTTGTGTTATCATATTGTATTTACACAAACTTAGGTGGTATAACCTACTACATATCTAGGCTGTATGATATAGCCTATTGTCCCTAGGCAACAAATCTGTACAGCATGCTACTGTAGGCAGTAGTAACACAATGGAAAGTATTTGTGTATCTGAATATGATGAGGCGTTATAATCTTAATGGAACCACTGTCGTTTATATATGCATTTCATCATTGACCAAAATGTTGTGGCACATGATGACTGTGTATATACTATGGCTCTCGCTATAATAATTTCTTAGGATAAAATTGCCTTTCCTGGTTCACTTTAGTTTGGGCTGTGTAAAGCATAGAGTATGTAATTGATATTCCAATATATTCATTTTATCTATAGGAGAAGTAAGGTAGAAAATTTTAAATGCTTTCTTTGCACTTAAATTGTATATTTTTTAGAAGACAGCAATTTTGGATGGGAAATCTAAGTTTTTAAACGTCATTTGGAGGAATGAGAATTTTGAATGACAAAAACTGAGAAACTAGTCTAAACGTACAATGTACATTACAAGATATAGAAGGGGGAGGTTCTAGTAATCTTGCTTCATTGCCAGATCCCACTAAAATTATATTAAATGAGTTAAAATATAATTTATTTTGGTACTTTGTGTTAGAAAACAAAATGTGTAATATATTTAATATTTAACTTTCTTTAAATACTAAATCTTAGTCTGATGCTGGAACCTCATATCTTAATAAATAGTACAGTCTTCTGACCCAGAAGCTTCTGCAGTAAAAAATGACTGTCCCAGATAAAGGTTAATTTTCTACCCTGGTATCCCTGGAGTTAAAGTTGGTGACCTTCCTGGACAAGAATGTAAAGATTATGGTAAATTTTAAGTTTCCATGTTTACCTAAAACAAAAATCCCCCAACCAAGCAACAAACAGCTAGCTTTGTTATTCCTTTTTTTGAGACGGAGTCTGGCTCTGTCGCCCAGGCTGGAGTGCAGTGGCCGGATCTCAGCTCACCGCAAGCTCCGCCTCCCGGGTTCACACCATTCTCCTGCCTCAGCCTCCCGAGTAGCTGGGACTACAGGCGCCCGCCACCTCGCCCAGCTAGTTTTTTTTTGTATTTTTTAGTAGAGACGGGGTTTCACCGTGTTAGCCAGGACGGTCTCAATCTCCTGACCTCGTGATCCGCCCGTCTCGGCCTCCCAAAGTACTGGGATTACAGGCTTGAGCCACCGCGCCCGGCCTAGCTTTGTTATTTCTAACATCTTGTCAGTTTTTGAACAGGCTTTAAAAATAATGATGATTTTTTTTTTTTGGTTGTGGGGGGACAGGGTCTTATTCTGTTGTCCAGGCACTACTGCACAACTTACTCTGTTGTGCAGTAGTGCGATCAGGGCTCACTGCAGCCGCGACCTCCCAGACTCTGGTGATTCTCTCACTTCACCTTCCTGCGTAGCTGATAGTACAGGTGCGGTGCGCACCACTAATTTTTGTGTTTTTTGTAGAGATGGGGTTTCGTCACGTTGCCCAAGCTGATTTCATGCTCCTGAGCTCAAGCTATACACCTGCCTTGGCCTCCCAAAATGCTGGGATTACAAGTGTGAACCAGCATGGCCAACCTGTTATTCTTTTTATATCCTTGTTACTCCTGGGAATCTATACCTTTACCTCAGAACTCATTTTGCTAATAGTTTGTGATTTATAATATTAATACAAAACATTCACACATGATTATACTTGCGTGGAGGAATCTAGCAGCCAACTGTGGAATCTAGCAGCCAACTGTTTCGTTTTTGAGGCAGCACTTAAAAGTCATGCAATTCCAAATAAAAATCTGGGTTTCAGAGTCCTCTTGAAAATGTGGAAGATCTGACAACACAGTGCTTGCAACTGTCAAGGAAGTTAATCTGCAGTAGAGTAGGATTGTCCCCTTTAGCTTTCCTCCTCTTTCCCAAAGTATTATATTCTGTATACTAAAACTAGTTTGATGTTCCTGTGCCTTAGTATATTAAACTGAACCTTGGATTTTTTTGAAGTTTAAGATCAGTGTTAAGCAGGGTTTGCAGATATGTGTGCATGCCAGAATCTGGCAGATAAAGTACTTGCTTAATACATTAGGTAATAGTGTCATGGGTTTTTTGTTTTGTCTTTTTTTAAAGAGCCAGCGTGCTCTTTGTTCAGGTAGTGATAGTAAATACACTGATTCACCAGATACAAACCCAGATTGTCTCATGCAAATCTTTGACATATGTTACCTTCTCTGTGTCTTAACTGAAGACTAGACTACTCCAGCTGGTTGTTTTCAGGTGAGAATCTGGGCCCCTAATAATCAAGTAGTATTTTTTAAGCAGGTTTTCATATTAAATCCTTAGAATTTTTTTTTTTTTTGAGACGGAGTTTCGCTCTGTCGCCCGGGCTGGAGTGCAGTGGCCGGATCTCAGCTCACTGCAAGCTCCGCCTCCCGGGTTTACATCATTCTCCTGCCTCAGCCTCCCGAGTAGCTGGGACTACAGGCGCCCGCCTCCTCGCCCGGCTAGTTTTTTGTATTTTTTAGTAGAGACGGGGTTTCACATGTTATCCAGGATGGTCTCGATCTCCTGACCTCGTGATCCGCCCGTCTCGGCCTCCCAAAGTGCTGGGATTACAGGCTTGAGCCACCGCGCCTGGCCAGAATTTTTTAAAACAACATTCAAGAGCTGAGTTTATTCTGTAGACTGCTAGCGTAAAACTTTTGGATGGATTTGAATTTTAGCTCTAAATGTAAATAGTGTTAAATGTAGGATTGTTTTATTAAGCTTATTTGTTGCACTGGCACATTATTTTAAAAAATCCATCTTTTTGTGACATCTTAATTTTGGAACAAAATTTTATAGATTTTAACCTGAGGTCAGGAGTTCGAGACCAGCCTGGCCAACATGGCAAAAACCTTTCTCTACTAAAAGTACAGAAATTTGGCTGGGCCTGGTGGCGGGTGCCTGTAATCCCAGCTACTTGGGAGGCTGAGGCAGGGAGAACTGATTGAACCTGGGAGGTGGAGGTTGCAGTGAGTTGAGATCACGTCACTGCACTCCATCCTGGGCAACAGAGCAAGTCTCTCTCAAAAAATTTTTTTTTTTTTTTTTTTTTTTTAGAGATTTAAAGTGATTTTTAAAGGCCGGGCTCATGCCTGTAATCCCAACACTTTGGGAGGCCAAGGCAAGTGGATCGATCACCTGAGGTCAGGAGTTTGAGACCAGCCTGGACAACATGGCAAAACCCTGTCCCTACTAAAAATAACAAAAATTAGCTGGGCATGGTGTGGTGAGCGCCTGTAATCCTAGCTACTCGGGAGGCTGAGGCAGGAGAATCACTTGAACCTGGGAGGTGGAGGTTACAGTGATCCCAGATTGTACCATTGCACTCCAGACTGGGTGACAGAGCAAGACTCCGTCTACAAAAAAAAAAAAAAAGTTATTTTTAATATCTGTATAGTTCTCTATGTAGACATCTAAAAAAAACTTTCAATGTGAAGTGCTTTGTGTCATAGAATTTAGGATTTTTGTAGTGCATGAATTGTATGTTTATAGACCTTTTCGTAACCTGGCATTTCTAATCTTTGTTTACTGTTGTTATTCTTGGGTTGAGATGCTACTGTCAAACTATTGTGAAGTAATTGAAAGCATACATATTTCTATTTATATAGAATATCAATAATGTTAAACTTCAGGACAAAGGAAATGGTTAAAAACATTTGTTCAGGTAGGTTAAAGAAAGTCAACCTAGAACTAGTGGATATTACTTCATATCTTAAAGAGATAATTCTTCTTAAAAATGGATATGCCAGTGATGATTATTATCTTTAATAGCAGTAACTTGTGAGAGTATTAAAATGTTTCTGCTTTTGTAATTCATTCTACTTTAAAAAAAAGAATTAAAATGTATGGAAGGTGTACTTTTTCAAGTCAGTGAAGGATATGGCCAGAGGAAGCAGTTTATATTAGCTTTATAACTTAATACTATAAGCTTTAACACTGACCTATTTAAATGAATTTTTTTGTTACTAAAAATGCACTTCACGTATATAATTAAAATATTTATCCTTAAAACTATAGTCATTTTGGAAACATCTGTCATGTATTATTATATGACACTTCTGTCAACAGTGATTAGAGTATGTGTCCCCTCCTTTTGAACCTAGGTAAGCTTTTGTGATGAATAAATACTGTGATGCTGGATTTCTCCCTGGTCCTTTTTCTGTTGGGACACAAGTGTCCTAAACTACCATGTAAGAGGTCTGCCTCCTCTGTGGCTGCCATAGTAATGAGTAATCACACAGAGAGAATTGGAGAGGCTCCAGCTTTGAATCTTCCCAGCCTAGACATCAGCCAGACTTGTCAATGAACAAGGCTTCAGATGATTTCAGCCCCAGCCCTAACCCCATTTAGTAGCAACCACATGGGAGACCCAGGTCCAGCCCTGGAACCATGAGTCATAATGAAAAATGTTACTGTTTTAAGTCAAGTTTTAGGGTGATCATCTTACACAGCAGTAGATAATTAGAACATGTATGTATGTACCATATCTGTTTTGTTGAAGAAGGGATTTTGTTTTGTGTCCTGTACCAGGTTTTATATGTATCATGTAACCCATTAGCAAGAGGATTGGGGCAGGCAACCTCTTAAAGTCTGATAGTGATAAGGAAGGGGAGTCTTAAAAGTTGAAAACTCATAGAAGATTCAAATGTCCTCCTTTTCCTGTCCCCAAAACTGATCTTTTTTAAGTGCCTCTTAAGAGAGATGAAGAATCTTGAACTCAGAAAGACTGGAAATTTCCTAATACCTAAATATAAGCTATAACCTGTATTTTCTTAACCTCCAAGACTTTTTCCCTTGTATATCATATTCCAGTGTATATATAAGGAGTTTCAGTGATGGAGAAAAGTAACTTAAAATTTGGTCATTTGTATTTTGTCAGGGGTGGCAAAACTTTTTGTAAAGGGCCAGATAGGCTTTGTGTGCTGTAAGTGTTTTCTGACATATTCTTTGCTTTTTTTTTTTTTCCTTGTTAATAAGCACCTTAAAAATGTAAAAACCATTCTTGCAGGCCATTCTAAACAGGCAGTGGGCCACGTTTATCCTGTAGGTTTTAGTTTGCCAGTTTGTGGTAAAACCACACAGTTTATTGATGTTATGGACTGTAATATGGATAAAAGTGTGTACATCATTTAAGTGAGGATGTTATAGTTGATTTTGAATATTTCAGTAGATTTTAAATGTTGTAATGTTAAAGATATAGAGCTTTCTGGTGCGCTGATTTGAAATTTATGTTCTAGTATATATGTCCTTTTAATATTTTGCATTTGTGTTCTTTATACTTTGGTTAAAGGTGCTTTTATTGTTCCCCATCTAATTTAACTGTAGATTTGTAAAGCCAGAACTTCATACTAATATCTGTTTGTTATTAGAAAAGTGTATTTGGTGAACTTGAACATTTGCACTTCTGTTTCTTTATCTGCTAAGTAATGAATGATTAAACATGCCTTATTTTATATGATTTGTATATATGATATATTTTTAAAACGATAAGATTTTAAAGTGACAAAGTATTTTTAAAAAGTAGTAAGTATTGGTTAATATTTGTTGTCTTGAAAAAGGTTGTAGGTGCTTTCTAAAACTGCAACCAATGTCTGAATTTGAATTCATTAAAACTTTTTAAAACAGTAATACCCCCTTTTATAGGAAAACCAGGCTTTAAGTGTCTTTGAAACTTAAATTTATTTAAATTAACGTTCTGCAAAATTCATTCTGTATTAAATTTAGCATGTCTAAAGTGTATAATATATAAATGTTCAGGGTTCGGGGGCGATACTTCCAAATAAGATCTAGTGATTTTATGAAAAGATTTGTATATCATTATATTTGCCTATTTCATTTGATAGTCTTAAATTTTTTCTTTTTGTTTTCTGCAAATGTATTTGATTCTGTGAAGACGTGTTGGATCTACTTTTTTATTGATTAATGAGCTTTGACCCACTACTTATTAAACATCTGTAAAACGTGGATTTACTTCTATCAAACTATTTTTTTTTTATTTATGATGTAGAGTCCAAAAATGGTGTTTGCCACCGTTCAGATCTTGAAGGAATTTTGTCTTAGCAAAAACATGAATCTAGATGATGAGAGAAGCTTTTTTGTTTGACATATCTGGATTTTAAATAAGATTTTTAAAAAGTAAACAAAACCCATGTAACCTGTTTTCATTTTAGAAAAATGATAGAAAGTACATATCAGCGTTGGTACCACCCAAAATAATCAATTTTGCTATTCCAGACATAGTAGTTTTCAGATATCTTTAGACTGTGTCTGTCTTCAAATGTAAAGGAAAATGTTATCTCTTCCATTTCCCGTGTAACCTTCTTATCATTTGTATTTACTATCTCTTCAGTCACTGATTTCTTTCCCACTTTGGGGAAAATTTGAATACCATTTAACCTGTTTATAGCCCCCAGGTTAATTAATAGACCTTGCTGTAATTCAGGTGGGCTTTGTTTTTTCCCTGAAGCCACAAATATAATTGTTGTGTCTCATCAGTTTTCATTGCTTTATACTTCCTCTTTGGCACAACTTAAATTTGGAAAAATTTTTTTGGTATTGGAATAGTTAATGTTTAAACATTTACTATTAGTATTAGTACATTATTTTAAAATTTAAAATGGCATTTGTGTGTATTTCTAAGGTTTGTCTTGTTGGACAAGGTGGAAGTGGGGACAAAACTGAGTTTTACGCTTTCATGATCATTGAATATGTCAATATAGTCATAGTTCCCTTGTCTGAATAAGTTTTATGCTTTTACAGTCCACACCAGCAGGCTCTAAACGTTTTTTTATTATATAGCGCATTGATAATTTTTTCATTTAACTTCCTTTTTGACATAATTTCACATAAGCGTAATAGCGACAAGTGCAGTGTGAAGAATTTTCTTTTAGTGTCCAGCCACATTCTGCGAATGTTAGCATTTTGTCACGTTTGTCTCATTCTGTGTGTCTGTGTGTGTGTACGTGCGTGTGTGCACACTTTTTCCTGAACCATTTGTAAGTTTTAGACATAATACAGCTTTGTCCCTGAATACTTAAATATGTCTTATAAGGACTTTCTTTGACTTAACCATAGTACAGTCAAAATTAGAAAAATAACGTTGATACTTACAACCTTTTTCAAGACAACAAATATTAACCAATGCTTACTACTTTTTAAAAATATTTTGTCACTTTAAAATTTTATTATTTTAAAAATATATATACAAATCATATAGAATAAGACATGTTTAATCATTCATTACTTAGTAGATGAAGAAATAGACGTGCAAATGTTCGAGTTCACCAAATAACGTTGATAAACACGTTAAATGGGATACATTTACGTTGATACAAACTATTCAGATTTCACCAGTTTTTCCAGTTATCCAATATTGTGGGCTGTGTTCAGTTTTCATGCTTCTCTAGTCTGCTTTGATATGTAATAGTTCTTACTCTTTGTTTCATGACTAGTGACATATTTGGATACCCTTTACTTTGGGTTTGTCTGATTTTTCCTCATGTAGGTTCAGCTTTTCCATTTTGCATAGAACATTACAAAAGCTTAGTTCTGTTCTCAGAGCATTGTAACAGGAGGTCCATGATGTTGATTTGTCTCATTACTGGTGATGTTAACTTTAATTATCTAGTTAATTTGGCCTGTGCGACATTTCTCCACTGTAAAGTTGTTTTCTCTTTGTAATTGTGGAGTGCACATTTTTGGTAAATGTGTATTTATAGGTTGTACATATGTATTTCTATACTAATTTATTGTACACATTTTTAAGCCATCAGAAATTTTAGAAATTTAAGAATGAGGTAAAAATAGAGACATTCTTACATTTTCTTTTTATGCTTCAATATATCTTTTCACGCCTTCTGAGATGTATACTCCTGGCTTTGTAGACCAGATAGCCCAGACTTCTCTTTCTCTGTGTGTGTGTGTGTGTGTGTGTATGTGTATGTATGTGTATGTGTGTGTCTATGTATGTATATATATTTTGAGACACTCACTCTTACCATCCAGGCTAGAGTGCAGTGGCGCGATCTTGGCTTACTGCAGCCTCTGCCTCCCGGGTTCAGATGATTCTTGTGCCTCAGCCTTCCGAGTAGCCGGGGTTAAAAGCATGTACCACCACGCCCTGCTAATTTTTATATTTTTAGCAGAGCAAAGTTTTGCCATGTTGGCCAGGCTGGTCTCGCGCTCCTGGCCTCAAGTGATTGGCCTGCCTTAGCCTACCAAAGTGCTGGGATTACAGGCATGAGCCCCCATGACTGGCCAATTCTTTACCCTCTATTGTTTTATAGAAATTAATCTTGTGTCTTGATTCTGAAATAAAAATAATGCTTTTTCATGTAAAAGTGAAGTAAAAGCTCCCTGGGCACTTGTGGCCTCAACGCTTAGTAAGTACTCAAAAGTACATGCTTAATGATAGTGATTTTTCCCTATTAATTTTTAATTTTATTTGCAGATGGAGAACTTAATGTTCTAGATGATATTTTGACTGAAGTACCAGAACAAGATGATGAACTGTATAATCCAGAGAGTGAACAAGATAAAAATGAGAAAAAGGGTATGTAAGAGTTCTATTATTTTTGAAATAACAGTATAAATAGAGGAGATTCAATATCTTAAGAAAATGACTTAAGTGCTTTTTTGTGCTTGTTCCTTGAGGCAGTTAACACTAAATGTACATAACAAACTGATATCCATATGTAATGGGGATAATCTGTTTTTTTCTAATATATGAAACTTTTCAAATATATGGATTTATTCCCGTAGTTGAAAGCTATGTTTTCTTTTAGATTAACTGTGGAGCAGAAATCTTTCAGAAGACTTTTAAAGAAATGAGGCCTTTTCCCCCCTTCCTGATGTATATTATTGTCAATCTTTGGTGAAATAAATGGAATATACTACAAATACTACTACTACTTTTTTTTTTTTTTTTTTTTTTGTATTTTAAAGGATCAAAAAGAAAAAGTGATCGAATGGAATCTACTGATACCAAACGACAAAAGCCTTCTGTCCATTCAAGACAACTGATTTCTAAGCCACTGAGCTCATCTGTTAGCAATAACAAAAGAATAGTTAGTACAAAAGGAAAGTCAGTCACAGAGTATAAAAATGAGGAATATCAAAGATCTGAAAGAAACAAGCGTCTAGATGCTGATCGGAAAATTCGTCTATCAAGTAGTGCCTCCAGAGAACCTTACAAGAATCAACCTGAAAAAACCTGTGTCCGGAAAAGGGATCCTGAAAGGAGGGCCAAATCTCCTACGCCAGATGGTTCTGAGGTAGTAAATATTATTGCAGATATAAAACAGAAAGCCATTCTTTTTGAGGCTTTAGAACTGTTTATTCACCCTGACCTTGTCTTTTATATGACTGCTGATCCCCTTTTTCTTTAAACATCAGAGAATTGGGCTTGAAGTGGATAGACGTGCAAGCAGATCCAGCCAGTCTTCTAAGGAAGAAGTGAACTCTGAAGAATATGGCTCTGACCATGAGACTGGCAGCAGTGGTTCTTCTGATGAGCAAGGCAACAACACTGAGAATGAGGAGGAAGGAGTGGAAGAAGATGTGGAGGAAGATGAAGAGGTAGAAGAAGATGCAGAAGAAGATGAAGAGGTGGATGAAGATGGAGAGGAGGAGGAGGAAGAGGAGGAGGAAGAGGAAGAAGAGGAGGAGGAGGAGGAAGAAGAAGAATATGAACAGGATGAGAGAGACCAGAAAGAGGAGGGAAATGATTATGACACTCGAAGTGAGGCCAGTGACTCTGGTTCTGAATCTGTTTCCTTCACAGATGGGTCCGTCAGATCTGGTTCAGGCACAGATGGATCAGGTACTACTTTTTGTTTGTAAAAGTTTGTCTTTAAAAAAACTTGATAGATTTTGGTCTTGAAAATGTTTACATTATAAAATTGTTGAGGAGATGGGGGATATTAATAGGATTGTCTTGTGATCTTTTATAATTATATGCTGTTGAATATTATAAATATATTTGAATAATCTTGAATAAGATTTGCATATTTTAGTAAAGGCATTTCCTAGCTACAGATTGGTTGCGTTGTAAATGAGCACAAGTCCATTTGATTCTGTATAAGGAAATGTATTTCAGATTTCTGTAAATTCTTATATTTTCATACCAGTCAGCAGTTTATTTAAACACTGATGTACTTGAAGTATATTCATATGAAACCTGTCCACTGGGTATTACGGTATTTCCTTGGTAAAATATCCCTGGATTTCCATCATATGGCTTCAGAATCAAAACAAATTATTTCTTTTTTCCCTGGGAGCACAGACTTTTCTTCTAATTCTGTGTCTGTCAGTTGACTGGCTGAGACAGGGTCAACAGGAGGGCTGGGGTGTGAGGTATAAGATGGAGACGAAGACTATAAATAAAATTCTTGTGGAAAAATCAGGTAAGAGCTGTCTTGAGTCATTTATTCAATGCTGTCTATCCTGCCTCTCTATACCTATGAGACAAAAATGTATGACTGTTAGATAGTTGGAGGCACTAGGCTTAGGGGAACCTTTCTTCGGGGGAGGGTACACCAAGGTGAGGTCAGGGTACTTACAGAGCACTGTATGACTGTCTTACGTAAAGATGCTACCAGATTGCTACATAAGCAAAATGTACTAAACATAAGAAAATTCCTATTTTTTGAAATACATTTACAGTTTCATTATTATAGAATTTGATCATTTATAATAGTACTTTTATATATATATAGTATAGAAAAGTACTTCAGTTGCCAATCACTAGAAGATAAGGCCATCTGCTCTACCTATACTACATACAGATAGTACATATCTATACTATATATATTACATATTTATACTATATAGATGGTTTATATTTATACTATATACAGTACAAGTAGAACAGATGGCCAGTTATTTTCTAGTGATTGGCAACTGAAGTGCTTTCAACCTTTTGTTCGCTAGAATTCTAGGTTTGGGAGTTAAGGTAGGCTTTTCAAGGGAAGTAGAGATAAATGGAATGGATGAGTAGTTGGATTTGTTGTAAAAACTTGTGGAATCTTTAATTCTGTGCTTCCGTCATGGCTTTTGCAAACTGATAGGATGTATTTTTTATAATTTAAGATAATAAGAAAAATTTCATTAGCAGTATGTGTTGAATGTTCATTTATTGTGGAGAATATGTGAAACCACTCCCATGGGTAGGGAACATTTTGTTGTAGGAATCTTTTTTGTATCTGTGTTATTTCTTAGACTTTAATGTTTGTATTGTTTACATTAAACAAAGGGAACTTACTTAAATGGTAGGACCAGAAATCTGCAATTGTAACAGGCTCCTAGATGATACCATAGTAAGGTAACTTGATAGATACACTTTGTTTTTGTGGAGAAGACATTTCAAATTAAATGGTAACTGTAGTTGTATAACAAATCTTGATATTAAAACTCTGTTACTAGACTAGGTTTATTCTAAAAGAGATACCTGAAATTTTTATTTTCCTTATTAAAGGAAAATCCCTTATGTGGAACATGCGTTAGGTACTATATTAATAAGCAGGAATTTTTTTTTATACAATAGTTTATGAAAGAATGGGGTGGTTTTGAAATTTCTTCATTAGAAGACATCAATTTTTAGATAAAAGTGATCACAATTTAGTTTCTGTGTCATGAATTTTCTAGATTCCAGTTCATTTTACCTTATTCTCAGAATTTTTGGTAAGTTTATAAAAGCAACAGGCTGATGGATAACACTTTATTTATTAGATGATTTTCATTGTTCTTTTGACCTAAGAGTAACAGTTGGGGGAGAGGCCATAAACTTAAGAGCATTGGGAGTTATTCATACAAAAATGATGAAAATTCCTTGGAGATTTCTAATGCTAGGTTTAGCATTATATAAAAACAATTGAGTAGGATCTTCTTCTGTTATTTTCCCTGCATTATCTCAGATCTTTTTAGTAATTTTTTTTATTATTGTTTTGTCTTTATGTAAAGAAGGTCTTGCTATGTTGCCCAGGCTGGTCTCGAACTCCTGAGGTCAAGTGATCCGTCTGCCTCGACCTCCCAAAGTGCTGGGATTATAGGCATGCGCCAGGCCCTTTTTGGTACTTTGGACCATAAAGTAATTCTTTTTTAACAGCAACAAGAGATAAATTACACTAAATCTGATCCATTCATAATGCTTAGACTCCTGAAAGAAATATCCATGGAGGAAAAATTAGAACATGTCAGAACTTTTGAAAGGAACAATGAAAAAAGCCCCCTAGACCAGTTAAACCTGTAATCCCCTTTCAGAAATAGTTATAAAACATCCTTTCTACTTGCTCAAGCCAGAGGACCTGCCCTTGAGTCTAGGTTCTGCCACCCAGGAACTGTGGGACCCTAGTCTAGTTGCCTAACCACTTGTCTAATCCAAGGTTTCTTCATCTGTAATGAGAATATCTTGTAAACTTGTTCTGAGAATTAAAGGAGATAAGTACTTAAAGCTTTTTAAATAGCTGTCATTATATAGTGGGTTACTGTATACATGATCACTGATTATTCTTTTTCAGCTCTGCATTGTTTGTATAAAAATAAACATGCATTTTTTTCTTCTTATTCCCTTATCTCTAAGCTGAAAAGTAAAAGGAGCTTATCATGGTAAAATTAAGATAAAAATAAACAGATAGGAGAGCTGAATTCCATTTCAAGTCCTCATGTATATGCTTATAAAGTTCCAAATTAAGCTTGGGACTGGTTCTTACATGACAGGTAATCCAAACCTTTTCTGTTTACTGAAGATTTTCAGCTCTCTTACAGAAATACACAGGCTGCCATTAAAATTGTAGGGGTAAATTTTAAATTGAATTTGAAAATAAGAGCAGTAATCCAGGGAGGAAATGTTTAAGGAGAATGAAATAGAAGACACAAAAACAAGCAGTGGCAACCAGAAGGGAATCGCTAATTATGGTATATATATTTTTTCCATTTGTAAAACTTTGGGTTCAGGGGTTCATCAAATCTCTTAAGATAGAATTGGAATTGTGATGAAGAATGGTAGTGGAGTTTAAAAAAATAAGGACTTAATACAGTGTTACCTGGTGTGTAGAAAGGACACAGTTTTGAAAGAAATTGTTTTTGCTTTGCAAATTTTTCCCCCTCTTGGAAAACTGTATTCAAGGTCACCTATATATGCCAGGTAAGGCCCTGACTTTGTAGTTATTTCATTTGTTTTTATTTGATTGAAACTGATGAGAGAGATAAGATGCCTGTACTTTTAAAACAGTATTTTTAAAATAAAACATTCTTAGGAGATTGAGGGATCAGGAGAGGAACACAGACTAATTAAAGGGCTATGCAAAAACTAGACATGTAATGATATATTCTTGTTTGATTACTTCTCTTTGTTTCTATATTGTGATTTAAAAAAAACTCTTGTTCTTTTTAGATGAGAAAAAGAAGGAAAGGAAGAGAGCTAGAGGCATATCTCCAATTGTTTTTGATAGAAGTGGAAGCTCTGCATCAGAGTCATATGCAGGTATTCTCATTTTGTGATCATATCTGACTTGATTCTAATGTAATCTGCTTTAGAAAGCGTGTGGAGGCTGTAGTTTAGTGTGAACTTGTTGATGTCCATTAGTACTGATTTTTGGCATGTTCAGTGTAATAATTCTAGAGAAAACTAAGCTTTTTCTTATTATTTTAATCCTGTTCTGTTACTGCTTAAGTGGAATTTTCACTTTTTTTTCTTGGAAGATGATGATTCAGTGACTAGTTTTCTGAGTGGGAAACTGTTCAAACACATACTTTTAAAAAAATCCAAACAACCCAAAAAGCAAAACACTCGTACACATTGAGAAGTTTTTTTGTGTGTGTGGGTGCGCCAGGAAGAAATTTGTCTTGAATGAGAATTTTATGTGACAAGACTGTAGAAATTTTGTCTTATCTCTATTAAAGCTCAATCTGAACAAATGTACTTTGGCTAAATACAGGTTCAGAAAAGAAGCATGAGAAATTATCATCTTCCGTTCGTGCTGTCCGAAAAGGTATCATTTAAATTTGAAATTGTTTTCATTGCATGCTGCACAGTTATTATTTTGCCTTATTGGTTCTCCATTAATAGCTACTTTTAATGTAGTAATGTTCCGATATATTACATGAAGCAAAAAATAATATCTTACATTGAAAGCTCTGTGTCTGCTTCTTACTGCATATCTTTTAGAATAATACCAAACATTTCAGGATATTTTAGTTTTTGGACAAAATGGGATGGGTGTATGTGTGTATATGTGTGTATGTGTTACATATAGATGTGTGTGTATATTTATGTATGTATATCATGGTCTATTATCACTTGAATCTGAGTAAGAAAATCTGTAAAACTTGGTAACCATTTTCATACGTAAATATGGATTTGATATATCGGAACATCACTAGGTTAGGTTTACTTTCTTGCAATATGCTGGTTGTCTTTTCTTAGCTTTGCTTTTTATTACATGTCGTGGCTTAGCTTTCCAGGTTGAATGGGTGATTGTTTTAAAAGTTTAGCTGGGTTGTGGAGGGCTAATTTCAGTTAGTACAGTTTTGATCCCTTTGTGTGATAATGGCCTGTGGTTAATTGATTTGGGTTTCTTTTTTTCAGATCAAACCAGTAAACTCAAATATGTGCTTCAGGATGCAAGATTTTTCCTCATAAAGAGTAACAACCATGAGAATGTGTCTCTTGCCAAAGCTAAGGTATTAGCATCAGTTCTGTTGAAACTGTCCTAATATTAAAATTTTTAAATGGGAAAGTAGACTTGTATCAAGTAGCGTAGGTATTACAGTTTTCATTAGGACTTTAAAGGTCTACATTGCAGTTACCACTTAGCATCTGGTTTGTAGTCAGGCAGCCTACTTGTAATTTCAGTTTTCTTTTTTTTTAAAGATGATTTTAGGAGTCAGAATATTAAATGTTGAAGGCTATACAGTTTAACTTTTTGCTGTAAAAGATCCTGTTTCTGTTGGTTTTTGTTTTTGTACTTCCTCAGTGGCTCATTTATTGTGCTAACACTTCTAACAGTACCTCTAGTTAACCAATTACTGTTTTATGTTGATGGTTGATGTATACTTTGAGGTTCTTTTGAAATCATTCTTTTATGGAGAGTTTTTATTTTTTTAAAATTAAGATCATTGGTGTTTAGAAGAAAAAGGAAGAATTAGCTTAAAGGCCCACTCCAGACTTTGCAAAAAGGATATGCATAGCTGCTGTAGGATGTTGTAAGATAGTAATTTTCTTTTTATGTTTGGCTACAAAAATACATTGTGTGTTACACTAGCTGTTATAATGTTTTGCTATTCCTGGTTTAAATTGAGTACAGTTTCAACTGATTTTCAGAAACTTAAAACTAAAGTTAGACATTTTTCTAACGATATTTCTGTCAATATTCTGTATTTCTAACTTAAGGACTACCCATAAAACTTTACAAACAGAAGGAAATAGTACACCAGATAGCCTTATTCTTCTCTCTAGCTTAAGTGGATTTAGGCAGAAGTACACTTAGCCCTCGGTATCCACAGGATTCCCCATCTTTAGATTTAACTAACTGGATTGAAATAATAGCAGAAAAAGGAATGAGAAATAATACAACAGAAAATACAAACTTAAACACAGTATAACAACTGTTCACATAGCATTTACATTGTATTGAGGTGATTTAAAGTATATGGGAGTATATGCATAGGTTATATGCAAATACTATGCCATTTTATATAAGGGACTTGAGCATCCTCAGATTTTGGTATCTGTGTGGGTCCTGGAACCATTCCCCAACAGAGACTGAGGAACAACTGTAAGCACTTAGTTTGAATGAGATGTCATTTGTATGAGCAGATTGGTGTGAGCTGAATGATAGCATCTGCCTTATAATTCCATTTCGTTTTATCTTTTGTGAATGAAGAATTGGTTAAAATGCTTTAGAAATTAACAAATATCTTCCAGCTCTAGGTAGAACATAGGCCTCTTCAGTCAAACTATTGATACATAAAAATTTGAACTTAAAAACTGCTTTAAAAAAATGAAGTTAAATAGAAAAATGCTAGATTCTTGACTAATACAGTAATTTTTAATTATTTGATTAGGCACAGTTTTTCAAGAAGACAAACTTCTAAGTTGCGGTTCACCTTCAAACAGGATGTATTTACCACAGTAAATCGTTGTAATATTAAAATAATTGTAGGTGGTTTGTTTCAATATGTAGAATTCTAGTCCCTTATATTTGAACCTCATCTCCATGTGTTTACTAGTTGCTTTAATAATTTTGTAAAATTGGTAATTGTCTAATTACCAATGGTAAAATGGTAAATTGGTAAATGGATAAGAATGAGTGAATGTGAGTCAGCCTAAACATTTATTGTAGGATAGTGGGGAGCTGTGAAGATAGGGGGGTGATATATTACAAATAGCATACAGTCGCTTGCTGCGAAGTGACATATCCATCAAGAAAGGATCTTGTCCCATAAGACTATAGGATTCGTAAGAGGTACCTATAATACCATATTTTACTATACCTTTTCTATTATTTTTTCCCTTAGGTTTTTATTATTTTGACAGCTGATAAATAAAATCTTTCTTCATTATAGCTTACTTAAATTGAAAGCACATCAAAATATGTAGTTTTTTTTTTGTTTTTTGCAAACATAACTGGAAACACAAAAGAGTTGTAATTAATTTCACTTTTTGGTCTTTATGTTATTTATATAGGGTGTATGGTCCACGCTCCCTGTAAATGAGAAGAAATTGAATCTTGCATTTAGATCTGCAAGGAGTGTTATTTTAATATTTTCTGTCAGAGAGAGTGGAAAATTTCAAGGTAAGAATAAAAATAATTTGGACATATGAAAACATTAATTATATTAGCATCTACATATTATGATATGATTCTCTTAGGGTTTGCAAGACTTTCTTCAGAATCACATCACGGAGGATCTCCTATACACTGGGTGCTTCCAGCAGGAATGAGTGCTAAAATGCTGGGAGGTGTCTTTAAAATTGACTGGATTTGCAGGTAAATTAACACTTGAGTATAGATAACTGAAGTTTTGAATACGCTGCCAGTTTAGAATAATGTGTTAAAGTAAAAACGTCATCATATGCGTATCTTACCTTATTCACTATTTTTATCTAATGTGGGACACAACAAAGGTGTATTAAGTCTGAAATTTTATGTATTTGATTTGTTTTGTATATTAGTAATACAGCAGTAAATGAATTGGACAATTGCTTGAAATGTTTTCAGGCATATCTGTATAATTTTAGTGATTTAACATGTCACTTAGCTATTGTGGAATAAGTACTCTGACTTGGCTAACAATTTCGGAGGTAACTAGTTTAGTTGTGAACAGTATTTTTTAAGGAGGTTAGCAAATGATGTTTAGTTGCCATTGTGATCTTTTAAAACTGAATTAAGATTTAACTATATTTATTAGAAAATTAATCAGGCTTATTTTGAACACTGAGTTGTTACTATTTTTAGGTCCTTACTGCATACTGAATTATTGTACACAAGAAGCTCATTATTTAAGTGATCTTTATGTGGCATACACAAATCTGTTACCTATAAAATTAATTTTAGTTAAAAAGTGTCTGAAAGGAGATGGTTACTTTATGAGTTTTAAGTTGGTTTTGGGTATTAGATCTTGATGAGCCTGAAGGAGTTGGGTGAAAAAAAAGAAAAATGCTATGCATATGAAGGAAAGCAGCCTAGGTCAAGAAGAGCATGGAAACAAACTATGGGCGGGGCGGATGGGGAGGGCATGTGGTTGTGTGAGTGGGATAGGGAGCTACCTTTTTTAATGAAGGAGATGGTTAGGAAAAGAGAAGAACAAAGGGCAAAGATGGATAAGAATGAATGAATGTGAGTCAGCCTAAACGTTCATTGTAAGATAGTGGGGAGCTGTGAAGATAGGGGGGTGATATATTACAAATAGCATACAGCCACTTGCTGCGTAGTGACATATCCATCAAGAAAGAATCTTGTCCCATAAGACTGTAGGATTTGTAAGAGGTACCTATAATACCATATTTTACTATATCTTTTCTATGTTTAGATACACAAGTATTTTCATTGTGTTACAGTTACCTACGCTATTAAATACAGTAACATGCTGTGCAGATTTGTAGGCTAGGAGAAATAGGTCATACCATATATCCTAGGTATGTAGTAGGATAGACCATTTAGGTTTGTGTAAGTACATTCTGTGATGTTCACACAATGAAATCACCTGATGAGTGTATCCCTGTCATTAAGTGACACGTAATTGTATTAGGTTGATAATAGCATAGCAAAAAACTATGTGCAGAAAAAATACTCATCCCATTATTACTTTCTGTGGGGAAGAGTTGGAAATCATATAAATTCTTTGAAATAGAAAATTAGTTAAACAGATTATAATTTGTTAAATATATGTGGAAGTAATCTTGCACATATCAGCATGGAAAGGTATAACAAATGAAAAAATCCATAATTACGGTATTGGAATGCAGTGTTACGTAGTGAGACTGTTAGTACTATCTCCCACCTCCTCTATATTGCCCCCAGGGATTTTAAAATATAAATTTAATAGTTTTTTTGAAATCAAAATTAAAGTTGAAAATCTGGTGACCATTTATAGGGAAAGGGAGTGATTTTTTTCAGCAGAGAGATGCACATTTTTATTTATTTTTATTTTATGTGTGTATGTGACTGCTCTGTAAAGGCTAGAGGAAACATTGTAATGTAACATATTTGCAGGTGTTGCTTTCTTGAGAACAGGAGAGAAAATAATTGCCCATTTTTACGTGGGTTGCAGCATATTTTGTTTTGAATGTTATTCTGTTAACCTTCATTTTTACATTACTGATAAGGAAATTTGTTTCTTAATTTTAAGATAAATTTAATTTTTCGTGGATTATTCATTCTTCATATTCTTCATTGACTTACTGACTATTCTACTGACTTGTTTGAAGTGTATTAAGCAACCGAAGAGGCAGACAGACTCAAATTGTCTATCCTACTAACATGAGATGTAAAATTATGGGCAGTAAAGGGCTTTTATTATTTAAAAGTAAGTTTATGGGTTTACCTAGAAATAGTATTTTTACATAATAAAACTATAGTTTTAATTTTTTTAATACTCCTAAGTTCTATTCAAGAGCAATTTTGCAATACTTTACAGTTCTGGAGGGCATGTGATATTTCTAACATTGATATTTTCCTTAGATAAGTCATTTGAACTCTGAGTTTAAATTCTCTATATATACTGAGAATTACATTTGAGTCTCAAAATTAAAATGATTTAAATTTAATAAATACAAATGCTAAGGATTTTGCTATCAATAACAGTAACTGCTGTTAATGTATTTTTCTTTTTCAGATATAATAGTTACTAGGTTTCTATTTAAATACACTTTGGATATAATAATAACTAGACTTAAGCCTCTTTAAGTGTGATCACTGGATCACTTGTATCAGTAGCATCTGATTGTTAAAAAGCACAATCTTGAGACCCACCTCAAACCTGTTAAATTCCTGATGGTTCAAGTAGTTGATAGGCACATGGAAGATTGCAACCAGATAAGTGTTTTAGCTGATAAAGATGGAGGCATAAAAAGTGACTTACTAAGGTTGCCACCTGTAATTAGCTCAAAATAAGGCATAGTCTATGAAATATTATTCATCCAGAGTTACATTTACTGACTAGATAATTATTTTCCTTTCATGTCCATTCCAAATAACCCATTTCTCTTTTCATTTAGTGTCTCCATTTTTCTTTTCTTTTTTTTTTTTTTTTTTGAGATGGAGTTTCACTCTTGCTGCCCAGGCTGGTGTGCAATGGCGCGATCTTGGCTCACCACAACCTCGGCCTCCCAGGTTCAAGCGATTCTCTTGCCTCAGCCTCCCTAGTAGCTGGGATTACAGGCATGTGTCACCATGCCCAGCAAATTTTGTATTTTTAGTAGAGACGGGGTTTTTCCATGTTGGTCAGGCTGGTCTCGAACTCCTGACCTCAGGTGATCTGCCCACCTCAGCCTCCCAAAGTGATGGGATTACAAGCATGAGCCACCGCACCCGGCCTCCTTTTTTCTTTTTAACATTAATCAGCAAACTACTGTCCAGCCTATAAGAGCCTCTGCATGGCTGGGCACAGTGGTTCATGCCTGTAATCCTAGCACTTTGAGAGGCTGAGGTGGGTGGATCACTTGAGGCCAGGAGTTCGAGACCAGCATGGCCAAAAAGGTGAAACCCCATCTCTACTAAAAATGCAAAAATTAGCCAGATGTGGTGGCACATGCCCGTAGTCCCAGCTGCATGGGAGGCTTAAGGCATGAGAATCGCTTGAACTCAGGTGGTGGAGGTTGCAGCAAGCCGAGATCATGCTGCTGCGCTCCAGCCTGGGTAACAGAGTGAGACTGTCTCAAAACAAAACAAAAAACTGTGCACAATTTTACACTGTTTTGTTAAATTTGCAGTATTTGCAGAACCACTTAGGTCAGAGAGTCCCTTACATGTTCTCAAAGAACTCACAGTAAAGATAAGTTGTATCTGTATGCTTCATAACATAGCTGCTCAGAAGGTAACTGGTTGTTCTGTGATTGCGATCTGAGAAGAAAGGATAAAGTAAGAAGGATACATGGATCACAGACCCTTCAATTTTCTTAATTCTGAGCCCTGTTTTGCCTCAGACTTCACAGTTTTCTGTGATGTTCTGGCTGAGATTAACTGTTGAAACAGTGCACAGATGTCTCTTGAATATAGTTGGAACCAGTGCCACCAAAGAATCTCAACCCCAAATGATACATCTAGCTTGGCCTGTGCTTTTACTTCTGCTTGGATCATGGGTATTTACTTCCTGATATTTAAATAACAGTGATAATCCCATTAATTTATAACCTTCTTATATTTTGTTGGCTATAGGTTTTCATTTATTCCTTTCCTATAACTGTTTTAAACTGGCAATTAGAAGAAAAATTTAAATTATTGAACAGAATACAAAGAAAACTAGGTATCTGCCTCTGGATATTCAAGCTTTGGTGTGGACTTGTTCTAGTCTTTCTGCTTCTGACATCCTGAAAAGGGGAAAAAAAAAATTCAGTATTTTTGACTCACTCTTGATGGATGAAGTAGGGTGTATATTAGAAAAAGAAACCAAGCCTTTAAGTGATACTTAGTGGGTATTTTCATTACTCACTGACCACTCTTCCATGTATATATATATCACTACCATCACAGAATATACCACCTTGTTTTTTTTTTTTTTTTTTTTTTTTGAGACGGAGTCTCGCTCTGTCGCCCAGGCTGGAGTGCAGTGGCCAGATCTCAGCTCACTGCAAGCTCCGCCCCCCGGGTTTACGCCATTCTCCAGCCTCAGCCTCCGGAGTAGCTGGGACTACAGGCGCCCGCCACCTCGCCCGGCTCGTTTTTTGTATTTTTTAGTAGAGACAGGGTTTCACCGTGTTAGCCAGGATGGTCTCGATCTCCTGACCTCGTGATCCACCCGTCTCGGCCTCCCAAAGTGCTGGGATTACAGGCTTGAGCCACCGCGCCCGGTCTATACCACCTTGTTAATTTAACTCTAAAATACTTCTATTTCCCTGGAAAATGTCACAGTTTTTCCTGAGATTTAAAAAAAGTTGTATAAGATCTGAGCATTCGGGCGAGGTGTGGTGGCTCACACCTGTAATCCTAGCATTTTGGGAGGCTGAGGTGGGAGGATTGCTTGAGCCCATTTGTTCGCAACCAGCCAAGGCAAAATAGTGAGATCCAATCTCTAAAAAATTAAATTTAAAGAAAGATCTGAGCAGTCAGTATTCACTTTCAAGAAAATTCATGTAAGGTTATGTGGCATGTTCACTGGGTAAAGTTACTTATGTTTTCCTTTTTCCATTATGCCTCTGTTCTAGCCGTTCTCTTTGTTTCAGATATATTCCTGCCTTAGTTCTCTACATAAGGCTTTACCTGGGTTATTTTTCTTTCAAGCTTAACTCATGTACCACTTCTTTCATGAAGCATTTTGTGATTATTTTTCTTTCTTTGAAAATAGACATGACCACTCTTATTAAAAGCAAAACAAATCTTCTGTATTGTGCACATAGTACCCATTCTCTTTGAAAATTGTGTGTGCCTGGTTTTTTTTTTTCTTTGATGGCTATGGAAGAAAGGTTAGGGATGCAGACTCTTTTATCTTTCTCGTCTTTGTATGTCCTTTGGCTGAACAGTTTCATTTGTGTTATAGGTACAGTGAATAGTTCTTTAAAGTATTTATTTATTTTGGCATTATTTGTTTTATGCACAGGCATATAAAACCTTAAATACTGTTAATTTACAATTATATCTTGGCAGCTAACAACTTGATTTTGTGTCATCTTTGTAATCGTGTGACATTGTGTTAGGCTGACAAAGCACTATAAAAATACAGGGTATCTTTTTAAGTTTGGTGAGACCATTTTGTCCTATGGCTCAGAAATCTTAAAACCAGGTTTTTAATATTTAAATTACGTAGATACTGCCTTTGAGTTTCAGTAAAGGGCATAATTAATATAAATATATGCATTTATAAATAATTTATTGCACAACTCAAGCCATTCTATGGGTGGTGAAGAATATTGCCATATTCAGTGAGGTAGTACACTTGAACAGGGAAAGCAGCCTCCAACTGAGAATAGGGGACACTTCTATTTTCATTTGGTTTTAACAGCTGGGTTAAGGTCCAGCTTCTTTTTGGTCAGTTTTAAGTGTTTTGAGGTTGTAGAGGAAAGGGATATGCTGAATATTTTATGTGTCATTTCATTTGCAAACTGCGTAAAACAACTGTAAAGTAGATGGTGATATTCTTTTTTATCAGAGGAATAGATTCAGGCTCAGAGAAGAGAGCAAGCTGGGGTTTAAGCCCCGAGTTATCTTGGTTCTCAAGCCCTTGCTCTTAAGTTCTTTTTAGAAAGCCGGAGAATATGGAAAAAGTCTCTGAAGAGGCTTTCTGTAGGGAATAAACTCAACCACTGTAAGTGATTTTTAAAATTTTAGTCATAATAAGTTACAATTAATACAGGAATTCACTGCTAGAAGTAGTAGAAGGTCCTTAAAGGATTCTGCAGAAGAATGTAATTGATATTACTTTGTGTTTAGGCGTGAATTACCCTTCACTAAGTCGGCACATCTCACCAATCCTTGGAATGAACATAAACCAGTAAAGATCGGACGTGATGGACAGGTTTGTGGTTTTAATTGATTCTTTAAGAAGTACATTTAATCAACCCTTTTAGAGATCTTTATTGATGTATTTGTTTTAACCATCTGAGATCATGTGAGAATTTGAAAAAATAGTCTTATCTGAAGTTTATAATAACTGATTAAGACTAATAAGACATCATTAATGTTGAAATATAGGCAGCTTTGTGTGGTACTTTCTTTTGATATAATTGAAGGAAATATTTCTTTTTTTTTTTTGAAACGGAGTCTCGCTCTGTCGCCCAGGCTGGAGTGCAGTGGCCAGATCTCAGCTCACTACAAGCTCCGCCTCCCAGGTTTACGCCATTCTCCTGCCTCAGCCTCCCGAGTAGCTGGAACTACAGGTGCCCGCCACCTCGCCTAGCTAGTTTTTTTTTTTTGTATTTTTTAGTAGAGACGGGGTTTCACCGCGTTAGCCAGGATGGTCTCGATCTCCTGACCTCGTGATCTGCCCATCTCAGCCTCCCAAAGTGCTGAGATTACAGGCTTGAGCCACCGCACCCGGCCTGAAGGAAATATTTCTAAAGAGAATTTGCCAGATTAAAAAAATTTTTTAACTATATTATCACTGTTTAACAGATTCTTCAGTTTCTGTAATACATTTTAGAATTGCCATTTAGTATGTGTGCTAAAGTTTTCTGAGTAGAAAGCAGCTTTCTGAAAAGAGTAAATATATGTACTCAGGTTTTCAAGTCTACAAATGGAATTGAAAATGTGGAGTAATTGAAAACCAAAACCTTTGACCCTTGTAATTGTCACATGTAATTCTGAACCAGAATTACATTTTATTTTATTTTATTTTTTATTTTAATTTTAATTTTTTTGGAGACTGGGTTATGAGAGTGGCAAATTTTTGTATTTTGGGGCAAGACGGGTTTCACCATTTTGCGAGGCTGGTCTCAAACTCCTGGCCTCAAGCCATCGGCCTGCCTGGGCCTTCCAAAGTGCTGGAATTACAGGCATGAGCCACTGTGCCTGGCCACACAAAAGCAATATGACATTTTATTGCTCATAAGTAAAAATGTTTTCACTTTTTCAATTACAAATAACTGAAAATAATTTAATTTTAAAGAGCCCATAGATTGGTCTGCCTTTGTGGTAAATCTAATGTATTTCAGAGCACTTAGATCATAATTATCAAAGTTGTTGGTACACACACTAAGATGTGTTTTTTCTCCATTGTATTAAATGACTTTGTCCTGGTATTTTTGTATTTTGCACAAAGAAATAGTCCCTTCTTTTCAGAGGGTGATTGTCACAGAATTTTAAGCAACTGCATTTGTGTATTTAATTTTGGTGATTCTACACTTTCAGTTTTTACCCTTTATATAAATACACAAAACACTTTTGAAATGTTTCATAAATCTGGAAATCTTACTGGAATTGCACATGATCATCAACTTGGGAACAAAACTTCCAAGTCAGTTTTTGTTCTGGTACATCAGGAAAGTGCAAGTCTATTGAAAGGGTCTGTTTTTGTTCTATAAATTACTGCTTTCCTATTCTAGGAAATTGAACTTGAATGTGGAACCCAGCTTTGTCTTCTGTTTCCCCCCGATGAAAGTATTGACTTGTATCAGGTCATTCATAAAATGCGTCACAAGAGAAGAATGCATTCTCAGCCCAGATCACGAGGACGTCCATCCCGTCGAGAACCAGTCCGGGATGTGGGAAGGTTAGAAACGTTCTTTGGACTGATAATAGGCACATGTATCAGAATAACATGATGGAGGAATATGATTCGTCAAAAGTTTGTCCTGCGGTAAAGAAGAAAAAGAAAATCCTCAAATCAAGCTGCATGGACTAGTTTGTGGCTTCATTGAGGATTTCACATGGTCACCTTGGTCTCAGTCATTTTTCAAGAGGAAAATGGGGATCTTTCCTTATTCTGAAAAAAGTATAACCAGTGATAACCAGTTTAGATTAGATAGTACTCTGATAATACAATGTATACAATTGAAATGAGGTAGGCATTTGTTGCTAAGAACAGGCTAGAAAGGAGGAAGAGGAGGAAGTCTTTATTTGCAAAAATTGTTAATATTTTTTAAAAAGCCTTTTCTTTCAGGTATGTCTCTGGATAAGCCTTATCAGATATGGGACTTTTATAAAGGATCACTAATATTTTTTCAGAAGATGACGCCTCATTTAGAGGATAAAATATTTTAAGTTATTTTGATACTCAAGAGGAGCATTATTGGGACTATTTCAGATTTTATCACCGTGATGTGTTAACCCTATTGCCAAATATTCTCTAACATGTACCCAGTGAATTCACACATCTTGCTGAGCTTCTGAAAACAATAGGGTCTTTCCAAAGGGGATCAAGTGGCCCTGGGAGACCCGGCAACAAACCAAAAAGAAGGGCTGTTGCTGTGTCTGTTTACAACTTTTCCAGATGCTGGCAGTACCTGTGGACTTAAAGTGTTTTTTAGAGGATCGCCATGGTTATTGATCACTACTTTATGAACTAAACAGCATTTTCCAGAAAAAGGGGGTTTAACTTGTTACAGAATTGGAGAAGTCTTTGCAAAGGACTGATTTAAGCCCTTCTACCCAACACCTTCCCCTGTGTAGATTTGCATACAGCTAAATCTAAAATATTCTGCTAAAGACTATTGGATGTATGGTTGATGGGATGAAACCTTTGGTTAAATTTCCTTTTGGTGGAAACATCCTGTGGTAGGTACAGATAATCCAACAAGAGTCCCCATTTCTTTGAGCTTAAAAAGGACACTGTCGAGTAGGTAGGAGGAAACCTGGCAGAGCCCCTTATTTTTGGCCTAAAAGGACTGAGCACCAAGATGTCTTTTGAAGTTTTAAACTAAGAGGTTTCCAGTGCAATACAGTGTATACAAGTGAAGTTTTTACCTCAGTTTTGCAATGGACTGCAAACTATACTTATTACACCACTACACCTTCTCTCAAGCCTGCCAGGGCCTCCATTTATGTATGTGGCTTACAGCTTAAAGTCAGTAGTTGGACTACTATATGAACTGTTACTATCATGTTTTATACCGGTCGTAAATGCACTCCCCAAACTACAGGAAAGCGGTATGTTTATTTTTTAAACCAGCTTTTAACTTTCTTAGTATTATTTATTGTAGATGCAACTGTTTTTATTCTGTTGGGGGGGCTTGGGATTATTGCACTTAACTTTGCAGTTTGAATGAACTGTGTTGAAAAAGTTAATGAAAGTAGTTGGTATTCAGACAAATAGCTGCAAACAAGTGAATGCCAGGTTGTTATCAAGTTTTTAATTTGACATTAAGGGTAAAAAGATTTATTTTCTAAATATTTTGGACTTTTTTTTTGTTTAACTTTTATTAGCTGCTAAGTAAATTGAAGTGTATTTAATGATGTGTTAAGTAAACCCAATTTATGAAAGACAATAGAGAACAGCCCTTTGTAGTCAGTAAAATTTCACCTTCTAAAGAATATATTTTGAACTAGTTTTATGAACTCTGTTAAAATTCTGACCCATTACTTGCCAATTTATAAAAGCCAGTTTTATTTCAAGGCATTGTCTCTGGAAAAAAAAAATTCCCTTAATTCTTAAATGTCATTAAATGTAGAAAGGAAAACTAAATGTTATTAAGGAATATTAAGAAATTAGTTTTTTAAACTATTAAGATTTTTAAAAACTTTCCTGTAAAGTTGCTTTTAATAAGTATCAAATTTTCTGTATGATCATGTAAAAATCATAATTTTGTGCAAAGCAGAGGAAAAATAAATTCTTAATTTTGTTTAGACTTAACCTAAAATGACCTAAGTTTTAAATATATAGATTTTAGAGTTACATATTGTACAATGATGATAGGTTTTTCTAATTTTTATTTTTCAACTGAATGGAGACTTTATTTGGGAAAATGTTTTAATTGTTAAACTGGTATTTAGTTTGAGAATGGCTCTGTTTACTTTTGTTTAGACTACTAAAATGTGATTTACATGTTTTGATTGGATTAGTCTGCAATTTTCTCATCATAGCATGAGATGGCAGAGAATATCTACTTCCAGCAGTACATTTAAGGTTTGGTTTGTAGGAATTAATTTGAGAATCAAAATGCAGGAATTTTAAAACTAAAAATCAAGATGTTAAAGTAAATAATGGCTTATGTTTTGTACTTATCTCTGTCAGAAACTCTTACTTTACTATTTGTTCTCCCAGCAGTTTTTGGTTTAATTTCTAATGTGTCTAATTTGTGTAGGCGTCGACCAGAAGATTATGATATTCATAACAGCAGAAAGAAACCAAGGATTGACTATCCCCCTGAGTTTCACCAGAGACCAGGTTAATATTTTATAATCCTGCAGATATTTGATTTCAAATTATTGGAAAAAAAATAAAATTAAAAAATTAAAAACAACCCTCACAATCCTGCAGTTTTAAAAGTGAAAAAAATTCAGGACCTGACTATTTAAATCTTGGGAAATTTTAGTAGTTCTCATTAGTGTAATTCTTCCTTTTTGTCCAGTCTATTTCAGTGTAACTCATCATATCCTATTACCTGAAATTGCCAATTTTGCAAAAATGGAAACTTATCTGCACATGTGTTTAAGATTAAATGTAGTTATGAAAAGCAATTACCTTATATTCTATCAGGCTTTTTAATAAAAATCTTTATGTCTTTGGAGAGGAATGGGAAATATTTGGTACGTAATCTCTAAATGTAGCTTTTCAATTAATCTATCCCTTACTGGAGTTTGAGATAGCAAACTACATTCAAGAAGGGATATCATGTATTTAGAACAGAGTCAGTGATACACTTGTGAAACTTAGGCAGTTAGGAGATTGATGTTGGTGATCGTTATAGCACTATTATGTAACAGGTGGCTTGATTAGCCTCGTTCTTCCAAAATAGGATATCCTGTTGTAGAAAGTGAAAATAGTTTTTCCCCAGTAACATGACCACTCATATGTTTCTACATTTTAATTTGTTGGGTCCTTACTAAAAGAAGCAGGGGAAGCAATATTTTTCTAATCACCATCGATTTTTCATTTTCAGTGTATACATCTTCATTTTTGCAACTTTTGCAATTTTTTTCCCTCCCCCTTAAGTTAACATTTTAAAAAGCTTATCTGTTTTACTTGGTAAGGCCTACATATACCCAAGGTGGAAAGTAAACATTTAAGGAAGTCCTGTCATACTGTGCTCAAGGTAGTTCCTCTGCCCTTACCTTCTCTGTGATGCAGAATGAAGAAATTTTCTGATTAGCAAGATTTGGACTGTGAACGTAGAAGATACGTATATGAAAGCTTCTCTAGCAGTTTACAATTCTATGATATAATTAGTTATTTCCTAGATTATCATGTAATCTGAGAAGAAAATTTGAAAATGGGATAATACAATAGTAGCATCACTTAAAGTACATATTTCATGGAAAGAATTGAAACGAGTGGTAAGGAAGGTTTAATTATAATGCCATAATAGAAAAATATAAATTTGATTTACTAAAATGCTTGATGTTTGAACAGGGTATTTAAAGGATCCACGATACCAGGAAGTAGACAGGTAAGTCGGGTTCACTCTTGCCTAGCTTTGAATTACATTCTTGGAACTAGTTTATGAATTACCTGAATTTAGTTTCACAAATCTTATTCCCAACAGACGATTTTCAGGAGTTCGCCGAGATGTGTTTTTAAATGGGGTAAGCATTTCATTTTATCTATTTAATGTAGATAAAATCAGGCTCTGATTTATTTTGCAGCTCTGTGATAATTTTTAATTATATTGACATTATCATCTTTCATTTTAGTCCTACAATGATTATGTGAGGGAATTTCATAACATGGGACCACCACCACCTTGGCAAGGAATGGTTTGTATTATTCTATTTTTATAAGTTACATAACTTCATTTGCCGTTCTAATATTTCAGGTGCTCACTCAGAATATGATTGTTACAGTTGCTCATTAAAGAGACTTAAACTGGCTGGGCGCCGTGGCTCACACCTGCAATCCTAGCACTTTGGGAGGCTGAGGCGGGCAGATGACCTGAGGTCAAGAGTTCGAGACCAGCCTGGCCAACACGGTGAAACCTCGTCTCTACTAAAAATACAAAAATTATTAGCTGGGTGTGGTGGCGCATGCCCATAGTCCCAGCTATTCAGGGAGGCTGAGGCAGGAGAATTGCTTGCAATCCAGGAGGCAGAGGTTATAGTGAGCCGAGACAGCGCCACTGCACTCCAGCCTGGGCAACAGAGGGAGACTCCATCTCAAAAAGACTTAAAATACAGATTTTTGGTGATAAATAATTGTATACTGTCTTTCAAAGTAAAGACCAAAAGCTCATTTGTGTTAATAGTACAGGTTTCAGAACTGTAATAGCGTATTATGGTAGTGATTAGTAGTGCAAAGTCTGCTTGGGTTCAGATATATTTCTTTTTCTTCCCATCTCTGTGACCTTGGGTAAATTTCTTAATACAACTCTTAGTTTTCCTCATCTGTAAAATTCTATAGTTGGCTTATCAAATGTAAAATTTAGTACTTACTCTGTGGAAGGCACTGTGCTTGTTCTGATTATGTCATGGTGAATGAAATTGACATCATGATTGTCCTGGTATAGCTTAACATTTAATGTAGTAGTGTCATTCTCATTGTCAAGAAGATAAATTTACAAAGTGCATGTTAAGTTTAGCATAGTGCCTGATCGAATACTCACTAAATTTTCTGTGTAAAATAAGATTAATTAAACCCTGATTATTCCTGCTTTTTAACTATTTCCTTTAAGAAAACTTGTCTTCTTGGAGTATATTTTAAGATATTGAAGATAGCTGGTGCATTAATTTTCAAGAAATAAAAACCTGGAAGTTTAGCTTCTACTGTTTTCTTACATTTTAATTTATCTCTTTATTTTAAATGCTATATGTTATATGGCCTCTTCATCTGACTTTTGTGTCTCTTTAAGGTATACAGTTTTATACTATTGTATGCAGATGATTGAGACTTTCCCTTTATATTTTGGGAAATTTTAAAAATTTAATATATTATCTTGATAGTAACTATGAAAGTAATCTTTAATTTACTTTCTATTCATTTTTTAATGGCATTTAAAAGGTAATTTGCTCCTGACCCCCCCCCCCCTTTTTTTTTTAAAGAGACAGGGTCTCATTTGGTCTCCCAGGCTGGAATGCAGTGGTGTGATCATAGCTCTGTGCAGTCTTGAACTCATAGGCACAAGTGGTCCTGCTGCCTCAGTTTCCTGAGTAGGTGGGACTACAGCACATGCCACTGTGCCTGGCTAATTTCTTTATAGAGACAGGATCTCACTCTGTTACCCAGGTTAGTCTCCAACTCCTGGCTTAAGGGATTCTTTTCCCTCAGCCTCCCAAAGCATTGGGATATGGGCATGAGCCACCACACCGGGCCTGTTGAAGTTTTTAAGAGTAGATACATACAAAGTGGTTAACCAGTTTACCAGTTGTAGAACTAGGATGCCTGATGCCGTATGTCTGCTTCACCACTTTAACAGTAGTGTGACTATAAGCAGGTTACTTAACTGCTTGTTGCCTCGGTTTTCCCTTTTGTAAACTGGGAACAATAGTATCTATCTCATAAGGTTGTGAGAATTAAATGAGACTAGTAAAGTGCTTAGAACAATGCCTGGCTCACAGTAAGCACCATGTAAGGGTTTGCTATTTCCCTTAGTATTTATATGATAGGAGTAGAAAAGTATAAACATGTTATATCTTAGAAGATGTGCAAATTTTCAACAAACAAAAAGGATATTTTGAAACACCTTAATGCCATCAAAGTAAATGTCTAGTACAGATTCACTTGTTTGGGATTGGCATTTTGGATGAAGGTGTCTAAGAATGGCTTGTTTACAAGGGTATTTGGTAGATTCTTAATGGGAATGATTTTCCTTTTTTAGCCCCCTTACCCAGGAATGGAACAACCTCCACACCATCCTTACTATCAGCACCATGCTCCACCTCCTCAAGCTCATCCCCCTTACTCAGGACATCATCCAGTACCACATGAAGCAAGATACAGAGATAAACGAGTAGTAAGTGCACAAGGAGGCAAAGGTGTGAGGGAACTACTTAGAATTCTGTAGGTAATTTAAATATGGGGAGACCACAGTATGGTGAATGACAGACCATTGCATATTCTTAAACTGCAGACTATTTTGGAGTAATTCCTAGTTTGTTTTTATTAAAAATGCCTGATTATGCCCCTTTGGATTATATAGGTAGAATATATTTCTTCTACTGATCAGATCACAAACTGCTGAAGGCAAACGCCTACAAATAGAACTCCTTTTAGGTAGTACCTAGGCTATGTTCTTTCCATATTGAGACCTTAATTATGCTGTGTAATTAATATTGATAGATATTTTTTCAACTTTTTGTGTATTTTGATTCAATTTTTATAGGATAGATGGTGTATATTAAGTTAGCTGGTAAGCTGTAATCTCATTTAGTCATTTGTTTTTATTTTTACCATATGTTAAAGCTAGTAACTAATGAATTGTGTTACCTCTGGTTATTGTGATGTTAACAAAGAATAACTGGATGTTACCATATGTAGCAGGTATGTCCTTTATTCATTGATTCTGTTATTTGATAAGATTGATGTGAAAGCTTTTTTTGATGGCTTCAAAACAGGACCAATGAAAAAAAGACTCTAGTTTGAGTTGTCTGGGTTTTTAACTAGTGGGGCTGAGTTTATTAAATGCTTTTTTTCCCCCTAATAGTACTTTTATTTTAAAAGTGGAATCTGTCTTCTGGCAGGTGTTGGAAGCATAATTCATATGCATATAAGATTGATAGCCTTAGAAAGGTAGTTTTGTTGTTAAACTAAGTAGGATATGCAAGTTAGATTTTTTTTTTTCCACTCCCTACTTACGGTGATGAGTGTGTATGGGGCCAAATAAAGATACTTTTATTTTCCAGCTTAAGATGACTAGTGGGCCTATTTGTGAGAATCAGAGTAGCTTTCTGGCCTTGGAGATATTTTTATGTGTTGTCAGTAATTTCCTTATCCTCATAAAGATAGTAATTTTCTCTAAATCAAGTTGTATGACCTTTAACATTGTGTAAAATAATTTGAGGGTACTCGTTAACTAATTCACAGACTTTAAATTAGTAGTTTATTTTCAGTTAGGCATACAAGAAAGAAATACACAGTCTGTCTATAATGAAATCTTAGTTGACTAGATGGGTTATGGTGTCTTAAAAATTCTCTTAACTGATCACATGGCTTTTAAAATAGGAAGTCTAAGATTTTTGTTTGTTTGTTTGTTTTCCTGAACTATATTTATCCTTTTTAACAAGTTCTATTTTATGGATCTTTATGTAGTGATGTTTTGGTTAGTATACATATTCTCTGCTTATATAATCACATATATAAAAGGTAATGTAGGATTGTGTTTTCGAATCCTATTTTGGCTAAATTTTGAGAAAACACCAAAATCAGTAAGACGAGCTAAGAATTAAGAGTAGAAAGTTTAAAGTAGAGCAGAGGCCAAGTTTAGGAGCAGCCACAACTTTTCTTGCACATCACTTAGTTGTAACAATTTAGTTTGAAAGAAAATCTGGAACATAATACTCTCAGTTTGTAAAATTGAAGTTGGTAGAATTGAAGGAAAAATGTCGAGCTAGCCTGTGCCAGAAAAACATTGATGACATTTAGCATAATTGGCAGTATATATGGATAATAGTTGAAGGTCATCACTAGTTAATTTCTTTGGCCTAAATCTTATTGAAAGGATCCGATGAAAAAGTCATTAAAGTTAAGTAGAAAACTGCATTTGAGTAATCTGTTGTAGATGTCTAATGAGACATCATCCTTTTTCTAAACCATGCCAGCATATTAACCTTCTGTGAATTAATTTATTATTGCATTTCTTTAGATTGTTCTCTTCACCAGTTATAATACAGAGACTTTTTTCTTTTTTTGTATTTTAAAATTGTTTATATAATTTTTTTTTTCAAATCAGGGATCCACTTACACTATTTGCATTTTTGACGTACCTAACACATTTCTTCCCTTTTCTAGCATGATTATGATATGAGGGTGGATGATTTCCTTCGTCGCACACAAGCTGTTGTCAGTGGCCGGAGAAGTAGACCCCGTGAAAGAGATCGGGAACGAGAGCGAGACCGCCCTAGAGATAACAGACGAGACAGAGAGCGAGATAGAGGACGTGATAGAGAAAGAGAAAGAGAGCGATTATGTGATCGAGACAGAGACCGAGGGGAGAGAGGTCGATATAGAAGATAATGGGCTTTTGGAAGCACTGATTGTTTAAAGATACAAAAAATCTTGTATTTTTTTTTGTGTGTGTTTACAAGTAGTAAATTTATTTTCAGCTGTCTACCTATAAAGTTCATTGTGTAGAAGGATTTATTATGACCCCCTTTGTTCCAAGCATGCAGTATCATAAGAACTGGAAAAACTCAAATCCGCCAAAAATCCACAGTTGACAGTTGAATTGACACTTTTATTGGGGCAGAATGGAACAGTCCAAGAATGTAGATATTGATTCTTTCTCCATAAATGTTCTTATAGTGTGTTCATCCTAGAGTTATTTTTCTGTTTGTTTTTTTATTTTTGGATCTTGATTGATAACTGCCATGATATTTTGCTTTGATGTGTTTCTACATGTAGTTGCACACGGTTCAGTAAAAATAATGCTGCTATCAAGTATGCAAATGTTGAAGTATGATGGTTTGACTGTATGGCAGTGTTGTAGCAGCCTCTTGTTTTTTTCCCCATTGCCTCTTTTTTAAAAAACTTATAAAGTCACTTTTTATTTTTCCTCAGTCTTCAATGATGAGAGCAATATTAAGAAGACATTGCTATCTAATTTTTAATCTTTTTAAATGAAAAATTCCTATGTTCAGTAGCGTGGTTGATGCTATTGTTTAGCCTTCCCCTCCAAATTGTATACATTGGCTTGGAATGTTCACAACTTGCGTGCGTGGCAGCGGAAGACGATTCCCATATTCTACATTGCTACTGTTTTGTATAAAATAAATTGGTAAAGATTGATGGTTATCTTTTGTATTTTTTTATCCAGTTACTAGTTTGTTTTATTATGCAATAATAGACATAAAAATGCTTTTTGTTTAGGAATTTTAGGAACCCCATTTGCCTTTTTTGAAGCACATTTTAGCAGAAATGATTGACCTAGGCCTGTTGTATTAAAAACTTCCTTCTATTTCTAACATAAGATACACACAGAGTTATGTTAATAGTTTGGTTAAGTATTTATACACCTGATAACATTTTTTAGTCTACTCAGATCACAGAATCGTTTATTTAGTTTTTCTATTTGTTGTTTTAGTCTTCTGTAAGTGAACTACTTTGTACGTGCTTTCTACTTTACTTCATAAATAGACTTTTAACCCTCTTATATTCTGTATTTTAAGTTAACTGTCCAGCTCTCCCAGTGGTAACCAGCTATAACACAGAAATAGAGCCGCTCAAGAAAACAATCTATGAAATAATTTTTTGAATCTTAATTTGAGTTATACCTGGAGTTTTGGCGTTTGGAATTTGGCCTTTATAAACATGAGGAATATTTGAATGTTTGACTAATTTTTTTATAGTATCAAATTTGCACTGTTTTATATTTATATTGACCTGAAAAGAACACAGGCACTTTACTCTTAAAGGATATTTAAAACTATAGTTTTACTGCATTCATATTCATACCAGCATGTAGTATCTTTCCTGCATTCACACTAGTTTTATTTACAGTGACAAAGCTAAAGCCTAAGGATTTGTTTTAAATCTGCATTGTGGTAGCGAGGAAAAAATACTTTCAAGGAAACCTGTGTTCTAGTTTTGTCATTGTCTTTAATTAAACCTGTTGGTGATACACAGTAAGTCACTTCATTGGCATTTTGTTTGTATTCATCAGTAAGCTAGTCAGGATGATATCTACAGTTTTTTAAGAATTTCTGTAACCAGTTACACAAAACTGGTAGGTAATATTAAAGGTATTTTCCTGAAATAATAGTAATAAATACTGAGCACTTTGTATGCAATAGACACTTTGTGCTTTTATATACAGACTCATTTAAATGGGCTCAAGAGAGGCTAGTAAACTTGCCCAAGATCAGAAAGGTAGTAATTGATGGGCCAAGATTCTATCCATGTTTTTATTTGGTGTTTCTAAAGCCACCTCATCACTTTTGAAAAAATAGCATATAAATTAATATGCATCGTTGAGATGGAGTCTCTGTCGCCCAGGCTAGAGGGCAGTGGCACGATCTCGGCTCACTGCAACCTCCGCCTCCCAGGTTCAAGCAGTTCTCCTGCCTCAGATTCCCAAATGGTTGAGACTACAGGCGCTCACCACCACACCCGGCTATTTTTGTAATTTTAGTAGAGACAGAGTTCCACCATGTTGGCCAGGATCGACTCGAACTCAACCTCAAGTGACCCACCCACCTCAACCTCCCAAAGTGTTGAGATTACAGGTGTGAGCCACTGCACCTGGCCTGAGATTTTTAAACATTAAGTTTCCTTCAGGCTTAATTTGCAGCAGAAGATTTTTCTAAAGTGCCATCCAGTTAGGTGTTGCTATGCTTTGTATGTTGAGTGTTAAAGAGCTTAGTATTGAGTCAATCTATTTTAAAAAGCCATCAAGTCTTTACCAAGTATCTGGTGTTACTCTAACAGTTATGTTGGCTCATGTAATCATCACTGTTTTATCCTTTCCTGATTTTTTTTATTTTTATTTTTATTATACTTCAAGTTCTAGGGTACATGTGCATAACGTGCAGGTTTATTACATATGTATACTTGTGCCATGTTGGTGTGCTGCACCAATCAACTCATCAGCACCCATCAATTCATCATTTATATCATGTATAACTCCCCAATGCAATCCCTCCCCCCTCCCCATGATTGGCCCCAGTGTGTGATGTTCCCCTTCCTGAGTCCAAGTGATCTCATTGTTCAGTTCCCACCTATGAGTGAGAACATGCGGTGTTTGGTTTTCTCTTCTTGTGATAGTTTGCTGAGAATGATGGTTTCCAGCTGCATCCATGCCCCCACAAAGGACATGAACTCATTCTTCTTTACGGCTGCATAGTATTCCATGGTGTATATGTGTCACATTTTCTTAATCCAGTCTGTCACAGACGGACATTTGGGTTGATTCCAAGTCTTTGCTATTGTGAATAGTGCCGCAGTAAACATACGTGTGCATGTGTCTTTGTAGTAGAATAATTTATAATCCTTTGGGTATATACCCAGTAGTGGGATGGCCGGGTCATATGGTACATCTAGTTCTAGATCCTTGAGGAATTGCCATACTGTTTTCCATAATGGTTGAACTAGTTTACAATCCCACCAACAGTGTAAAAGTGTTCCTATTTCTCCACATCCTCTCCAACACCTGTTGTTTACTGATTTTTTAATGATTGCCATTCTAACTGGTGTGAGTTGGTATCTCATTGTGGTTTTGATTTGCATTTCTCTGATGGCCAGTGATGATGAGCATTTTTTCATGTGTCTGTTGGCTGTATGGATGTCTTCTTTTCAGAAATGTCTATTCATATCCTTTGCCCACTTTTTGATGGGGTTGTTTGCTTTTTTCTTGTAAATTTGTTTGAGTTCTTTGTAGATTCTGGATATTAGCCCTTTGTCAGATGAGTAGATTGCAAAAATTTTCTCCCATTCTGTAAGTTGCCTGTTCACTCTTGATGGTAGTTTCTTTTGCTGTGCAGAAGCTCTTTAGTTTAATCATATCCCATTTGTCAATTTTGGCTTTTGCTGCCATTGCTTTTGGTGTTTTAGACATGAAGTCCTTGCCCATGCCTGTGTCCTGAATGGTACTACCTAGGTTTTCTTCTAGGGTTTTTATGGTATTAGGTCTAACATTTAAGTCTCTAATCCATCTTGAATTAATCTTCGTATAAGGAGTAAGGAAAGGATCCAGTTTCAGCTTTCTACTTACGGCTAGCCAATTTTCCCAGCACCATTTATTACATAGGGAATCCTTTCCCCATTTCTTGTTTCTCTCAGGTTTGTCAAAGATCAGATGGCTGTAGATGTGTGGTATTATTTCTGAGGACTCTATTCTGTTCCATTGGTCTATATCTCTGTTTTGGTACCAGTACCATGCTGTTTTGGTTACTGTAGCCTTGTAGTATAGTTTGAAGTCAGGTAGCGTGACGCCTCCAGCTTTATCCTTTTGACTTAGGATTGTCTTGGCAATGCGGGCTCTTTTTTGGTTCCATATGAACTTTAAAGCAGTTTTTTTCCAATTCTGTGAAGAAAGTCATTGGTAGCTTGATGGGGATGGCATTGAATCTATAAATAACCTTGGCAGTATGGCCATTTTCACGATATTGATTCTTCCTATCCATGAGCATGGTATGTTCTTCCATTTGTTAGTGTCCTCTTTTATTTCACTGAGCAGTGGTTTGTAGTTCTCCTTGAAGAGGTCCTTTACATCCCTTGTAAGTTGGATTCCTAGATATTTTATTCTCTTTGAAGCAATTGTGAATGGAAGTTCATTCATGATTTGGCTCTCTGTTTGTCTGTTTCTGGTGTATAAGAATGCTTGTGATTTTTGCACATTAATTTTGTATCCTGAGACTTTGCTGAAGTTTCTTATCAGCTTAAGGAGATGCTGGGCTGAGGCAGTGGGGTTTTCTAAATATACAATCATGTCATCTGCAAACAGGGACAATTTGACTTCTTCTTTTCCTAACTGAATACCCTTTATTTCTTTCTCTTGCCTGATTGCCCTAGCCAGAACTTCCAAGACTATGTTGAATAGGAGTGGTGAGAGAGGGCATCCCTGTCTTGTGTCAGTTTTCAAAGGGAATTTTTCCAGTTTTTGCCCATTCAGTATGATATTGGCTGTGGGTTTGTCATAAATAGCTCTTATTATTTTGAGGTACGTTCCATCAATACCGAATTTATTGAGCGTTTTTAGCATGAAGGGCTGTTGAATTTTGTCAAAAGCCTTTTCTGCATCTATTGAGATAATCATGTGGTTCTTGTCTTTGGTTCTGTTTATATGCTGGATGACGTTTATTGATTTGCGAGTGTTGAACCAGCCTTGCATCCCAGGGATGAAGCCCACTTGATCATGGTGGATAAGCTTTTTGATGTGCTGCTGAATCTGGTTTGCCAGTATTTTATTGAGGATTTTTGCATCGATGTTCATCAGGGATATTGGCCTAAAATTCTTTTTTGTTGTGTCTGTGCCAGGCTTTGGTATCAGGATGATGTTGGCCTCATAAAATGAGTTAGGGAGGATTCCCTCTTTTTCTATTGATTGGAATAGTTTCAGAAGGAATGGTACCAGCTCCTCCTTGTACCTCTGGTAGAATTCAGCTGTGAATCCATGTGGTCCTGGACTTTTTTTGGTGGGTAGGCTATTAATTGTTGCCTCAATTTCAGAGCCTGCTATTGGTCTATTCAGGGATTCAACTTCTTCCTGGTTTAGTCTTGGGAGAGTGTAAGTGTCCAGGAAATTATCCATTTCTTCTAGATTTTCTAGTTGATTTGCGTAGAGGTGTTTATAGTATTCTCTGATGGTCATTTATATTTCTGTGGGGTCAGTGGTGATATCGCCTTTGTCATTTTTTATTGCGTCTATTTGATTCTTCTCTCTTTTCTTATTTATTAGTCTTGCTAGCAGTCTGTCAATTTTGTTGATCTTTTCAAAAAACCAACTCCTGGATTCACTGATTTTTTGGAGGGTTTTTTGTGTCTCTATCTCCTTGAGTTCTGCTCTGATCTGAGTTATTTCTTTCCTTCTGCTAGCTTTTGAATGTGTTTGCTCTTGCCTCTCTAGTTCTTTTAATTGTGATGCTAGAGTGTCAATTTTAGATCTTTCCTGCTTTCTCTTGTGGGCATTTAGTGCTATAAGTTTCCCTCTACACACTGCTTTAAATGTGTCCCAGAGATTCTGGTATGTTGTATCTTTGTTCTCATTGGTTTCAAAGAACATCTTTTTTTCTGCTTTCATTTCGTGATGTACCCAGTAGTCATTCAGGAGCAGGTTGTTCAGTTTCCATGTAGTTGAGCGGTTTTGATTGAGTTTCTTAGTCCTGAATTCTAGTTTGATTGCACTGTGGTCTGAGAGACAGTTTGTTATAATTTCTGTTTTTTTACATTTGCTGAGGAGTGCTTTACTTCCAATTATGTGGTCAATTTTGGAATAAGTGCGATGTGGTGCTGAGAAGAATGTATATTCTGTTGATTTGGGGTGGAGAGTTCTATAGATGTCTATTAGGTCCGCTTGGTGCAGAGATGAGTTCAATTCCTGGATATCCTTGTTAACTTTCTGTCTCGTTGATCTGTCTAATGTTGACAGTGGAGTGTTGAAGTCTCCCATTATTATTGTATGGGAGTCTAAGTCTCTTTGTAAGTCTCTAAGGACTTGCTTTATGAATGTGGGTGCTCCTGTATTGGGTGCATATATATTTAGGAGAGTTAGCTCTTCCTGTTGAATTGATCCCTTTACCATTATGGAATGGCCTTCTTTGTCTCTTTTGATCTTTGATGGTTTAAAGTCTGTTTTATCAGAGACTAGGATTGCAACCCCTGCTTTTTTTTGTTCTCCATTTGCTTGGTAGATCTTCCTCCATCCCTTTATTTTGAGCCTATATATGTCTCTGCATGTGAGACGGGTCTCCTGAATACAGCAGACTGATGGGTCTTGACTCTTTATCCAGTTTGCCAGTCTGTGTCTTTTAATTGGAGCATTTAGTCCATTAACATTTAAGGTTAATATTGTTATGTGTGAACTTGATCCTGCCATTATGATATTAACTGGTTAGTTTACTCGTTAGTTGATGCAGTTTCTTCCTAGCCTCGATGGTCTTTACATTTTGGCATGTTTTTGCAGTGGCTGGTACTGGTTGTTCCTTTCCATGTTTAGTGCTTCCTTCAGGGTCTCTTGTAAGGCAGGCCTGGTGGTGACAAAATCTCTAAGCATTTGCTTATCTGTAAAGGATTTTATTTCTCCTTCACTTATGAAACTTAGTTTGGCTGGATATGAAATTCTGGGTTGAAAATTCTTTTCTTTAAGAACGTTGAATATTGGCCCCCACTCTCTTCTGGCTTGTAGAGTTTCTGCCGAGAGATCTGCTGTTAGTCTGATGGGCTTCCCTTTGTGGGTAACCTGACCTTTCTCTCTGGCTGCCCTTAAGATTTTTTCCTTCATTTCAACTTTGGTGAATCTGGCAATTATGTGTCTTGGAGTTGCTCTTCTGGAGGCGTATCTTTGTGGCATTCTCTGTATTTCCTGAATTTGAATGTTGGCCTGCCCTACTAGGTTGGGGAAGTTCTCCTGGATGATATCCTGAAGAGTGTTTTCCAACTTGGTTCCATTTTCCCCCTCACTTTCAGGCAGCCCAATCAGACGTAGATTTGGTCTTTTTACATAATCCCATACTTCTTGCAGGCTTTGTTGATTTCTTGTTCTTCTTTTTTCTTTTGGTTTCTCTTCTCGCTTCATTTCATTCATTTGATCCTCAATCGCTGATACTCTTTCTTCCAGTTGATCGAGTCGGTTACTGAAGCTTGTCCATTTGTCACGTGTTTCTTGTGTCATGGTTTTCATCTCTGTCATTTCGTTTATGACCTCCTTGCATTAATTAGTCTAGCTGTCAATTCTTCCACTCTTTTTTCAAGATTTTTAGTTTCTTTGCGCTGGGTACGTAATTCCTCCTTTAGCTCTGAGAAGTTGGATGGACTGAAGCCTTCTTCTCTCATCTCGTCAAAGTCATTCTCTGACCAGCTTTGATCCGTTGCTGGCGATGGGCTGCGCTCCTTTGCAGGGGGAGATGCGCTCTTATTTTTTGAATTTCCAGCTTTTCTGCCCTGCTTCTTCCCCATCTTTGTGGTTTTATCTGCCTCTGGTCTTTGATGATGGTGACGTACTGATGGGGTTTTGGTGTAGGTGTCCTTCCTGTTTGATAGTTTTCCTTCTGACAGTCAGGACCCTCAGCTATAGGTCTGTTGGAGATTGCTTGGGGTCCATTCCAGACCCTGTTTGCCTGGGTATCAGCAGCAGAGGTTGCCGAAGATAGAGTATTGCTGAACAGCGAGTGTACCTGTCTGATTCTTCCTTTGGAAGCTTCCTCTCAGGGGTGTACTCCACCCTGTGAGATGTGGGGTGTCAGACTGCCCCTAGTGGGGGATGTCTCCCAGTTAGGCTACTCAGGGGTCAGGGACCCACTTGAGCAGGCAGTCTGTCCCTTCTCAGATCTCAACCTCCATGTTGGGAGATCCACTGCTCTCTTCAAAGCTGTCAAACAGAGTCATTCGCATCTGCACAGGCCTCTGCTGCTTTCCCTGTTGTTTTTTAGCTGTGCCCTGTCCCCAGAGGTGGAGTCTACAGAGACAGGCAGGTTTTCTTGAGCTGCTGTGAGCTCCACCCAGTTCGAGCTTCCCAGCAGCTTTGTTTACCTACTTAAGCCTCAGCAATGGCGGGCGCCCCTCCCCCAGTCTCGCTGCTGCCTTGCAGTTAGATCGCCGCAGAGTGCTGTGTTAGCAATGAGGGAGGCTCCGTGGGCATGGGACCCTCCCAGCCAGGTGTGGGATATATTCTCCTGGTGTGCCAGTTTCCTTAAAGCGCAGTATTGGGGTGGGAGTTACCCGATTTTCCAGGTATTGTGTGTCTCAGTTCCCCTGGCTAGGAAAAGGGATTCCCTTCCCCCTTGCGCTTCCCAGGTGAGGCTATTCCTCGCCCTGCTTCAGCTCTCGCTGGTCTAGCTGCAGCAGCTGACCAGCACCGATTGTCCGGCACTCCCCAGTGAGATGACCCCAGTACCTCAGTTGAAAATGCAGAAATCACCAGTCTTCTGTGTTGCTCGCGCTGGGAGTTGGAGACTGGAGCTGTTCCTATTCGGTCATCTTTGATTTTTTTTTTAAATAAACTTACAGGAACATTGTATAAAAAATGCAAGATGTGAAACCCCGTCTCTACTAAAAAATACAAAAAAAAAACTAGCCGGGCGACGAGGCGGGCGCCTGTAGTCCCAGCTACTCGGGAGGCTGAGACAGGAGAATGGCGTGAACCCGGGAGGTGGAGCTTGCAGTGAGCTGAGAGCCGGCCACTGCACTCCAGCCTGGGTGGCAGAGCAAGACTCCGTCTCAAAAAAAAAAAAAAAAAAAAAAAGCAAGATACAGGAGAGTATATAAAAATCAGAATTTTTTGTTTAATAATCATACACATTTATGACAGCTTTTGTCACCATGGGAAACATGGTTTCTTTCAGTACTATACAGTGCTGTGATTCTAAAAATCTACATTAGTATCATGTATTCAGGTGAAAAACAGAAAATTCAGTCATTCAGAGTTTAGAAATCCAGTCAAGGATTTTATTGCCTGGAGTAATAGTTCAAAGGAGTAACAATTCAAGCATGTAATTTTTGCATTTGATTCCCCCATAATGGCTTTTTATCAAGCATGGTCTAATTTTTTAGAAAATGGCCGTTATCTCCAAGCTTCCGTTATCTATGTAGTTTCAGTGGCAGGAGAGAGACCGTTTTCCTCCCAGTGTCCATGTCAATTCCCGCGAAGGACTGAACAGCCATGTTGGTTCTGGAGCAAGCCGTAAACCAATCTGTATTTCCAGGGAAATGGGGTCCTTTCACTCCCGGCATGGGAAGCAAGAGAGGCAAATGATCTGGTCACCTCTGTGAGGATTACATCAGGAAGGTGTTTCCAAAACACATGGACAGAGAAAATGTAGCAGATGTCCATTAAATCAGGATCTCATACAAGTTATAACACCTGAATGTCTGACTTTTCAGAGTATTGGCCTCTTGCCCATAGATATCTCTACAGTATTTTGCTGTAGAATGCTGTGGTCTTTCTGAGGGTCACATACATCCTGTCTTGTTATAATGTTAAACATTGAGTCCTCAGGCATGTCAGGGGTATGGAATTGAAAGGAAGAAGGAACTGTTGCCAGCACTTAACTGACCAAGCTAGAGTTCCCTGACCCAATGTAAAGGTGACTGTGACACACATGGATAATTTTATCCTGATGTTTTAAGATTTTGTTACTTGGATAGGAAACATTCCAAATGCAGTTTGAAACATACTAACATTGAAGCACATAGAAAAGAACTGGCTCAAGTTTAGTCCCCAGGTTCCTTATAGTAGGAATAGGAATCCTTAGAGTATAAGCAATCCATGCATAGTATTCTGTTATCTATTATATGGATCATTTAATCTCTAATTTTTTGGGGTGGGGACTCTCTTGTTTCTAAATCTTACACTTTTTCTTTCCTTTTCAGTTTCTTCTGTGTCAAATATAGATTATTGACTATTTTCTTAAATACTAATCAATATATTAAATACTATCTTAAATAATATTGACTGTCTTAAACATAGACTATTGACTATTAAATATTTTCACTTGTAACCCTCATACTAGAGATTTGAAAGATAGTAAAAAAATAATAGCTCTGAAAAGCTAAGGAATATACAACATAAAAAAATGTCAGGCTGGGTGCAGTGGCTCACGCCTGTAATCCCAACACTTTGGGAGGCTGAGGTGAGTGGATCACCTGAGGTCAAACATTCAAGACCAGCCTGGCCAACATGGTGACACCACTCCTCTACTAAAAATACAAAAATTAGCGAGGCATGGTGGTGCATGCCTGTAATCCCACCTACTCGTGAGGCTGAGGCAGGAAAATCGCTTGAATCCAGGAGGCAGATGTTGCAGTGAGCCAAAATTGTGCCATTGCCCTCCAGCCTGGGCGACAAAGAGTCGTCTTAAAAAAAAAAAGTTATGGCAACGAAAATATACATTGGGAAGAGAGTAGAAATCTGGAATAATTCTATATGATCTGTGTTGTTGCTAGCTTAAAATAGTGTATTACAACTATAACATGTTTTATGTAAGCCCATGGTAACCACAAAGCAAAAAATTACAGCAGATACACAAACAACGATAAAGGACAAAGCTTATTAGCACTACAGAAAATTACCATATCACAAAGGTAAACGAGAGGAAGAAATGAACAAAGAATCTACAAAACAAGAAAACAATTTTAAAATGGCAAAATAAGTCCTTACCTATCAGTAATAACCTTGACTGTAAATGAATTAAATTATCCAATAAACAGAGTGATTAAATGGATTAAAAAACAATATAACTATGGGCTGCCTAAAAGACCCACTTCAGCTTCCAGAACACACAAAAGTTGAAAGTATAAGAATGGAAAAATATATTCCATACAAATAGTAACCAAAAGAGAGCAGGTGTGGCATAATATACAATAGATAAACTTCAAGGTAAAAACTGTTACAAAAACAAAGATGGTCATTAATGATAAAGTGGCCAATTCATCAAGATGACATAAGAATTATATATGCACCCAACAACAGAGCACCTAAATAGATTATTGGCCAGGCGCGAAGGCTCATTCCTGTAATCTCAACACTTTGGGAGGCCGAAGCGGGCAGATCACCTGAGGTGAGGAGTTCGAGACCAGCCTGACCAACATGGCAAAACCCCATCTCTACTAAAAACACAAAAATTAGCTGGGCGTGGTGGTGGGCACCTGTAACTACTCAGGAGGCTAAGACAGGAGAATCTCTTAAACCCGGGAGGCGGAGGTTGCAGTGAGCTGAGATCACACCATTGCACTCCAGCCTGGGCAACAGTGAGACTCCATCTCAAAATAATTTAATGTACGTGAAGAAAAAAAAAATAGCAATACTATAATATTTGGTGTTCTTAGTACCCTGCATTAAACACTGAATAGCTCAACTAAACGGAAAATTAAGCAAATACTGGATTTGAAGTGCAGTCTACACCAAATGAACCTAATAGACATATAGAACTTACAATCCAAGAGCAGCAGAGTATACATTTCTAGTGCACATACCACATTTTACCTCAAAAAGCTAGAAAAAGAACTAAAGCCAAAGTTAGCAAAAGGAGGAAAATAATGCAAATCAGTAAAATAGAGAACAGAAACAGAAAAAATAAAAGCCAAAAAGTAATCTTTGAAAAAATAAGATCAGCAAAACACTAGCTAGACTATGACAAAAAGAGGGAAGACTCAACTAAATAAAACATGAAAATGGAGACATTACACCAGATGCCTCAGAAGTAAAGTATTATGAGGGCCTATTATAAGTATATGCAACAGGCCGGACGTGGTGGCGGGTGCCTGTAGTCCCAGCTCCTTGGGAGGCTGAGGCGGGAGCATGGTGTGAACCCGGGAGGTGGAGCTTGCAGTGAGCCAAGATTGTGCCACTCCAGCCTGGGGACAGAGGGAGACTCTGTCTCAAAATAAATAAAATAAATAAATAATAAATGCAACAAATTGGATAATCTAGAAAAAAAATGATAAATTCCTAGAAAAATATAACCTACCAAGATGGAGTTTGGAAGAAGTAGAAAACTTGAACCAATCCTTAACAAATCAGTTGAAGAAGTCATTAAAACCCTTCCAACCAAGAATAGCCCAGGACCAGAAGATTTCATGGCCAAATTATACCAAATGTTCAAAAAAGAATTTTTATCAATACTTCTTAAACTGTCAAAAAATAGAAATAGAGAAGATACTTCCAAACATTTTATGGCATCAGAATCCCCTTCATATCCAAGGCAGACAAAGACACTGTAAGAAAAGATAGCTATAGGACAGTATTTCTAATGAATATTTATACAAAATTCTTTAATAAAATATTAGCAAACAACTAAACCACACATCAAAAAGAACGTACATCATGAGCAAGTGAGGTTTAACCCTGGCATGCAAGACTGTTTTATCATATACAAACCAATGTGACACATGAATTATCAGAAGGAAAGTTTAAAAACCGCATGTTCCTTTCAAATGATGCAGGAAAAGAAGTTAACAAAGTTCTGCATCTTTCTCAATAAAGACTCTCAGGTCTAGAAGTAAAGTTTCTCAAAATAATAAAAGTCATTTATAAAAAACACGCACAGATAATATATCAGTGGAGAATGGCTGAAAGTTTTTCCAGTAAGATCTGGTATAAGGTGAGGATTCTCACTCTAATCACTTCTATTAAACATTGTACTTGAAATTTTAGCAAGAGCAATTAAATAAGTGAAACAAATAAAAGACATCTAAATCAGAGGTAAAACTATCCCTATTTGCAGATGATATGATCCTATATGTTGAAAATGCTTAAAGATGCTTAAAAAACACTGTTGGAGTAAATCAGAAAACTTGCAGGATACCAAATCAACATAGAAACAAAAGTAACATTTCCATAGACAAATAATCACCTAGCTAAAAAAGGAATCAAGAAAACAACACCATTTATAATAGCACACACAAAAACAGAAGAATACATTTAACCAAGAAGGTAAAAGATTTGTACAAGGAAAACTACAAAATACAGATGAAAGAAATTGAAGACACAAATAAATGGAATGATATATCTTATTTATTGATGGGATTAATATTTTTTAAATGTCCATACTACCCAGGGCAACACATGGATTCAACACTATCTGTACCAACAGTTTAATGGCATTTTTTTACAGAAATAGAAACAAAAATTCTAAAATTTCTATGGAACCTCACATATACATATAGACAGATGCACACACAAACTGAACAGCTAAAGAAATACTGAGAAAGATAAAGTTGGGGACATCATGCTTCCTGATTTAAGCTTATGTTACAAAGGTGTAATAAACAGAATTATACTGGTAAAAAACAAACATGGACTAATGGAAGACAATAGAGAGCACAGAAATAAGTGCAACATATGTGGTCAACTAAATTTTGAGCAGGGCACCAAGTGGACACAAAGGGGAAAATATAGTCTCCAATAAACAGTGCTGGGAAAACTGTATTTCCACCTGCAAAAGAATGAAAATGAACTCTTATCTCACACTATACATGTGAGATACACAACAAAAATCAACTCAAAATGAATAAAACACCTAAATGTAAGACCTGAAGCCATCAAACTCCTAGAGGAAAACATAAGGGAAAATCTCTTCAACACTGGCATTGGCAGTGATTTTTTGGATATCATACTAATAGTTCAGATTACAAAAGCAAAATATATAAATGGGATTATATCAAATTAAAATGCTTCTTCACAGCAAAGGAAACAATCAACAAAATAAAAACGCAGCCTACAGACTGGGAAAAATATTTGCAAATTACATATCTGATAAGGGATTAATACTCCAAATTTGTAAAGAACTCTTACAACTCAATACCAAAAAAAACATGAATAACCCTATTAAAAAATGGAGAAAGGACTCAACCAGAAATTTCTCTAAAGGAAACAAAAGTAACCAATAGGCATATTAAAAATTGCTCAACATCACTAATCATCAGGGAAATACAAATGAAACCACTATGAGATATCATCTCATATCCATAAGAATAGCTGTTATCAAAAAGACAAGAAACAAAAAATGCTAGTGAGAGTGTGGAGAAAATAGTGAAACCTAGTTCGCTATTGGTAAGAGTGCAGAATGGTGCAGTCATTATGAAAAACAGTACAGAGATTCCTAAAGAAATTAAAAATAGAACTACCATATGACCCAGCAATCTCTCTTATGGGTATAAAACAAAAAATGAAAATCACCACTTTGTAAAGATAGCTGCACTCCCATGTTCATTGCAACAGTTTTCACAATAGCCAAGATATGGAAACAACTGGTGTCCGTTGACTGATGAGTAGATTTAAAAATGTGTTTGTGTGTATATATATATATATATATTATATATATATGTATGTATGTATTTGTATGTATGTGTGTGTGTAATATTATTCAGCTTTAAAAAGACAGAAATGTTAACATTTGCCACCACATGGATGGACAGAGAGGACTTCATGCTAAGATAAATAAGCCAGAGATAGAAACAAAAATATTGCATGATTTCCCTTACATGTGGAATATATATTTTTAAAAAGATCTCAGATACACAGAGAACAAAACAGTAGTCGCCACCAACAGGGGTGGTGGGCCGTGAGAGGAAATGGGAAGATGTAGGTCAAAGTATACAAATTAGCAAACATGTAGAATGAGCAACTTTAGAGATCTAATGTATAAGATGAGGACTATAGTTAATAAAATTGTATTAAGGACTTTTATTAAGTAGATTTTAGCAGCTCTTGTCACACCAATAATCAACAATATGAGATACTGTATAACAATCTATAACATCAAAAACAAAGAATAAAAGGACAAGCTTCCTGACATCGCTTCAAATCTTGCTTTCTTCAACTTGGTAACAACAGCTAATATTGCTAATGATTGCCATTTTACTGCTACTGCCTTTCTCTGTGCCTTCCTTCTCCTCCTCCTCTTTTTCCCTCCTTGCCAACATAATCACGTTCCCTTTATAAGCATGAAGAAATCTTTCAAGAATAGGAGTTAATTGGTTAGAAATTCTACCAATCCTACCTCAACCTTTTTACCTTGTGAAAGTTACCATATACAGCCTAAAAAACTTTCAGTCAAAATGAACATTGAGTCTTAACACTTGAATAAGATCTCACTTTTATATTGCTGCCAATAAGAACATAGACAAAAATAATATCTTAGATCATATAGTACATAAAGAATGCTGCCTTTCTGCTTATATCTTAAAAGTATGATATTAAGTTAGAATATGTTGACTCATGTGTTTCTTCATAAGGAATATCATCCTATATGCTGACAGAACTGATACAAGTGGTAGAAATTATTTGGTCTTTATTATACATGCACTGTACATTTTTCTATGCTTCTCTATCAAGCAGTTATGATATAGCAAGGCCCATGTTCCCTAAGCGAGCTTTACTGAGGTGTACTATAGTCTGGGCATAAGGCAGAAAACTCTTTGATAGGCTAAACCACCATTGTATTCTCTAAGATGTGAAACTTTGGGATCTTAAGTAAGAATAGGTTTAAAAAAGAAATACTAGAATAAAAGAAAGTTTTAAAAAAGTGGAACAAAACTAGAATAAAAGAAAGTAAATCCTGCCAGAGCCACTGCGGCCAACGACATGTTCAAAGTAACTCAGCGGTCCATGAGGCCAACCAGCCTACACTTGCTCACCTTCAAAGTCTATGCAGCACCAAAAAAGGACTCATCTCCCCAAAATCCCGTGAAGGTTGATGAGCTTTCACTGTACTCAGTTCCTGAGGGTCAATCGAAGTGTGTAGAAGAGTCAAGGAGCCAGCTTGAAGAAGGCATCTTACAGTTCCAACGCTATTGTGAGACATATACAAATTTGTGTCAGGAAACATACTCCCAAACTAAGCCTAAGATGCAAAGTTTGGTTCAGTGGCGGTTAGACAGCTATGAGTATCTCCAAAATGCACCTCCTGGATTTTTTCCAAGACTTGGTGTTATTGGTTTTGCTGGCCTTAATGGACTCTTTTTGGCTAGAGGTTCAAAAATAAAGAAGCTAGTGTGTCCACCTGGTTTCACGGGATTAGCTGCCTCCATCTGTTATCCACAACAAGCCATCGTGTTTGCCAAGGTCAGTGGGGAGAGATTATATGACTGGGGTTTACGGGGATATATAGTAACAGAAGATTTGTGGAAGGAGAACTTTTAAAAGCCAGGAAATGTGAAGAATTCACCTGGAACTAAGTAGAAAACTCCATGCTCTACCCATTTTAATCAGTTAAAGGTAAACACTGGAAACTCCATACAATAAATCACTATTTCTACAGAAAAATGGAGGATAAGTCAGTATTGAATGTATTAAAATGGCTTTCTTCTTCAGGAAAAAATATGTATATAATTAAAACCCAAGTTAAAGAAAGAAAGTAAATGTTAGTTTTGTCTGCAAATATAGTTGAAGTCGTATACTTATATTGTTGAGGAATGGTTTCTTTTAAGCTAAAATACAAGTGAAAAGCCTCAACCTTTCCAATAAAATTTTAGCATTTCCACTTGTTCATCTGATCCATACATTGACTTTATACCAATCCACAGGATATCCGTTCTCTAGGATTTTGATTGAGAATGCAATGTTGATTAGAAGACCAGTTTTTTTTTTTTTTTTTTTTTTTTTTTTGATTTTAACTTATTTCTTTTTTTTTTTTTTTTTAGAAGACCAGTTTCTATAAAATGAGGAATAATATCTAAAGTGTCTGGCACAAATTAGTTAATGGTAATATAAACAAAACAGCAATAATGACAAGAGTCAATATTACTCTGGATCACTATGTACCAGAGATATTTCAAGTGTTTTATCTATATTACTATTTTTTTTCCACACACAGAACACAATATGAGGTTGGCCTATTATTGTATGAGTAGGCATAGTCATATCTATCAACATTCTTTTTTTTTTTTTTTTTTTAAGACAGGGTCTCCAACTGTTGCCCAGGCTGGGATACAGTGGCATGATTATGACTCACTGCAGCCTTGATCTCTTGGGCTGAAGTGACTTTCCTGCCATAGGCTCCCGTGTAGCTGGGACCACAGGCATGTACCACCATACCCAGCTGACTTTTAAACATTTTTTTTCTAGAAAAAAGGGCTCATGTTTTTGCCCATGATGATCTCAAATTCCTGGACTCAAGTCTGCCTCCTGTCTCCCCCTCCCAAAGTGCTGGAATTATACATGTAAGCCATTGCGTCTTGCCTCTGTGAACACTCTAGTTTTCTGTCACTTGTTGCCTGAATTCTTGCAAGAACATTCTTACAAAAGTTCCCCTTAGAGTGATTCCCCTTTCTATAGTCCTGCCCCTCTACAATCAACCCAGTTACCTTGAGATTTTTTTAAAAAAGGAAATCTGATAACATCCTTTTTTTGTTTAACTCTTTTTCACTGTCTTCCGCATGCGCTTAACATATGTTCAAACTCCTATAATTATCTGGCTCTATACTACCTCACCAGCATCATCTGCTTCATTACTCAGCCTCTTCCTACAGAACTAAACTTAGGGTCTCTGGGAACTGTCCTTACTTTTCTACCTGCTTTTCTTTATGTTTCTTCCTCTCCCTCTCATCCCTTCACCTGTCCCTCCACCTTGTTTAGGGCTCACGTTAATTATTAATGACTCAGAGATACTTTCTGTAATCTCTAAATGCTTCGTTAGCATTGTAGTCTCTCCTTAAGATGACACTTTTCATGCAGTTTTTATTACTTGCTTATATTTTATCTTTCACAGTAGAAGATAAGATGTATAGGGTGCAGAAGCCATGTCTACTTCGTTTCTTTGCAAATCTGGCACTTCTGGTATATTTTAGTCACTATATTCTTTAAATGAATAATTGATTCTTATGTGTTGAATAATAAGACCTTAAGTTAATTGACTGTATTCTCAAAGTCTCCCAGGTATCTCAGGTTATTCTGTAATAGTAACGAAATTCACATGCTTATGATGGTACAGAAAACAAATATACCAGTTTCTAACTGGCAAATCACTTTCCTCACTTTCCATATCTGTCTCACTATGAGACAAACACTCTGAACGAAGAATACAGTCATTCCCCCTGAAAATGCAAAGCAAACAGAATAAAACATCTAGGAATAGGTTTACCTTAGACAGGGGTTTGACAGGTTTGAAGTAGGGTCCTACAACAAATTCAAAATTAGGTAAGAGTGGGCGAGGAAATTCCAAACACCAATAGTTTTGAGTGAGCCACATTTCAGCTTTTCCCATGATCTCAGATAATAGTAGTGCATTTTCCTGAAGTGGGGGAGGGGGAAGGCAAAAGAAATAAAATTGTCATGTGAATATGCCAGGTAATTTTCTAAAATGATTTGAAATAACATAGCCAAAATTGTTTATGTTTTGCTAAAGCAAATATAAATGTGCATATTATACATAATTTATATATTTTATAGATGTTGTTCATACATATGTAAATAAAGTGGATAGACTCTAATGTCACATTAGTATATACAAAATCATGAATGATTATTAAAACAAGTCACTGTAGAATTAAACATAGATTTGTTTTCTCTCTAATATACAAAAGTAACCATTATAAATTTAAAAACTCTTTGTACTCCACCATCACTTAATCCTACCATAGCCATAGCCATGTTTTTCAAGAATATTCAGTCTAGTTTCTACAATTTAGAAAGCGACATGCAAATGCCATTGGTCCCCGTGGAGATATTTTTAATAGCTCAGCCAGCAGCTCTCCACAGGAACCAATGGGATTTGCATGAACGACATCAGATCTTGATTATTGTAGGTTTGTCATAAGTTTCTTTTTCAAAACTACATCTTTGAAGAACTTCTCAGTGTAACCAGAATATTCCCAAAGAAGTTCTTGCATTAGTGAAAAATATGTTCAAAATATATGTTTTGGAAGGTCATGTATCCATTTAGTAATATGTTGTGTGAGAAAAACCCTGCAAAATAATATTTAATTACAGATGTAGAATAAACCTCAAATTTAGTAACGGATGTTATGTTGGGATAAACAAGAATAGAAGCTAACAATGTTAGAACAGTCACCTCATGACCTCTCTGCGTCAGTTTTCCAGGATTGTCTTTATATTCATCCAATGACTATATTCTGTGGGCCACACCAGCACATTTCCACAACTCCCAGAGCTAGAGTAATAGCTCAGCTGTATCAGCAAAAGAGCTGAAGTCCATTTCATAGCCATCTTGATAAAACACAATGCCTCTTTTTAAATTGTTGCTCCCTCTGCCATTCTTACGTTTTGTTTTTATGCAAGGATAAATTAATCCGGAAGTTAAAATATAACTCTTACCCCTTGAAGTAAATACATTATGTAAGTAGTCTGAACATGTCAATGGCAAATAGAAAAACAAAACGTAGATGACCCTGTGTTTACACAAATGTATTTAATATCTTTTATGTTTTTAAGTACTTTCATACAGCTAAGATCAATGATTTTGCGTGAACAAGTCATCGCATTTATGTAATATATTTTAGAATACTACCAAAAGTAGTGGCAATAGAGAGTCTCTTTTGTCTTCAGTCTCCTTGCCACAGAACTAGAGATAAAATAATTATATGGATGAATCAGCATTTTTTAGAGTATTTTTATAAAAACACTTTAGTCATGACTTTTGACATATAATTCACATGCTATGCAATTCACCAATCTAATATATGTATATTAGTGTGTTCTCATGCTGCTAGTAAAGACATATCCAAGACTGGGTAGTTTATAAAGGAAAGAGATTTAATTGACTCAGTTCCACATGGCTGGGGAGGCCTCACAACCATGGCAACAGGCAAGACAGAGAGCTTGTGCAGGGGAACTCCCATTTATAAAACCATCATATTTCATGTGACTTATTCACTACCACAAGAACAGTATGGAGGAAACGACCTCCATGATTCAATTATCTCCACCTGGCCCCACCCTTGAAATGTAAGGATTATTACAATTCAAGGTGAGATTTGGGTGGAGACATAGCCAAACCATATCAGTGTACAATTAAATGTTTCGTTGTATATTAACGGACTTGTAAAATCAGAAAATAATTTTAGAAAAGGTTCATCTCCCAAAAAGAAGAACTTTACCATTCGCTGTCAGCCCCCACCCTGTGCAATTTCTGCATCTCTAGAGTCCTAGGCAACCACACACTAATCTACTATCTGTCTCTATGGGTTTTCCTTTTCTGGATATTTCATACTAATGAGATCATACAATATGTGGTCTTTTGTGGTTGGCTTTCACTTTTCATAATATTTTAAAGACTCATTCATGTTATTTAAAGTACCAATATTTCATTCAAGTTTATTTCCAAATAACGTGTAGTATGGATATACCACATTTTGTTTATTATTTATCAGTTAATGGACATTTGAGTTTTTTCCAATTTTTGGCTATCATGAATAATGTTATTTATTAATGTTCTTGTACAAGTTTTGTGTAGACATATTTTCATTTCTCTTGGGTATATACCTAGAGATGGAATTCCTGGGTCACATATTAGCTTTATGTGTAACTTTTGAAGAATTACTAGACTGTTTTCCAAAGTGGTCATACCATCTTCCAGTCTCATTAGCAATGTATGAGGATTCCAATTCCTCCACATCCTTGACAACACGTGTTATTAATTGTCACAACAAACTACATTTGTTTACTAGGCTCTTTCCCTATTGAACTGTTTTGGCACTCTTGTCGAATATCAGTTGACCATTAATATATGGTATATTTCAGGATTCTAAAACCTATTCCATCAATCTATACATCTATCTGTAGGCCTATGCCACATTTTCTTTATTACTGTAGATTTGCAGTTGACTTCAAAATCAGGAAGTATAAGTCCCCCAATTTTGTTCTTTTTAAGACCGTTTTCTTATTTCTAGGCCCCTTAAATATCTAATATAAATTTTAGGATCATCTTGTCAATTTATGCTATGAAGTCAGCTGTGGTTTTTATAAGAATTGCATTGAATTTATATATCATTTGTGGCAGTATTGTCATTAATAATATATTAAGTGTTTCAGTTCAGGAAACACTTAAGATGTGTTTCCAATTAGATGTGTCACAAACAAATGGAAAAACATTCTATGCTCGTGGATAGGAAAAAGTAATATTGTTAAAATGGTTGGTCATATTGCCCAAAGCAATTTACGGATTCAATGCTATTCCTATCAAAGTACCAATGACATTTTTCACAGAGTTAGAAAAAAAATTCTAATATTCATTTGGAACAAAAAAAAAGCCCAAATAAAAATAAAGCTGCACGCCTAAAACTATCTAATATTTGATAACACTGACAAAGACAGTGCTGAGATAACTGGCTAGTGATATGTAGAAGATTAAAACTGGACACCTGCCTGTCACCATATACAAAAGTTGACTCAAGTTGGATTAAAGACTTAAGTGTAAAACCTAAAACTAAAACTCTTGAAGCAAACCTAGGAAATACCATAATGGATGTAGACTCTGGGAAAGACTTCACGACAAAGACTCCAAAAGCAATTGCAACAGAAAGAAAAATTGACAATGGGACGAAATTAAACTAAAGAGCTTCTGCACCGCAAAACAAAACTATCAACAGAGTAAACAGACAAACAACAGAATGGAAGAAAATATTTGCAAACTAAGCATCTGACAAAGGTTTAATATCCAGAATATATAAGGAACTTACACAAATTAACAAAAAACAATCCCCTTAAAAAATGGGCAAAGGACATGAACACACACTTCTCAAAAGAAGAAATACATGTGGCCTAGAAGCATATAAAAATGCTCAGTGTCACTAATCATTATGAAAATGCAAATCAAAACCGTAATAAGAGACCATCTCACACCAGTCAGGATGGCTATTATAAAAAGTCAAAAAATAAGAGATGCTGGGGAGATTGCAGCGAAAAGGGACTGCTTATACACTGTGGTAGGAATGTAAATCATTTCAGCCACTGTGGAAAGCATTCTGAAGATTTCTCAAAGAATTGAAAATAGAACTACCATTCAACCCAACAATCTCACTGGGCACATACCCTAAGAAATATAATTGTTAAACTGTAAAGACACATGCTCATGTATGTTCATCGCAGCACTATTCACAACAGCAAAGATGTAGAATAAACCTAGATGCCCATCAATGGTGGACTGGATAAAGAAAATGTGGTACATATACACTATGGAATACTATGCAGCCATAAAAAAGAATGAGATCACATCCTTTGCAGCAACATGGATGGAGCTAAAGGCCATTCTCCTAAGCAAATTAATGCAGAAGCAAAAATCAAATACTGCATATTCTCACTTATAAGTGGGAACTAAATATTGAATCCACATGGACACAAAGAAGAGAACAACAGACACTGGGGCCTATTTGAGAGTGGAGGGCAGGAGGAGGGTGAGGATCAAAAACCATTCTGTTGGGTACTATGCATATTACCCGAGTGACAAAATTATCTGTACACCAAACCACCGCAACACAAAATTTACCCATGTAACAAACCTGAGCATGTTAACGCTTGAACCTAAAATAAAAGTTGAAAAGAAAAGAAAAGTTTAGGGCTGCTCCTCCCATGGAGTAGCCATTCTTTATTCCCTTACTTTCATAATACATTTGTTTTCACTTACTCTAAGGACTCACCCCAAATTCTTCCTTGTGCGAGAGCCAAGAACCTTCTCTTGGGGTCTGGATCAGGACCCCTTTCTGGCAAACCATGAAGAGACCATACTGAGGAGATCCCCCAACCCAAAGGAATAGACTGCAGCACCGATTGGCCTACTTTGAATAAATGGGGTGCATTTACCCAGGTAGAGGATGGGACTGGGTTACAGGCCCAACGTAGGGGTGTTAGAGTTTCTCCTAAGACAGAGAGGGTTAAAGATCCTACTTAATAAATGGCAAGGATGCTTGACCGAACTTGGGTTTGAGGCCCAAGTTAGGAAGGTGAGAGTCCTTCATAAGATTTAGAGGTTTAGAGGCCCCTCTCTCAGTAAAATCCCTCTTGGCTAAGAACAGGTTTGGCACTATGGGATGTTAACCACTATTCTGCTTGGATTAATCTGTCTTTCACTCTTTGCTGATGGCTGTGGGTGACAGGATTAGGCATGTGCCGCATCAAAAGACATGGGGAGATTTTTCTCCCTAAAAGCAGAAACTTCAGAGCTGATCGGAGTGCTGGAAAAGATCCTTTCACTACTGACAAGGGCCACCTGAAGTTTAGATGCAGTGACACTGCTGTGGTTGGGTCTTTCTCTGGCCTCTCTGAGTGTCTCATCTTCCCCACCTTGCCATAGCCAATGCTTTTCTCCCTTTCTTTTTTCTGTTTTTTTCTGTTACTCGGGGCAACAGTCCACCACTTCATCTTGCCCAAAGACCACATGTTGGAAATGTCCTTGGGAGCTTGACTTTGTAGCCACATGACGATACTTTCTCTTGGTCTCCGCCTTCCAGGGAACAGTAATTTTGGGGTCATGTCATAGTTAGCCCTAAAAACTATCTTGTGCAATTAAAAGCCATTGCAAGCTCACAATTGGCTGCTAAAAGCTCCTTTAGGGAAGGACAATGGAAACCACCCAACGCTGTAGTCAGCAGCTAAGGCTTTGTCTTTTCACAGTGGTGGCCTGTGTTCAGGGTTCAATTCCTGGCTTAGGTAATGAGTACTTTCTGGGTTGCTATCTGTGTGACCTTTACTATTCATTAATTCTTTCCCTCCACGAACCATCTTGAATGTTTTTTCTCTGAGCACCTGGGAGGTTACTTTTGGTAAAATTTAAAAGCCAGAAATATTGGTGATTTGGCATGGCTAACATCTGGTAATCAGAGATTTAAAAGGACTAAAAGTCAGTTTATTCAAGCTCTAACAGCCTAGGACTCCTTGGGAAAAACAGAGGAGGAACCAAAGACCCTCTTTGGAAAAAAATCTCTTTTTTCCTCATGAAACCCCAGGAATTAGAAGTGGATAAATTCCTTTCAAAATCTAAGGTTCTGCCCTCTTTACATTGCATTATTTGACAGTGTTGACTTTTGAGGGTATCAGAAATTACTTCACATGCCACAGGGTTCTAACTGACCCTATAATGTAAGCCCCTTCAGAATATTTATGAGATTGATAGATCATTTTATATTTTCATTTCCTTATTTACCTATAAAAGAAAACTTTCTTTGATTTTTATATTCATGTAAGCTCACCTTCAAATGCGCAAAGAAAATGGAATGTTTATGCTACCATATAAAAACATAGCATACCTAGTACTTCTCTGTAAAACTGATCTCATTTCTTTTCATAAAACGTTTGGAACCAAAAGTCAAAGTAAAGCACATATATTGTATTTTTACCTTCTCCATAAATTTCATTTGAGCACTTAATTCAGATATAACAACAGATATATAGGAAGGAAGGAATCAAAGTCCTCACCCATATTTTTTCAATGTATAGCCAAGAGAGAAGCAGAGACTATACACAAAGGACATTTCAAGTATCTCAGACGGCAATTCACTACAGGGACCACTGGCATCTCCAAGAAGGACATTGTTTTAGTCCATTTGCACTGCTATAACAAAATACCTGAGAGTGGATGATTTATAAAGAACAGAAATTTGCTTCACACAGTTCTGGAGGCTGGAAAGTTCAAGATCAAGGGGCTAGCAGGTTCATTGTCTGGTGAGGATCTCTCTGGTCTCTGCTTCCAAGATGGCTCCTGGAACACCAAATCTTCTGGAGGGGAGGAATGCTGTGTCCACTCTTGGCAGAAGGCATAAAGACATAAAGGCAAAAAGGAGCAAACTGTCACTGTCAAGTTCTATTATAAGGACACTTAGTCCCATTCACAAGGAAGAAGACCTCATGGCCTAATCTGCTCTTAAAAGGTCTACCTCAATACTATCACATTGTCAACAGTTGAATTTTGAAATGGAAATTCAACATTTTGAATTTTGAAGGGGACACATTTAAACCATAGTGTATGTAAAACCTTGATTTTTATAGTTTTGTCAGAAGTTTCTTGTTCAGAACTACATCTCTATAGAGCTTTTCAAAGTAATTAGAGCATTCACCCCCAAACATTTTTGCAGTAATGGAAAATATGCTCAATATGTGTCTTTTGGCAAATTATACACCAATTTCCTGACCCATTTTGTAAAAAAAAACACTCCAGTTCAACTCTATATAAGATGTAGAAAAAATTTCAAATTTAGTAATAGTTTATTGAGATCAAGGTTAATGAAACAGGAAGGTGTCAGAACCTCATGAACTATCCTCATCAACTATCCAGACAAGTTCATTCAGTAGTGTCCTTAAATTGCTCCATTGATTATATTTCATTGGCTACAACAGCATTTTTCCATAACTTTCTTTTTTTTTTAATTATTATACTTTAAGTTCTAGGGTACATGTGCACAACGTGCAGGTTTGTTAATAAGTATACATGTGACATGCTGGTGTGCTGCATCCATTAACTCGTCATTTCCATAACTTTCAAAGCTAAAGTAATAATTCAACCCATTTCTTTATTGTGTTGTTTTCTTCTTGAATTTTACGCTTTCTTTACATTTTCTTGATAAAAGTAACTTATCAGATATATAAGTTATCAGATATATATTTTTGCAAATATATTCTCCAATTTTGTGGTTCCTCATTTCACTTTCTTGATGGTATTCTTTGATGCACATAAGTTTTAATTTTTATGAAATCCAATTTGTTCATTTTAATTTGGTTGTTTCTCCTTTTGGTGTCATATCTAAGAAACCATTGCAATCCCCTTCAACACAACTCAACAAAATTAAGAGGTTATATTAAGTTGGAAAATGAGAGCTAATATAAAAAACAGATACATAAAACAAGTGTAGCTCATTAGAAATTTGCTATAATTCTTTGCATTGTAATTATGATGTTTAACTCTTTCTTAAATATTTAAATCTGTCATTGATAATCTCATTTGTTTAAGACATCATTTATGAAACATCAAGGTTACATTTCATATCTTAATTGAATATAAAAGTACGTACAAGAAATGTGAATATTTATATTTACATCAGTGTTTTAATAGTTCTCATTACTCACCCTCTCTCGTCCCCATTTCCTTGTCTGTCATATGAAAGGTGTTTAACTATGCAATCTCTTAATTGCTTTAGAGTTCCCGCATGCTATAAGGTATTTTCAGTAAGGTATTTTTGGAAGGGAACCAAATACCTTAGGATCCAATACTCACTGGCATAGGTGGATCCCGTAGAATGAATGTCTTGATAAGACATGAAAAAATAATTACCGAAAACATGAGTAACAGCCAGAGTGATAGTAGTCAAACATGAAATAATTTATTAAACACTTATTAATAAAAAATTTAAAAATAAAATTAACTTCTTCACATTTATTTTCTAGTTTTAGGGAGAAAAAGATATACTTTAAGGGGTTGTAGTTGTTGTTTCCTGAGATAAGGTCTTGCTCTGTAGCCCAGGCTGAAGCACAGTAGTACAATCATAGATCACTGTAGCGAGCCTCCTTTCTCAGCCTCCCCAGTGGCTGGGACTACAGGTGCACACCACCATGCCTGGCTAATTTTTTTGTAGTAACAGGGTCTCATTATGTTGCCCAGGCTGGTCTTGAACTCCAGGCCTCAAGAGATCATCTAGGCTCAGACTCCCAAAGCATTGGGATTCCAGAAATGAGCCACTGTGCTCAGACTGGGTTGGTACTTTTTAACCCAGAGTCACATTCTTCATGGCCAGAACCAAAGTACCTTATTTCAAATGCAGTTATATCTCACAGAGGAGTTTTCACTAACTTCCTGGATTGTCACATTGTCCTTTGTTCTGCAATCTTACACCTATCTCCCCTACTGCCTCTGAAAAATAACAACACCTCTTTTATTATGAGTGACTACATTTTCTATGAGAAAATACTTGACAACTTTATTATGAAATGATAACATATTTCATGATAAAGTGTGGCCTGTCTTTCCTCTGATTCCAGCATACTCACTCAACTCCATGTAGCCCTGCCCTACATATCACATTCAGTGTGACATCAGTGTTTCTTTAAGATAATGCATTTTTATTTTGTTTCCCTCTCCCTTTCTCACACTTGCTCTTTATTTATTGTGAATGTGCTCTTTCATTTTCTCCTTCTAGCAATCTCATACTCATTTTTCAAGTCTCAAGTCTCATGTCACACAGTACCTTTTTCATGTAGTCTTCACTTACCTCCCCAGTGTGCTTAGGTGCTTCTTCCTCTGAGATCTGAAAGCGATTTCAGGGCAGCTTCATGCATGCAATAACCTGTTACATAGAAAACACTTTATCTTTCATTGCCTTATATTGTGTATTTCTCATCTTTTTCCTCAGACATACAATTAGTAATCTTGTTAAAACTCACCCAATCCTAGATTATTTCCAAACCAAAGCTTTTGTAACTTATGGTGGAACAACAGCATATATGAGATGACCTACCACGGAGTCCCTCCATGGACATTCCTTTGTTTGTGGACCAACATGATAACATTGCTCACATGAAGGCCAAGGGAGCAGCTGTTATATTGGACTTGAGCACAAAGGCAAGTACAGATTTGCTCGATATACAGAAGACAGTCATATATAACCCTTAATGAGTATAATTTTTTTACTCTATTTACATATTTTATAGGAAGGCCAATGTGGCAATAGTATGGCTGAAAATGAATACAGTAACTAGTACAAATTTGCTTAATTTTTGTCAATAAGTTTTTTTCCAGTGGTTTTAGTGAAAAAATTTGTAAGAGGTTTAGGGATAGTGGACAAATTTTGAAATAGTTACAGGCAGAATGAGAGGAATCACTGAAGCTGGGCACTAAATGATTACAAGAAAGCATTGAGAACAAAGTTGAAGTAGGGAACCATGAATATTATAATTACTAATCTGCAGAGTTATCATTTTCTTTCAGCATGAAAACTTTTCAAATATTTTAAAGTCTTCTAAAGTGGTTTAGGTTCCAGTAAAGGAACACAACATAATCAATCACTAATTCCCATTACATTTGATGCATCCTGAACCTCCTGTGTGAATATTTTCATTCCTTCAATGATAAGTAATAAACAACCAGGGATTTCAAATTTACCCAAATAAAACTATTGAAAAAAGAGGATACTGCTTATAAATGTAGGCATATTCTTAGCTCTTTTGGTTGTGGTTTTTTTTTTTGCCTTATTTGGAAGAATTATAAAATCAAGAAGTACTTTACTTGGAAGAGATAAGTTGGAATTTTCCTGGTTAAGAGGCAAAATTTCTGAAACCAAAAATATTTTGTTTCCAAATTATTCAATATATACATTAATTTGAGTTATAATATTGCTATTATTATTTTTAATCTTATTGTTATATATGTATTTTCCTTCTGTTTTATAATGACCTACATAAAAATACAACATTCTATTTGAGGATATATTGGCAATAATAATACACTGAACATGAAATATTTTTAAAGCTATGTTACTTTAATTTTAGCACAACTGATGTTCATCCTACTGAGTACCATGAGAAGCATGTTTTATTTTTGTTTTTGAGAAAAAAACATATCTTTCAATTAGTAGTTTAATGTAAAAGTACATCTCTCTAGAATAGATGTCTTTCTATACTTGTTGCTTTTTAATAAATCTAATGCTAGTGTACAAAAATGAAGATAATTTTTTTTGAGACAAGGTCTCCCTCTGTTGCCCGGGCTGGAGTGCAATGGTGCAGTCTCAGCTCACTGCAACTTCTGCCTCCTAGGCTCAAGCGATCTTCCCGCCCCATCCTCCTGAGTAGCTCAGACTACAGGCACATGTCATATGTCACAATAAGTTTTATTATTTTTTAATTTTGTAGAGACAGGGTTTTGCCATATTGCTCTGGCTGGTCTCCAACTACTAAACACAAATAATCTGCCCACTTTGGCCTTCCAAAATGCCAGGATTACAGGCCTGAGCCACCAAGACCAGCTGATAATTTCTTTACTAGCTGATACATATTGAATATTTATAATATGAAAGATATTGTATTAGTTTTTTAATGTATTAATTTCTTCATTTTCCCATTAAATTATAAAAATATAACAGAATTAATACCCATTCTCAAAAACCCAGTTCTCCCACTCTGTTTTTTAAATAAGAGGAAATGATCTCCATTGGTATTGCTGTAGTGCCATGTTATAGCATTTTGGGGTTCAATGTTTGCAAGCCATATCCCTATATACACCTGTTTTCCTTATCTGTTAGTCCATAATCATTTCAATAGTAGAAAGAGATGCAACTGTAATGCCTCAAAGTAAAACGTTGAGCACTTTCCGGATGCTAAAGTAAGAATACTAACAAGAAAAACAATAATTACAATACCAAACATTAAGTGAGAGTCTACTCTATAATAGAACTCTACTATATAATAATAATAATTTTAAATATTTTATGAATCAATACATTATTGCTCACAATAATCAAATAAGAAAGGTACTTTTCCTATATGTTAAACACTTTTAAAAAACTGAGGAACAGAGAGAATAAAAAAAAACAGACAAGACAACCCACCTTCACATATTTAAACCTTAATTCACTGTTATAAGGTCAACATCAAATCCTGGTCAGTACCAACTCCTGATCAGCCCTATTTGGATGTGGCCCTGCACCTCATCACAGACTTGCCTTCTACATCTGGATTTTGATACTGTTTTGAACCTTGTATTAGTCTTGAAGAAAGTCAAACCTAGAAGTTATACTTCCAGACATCTAGACTACAGCAGTATTACTTTTAGGATAGACAGATGTATCTATAGAAAGGAGGATGGAGACCAGAAACTGACACATACATCTAGTCACCTAATTTTATGACAACTGCACAACTACAATTTATTGGGCAAACAACTTTATTTTTCAACAAGTGATTCCGAGTTAATAGGATATCCTATTAATATGGTTTGGCTCTGAATCCCCACTCAAATCTCATCTTGAATTGTAATTCCTGCATGTCTAGAGAGGGATCTGTTGGGAGGTGATTGGATCATGAGGGCAGTTTCTCCATGCTGTTCTTATGATACTCAGTGAGTTCTCATGAGATCTGATGGTTTAAAAGTATTTGACAGTTCACCCTCTCTCCCTTTCTCTCTCCTGCTGCCTTGTGAAGAAGGTGCTTCCTTCTTCTTCACCTTCCACCAGGATTGTAAGTTTCCTGAGGTTTCCCAAACCATGAGGAAATGTGAGTCAATTAAACCTTTTTTGTTTATAATTACCCAGTCTCCACCAGTTCTTTATAGCAGTGTGAAAACAGACTAATACACCTGCAATCCAACAAGTGACAGAGGCAGATCTCAGTGGATTCAGAGATCTATTTTACAAAGGTGGAGGACATGCCTGGGAAAAAGAAATACAAGTTACAGTAGGATCTGTGGCCTGAGTTTTTTTCAAACAGGGTTTTGGGAACTTCAATATTTAAAGGGAAAAGAGTAAGCAGGAGGGGAAGGAAAAAAAAAAAAGGAGGGAGGGTAGGCAATGAGTCAAGGGGTTACATTCTTGTGAAGCTCAGATTAATGCTCAGTGAATATACATTTTACATTTGGAAGGAAGACTGTGGGGGAAAGGTCAATTATGCATTTGACTTGTATTCAGTAAATCTACATTTTATATAAGATAAAGTAAGCCTATGAAATTACAGCTGTCTGTTTGGGAACAAAAGGCAAGTAGGGTTTTTTTGTCTTTTTGCTTTTTGTGATTTTTGCATGACTTAGTAACCAAGATTAATTTTCCCTTTAGCATAGTGAGTTTGAAATTCTGAGATTTTTTTTTTATAATTCACATGGAAAAATGTGAAACTTGGCCTATCTTTCTTATACCATGCAGTACAATCAATTCAGGCTACAGTAGGTAATTAACTATGAAAGGCAAAATAATTGCATTAGTCTCTTTTTACACTGCTATAAAGAACTAACCCAAATTGGGTAATTTATAAAGGAAAGAGGTTTAATTGACTCACAGTTCTGCATGGCTGAGGAGGCCTCAGGAAACTTACACTCACCGCAGAAGGTGAAAGAGAAACAAGTATCTTCTTCATAAGGCAGCAGAAAAAGAGAGAAAGCAGGAGAAAACTACCACTGGTAAAACCATCAGATCTCATGAGAACTCACTCTGTTTCATAAGAACAGCATGGGAAAATCTGCCCCCATGATCCAGTCACCTCCCACCAGGAAGGAGATAATATGGTTTGACTCTGTGTCCCCACCCAACTCTCATCTCCAGTTATAATCCCTCAATACCTGGGGATTATAATTGGAGATGAGAGTTGGGTAGGGACACAGAAGGAAACCATATCGTTCTGTTCCTAGCCCCTCCCAAATGTCCCTTTCACATTTCAAAACATATCATGCCTTCTCAGTAGTCCCCCAAAGTCTTAACTCATTCCAGCATTAACCCAAAGGTCCAAGTCCAAAGTCTCAATTGAGTCAAGGCAAGTCCCTTCCTTCCCTCTATGAGCCTGTAAATACGAAAGCAAGTTAGTTAGTTCTGAGACACAATGGGGGTAGAGATATAGGGTAAATATTCCCACCCCAGTGGGAGTAATTGACCAAAACAAGGGAGTCACAGGCACCACGCAAGTCCAAAGTACAGTGGAGTAGTCATTAAATCTTAAGGCTCTGGAAAGATCTCCTTTGACTCCATGTCTAACAACCAGGGCACACGGATGAAAGGATGGGCTCCTTCATAGGCTGGCATTGAGTACCTGTGGTTTTATTCAGCTGTACAATGCAAACTATTGGTGATATTCCATTCTAGGGTCTGGAGAATGGTAGCCTTCTTCTCACAGCTCCACTAGGCAGTACTCTAGTGTGGACTGTGTGGGGGCTCCAACTTCACATTTCCCCTTTCCAGTTTCCTTATGGAAAAACTCTGCCTGTAAAGCAGTCTTCTGCCTGGACATCCAGGCATTTCCTTACATCCTCTGTAATCTAATCAGAGTTTCCCAAACCTCAATTCTTATATTCTGTGCACCCATAGGCCCAATGCCACATGGAAGCTGCCAAGGCTTGGGGCTTGCACCCTCTGAAGCAATGGTCCAAGCTGTATTTCGGCACCTCTAAGACATGGTTGGAGCTGGTGCAGCTGGGATGCAGGGCACCAAGTCCTGAGGCTACACAGAGCAGCAGGGCCCTGAGCCTGGCCCACAAAACCATTTTTTTTTTTTGCCCTGCTATGCCTCTGGGCCTGTGATGGGAGGGGCTGCTGTGAAGATCTCTGACATGCCTTGGATGTATTTTCCCCATTGTCTTGGCTATTAACATTTTGTTCCTCCTTACTTATGCAAATTTCTGTGGTCAGCTTGAATTTCTCCCTAGAAAATGGGGTTTTCTTTCCTACCTCAATGTAAGGCTCCAAATTTTCCAAACTTTGATGTTCTACTTCCCTTGTATTAATACACATAAGTTTCAATTTCAACTCATCTCTTTGTGAATGCATATAACTGTACACTTTCAGGAAAATTCATTTCACCTTTTGAATGCCTGCTGCTTAGAAATTTCTTCAGCCAGATGCCCTAAATTAGCTCTCTGAAGTTCAAAGTTTCACAGATCTCCAAGGCAAAGGCAAATGCTGCCTGTCTGTTTGTTGAAGCATAGCACTGGTGATCTTTACTCCTGTTCCCAATAGTTTCTTCACCTCCATCGAAGACCACTTCAGCGTGGACTTCATTGTTATATCACTATCAGCAGTTTGGTTAAAACCACTCAACAAGTCTCTAGGAAGTTCCAAACTTTCTCATCTCTTCCTGTCTTCTTTTGATCCCTCCAAACTGTTCCAAACTCTTCCCAATATCCAGTTCCAAAGTTGCTTCCACATTTAAGTATCTTTATAGCAGTGCCCCACTTCTGGTATCACTTCTCTGTATTATTTCATGTCCACACTGTTATAAATAAATACCTATGATGTGGATAATTTGTAAAGGAAAGAGGTTTAATTGACTCACAGTTCCACATGGCTGGGGAGACCTCAGAAAACTTACAATCATGGTGGAAGGCAAAGGAGAAACAAGTACTTGCTTCACAAAGTGGCAGAAAAAGAGAGCAGAGGAAACTGACACTTAGAAAACCATCAGACTTCATGAGAACTCACTCACTATCATGAAAACACCATAGGGAGAACACTGCCCCCGTGATCCAATCACCTGCTACCAGGTTCCTCCCTCAACACCTGGGGATTACAATTCAAGATGAGATTTGGGTGGGGACACAAAGCCAAACCATATCAACCACGAACATGAGGATAAGAACATAGGAGAATAGCTTCATGGCCTTGTAGTAGGCAAACATTTTTTAAACAGGACATAAAAAACACTCATCATCAAGGAAAGTGTGACAATTGGCCTTCATTAAAATTAAGAACTTCTGTTTATGAAATTACACTGTTAAGAGAATGAAAAAGAAAGCCACAGTCTGGAAACACATATTTGCAATATATACACTGTATGAGGATATCATATCCAGAATGTATAAATTGGAATCACAGAATTACATAATGTTAGGGATAGAAGCAATGTCATAGTGGATCTAACTCTAGATTAGTCCAGTCTTTTGAGCCATAAGGAAAAATGTTATTGGATAATATAGCTAAAACTAGAACATAAGTTACGGTGTTCAAAACACTGGGCTATTTTATTATATTTGCAACAAGATCTAATAAGGATTTTTCAAAGACTTAAGCAGCTTAAAAAAACTTATTTTGAACTAATTTCAGACTTATACAAATGTTGCAAAAATAGTAAAAGGGATTTCCTTATATTTTTCACCCCACTTCTTCTAACACAAACATTTCGTATAACCATAGAATAGTTACTGAGAACAGCAAATTAACATTAGTACAATATTAGTAATTAAAATGTAGGACTTATGTGAAATATTAAAAATCTGGTGCTTGGATGTGCAAGGGTGTACTAATAATTTCTTTCACTATTTTCAACATATGTCAAACCCACTGATCTCATCCTTTGAGGAGTAGAATTCTTTAAAGTTTTAAAAGAAAGACACTTATTCTTTACATCCTAGAGTTTACTTTGACTAAAACTAAGCTGATGCCTGTAATCCCAGCACTTTGGGAAGACGAGGCAGGTGGATCACTTGAGTTCAGGAGTCCGAGACCAGCCTGGCCAACATGGTGAAACTCCATTTCCACTAAAAATATGAAAATTAGACAGGTGTGGTGGAGTGTGCCTGTAGTCCCAGGTACTTGGGAGGCTGTGGCAGGAGAATCACTGGAACCCGGGAGGTGGAGGTTGCAGTGAGCCAAGATCATGCCACTGCACTCCAGCCTGGGAGATATAGAGAGACTCTGTCTCAAACAAGAACAATAGCAGCAACAATACAAAGCAAAAACAAACAAACAAAAACCAAAACTCCTAGGGAAATAGTGTATGCCTGGATGTGATGCCTCACAGCTGCAATCCTAGCACTTTTTTTTTTTTTTTTTTTTTTGAGACAGAGTCTCGCTCTGTCCCCCCGACTGGAGTACAGTGGCACGATCTTGGCTCAGTGAAAGCTTCCGCTCCCGGGTTTATGCCACTCTCCTGCCTCAGCCTCCTGAGTAGCTGGGATTACAGGTGCCTGCTGCTATGCCCAGCTACTTTGTGTTTTGTTTAATTTAATTTAATTTAGGAGAGCTAAATAATTAAACATGAGGCCAAAGTACATAAGAAAGCGGCAGACTTTTATTGCAAATATGCACACACTCTCCGGCGAGGTTCTCTGGTCCTCAGGTGTGGGGGGCCAGGGAAGTCCCGCCGGCGCTCTGGGTGAGGTTCTCTGGTCCACAAGTAAGAGGGGCCGAAGAAGTCACGCTGGCTCCTGCCGGCGGTGGACTTTTATGCGTTGGTACTGGAAGGGGGAGGGCAGTGCGTGGGATAAGAGCGTGATAGGGGTATCTCCATAGGTGTGGCTGGGTAAGTTTCGATCTCTTCAGATCTACGTCACCTGGGGCATGCTTGGTTGATCTGCATCTTCCCGGGGCGGGCTGCATTTTCCCACTCATGGGAAAGTTGGTGAGGAAGAACCCGGAAGCAACATGGATTGTGCCTTCTTGTTCACCTTCCTCCATCTTGTCCTTTCTCCCTCACCCAAACACTTTGTTTCTTTCTTTTTTTTTTTTAGTAGAGACAGGGTTTCACCATGTTAGCCAGGATGGTCTTGATCTGCTGCCCTTGTGATCCACCTGCCTCAGCCTCCCAAAGTGCTGGGATTATAGACGTGAGCCACCGCACCTGGCCAATCCTAGCATTTTGAGAAGCTGAGGCAGGAGAATCGCTTGAGGCCAGGAGTTTCAGACCAGCTTGGGCAATATAGTGAGACCCTGTCTCTACAAAAAATAAAATATTAGGAGATTGAGGCAGGTGGATCGAGACCATGATCAAGGATGGTCAGGAGATGGAGACGATCTTGGCTAACATGGTGAAACCGTCTCTACTAAAATAGCAAAAACTTAGCCGGGAATGGTGGCACGTGCCTGTAATCCCAGCTACTCAGGAGGCTGAGGCAGGAGAATTGCTTGAAGCGGAGGTGGGGGTTGCAGTGAGCCAAGATTGCACCACTGCACTCCAGCCTCGGTGACAAAGTGAGACTCCGTCTCAAAAAAAAAAGAAAAAAAAAATTGGTGGGCATGGTAGCACACGCCTGCAGTCCCTGCTACTCAGGAGGCTGGGACAAAACAATTGCTTCAGTTCAGAAGGTGGAGGCTGCAGTAAGCTATGCAATGATTATGCCACTACACTTCATCCTGGGCAGTAAAACAAGACCCTGTCTCAAAAAAAAAAAAAAAAAGAGAAAGAGAGAGAGAAAGAAGAGAGAAAAATTGTTGCCAAGCTGTGATATTTGTAAAATTTATCAGAATTTGATAATTCTGTCAAAAATACAATGTCTTCAGCACCATTCCCAGACTCGAATACATTGATCTTGGGGGAACTTAGATTCTTTGTTTTAAATAATCATTTGCTGGTGGATTACTCTGTTAAACATGATCTGAGAAGTACATTTGACAGAAATCAATCATTCCAAATAAGTTCTTGGGAGGTTTAGTATTTATGAATTTTCCTTCAAAAAAGGAAGGATGGTGACTGTTAGGTCTCTGAGCCTAAGCCTGCACTTACACATCCAGATGGCATGAAGTAACTGAAGAATCACAAAAGAAGTGAAAATGGAGGGTTTCTGCCCTACCTGATGACATTACCTTGTGAAATTCCGTCTCTTGGCTCAGAAGCTCCCCCACTGAGCACCTTGTGACCCCCTGCCCCTGCCCACCAGAGAACAACCCCCTTTGATTTAATTTTCCACTACCTACCCAAATCCTGTAAAACGGCCCCACCCCTATCTCCCTTCACTGACTCCTTTTTCGGACTCAGCCCACCTGCACCCAGGTGAAATAAACAGACTTGTTGCTCACACAAAGCCTGTTTGGTGGTCTCTGCACACGGACGTGCATGACAGTGGCAGTGAGACAAATGATTACACACTTGTGAGACATTATTTAGTGCCCAGTAAATGAACAGTTTACATAAGATAGGTGAACATTTGAGGAAAAAAGGGAATAGAGGGAGCAGATGTCTCAGGGAAAGGTGAAGGAATTATTAATCTCATCTTACCTTTGTTCTATACCTGGGAAGACGAGTTAGCAATCTTTTCAAAAGGCTGATTTCTCTTTAGTTGATTTATTACCTAGTACAATGCCTTTGTGACATAGCTGAACTTCTACCTTGCTGTAACTTGGCTTATTTTTAGAAACAGGAAGGCATGCAGACAGAATTTCCTCCTCAGGAGAATTAGTCAAAAACCAGTTAGAATCAAGATGGCTGACTGAGTGGCATTAAAGAGATATCAGACTTTATTAAAATCCAATTTTCATGCTAAGTGACACTTCCAGCAGAGTCATGATAGTTAACAACTGCCATGACAATGACCAGAAGAAACCATAAAAGAACAAGAACAAGGTTGGACTCTGGTTCTGATATCACTGCCCATTTCCAGAAAGGATATGAATATTCCTCCCCTCACTTTTAATGTCCAAGCCTTTCCTTAAAGAGACCCTACATTTTAACATCTCATCTCTCAGTGGGTGAGAAATTGATCTGTGAGCTATGTTCCCATTTCTCCTTTCCTTGGCCATCAAACAAAGCTAGATCCGCTTGTTCTCATTTCTGGTTTTATGAATTGCCTCTGCAATACAAAACAAGGAAAGATCCCACTTTTGGGACTACTGAGTTTATTGGCAACACTTAGGGAAGAAAACCTAATGACAGTTAGCAAGGGAAGGGTTATGATGAGGCATGACTGAGCTCCCATCCTGTTATGGTTGTGAATGCAGGTTTTCTCTGTGGTTCCCTTGGTCTGAGATAGAAAGCCCCTAAGGGAAAAATTCTAAACCTACATGCATGTGACCACCCCCCGGGCTTACACAAACAACTTATCTAGAAAACCCCTAGCCCTTTGAGGTTGCAACATACATGCATGTGACCACCCCCCGGGCTTACACAAACAACTTATCTGGAAAACCCCCAGCCGTTTGAGGTTGCGAAAAAGGCGGGAACCAACCAGAAACTGCCGAATGTTCAACTTTAAATGTTAACCAATAATAAGCTTGTAACTACTGTTTCTCTGTGACTTGTTTGTACCTCGCTATAAAAGAAACCCTAAAACAGCAGCCGGGGCCTCTCTCTTTACCTGCCATTGTATAAAGCGGAGAGGTCCGGGTTCAAACTCGTAATAAAGCGACCCCGGCTATTTGGCTTTGACTCTGGACTCTGGTGGTCACTTACTGGGGTCTCGCGACTTCGGGCACAACATTTGGGGGCTCGCCCAGGATTCCCCTAAGCCCACCAGACCCCAGGTCAACAGGTCGTCGCTGTGAGCAGATTCGGTAAGTCGGCTGGCTTGAGTCTCTGTGTTGTCTGTAGTCTCTGTGTCGTCTGGAAAAATCCCATGGGGTCTGTATCGGTGGTCGGCATAGTCTTGGCGGACACACTATAAGACAGCCACCAGGGGCCGGTGGGAGATGTCCCCCGGCACCCATCTGGGGCTCTGTATTTATTAGCCCATCTGGTTCTGATCGGGAGCTAAACCCGGGACGCGCTGGTGACTATTGTTATGTTAATTACTTAACTTACTTTCATTTTTCAGGACCTACTTGGCAAGGAAAAAAAAAAAAAAGAGTACAATACTTCTGGTTTTACTCTTTTCTCTATCTCTCTTTTCTATATCTCTCTTTTCTCTGTGTCTAGGATTCTACTACCATGGGTAATAGCCAGAGTATTCCACTCTCCATTTTTATAAATAACTTTAAAGATGTTAAGGCAAGGGGCCATGACCTTAGCATAGAACTCAGAAAAGGGAAATTGGTAACTTTCTGCCGCTCGGAATGGCCCACCTTCAGTGTAGGGTGGCCAGCTGAGGGGACCTTCTGTCTCCCCATTATCATTAAGGTAAAATCAAAAATTTTCCTGCCGGGGCGGTCAGGACATCCTGATCAGATCCCTTACATCCTGGTGTGGCAAGACCTTGTGGAAAACCCACCCCCTTGGCTAACTCCTTTTGTGGTGACGCCAGAGCCATGTAGGACTCTGGTCGTACAGTCGACAGAACACCCCCGTAGGCCAAAAACACTGTCCGCTCCCCCACCCCCTGTGTTAGAAGACAGTCAGGATCCCCTGCTTTTAGAACCCCCGCCTTATCATCCCCCTCCTGGTCCTCAGCCCCCAGCCCCCCCAGGGGACCTCGAAGAGCGGGAAGCAGCAGCTGCTGCTGCAGCCCGGGCCGTCGAAAGTGAAAGTAACTCTGGGGGGCTGGCGGGGCAGACGCGCGGATGCGCTCAATGGGAAATAAGCTCGTGCCCCCCTGATTCCACTGTGGCTCTCCCCCTGAGGGAAATAGGACCCCCCGATGACACGGGCAACCCTAGACTCCAGTACTGGCCATTCTCCACTAGTGACCTGTACAATTGGAAAACCCATAATGCTCGGTTTTCTGATAACCCTAAAGATTTAACAGCTCTTTTAGACAGTGTTATGTTTACCCATCAACTAACTTGGGATGATTGTCAACAACTCCTCAGAATTTTGTTCACAACAGAGGAACGAGAAAGAATACAGGTAGAGGCCAGAAAACTGGTTCTGGGAGATGACGGCCAACCTACCGCCAACTCTGACCTCATTAATGCTGCCTTTCCCTTGACCAGACCTGCATGGGACTACAACACGGCAGAAGGTAGGGGAAGGCTACTCGTTTATCGCCAGACTCTAATGGCGGGCCTCCGGGCTGCCGCTCGCAAGCCCACCAATTTGGCCAAGGTATATTCCGTGTTACAGGGAAAAACAGAAAGCCCAGCTACCTATCTAGAAAGATTGATGGAAGCCTTTAGACAGTTTACCCCCATGGACCCGGAGGCACCCGAAAACCAGGCAGCTGTTGTCATGTCTTTTGTAAATCAGGCAGCTCCAGACATTAAAAAGAAACTCCAAAAATTAGAAGATCTAGAGGGAAAACAAGTCCAGGACCTCCTCCAAATCGCCCAAAAAGTATACAATAATAGAGATCTCCCAGAAGAGAGACAGATTAGGGCCACTGAAAAAATGACCAAAGTCTTAGCCACAGTAGTTCAGAAAGAACAGTTACAGTCAGAGGGCGCCCAACCCAAGTGTACTCCTAGACACAACTTAAAGAAAGATCAATGTGCATACTGCAAGGAAACGTGTCACTGAGTAAAAGATTGCCCCAAGAAAAAACAGCGCCAACTGGGGCAAGAACAATGGCAGCCCAAGGCCTCATCAATATTAGTAACCCAAGATGACTAGGGAAGACAGGGTTTGGACCCCCTCCCCGAACCTAGGGTAACTCTACAAGTGGAGGGGTCCCCGGTTCAGTTTCTGGTCGATACCGGGGCACAGCATTCAGTCTTGGTCAAGCCTTACGGGAAATTATCTAATAACTTATCCTGGGTACAAGGGGCCACAGGAGATAAAAGATACCCTTGGACAACTCAAAGAACTGTAAATCTGGGAACAGGAGAGGTAACCCACTCCTTCCTGATTATTCCCGAGAGCCCTTGTCCTCTATTAGGGAGAGATCTGCTGACAAAAATGGGAGCCCAGATCCATTTCCAACCGGGGGGCCCCAAAGTAACCGATTCTCAAGACAATTGTCCTCACAATTGCCCTAGAAAATGAGTATAGACTCCATCAGGAACCGGCACCTCCTGACCAGAATATCGGCCCCTGGCTACAGCGCTTCCCAGAGGCCTGGGCAGAAACAGGAGGTTTGGGACTGGCAAAACACCGTCCTGCCATATTTGTTGAAGTTAAACCTGGGACGGATCCTGTTCGGGTACGGCAGTACCCGATGCCCCTAGAAGCCAGAGAAGGTATTACACCACACATCTGCCGGCTCCTAGATCAGGGAGTTCTACGCGCCTGCCACTCAGCATGGAACACCCCATTGCTGCCGGTACGCAAACCTAACAGTAAAGATTATAGGCCAGTACAAGACCTAAGAGAAGTCAACAAAAGAGTCATGGACATTCACCCCACTGTGCCAAACCCATACATCCTCTTAAGCACCTTAAGCCCTGAAAAACAGTGGTACACCATCCTGGATTTAAAAGATGCCTTTTTCAGCCTGCCTTTAGCCCCTAAGAGTCAGGAACTTTTTGCATTAGAATGGACAGATCCCGAGAGGGGCATAAATGGCCAGCTAATGTGGACCAGGCTACCACAGGGATTCAAAAACTCCCCAACTCTGTTCGACGAGGCCCTCCACGAAGATCTGGGTGAGTACCGGCAACAGCACCCTGAGATCACTCTTTTACAGTATGTTGATGATCTTTTAATAGCAGCTGAATCCCCAGAGGCCTGCCTACAAGGAACTGAAAGCCTCCTAAAGGCTTTGGGAGATCTAGGCTACCGAGCCTCGGCAAAGAAGGCTCAGATCTGCAAATCAGAGGTAACCTACCTAGGGGGTTAAAAGGGGGGCAACGCTGGTTGACGGATGCCCAAAAAGAGACTGTTCTACGTATCCCTAGACCCCAACCAACACGACAAGTAAGAGAGTTCTTGGGGTCAGCAGGGTTCTGTAGACTCTGGATACTGGGCTTTTCTGAATTGGCTAAACCACTATACCAGGCAACAAAAGAGCAGCAGCCCTTTAATTGGACAGAGGAGGCTGAGCTGGCTTTCCAACAAATCAAAACTGCTCTGCTATCAGCCCCTGCGTTGGGACTCCCTGATGTCTCCAAGCCATTCCACCTATACGTGGACCAAAGCCGGGGTGTAGCCAAAGCAGTATTGTCTCAGTATTTAGGTCCTTGGTGGAGACCGGTTGCATATTTGTCAAAGAAACTGGACTCAGTGGCTGCTGGGTGGCCTCCTTGCCTCCGGGTAATCGCGGCCACTGCCTTAATGGTCAAAGACGCTGATAAACTGACCATGAGCCAAGAATTGCAGGTCACTACCCCACATGCCATTGAAGGCGTACTCAGACAGCCACCTGATCGGTGGCTTAGCAATGCCCAGCTCACCCACTACCAGGGACTGCTACTAAACCCCCTCAGAATAACTTTCATGCCCCCAACAGCCCTAAACCTCACATCCCTACTGCCAAATCCGGACTTGGAGAGCCCACTCCACGACTGCTCCGAGATATTGGCCCAGGTACACGGAGTCAGAGAAGACCTACAGGACCGGCCACTGCCAGACGCTGACCTCGTCTGGTTCACCGATGGAAGCAGTTTCGTCCACCAAGGACAAAGGTACGCGGGAGCGGTGGTAACCTCAGAAACCAAAGTCATTTGGGCAGAACCCTTGCCCCCGGGAACGTCGGCCCAAAAGGCTGAACTGGTGGCATTCACTCAGGCCTTAAAATTGGGGAAAGACCAAAAACTAACGGTATATACTGACAGCCGATATGCCTTTGCCACCGCTCACATACATGGAGCAATATATAGGGAAAGACGGCTCCTCATGGCAGAAGGAAAAGACATTAAAAACAAAAAAGAAATCCTGGCCTTATTAGCTGCCCTCTGGGAACCCAGAAAATTGGCGATTGTCCACTGTCCAGGACACCAAAGAATAACTGACATGGTCTCCCAGGGAAATAGCCTGGCTGATCAGACCGCTAAAAATGTGGCTCAAACCCCTTCACAGCTCCTAGCCCTTCAGCTGCCTGACCCGGGACCCCCAGAGCTACCCTCTAACCTGGAGTACACAGAGAGCGACCTCCAGTGGATAAACGAGCTCCCTATGGCTCAGATCCATGACAAGTGGTGGAAAGACTGTAAAAACAACATTATTCTCCCAGACAAATTAGGACAATGGGTACTAGAACGAATCCATCATAGTACCCATTTAGGCTCAAGGTGAATATTGGACTTAATAAGACACTCAAAACTAAAAATCAGAGATGCTTCTAAAAAAATTGAACAAGTGACTAAAAATTGTGTAGTATGCCAACTCAATAATGCAGGAAACCAACCCCAAACCACTGGAAAAAGACAAAGAGGAAATAGACCTAGGGCTTATTGGGAAATTGACTTCACTGAAATAAAACCAGGAAAATATGGATACAAATACCTACTAGCTTTTGTAGATACTTTTCCAGGATGGACAGAAGCCTTCCCAACCAAAAAGGAAACTGCCCAAGTCGTAGCCAAGAAAATCCTAGAAGAAATCTTGCCCAGGTATGGCTTCCCAGCTATGATAGGGTCGGACAACGGGCCGGCCTTCATCGCCCAGGTAAGTCAGGGTCTGGCTTCCATTCTCGGGGCAAATTGGAAATTACATTGTGCATATCGCCCCCAAAGCTCAGGACAGGTAGAAAGAACGAACAGAACATTAAAGGAGACCCTAACTAAATTGACCATGGAGACTGGCGCTAACTGGGTAGTCCTTCTCCCCTACTCCCTGTTCAGGGCAAGAAACTCCCCTTACAGATTAGGTCTCACCCCTTATGAAATAATGTATGGCAGACCTCCCCCTATTGTCCCTAACCTAAAAGACAATCTCATCAAATCTGATGTCAATGATGGTGTTGAACTCTTATTTTCCCTACAAGCCTTACAGAAAATTCATGAAGAAATCTGGCCTAGACTAAGAGAACTATACAAAACAGGACCTCCACCCGTTCCACACCAGATCCGGCCAGGAGACTGGGTTCTCGTCAAGCGACACCGACAAGAAACCTTAGAACCAAGGTGGAAGGCGCCATTCCAGGTGATCCTAACCATGCCAACAGCACTCAAGGTAGAAGGAATCGCTGCCTGGATCCACTACACCCACGCCAAGCCAGTGGACCCCCTCTCAGACTTCATCGGGCCCTCCACAGAGAAAACCGCAGCCTGGACAATTGACTGGACTAAAGATAATCCTTTAAAACTCACCCTGCGCCGTCAACAACTGTAATTATAGTGTCCATCTCCTTTGTGACGCTCTTGCTTTTGCGGGCCTTCAGCTGGAAAATCCAAGCACAGCAGGCTTCATCCCCATTTGCCTGGTGTTTTTTCCTGACAGAAAATTGGACCAACTATGCTCAGACACAGGTACAAGGCCATCTTCTGGCCACAGCTGATTGCCCCCCTCAAGGTTGTAGCTCTCCTATCTATGTTAATTTTACTGATTTCCAGGCACAACCGGGAAAAGTCACCCCAGCTATTTGCTTTCTATTTGACCAACAAATCCCGTATTGTAAAAGCACATGGGTTGAACAAAGCGTCGGTTGCCTCTATAGCTAATGTAAAATCCACACTGTCAAGACTCTCATGGCTTCAGAAACCCTCTCCAACCAAGTGTGGAATTCCCATAATTTTTTTAAACTGCCACAGGCTACACATGGGTTATCTGGGATCCCTGGGACTCCCGTTGGATCTCCCAACAGAAGGGGGCCATGTACATGACATCTGGGACAAAGTGGCCTAGCAGCTGCCTCTATCTATGGCGCTCACTTGTTCAGATCCAAACCACCCTCCACGCTAACATTCAGAAACAGGAAACAGAACTAAACAAACAACTCTCCACTTTAACCTCCTCCCACCCTTTCTCCTGGTTCTCTCTGCTGAGGGAGGGGTTACTTCTCGCGAACGCCACTGGTCTGGGAAACCTCTCTGCATGTTTCTTTTGCGCTACCCTAGGACAGCCACCCCTGACGGCCATCCCACTCCCAGCCCCCTTCAATAATTCCCTAACAACTTCCAGCCAAGGATCCTCCCCCATCTCAGATGTTCCTTTGTTCTTAAACCCCGAACAAACACAGGTTTTATTTTGCTATTCAAACGCTAGCACCTCCCTTTGCAACATAACCTCTCCTCCCAACTCCACTCTGTACACCCCTCATGGCTCATTCTTCTGGTGTAATGGAACTCTATATAAAAATCTCACTGTTCAGGCCACTAAGAGCCTCCTATGTCTCCCTGTTACAATAGTTCCCCAACTAACCCTGCGAATCCCTGCTGAATATCTAGAAGGAGACTACATGCCTTCCTTCAGGACAAAAAGGGCTGTATTTCTTCCCTTAGTAGCCGGTATCTCACTCACCACATCCGTAGTAGCGGCAGGGTTAGCAGGAGGAGCCCTAGGCCACGCTCTCGTTACTACCGCTAAGCTCTCCCAACAATTCTCCATAGCAATGGAAGCTTCAGCTGAATCCCTAGCCTCATTACAAAGGCAACTGACCTCCCTCGCCCAAGTTACTTTGCAAAATCGGCGTGCCCTAGACCTGCTTACTGCCGAAAAAGGGGGAACTTGCCTTTTTCTCAAAGAAGACTGCTGTTTTTACATAAATGAATCTGGGTTAGTAGAGACGCGGGTCCAACAGCTATACAAACTCAGCCTAGAACTACAAAAACAAAAATTCAATTCCGCAGCTGATAGTTGGTGGAGCTCCTCCATGTACTCCCTCTTAATGCCCCTAGCAGGACCATTGCTAAGCCTAGTCCTCCTCCTCACCATAGGGCCATGCATACTAAACAGAATAATAAACTTTGTCAAAAATAGAATCAACACTGTCCAGTTAATGGTCCTTAGAACACAATATCAACCCATCATCAATAAAACAATTGAAACAGACATATAAGACCCAAGATTGGCTCTTGAAGACACAACTAAAAGGGGGGAATGAGATAGAAAGCCCCTAAGGGAAAAATTCTAAACCTACATGCATGTGACCACCCCCCGGTCTTACACAAACAACTTATCTAGAAAACCCCTAGCCCTTTGAGGTTGCAACATACATGCATGTGACCACCCCCCGGGCTTACACAAACAACTTATCTGGAAAACCCCCAGCCGTTTGAGGTTGCGAAAAAGGCGGGAACCAACCAGAAACTGCCGAATGTTCAACTTTAAATGTTAACCAATAATAAGCTTGTAACTACTGTTTATCTGTGACTTGTTTGTACCTCGCTATAAAAGAAACCCTAAAACAGCAGCCGGGGCCTCTCTCTTTACCTGCCATTGTATAAAGCGGAGAGGTCCAGGTTTGAACTCGTAATAAAGCGACCCCGGCTATTTGGCTTTGACTCTGGACTCTGGTGGTCACTTACTGGGGTCTCGCGACTTCGGGCACAACAGGTCAAGAGGAAATCCATTCAGTCAGTCGTGGGGGCTTAGAATTTTATTTTTATTTCTCAAGTCACAACTCTTTACTGACACAAAATTCTTTGAAATTTTTTCATAGAGAAAACTTACTAGTATGAAGGTGATTATTATATATCTGGCATTCACCTACAATGGTAGTTGTGAAAAAGAACTATCACAGCCTAGCACAGCTCTGAGCAAATGTACTGAGATTCTTGTGAATCAGAATTTTGTTATATTCATATCTGTGTCACTCAAAAGTATACATAGCTTTGAAATGAGGTTACCACCATGGCTGACAATGTAAGCTCATTTTTGTTCTCTGTTGATGAATCTCTGATACACTGAAAGATTCTAGTTTATATGGCTGTGTTAGAATAAGAAATATGTTTGGCTTTCTGGTTCCAGGCACAAAAGCTCTTAAAACCCTTGGAATTTTCTGAGTGGCAGAAGTTTCTTTTGTTATTCATAACGAGCTCCTTAGATTCCTGAGGCTGAGTAATTTGAGTGACCTTAGTTACCCAGTCAGTACAGCACCAAAGTGTTTGTATCTTCCCTTTATCTTCCCTTTTCACCCCCATTCATTTATAAAGTACTATGCAAATACATATCAATAGTCAACCTTAACTTCCTTTGGTGCACAAATTCCGTATGGGCATATGGAGATGCCACTCCTGCAAAAACAAGTTTCTAGAATTCCCAGGGGAACTAAGAAAATAAAATACTAACTCTCAGTTTGTTTGTTTTACTTTTTGAGGGAGGGCATTTTCCAGAAATCAATTACAGAGTCATCTCAGTTAAGTCAGTAAAATTCTTGTTAGGTGACACGATCCAAAAGCATAACAGCATAAGTATATCAAGCAAATATCACCTACATTGTTTCTACCTCTATTTTGTGGAAGCTGAATCCTGGTAGTTCCAAAGAGTAGAATGACTGACAGCTAGCTGTTCCTTACCATTCTGTCATTTAAGGCAGACACAGCCATCAGTGAGCCATGACCTAGAAGGGACTGAGTGTTTCTCAAAGAGCAATAAAATTCCTCTGTAGATGGTTGCTAGTCAAAACAGCAGCCCACATTTTCTTCCCTGTCTACCCACACGAGTTTTCTCAGAGGTTGCTAGTGTTGCTTCCTTTTGCCTTCTCATCTCTATTTCTATGCATGTCTCTGACAGAAAAGACATTTATGTTCAATGACTCGAAAACTTTTTCAAAAAGTAATTTTGGTAGGCAAATGCCATAAATTTTCTTTTCTTTCTTTTTTTTCTTTTTTTGAGACGGAGTCTCGCTTTGTTGCCAGGCTGGAGTGCACTGTCGCGATCTCGGCTCTTTGCAACCTCCGCCTCCTGGGTTCAGATTCTGCTGCCTCAGCATCCCTAGTAGCTGGGACTACAGGCGTGCGCCATCATGCCCAGCTAATTTGCGTATTTTTAGTAGAGACGGGGTTTCACCATGTTGGCCTGGATGACATTAAAAAGGTTTTCTTTAGTATAGATCTTTCTCAGTTGTTTTAGAGTAACTGGAATTACAAATGTTAAAATCCAGAGAAAATTCTCAGCTCTTCACTTAAACACTGTGTCATCTCCCTCTAAATTCTTTTTTTTAATTTATTTTTTTTCTGTCCTTACACACCATCTAGTGGATACGTGGGGTAATGACTAAAATGTAAGTGGTAAGAGCAAAAAGTCCTGAATCGTCAGTGAGCCAGTTTTTGAGTAATGAAATAATCCAAATAATCAAGCTTTTACAACTGACCATTAGTTACTTAGTTTGGATTAAAATACGTTCCCTTTCTTTCCCAAATTTCATGAGAGCAATGCTGACATTTTAATCAACAATGAGAAATTTGTAATGAATGTAACACATCCTCTAATATTTTCTCAAGGTGCATCCTTTGCTAAAGATGATAGTACATTGATTAATTGGTTTAAAAATAATAAGTTTAAATAAAATAGTTTTCAGAAAAATAAAAACTAACACTTTTTAGTTCACATGATTTGCTTATGGATTTGGACTTTTGAGTTAATGCTGGAATGAGTTAAGACACTTGGGGACTGCTGGGAAGGCAAGATTGGTTTTGAAATGTGAAAAGGACACGAGATTTGGGAGGGCAAAGGGGCAGAATGATATTCTGTGCCCCTACCCAAATCTCAACTCTAATTGTAATCCCATGACGTGGGAAGAACCTGGTGGGAGGTGATTGGATCATGGGGTGGTTTCCCCTATGCTGTGCTCATGATTATGAGAGAGTTCTCACAAGATCTCATGGTTTAAAAGTGGGTTTCCCTTGCATGCTCTGTCTCTCCTGACACCATGTGAGATGTGTTTTGATTCCCTTCAACCAGGATTGTAGTTTCCTGAGACCTCCCCAGCCAGAAAGAACTGTGAGTCAATTAAACCTCTTTTCTTTATCTTGAGTAGTTCTTTATATCAGTGTGAAAACGGATGAATACAGAGAATTGGTACCAAGAGTGAGGTACTACAATAAAGATATTTGAAAATGTGAAAGCAACTTTGGAACTGGGTAAGGGGAGAGGCTGGAACAGTTTGGAGGGGTCAGAAGAAGATAGGAAGATGTGGGAAAGTCTGGAACTTCCTCGAGACTTGTTGAATGGTTTTAACCAAAATGTTGATAGTGATATGGATAATAAAGCCAAGCTTGAGGTGGTCTCAGATGGAGATGAGAAGCGTATTGGGAGCTGGAGCACAGGTCACTCATACTATTTTTTTTTTAGCAAAGAGACAGGTGGCATTTTGCCCCTGCCCTAGAGATCTGTGGAACTTTGAACTTGAGAGAGATGATTTAGGGTACCTGGCAGAAGAAACTTCTAAGCAGCAAAGCATTCAAGATGTGACCTGGCTGATTCTGAAAGCATTCAGTCATATGAGTTCACAAAGAGATGGTTTGAAATTGGAACCTATTTTTAAAAGGGAAGCAGAGCATAAAGGTTTGAAAAATTTGCAGCCTGACCGTGAGGTAGATAAGAAAAATCCATTTTCTGGGAAAGAGTTCAAGCTGGCTGAAGACATTTGCCTAAGTAACAAGGAATTGAATGTTAAGAGCCAAGACAATGAGGAAAATGTCTCCAGGGCATGTCAAAGATCCTCACAGCAGCCCCTTCCATCATAGGCCTGGAGGCCTAGGAAGAAAATGGTTTCATGTGAACTAGGCTCAGTGTCCCACTGCTCTTTGCAGCCTTGGGACACAGTGCCCTGCATCTCGACTGCTCCAGCCATCATATAGCTTGGGCTATTGCTGGAGAGGGTACAGGCCCCAAGACTTAGTGGCTTCCATGTGATGTTGGGCCTGTGGGTGCACAGAAGACAAGAGTCAAGGTTTGGGAACCTCCACCTAGATTTCAGAGAATGTGTGAAAACACCTTGATGTCCATGCATAAGTCTGTTGCAGGGGCGGAGGCCTCATAGAGAACCTCTACTAATGCAATGCTGAGGGGAAACATGGGTTTGGAACCCTCACACAGGGTCCCCACTGGGGCACTGACTAGTGGAGCTCTGAGAAGAAGGCCACTGTCCACTAGACCCCAGAATGATAGATCCACTGACAGCTTGCATTGTGCATTTGGAAAAACTACAAGCACTCAACACCATCCTGTGAAAGCAGGCACAGGAGCTGTACCCTCCAGTGCCACTCAAGGCCATGGAAGCTCACCCCTTGCACCAGTGTGCCCTGGATTTGAATTATGGAGTCAAAAGGGATTTTGGAGCTTTAAGATTTAATGAGTGCCCAGTTGGGTTTCAGACTAGCATGGGGCCTGTGGCCTCTTTGTTTTGGCCAATTTATCCCATTTGGAATGGGAACATTTACCTAATGCCTGTATCCCCATTGTGTCTTAGAAGTAACTAACTTACTTTTGATTTTATAGGATTATAGGTGAAAGGGACTTGCCTTGTCTCAGATGAGACTTTGAACTTAGACTTTTGAGTTAATGCTGGAATGAGCTAAGACTTGGGGGACTGTTGGGAAGGCATGATTGGTTTTCAAATGTGAGGACATGAGATTTGGTGGGGGGATAGGGTCAGAATGATATGGTTTGGCTCTATGTTCCCATCCAAATCTCATCTTAAATTGTAATCCCCACATGTCAAGGGAGGAAACTCATGGGAGGTGACTGGCTAATGGGGGCAGTTTTCCCATGCTGTTCTTGTGATAGTGAGGGAGTTCTCATGAGATCTAATGGTTTAAAAGTGGCAGTTTCCCCTGCATGCTCTCTCTCTCCTGACACCATGTAAGACGTGCCTTGCTTCCTCTTCTCCTTCCACCAAGATTGTACATTTCTTGAGGCCTCCACAGTCATGTGGAACTGTGAGTCAATTAAGCCTCTTTTGTTTATAAATTACTCAGTCTTGGGTAGTTCTTTATAGTAGTGTGAAATGGACTAATACATACACATATCTTTTAAAATAGTGCAACAGACCTTTCTGGAATCCTTTAGTCAGTTACTGTTCCATATAACACAGAAACAAAGCAATAGTTAAGAGAAGTAGAAGTGAGAGCTGTCATATATGAATAAAATAAAATAAGGAAACAAAAGAGGAATTGAGAAGTCAAAGAAAATAAAAACTAATCTTTTTTATAGAAAGAATAAAACTAGTAATTTTATAATGAATTACCTATACAATATCATGTTGCTCATGATATATATTCATCTCAATTTGTACTATGTGTAAGACACTATATGTACTATGTGTAATTCTTACTTAGTGTACCACGAAATAGGAGTACACAGCAGAATAGCATAAAGCCCTCAATCTTAAATATGTTATTAATCTATCAGGAAAGATAAAATAATTAGTTGTTAACAACTCAGTGTATTGCAAAGGTAGCACCTGCTGAAGAAATCTAACAACAAAACTCTCCCAGCCCGGAAATTCTCTCCACAAAGGCAGCAGAGAAAGTAGGCTGGGCATGGTGGATCATGCCTGTATTCCCAGCACTTTGGGAGGCCGAGGCAGGCAGATCACAAGACCAGGAGATCAAGACAATCCTGTCTAACATGGTGAAACCCTGTCTCTACTAAAAATACAAAAAATTAGCTGGGTGTGGTGGCATGCACCTGTAGTCCCAGCTACTTGGGAGACTGAGGCAGGAGAATCGCTTGAACCTGGGAGGTGGAGGTTGCAGTGAGCCGAGATCATGCCACTGCATTCCAGTGTGGGTGACAGAGCAAGACTTTGTCTCAAAAAAAAATAACAATAAAAAAAAACATTTTTTTAAATTTAAAAAGTATTAAACCAGAATGTGATGCACATCACAGGCAATCAATTAAGAAGTTGCAAAGACCAAGAGGAATCTCAATGTTTAATATAATTGATACAACCCATTACATACAAGTTTTAAAGATAAATAGTAACTAGTTCTGAAGTAAGTAAACTTAACACCACCATTTATTATGCATAGTTCATCCTAATGTCACATGGTAGTTGCAGACCTTTAGTTGTCTGCTCAGTTCAGGAACTGACAATCTCACTCTATCCCCTCTGCCAGAAATGTTGGGGAAATATAATTAGAAAACAAATTGTCTCCCAACCAAGAAATCTCTCCATAAAGGTAACAGAGAAAGAAAACATTTTTATAATTGAATTAGCATTAAACCGAATGTGACATGTATCACAAGCAATCACTAAGGAGTCGGCAACCATTAAGAGGTTTCAAAGACAAAAAGGAACTTCACTGTCTTACAGAGCCAAACTGATACAACCCATACATACAAGTTTTCAGGATTAATCCTCAAGTAAGAGGACTCGACACCACCCTAACTCATTCTAACTTTATCTGGTAATTATATGAGCACCTGTTTTAGCTAATTGGATTTACTCAGACAAAAATCAAACTTCTCACACCTTTATGGTAGGAGGTAGTTTTGTAACTTGTAGCAAGGTGTCAAGTGAGGTTAAGCTCATGTCCTTGCACAGAAATTGGGAGACAAGGGCACTACCTCCCATTAATTACATTTCAAAGAGGTGGCTCCCAGGTCTTGAGAAAGACGTTCCCGGCTATTTAGTCTTCATAAAGATTATATACATTTCAAAGAAAGATGAAAATACTTACAATTACTGTTTTTCTAAAATAAATGCTGAAAGAGGAAGAAAGGGAAATTTCTTCATTTTCCAGAGAGAATTTAGCCTCTTATTTTTAATTATTATTTGTCCTTACACACCTTACGCTAGGATATGGGGCTAATATTTATTGTACTGTTCTCTCAGCTTTTGGGACTTTGGCCAAATTTGAACAGAATAAACCTCACAAGTAGTTATGGTTAATATAAATGTTAATCAGAGTACTTTGCATTATTAATGTAAGTACTGATTTGCAGTCATGAATATGTAATATAAATAAATAAGTCTGCTTTTGGAGTTGACAAGCTAACCACTTTTTTTGCCAGCCTGTAGGTGACAGTCATCATCAGACACCAATTTTGGAAAAACTGACTGACTTTTGACTGGGAGGAGTTCTGTACAGGGCCCATGGCCATGGCAGGCCAATATATGATGAAGAAGCCAACACCACTGTGGAGCCTCTCTGATCAGCAGGCAGTGGCTGGTGAATGTAGCTTCTTGTTTTCTTGAGTAAACTTATAAGCTTGGCTCAAGTTCACAAACATTGAGTATTAACCTAAACGATACTCAACCCAAACCAGTTCTGTCTGTTGTACTAAAGCTAAAAGGCTACATGTTAATTAGAGTTAAATGAAATTCACAAATGACCTCTTACTGGAAGAGCAGATAAAACATTTTGACTTGTTTTTATAAAAAAGATGAAGGAAGGTAAAGATGTAACCACCCAGTGGGTTTTTCTTCCCTGTTTCCCAGATAAAGTTGATTTATCAAGACAAGGGAATTGCAATAGAGAAATAGTTTAATACACATAGAGCCAGCTAAATGGGAGAGCAGAATTTTCTTATTAATCAAATCAGCCTCCCCTCAAATTCAGATGCTAGGGTTTTTTACAGATACTTTGGCAGGCAGGAACTAGGAAATGGGGAATGTTGATTAGTTGGGTTGGGGATGTCCTCTTGTGCTGAGTCAGTTCCTGGGTAGGGGCCACAAGATCACATGAGCCAGTTTACCAGTCTGGGTGGTGCCAGCTGATCTATCAGAACGTAGGGTCTAAAAAATATCTTGAACACCAACGTTCGGTTTTACAATAGTTATGTTATTCATAGGAACAACTGGGGAGGTTAGGAATCTTGTAGCCTGTAGCTGCATGAATTCTGAGTCATAATTTCTAATCTTGTGTCTCATTTTATGAATCTTGTGTCTGCTTTATGAAGGCAGTCTGGTCCCCCAAGCAAGAAGAGAATTTGTTTAGGGAAGTGCTATTACCACCTTTGCTCCAAAGTTAAATTATAAACTAAATTCCTCCCAGAGTTAGTTTGGCCTATGCCCAAGAATGAACAAAGGCAGCTTGGAGGTTACAGGCAAGATGGAGTCAGTTAGATTAGATTTCTTTCACTGTCATAATTTTCTCATCATTATAATCTTTGCAAAAGCTGTTAGCTCTCTTTGAATACACAATACGTAACACTTATGTGCCTGGAAATTTAGATATATCTTTTTAACTTCATCCTCACAATTGTCTATTTTTTTTAAATGAAAAATGAGACTCTGAGAGTTTAAGTAATTTGCCCAAGGTCATATAGAATGTAAACAACCCAACTCAGATTTGCAACCAGATTTTCAAAGTGTATCTTCTTCCACTTTACCATATTTTCTTCTTCTCTAGGAATTTAGAATAATTAAAATAGTAGAGCAGGCAATGGTAAGGACTCTGGAGCAGATCTTCTGGGTCTGAATTTCACCTGTCACATACTAATCATGAAATGCTTGGCAAGTTATTTAACTTCTTCATGCTTCAGTTTAACAATCTATAAAATAACAGGTAATAATACCTATCTCATAGGATTGCTGTGAGAATTGAGTTGATATATGGAAGAATCACAGGCAGTTAAGGTGCTTAGAAAGGTTTAACAATCTATAAAGTTTAACAATCTGTAAAATAACAGGTAATAATACTTATCTCATAGGGTTGCTGTGAGAATTGAGTTGATATATGGAAGAATCAGAGGCAGTTAAGGTGCTTAAAAAGGTTTCTCTAAAAAGCTAAAATCTGAGTTAGATCTTGAAAATGGGTAGGATTCATTGGCAGGAAAAAAATAGGGTGTTTTATGATAACTGTAAACTAAAAGTAATATCCTAAGCCACTCCCTTGGCTGAGGAGAGAAAAACCTTAAAAACTGAATTCCTAGCCTGGTGCAGTGCTGTAATTCCACAGGTGGATCACGAGGTCAACAGTTCGAGACCAGCCTGGCTAAGATGGTGAAACCCTGTCTCTACTAAAAACACAAAAATTAGCCAGGTGTGGTGGCGGGAGCCTGTAATCCAAGCTACTTGGGAGGCTGAGGCAGGAGAATCACTTGAACCCAGGAGGTGGAGGTTGCAGTGAGCCAAGATCACACCATTGCACTCCAGCCTGGGCAACAGAGTGAGACTCCATCCCAATATCAAAACAAAACAAAAAAAAAGACAAAACTGAATTCCTGGCTATGATGTTCAGGAAGGTCAGACATGCCGCCTTATACTCTATCTCTTTTGGAGTTTAGGTGTAACAACTGACTAGCATTAATGTTAAAATAGAGATCTTAAGGCTGACATAACAGACACTTTGCTGCAGTAAGATAGTAAATTATAAACAAGACCTAACGCCATGCAAGGCGAGTGTGAAGCCTCACCCTCAGGCCATTAATCTTGCCATATCCTTATCTTGCTACATCTTTATCTTGACTTAAAACATTTAAAACACTCTGTTCTGCTGACTTTAAGTTTTAGACAGAACCTTACTCCTTTAATCAATTGCAAATTAAAGAATCTTTGAATCCACCTACAAACTGTAAGCTGCTCCCTCTTCAAGATGTCCCGCCATTTTTAGTTCAAACCAATGAATACCTTCCATGTATTGATTAATATCTTTGCCTGTAACTCCTGCCTCCGGAATATGTATGAAACCAAACTTTAACCACCTTGGGTGCACTTTCTCAGGACTTCTTGAGATTGTGTTTTTTCTGGGCTCATGGTCACTCAAATAACCTCAGAATAAACCTCTTTAAAATATTTTAGAGTTTGATTTTCCTGTTAACAGAAAAATAATAAGAACTTATAACAATAAGAAGTAAAATATAAAGTAAGTGAAGGAGAATAATGATATCATATGTCTTAGGGACATTAAATAGGAATATCATTTTTTAATGAAGCAAAGTAGGTTTTTGTTGGAGAACTACTAATAAATATGATAGAAAAAGCAGGTTGTAGACAATTATGAGGAACCTTGAATGCTATCCTAATGCATTTACCCTCTGGAATATAAGGAACTTTTTTTAAGTGAAAGCTAGTTTATTAAGAAAGTAAAGGAATAAAAGAATATCTACTTCATAGACAGAGCAGAAGCTTGGGATATTAGACTAAGGATACTTACAGTTATTTCTTGATTATTTGCTAAACAAGGGGTGTATTATTAGTCAGTTTTCCGAGAAAGAGGTAGGCAATTCCCAGAATTGAGGTTTTCTCCCCTTTTTAGACCATATAGGGTAACTTCCTGACGTAGCCATGACATTTGGAAATTGTCATGGCACTGGTGGGAGTGTCTTTTAGCATGTCAATGCATTATAATATGTGTATAATGAGCAGTGAGGATGACCAGAGGTCACTCTCATTGCCATCTTGGTTTTGGTGGGTTTTGGCTGGCTTCTTTATTGCAACCTGTTTTATCAGCAAGGTCTTTATGACCTGTATCTTGAGCGGACCTCCTGTCTCATTCTGTGACTTAGAACGTCCTAACCTCCTGGGAATGCAGCCCAGTAGGTCTCTCAGCCTTATTTTACACAGCTCCTACTCAAGATGAAGTTGCTCTGGTTCAAATGTCTCTGACATATTTCCCCCCTTCCCTTTTACAAGGGAATCCTTAATACTAAGAGTTGCAGAGGGATGAAGATCCACCTTCTGTAACTTCTTCATGGTGAACAGGGGCAATGACATTCCTACCTAACTACTAAGGTCTCTTGTATTCAGGGTAGAGAACAGCTCAGTTAGAAAACATCGGTATGTTAAGGACCACTCATAACTCTTGAGTTCCAACAAAAGGTGATATCTGGAAGATTAATAAGTGTTTAAGAAAACATTTGGTAAGCTTATCCTGCATTCCTACACAGAGAGTAGAACCGCAGTATATTCCACAATAGTAAAGCAAAATAAGTAAAATTATCCCAAGTAAAAGAAATAAGAAGGCTTACCATGAACTGGGCAATTGTTGAAACCAAGCTGATATGGGTTGCCAGCTGGTTCCAACTGCTCAGAATTAGAATACTGATCCAGATTTTTACATTATGCATCTCTCCTGTTTCTCCTGAGCAGCAGCCAGAGATCACTGGTTGGTTCACAGGAAAAAGTAGGGTCAGTTTAAATCTCAGAAAAAAACTCCAAAACAACTTATGAGACTAGGATCTAGTAACAGATATACCATAGTTTTTGAAACGTGATTTTTTTCTCTCTCCAGTTTCCCATTTTTACTAAAGACAAATCATGGTAAGACTGATTTGCTTTATTATATTTAACCTGATTATTTATTTATTTATTTTTTTGAGACAGAGTCTGGCTCTGTTGCCCAGGCTGGAGTGCAGTGGCACCATCTCAGCTCACTGCAAGCTCTGCCTCCTGGGTTCATGCCATTCTCCTGCCTCAGCCTCCTGAGTAGCTGGGACTACAGGTGCCCACCACCACATCTGGCTAATTTTTTGTATTTTTTTTAGTAGAGATGGGGTTTCACCATGTTAGCCAGGATGGTCTTGATCTCCTGACCTCGTGATCCTCCCACCTCGGCCTCCCAAAGTGCTAGGATTACAAGTGCGAGTCACTGTGCCCAGCCTTGGCCTGATTATTTGTATAAAGTTCACTGAATAATTTTTTTTTTTTACATAGGCTTTTAAAAAGTTGCTTTGATGGAAATCTGTTCCATAGACATAATCTCAGATAAGACTTTTAAAACCGAGCCCAGTCATGGGTTTGTACACTCAAATACCCATGAGTTGGGTAAATTCCTCTCCTCTTGAGGTCCCAAGGTAATACGGGGCTTCTGAGCCTGTTAGAAAGTGACATTCTTGACTTACAATATGTTGCAGGAAGTCAGGGACCCTGAACAGAGGGACTGGCTGAAGCCACAGCAGTAGAACATAAATTGTGAAGATTTCATGGACATTTATTAGTTCCCCAAATTAATGAAGTATTAATAAAGTATTAATTTGGAGAACTAATAAATGTGCATGAAATCTTCTTTTATAATTTCTTATGCCTGTCTTTACTGAAATCTCTGAACATAAATTGTGAAGATTTCATGGACACTTATCAGTTCTCCAATCAATACCCTTGTGATTTCCTATGCCTGTCTTTACTTTAGTCTCTTAATCCCATCATCTTCATAAGCTGAGGAGGACGAATGTCGCCTCAGGACCCTGTGATGAATGCATTAACTGCACATATTGTTTGTAGAGCATGTGTGTTTGAACACTATGAAATCTGGGCACCTTGAGAAAAGAACAGGATAACAGCAATCTTCAGGGAACAAGGGAGATAAGACTTTGGAGTCTGACCGCTGGTGAGTTGGAAGGAATAGAGCCATATTTCTCTCCTTTCAAAGGCAAATAGGAGAAATATCGCTGAATTCTTTTTCTCAGCAAGGAACATCCCTGAGAAAGAGAATGCACCCCTGAGAGTAGGCCTATGAACAGCCCCTGTTGGGGCGGCATCTTTTACAGTCAAAGCCGAAGGGATGAAATAAGCCCCAGTCTCCCGTAGTGCTTCCAGGCTTATTAGGAGGAGGAAATTCCTGCCTAATAAATTTTGGTTAGACAGGTTGTCTGCTCTCAAACCCTGTCTTCTGATAAGATGTTATGAATGACAATGCGTACCCAAAACTTCATTAGCAATTTTAATTTCGTCCCATCCTGTGGTCCTGTAATCTCGCCCTGCCTCCACTTGCTTTGTGATATTTTATTACCTTGTGAAGTATGTGATCTCTGTGACCCACACCCTATTCATGCACTCCCTCCCCTTTTGAAAATCGCTAATAAAAACTTGCTGGTTTTACTGCTCAGGGAGCATCATGGAACCTGCTGACATGTGATGTTTCCCCTGGACACCTAGCTTTAAAATTTCTCTCTTTTGTACTCTTTTCCTTTATTTTTCAAACCAGCAGAGATGCTTAGGGAATAGAAAAGAACCTACGTTAAATATCGGGGGTGGGGTTCCCCGATATCTGGTGCCAACATGGTCTTTCTTTTTTCCTAAGTGCATGTGGGAACCTGATTCCCTTTGGCAGGTGTGGAGAAACGGCATTGGTATGGTCCACAGATACATGTGTTCGACTCCCTGACGACTGGAGAGTAGTCTGCGTATGGTCCGGGTTAACTATGGGTCACATGGAGTATAAAAATTATACGTATCTCTTCTATATTAAACTCTGGTTAAAACAGGGAATGATTCGAGTGACCATGGAAAATATGGCCACTCTATTCAGGGCAGTGGTAAAATTCTGTCTTTGGTCCCCTGAAAAAGGAACCTTAGATGTAGACCTGTTAAAACAGGGAAGGGTCCCAGTAACTGTGGAAAATATGATCACTCTATTGAGGGTGGTGGAAAAATACTGTCCTTGGTTTCCTGAAAAAGGAACCGTATATGTAAAAGTATTGGATCTTGTTGCAGCATTCCAGGAACTGCTCTCAACAGGGAATTATGTTTCTGTCCCTGTTTGGGACGATTGGGCCTTGATGCTTGCAGTCCTTTTTTTTTTTTTTTTTTTTTTTGAGGCGGAGTCTCGCTCTGTCGCCCGGACTGGAGTGCAGTGGCCGGATCTCAGCTCACTGCAAGCTCCGCCTCCTGGGTTTACGCCATTCTCCTGCCTCAGCCTCCCTAGTAGCTGGGACTACAGGCGCCTGCCACCTCGCCCGGCTAGTTTTTGTATTTTTAGTAGAGACGGGGTTTCACCATGTTAGCCAGGATGGTCTCGATCTCCTGACCTCGTGATCCACCCGTCTCGGCCGCTTGCAGTCCTAATACCTCCTCAACTTTCCTCTCCCACATGGCCTTCGTTATCTGATCAGCCTCTCCCTTCAGCTTCTCTTCCCCCACCTAACGATTCTCAAAATTCAATGTCTAACTCTGGTAAATTTGGCTTAACGTTACCCCCTAACTTATCTTACTTCTTTTCATGAAGGGCCAGTACTTGAAGCTCCCACGGCTGCGACTCACACAGCCCAGGACCATAGATATGCTAATTCTTCCCTCTTCAAACCTTTGCAGCATTTGCCTCTGGGTGTCACCTAATGGCTCCAGGACCAAAATACAATTTACCTGTAATTCTGCAGGCCTTCCCTCATCCACTTCAGCCCCTCACCCCTCTGTGGGTTCGGTTCCTCAACTGGTCATGTTGCCATCCACTCAGCCTGCTTCTTTGTACCCTTCTTCACACATAAAAGCCAGTAATCACCGGTATACTTGTGCTTCTTCTACGCCTTCAATGCCCCTTTCTCACACTCTCAAACTGGTCTGTGTCAATATGCGCCGCTCAGTCTTACTTTTTTAAAAGAATTTAAGGATGCTTGTAGTCAGTATGGTCCTACTCCTCCTTATGTTAAACTGGTATTGCAAACTTTTTGTACAGAGGTCACTTTATTTACTTGAGACTGGGACCTTTTGGCAAAAAGCTGTTCTGACCCCATCTCAGCATTTACAGTTTCATACTTGGTGGTCAGAAGCGGCTCATTTGCAGGCTCAACTAAATCGGAATAATGGCATTCTAATTACTCAGGCTCAGCTCACAGGTTCCCATAGTTTCTCTGATACTTATGCCCAGTTAGGCTTTGATACTCTTACCACAAAACTAGTAACAAAGGTGTGTATGAGAGCTTGGGAAAAATTACGTGCCCCAGGCAAAACTCCTGTTTCTTTTACTACTGTTAAACAAGCTCAATTGCTTTTACTACCTAATATCGTTTTAAACAAAGGAGATAAGACACATGGCCCTGGGATGGGCTCCAGTGGTGACAAGGCTGCTTATTAGATTAATGTAATTTCTAAACAATGGCCCACCTGCACCATACATGTTCAAGGAAAAGAATTTCCTAGTAAATACTGAGGCCGAAATTAATATTCCACATAACTCTTACAGTGCTCCCAGTCAGCATATGATGGAAAACATGGGTTTGTTCCTGAACTCAGTCTTGGTCCAGAGCATGAAGGGATTACTAAACTCCTCCCAGTTACTCAAACCAGCCGAGAGGCTTAGGGAATAGAAAAGAAACCATGTTAAATATTGGGGGTGGGGTTCCCCAATAACTATAGGTCAGGAACCCTGTACAGGGACTGTATAGACATTGTGTAAGGCCAGTTTTCCCAAGGGTTTTTTATTGGTTCTACAAATCAAATTTGATTCTTTAAAGGAAAGCACACCATTCTAGTCAAGGCCTTGGTAAAATAACGAGTTTCTCCAATTGGGTCCTATTGCAAAAGAAAAAATTCTTATTGCACTTATGCAAATAACTATACTGCCATAAGTTAAGAATACTCACACATAGTCTCCAAATTCTGGAAAAATAGGTAGAGAGAAACAAATATGCTCCACCTTTTGTTCATGGGAGTATACTATAATCAGTTTTTAAAAGCTGTAAATAACTCAAAAGAAAAGTTTCCTTGACTATGAAAAACAAAACAAAGGATCAGCAACGTTTTAAGCAAAAAGTCAAAAAAGATCACATCAGCTTTCTATGAATTTCGTTCATACAGTTAACTCCTGTCCTGCTTGATATTCACAAACATTTCGGCTCTCCATGAGTCCTGAAAGTTTTTCTCTCTATTCTAATGTCATAATCTCCAAAGTTGTCAGAAACCTGCATTCAAGAGCACCTGAAAGTTCTATAGCTGATTATAAACCACTTTTTGAAGAGGATGAAAACAAGACAACAATTGTCCATGGATGGCAAAACATCTTAGGGCAGCCTCTATTAAAGCTACAACTGACTAGAAATTTTGATTACTCCTGTGGCATAAAACAATTTTACATAACAATTATAGTTTTTAATGACATATACTAAGTCATCAGAATTGTAGGAGTTTAAGAAAGTTTTGGAACACATATCAATAACATATTTATACAAATACTGCCCAAAGAAAACCAAGCACCATTTCATATTTGACAATGTTTCCTGTATAAATTTTATACCAAATAAGCCAATATGTCTCTTCCGAACTTTAGGGGACCTAATTTTTAAAAAGATTAATTAGGTCTGAAAAATACATAATTTATCATTTAATTTTAGGAATTTTTCAAGTATCAAAGGTTTAAAACATTTCATATTAAAAAATAAAGTCCCAGGTCACCATAAATTATTGGTAAAGTATTCATTTAGTCAAAATGATAACTTAAAAAATTTTAAGAAGGTGCTGGGCACAGTGGCTCACACCTGTAATCCCAGCACTTTGGGAGGCCGAGGTGGGCAGATCACAAGGTCAGGAGATCAAGACCACGGTGAAACCCCGTCTCTACTAAAAATACAAAAAATTAGCCGGGCATGGTGGCGGGCGCCTGTAGTCCCAGCTACTCGGGAGGCTGAGGCAGGAGAATGGCGTAAACCCGGGAGGCGGAGCTTGCAGTGAGCTGAGATCCGGCCACTGCACTCCAGCCTGGGGGACAGAGTGAGGCTCCGTCTCAAAAAAAAAAAAAAAAAAAAAAAAAAGACATAATTTTTTTTTTTTTTTTTTTTTTTTTGAGACGGAGTCTCGCTCTGCTGCCCAGGTTGGAGTGCAGTGGCCGGATCTCAGCTCACTGCAAGCTCCGCCTCCCGCGTTTACGCCATTCTCCTGCCTCAGCCTCCCGAGTAGCTGGGACTACAGGCGCCCGCCACCTCGCCCGGCTAGTTTTTTGTATTTTTTAGTAGAGACGGGGTTTCACTATGTTCGCCAGGATGGTCTCCATCTCCTGACCTCGTGATCCGCCCGTCTTGGCCTCCCAAAGTGCTGGGATTACAGGCTTGAGCCACCGCGCCCGGCCTAAAAAAAAATTTAAGAAGACAAAATCTTTACTAATTAACAGAGGAAAGAGTTAGCTTTCCAAACAATCCTTTTTCTTTCTCTTCTTTTTCCTATAGTTTATTCAAAAAGCAAACAAAGATCTTTTTTAAATAAAACATATAAATCTTGTTTAAGAGAGAAGCCAAATTTTACTGTTACATTACTGCATTCTTCTTCTTTTTCTTTTTGAGACAAAGTATCTCTCTGTTGCTCAGGCTGGGGTCTAGTTGCACAATCTGGGCTCAATGCAACCTTTGCCTCCTGGGTTCAAGCTATTCTCCTACCTCAGCCTCCCAAATAGCTGGGATTACAGGCATGTACCACCACACCTGGCTAATTTTTGTATTTTTAGTAAAGATGAAGTTTCACCATGTTGTCAAGGCTGGTCCTGAACTCCTGGCTTCAAGTGATCAGCCTGCTTTGGCCTCCCAAAGTGTTGGGATTACAGACATGAGCCCTCGTGCCTGTCCACATTAGTGCATTATTGATGTCAAACCCAATTCTTAATAAAACCTTACAGACAAATCAATTCAATTTTAATGTCTGACCATAAGATTCTCATAAATCTTTTTTTTATAACTCTTTACATTTTTTGTTAAGGAGCAGATCAGTGGTGTAAGAAAAACAAAAGCAGTGGTGCTTTTATTCCAATGCTCAGTTTGTGGAAACACTGAATAATACCCCTTTAACTTTAGCCAGTATGTTTACACGCAGAATTTCTTTTGAAGGTTAATTTTTCTAAACCATCTACAGCTTGCTCAAACCTTCAGCTTTATTCTATCTAACTTAAAACAATCCATTAACCCTTTAATATAGGTTAAAAAAAAATCCACATTCCCATGAGTTCTTATAATCTTTTACCAAAAATACATATTAATTTCCTTACACATGTTGCATGAAAAACTGTTTTTATTTCCAAAAGATTGCTAAAGCCATGTGAACTAAAAGACATGACAGTTTTTATTTTCTGATAGAGTATTTGATTTAAGCTCTTATTATTTTTAAACCAATTAATCAAAGCTCTTTCATATCACATACACAACATATAAATACACAGACAGAAGAAGATCCAGTAGTTTTAAGTAGTTTTAAGATCTTTCATTTCCTAGTTCTTTAACTGGATTATTGACTTCAACGTGGAGCCCTTGGAGGAACAGGGCCAGGAAGTTTCTATGGCCTTATAAGCAGGCACAAGTGGAAGTTAAAACATATCTCCCAAAATTAAGGATCCCATTTTTTATATCATAACTTAAATCCCAAAACAGAGAAACTCTACAGAACAATACAGTGCAATGATTTTATTGCAAAGGAAACAAAATCCAATCAGTTCATTCTGTGATAAGCCCATCCTACATGGGAGTCTTTTCTCTCACTGGGGGTTTGGGACATCTTCATACCTTCCAGGTGACCAAGAGCATGCTTCTCTGATCCAAACATGCAAAAAACTGAGGATCTCCAAAACTGTTTTTTCTACCTAGTTATTACACATAATGCAAAGTGGTTTCAGATACTCCCAAGAGTAAAAACCATCATATAGTGCAATGCAAAACAGACCCTTACATTTTGAGAGTTATCTATCTACTTTTAATTAAGCTGACTTTTAACCAAAGTTCTTGATATAGTTTGGTTGTGTCCCCACCCAAAGCTCACCTTGAATTGTAATAATCCCCACATGTCAAGGGCAGGGCCAGGTGAAGTTTATTGAATCATGGGGGCAGTTTCCCTCATACTGTTCTTGTGATAGTGACTAAGTCTCATGGGATCTGATGGTTTTAGAAAGGGAAGTTCCCCTGCACATGCCCTCTTGGCTGCCACCATGTAAGAAATGACTTTTTTTTTTTTTTTTTTTTAGCAGCATGACAATAGGCTAATACAGTGTTCTTTAAAGAAAATAAATCCTTTTGAATTTCTTTATTACCCATGGTTAGCCACACCAAACTGCCAACATTTCTGGCTTTTGAACTTTTCCAAAGGTATCCACCCAGGTGCAAAAATAAAAATAAAAAAAGTAAGATAGTTCACGGAGGAGAAGAGAATAAATAAATGGCAAAGTTCACACAGATATCAAACAGAGAGGACTCATGCTTTAAGCCAGGAATCGAGCCCTGAACACATGCTGCCATTGTGAAAGCACAAAGCCTTAGTTACTAAGCTACAGCACTGGGCAGTTCCCATTGCCCTTCCTAAAAGGAGCCTAGAGTAGCCAGTTTTGAGCTTGCAAAGGTTTTTAACTGCTCAAGATAATTTTTAGGGCTAACTATGACATGAATTCCAAAATTCCTGTCTGCTGGGCGGTGGAAACCAAGAGAACGTACCACCGTGTCTTTACAAGGTCAAGCTTCCAAGGACATGAAACAAAATGAGATGAAAACTTTATCCAGTTTTGTTTTGCTTTGCTTTTTTTGTCCAGGGATTTGCAGCAAAGTTTGTAACTGACCAGTTTACTGGGTTAATTTGAACAGCAGGCGTATAAGGTCCTAGCCCCATGTTCTATCCCAAGGTGCCCCTCTTTATGACAGAACAATACAGAAAGACAAATTTACGGCACAAGGTACACCAGATTTGCTACAGTAGCCACCCTGCTTACCACCCAATATCAAACTGGCATGACTCCAACATTCCCTCAGCTGGCTACTGTCATTCTTAGCCAGGAGAGACTGTACTGAGATGGGCCTTTAATCCTGTAAGCCTTCGGAAGGACTCTAACCTTCCTAAGTTGGGCCTCGAACTTAAGTTCAGTCAAGCATCCTTGCCTTTTATTAAGTGGGGTCTTTAACTCTCTCTGTCTTAGGAGGGACTCTAACTCCTCCAAGTTGGGCCTCTGACCTCATCCCATCCTTTACCCAGGTATATGCACCCCACTTACCCAAAGTCAGCCAATTAGTGCTGCAGTCTATTTCCTTTGGGTTGGGGGTCTCCTCTGCGTGGTCTCTTCACGGTTCGCCAGGAAGGTGTTACCAGGACGGGTGCCAATCCAGATTTCAAGAAGGGTTCTGGGATCTCATACAAGAAAGGATTCAGGGCAAATCCATAGACTAAAGGGAAAGCAAGTTTTTTAAGAAAGTAAAGGAATAAAAGAATGCTTACTCCATAGGCACAGCAGGCGAGGAACTTTTGAGCAGAAGAGTGATAACTCTACAAATAAAGGTTAATAATACTGAAATCTAATGTAAACTCTTCCAGAAAGTAAGACAAAGCTTTCATAACGTGCTGACTGCCATGGTACTCTCTGTCTAAAGGAAAAAGCTGAGACAAATTTAATATAAATAGGGACTTTATTTGGACCAAGTTTGGGGACTGCAACCTGGGAACATAGATTCAAGTTGCCTTGAATATACATTGTGATTAGCAGCAGTTACAAGTGGATTTTTAAAGAAAAAGAAATTGTTCCTAAGTTGTTTACTAAGAATTTATATTATATTAATATAAGCTACAGAGTGGCTATATATTGCTCTTTGTATCACAAATTCCAAGAAAATGAAGATAATGGATGAGGCAGTTAGTCAGAAACAAAATGCCTTAAACAATTGCTATGCTCATGTCTTTCTGATCTCAGTATGGTTTGCAGACCTCACAAAGCCCAGACTGCTCTAAGCTATTTTTCTTTTCTCAATAAAGACTAATTTGAATTAGTCATACAAATTTCTTCTAGGAAGAATTATTTTTCATATTGATGTGTTGGGTCTCTTTATATATTATGAATGTTAATCCTCTTACATATTTAGTAAGGTTTTTCCCCTAATTAGTCACTTGCTTTTAACATTATATAAATGACATTTATCATACTGCAGTTTTACATTTTTTAAGTTGTCAAACTGATAGGTTTTGTGTCCTAATTCTTCCACACTCAATAATGTATAAAAAACTTTCAACATTCTTTTCTATTCTTTATATTATTTTATGTTTTTAATGCTTAGCTTTTGGAAATTATTTGTGATGTGAGTGAGGCTTATGAGGCTTACATTTAGCATTCAAGTGTCAAAAATAAGTAGTTTAAAAATAATTAATGTACATTGGAAAAACTATACCTGAGACCAAAGTAAGAAAGATTAAAAGGTACCAGAAAAACTTTTACCTTGCAATTATATTTCTCATATAACATGAAAACAAACAAAAATTCTAAAGTTAAAATGCCAGATTATTTTAATAGAAGAAGAGAATGGATGCTAAAATTCTTCTCTTGTAGACACTATTAGCCCTAGATAATGACAGACAAATATGTTTAAATTTTTGGTAGAAACTGAAGGCATACATTGAAATAAGATAATTACATTGTTATCATTATATAAATTGAAAGAATATGCAATTTCTCAACTGCCAGAAATTACAAAAAAAAGAGAAATATCCTCAATTCATTATAAAGAAGAAAATAACAATAAAAACAAATCAACATAAGTCATAAAATAAATGGTAGAAACAAGTCTAAATATATGCGTAATCACAATAAACATAAATGAGTTAGATTCATTTAAAAGCCAGAGATAATCTGCCATAAATTACCAGAAAATAGATTCTGTGACAGACATTTGCATATAGGGGTTTATTGAACAATGCTCACAGGAATAATACCTAGAAAAAGGTGAGGAAGCAAGATGTGGAAGAGGAAGAAGTTGCCACAAGCGCCTCAATCAATATCACACAGAGCTCTGAAGCTGAGATGGCCTCTCAGACGTGTCTGGAATCCAATCAAAGACCTTAGCTTTTAAAAATTTAATTTTTACTTTTTGTGTATGCAGAGGATACAAGTGCAGATTTATTGCATGCATTTATTGTATAGTGGTGAAGCCTGGGCTTTTATTATACTCATCACTTCAATAGTGAACATTGTACCCAATAGGTAATTTTTCAACCCTCATGCCTCTCCTACACTCCCACCTTTTGTAGTCTTCAGCGTTTATTATTCCACTCCGTATTGTCCTTGTTTAGCTCCAATTTATAAGTGAGAATATGCGGTATTTGACTTAGTTTCTGAGTTATTTCACTTGACACTCGGGCTTTAAAACCAACTTCCTTCCTCCCCAGTAGCTAGTCATTGGATGATGGCTGCTGTTTTGGTTGAGCGCAATTTCTGTGTAGGGAATGAGCTGTAAACTACTACCTAGTACAATTCCTGACAGCTAGAGGAATGACTGCTTTGATCTTGAAGGGGAATCTGGGCAGCACATCACAGTATCCAGTACATTCTACGATTGTGATTTAAAAAAAAAAAAAAAAACAGCCAGATTCTGTTCATGAGAGCCACACTAAAACAAAAATTGGCCAGGTATAGATCATTGAGAAAATTATAATTGATTCCCCAGAGACGAAATCTTACATGCCACGTTCTTTACCCTCTAGAGAATTAGAAAGCATCCTCTCAAGAAACTCTGGTACTCCAAACATTTCTGGACTGCTTAATAAATACTACATTATTGTTCTGGCTTATTTTAAAGGAATAATTGACAGAGAAATAAATACTGACCTAAAGAGTCTTTTAGAATGACCAAGGGTTGGTATTATATCATCTTTGTGGACAGGTGAGAAGGTTTATACTTGAAAAGATGGTCACAATCTAGTAGTTCAAATGTTGTATTAATATAAGTTAAAACATAGTATTATCCTCAAAATAAGAAGTTGGCCTATGAATCTCTTAAGTTACATAGCTTAGAAAGTGTGACATTGGAGGAAGAAGATGGGACGTACTCTGCTCATAATGGATCATAGCCTATCAGAAGTCAGAGAGAAGAAAAAAAAATTGTAATCTGAAAAGTAAATACAAATAAATACCAAAAAGAAAATCCAAATAAGTCAAGGAAAAAGTGACATATCATAATTTATTCAATATATATTGATCAAACAGGAACAAAGATCATGACTCTAATCTAGCTACTTCAAAAAAAATAATAAGACATCTGTCTATCTCCCCTGCCTACAATCTAGCAAGGAAGACAGACATTGAATAATTAAAAAAAAAAAAAAAAAAAAAAAACACGTGAATAAAATTACTGTTGAAGTCATAATTGAAGCAAAGAAGGTCTCTAAGGGGGCTTAACTTAGCTTGGAACATAGGGAAGAAGTGGCCCTGAAGAAGTGGCCTTTAAGATGAGATGTGAGGGGAAGAATGTTCTGGTCAAGAGATTAGCTTATGAGATTAGCATGTGAGAAGGCCCAGAAGTGCAAAACTTAACCATAGGAAAATTGTGAGGAAGGCCACAGTGACTTTAGCTTAGAGAGTGAGAAACAACAGCCTGAGATAAGACTGAGAAGTTGTCAGGGACTAGATTCTGTTAGGACTGGTAGGTTGTATTGAGGATTCTTTCATCCTAAACCTGATGGCCACTGGAATTAAGGGAAGGACCCAGTCAGGGTTGTGTTTCAGGGATACTACCCTGTCTAGAGAAGAGCTGTTACATGCAGGGCAGCCAAGGGTGATGTGGAGAGCTCAGGTATAAAGCTTTTGCAGAAGTTCAGGTAGTAAACGATGGTGATATCAACAGGAGTAGTAGTAGAGGTAATAAAAGGAAGCAGATGAATTTTAAAAATACTTAGCAAGAAAATTTGGCCATACAGACAACTGGTGGCTCATGGGAGTGGATGAGTGAGGAGTCTTTAAGAATGGACCTTCATTTCTGATATGCAAAATGAAACCACTAAGGAGCCGTTTACTGAGATAGGAAAAGATGAATAAAGAGGAAGGGCTTGTTTTGGGGAAGAGATCATGAGCTTACTCTTGGATATTTTCTTTTCTTTTTTCTTTTTTTTTTGAGACGGAGTCTTGCTCTGTCGCCCAGGCTGGAGTGCAGTGGCCGGATCTCAGCTCACTGCAAGCTCCGCCTCCTGGGTTCACGCCATTCTCCCGCCTCAGCCTCCTAAGTAGCTGGGACTACAGGCGCCCGCCATCACGCCCGGCTAGTTTTTTGTATTTTTTTTTTTTAGTAGAGACGGGGTTTCACCGTGTTAGCCAGGATGGTCTCGATCTCCTGACCTCATGATCCGCCCGTCTCGGCCTCCCAAAGTGCTGGGATTACAGGCTTGAGCCACCGCGCCGGGCCTTTTTTTTTTTTTTTTTGAGACGGAGTCTCGCTCTGTCGCCCAGGCTGGAGTGCAGTGGCCGGATCTCAGCTCACTGCAAGCTCCGCCTCCCGGGTTTACGCCATTCTCTCGCCTCAGCCTCCCAAGTAGCTGGGACTACAGGCGCCCGCCATCTCGCCCGGCTAATTTTTTTGTATTTTTGTATTTTTTTTTAGTAGAGACGGGATTTCACCGTGTTAGCCAGGATGGTCTCGATCTCCTGATCCGCCCGTCTCGGCCTCCCAAAGTGCTGGGATTACAGGCTTGAGCCACCGTGCCCGGCCACTCTTGGATATTTTCTTGAGATGTGTATGAAGAATGTGAAAGGAGCAGGTGAGTAGGGGGAGTTGAACAAGTAAATCTGGTACCAAGAATTGCAGTTTGATCTTAAGATATACATTTTATTATTGTTACCATATAGGTGGTATTTTAAGCTGGGTGAGTGGATAAGCTCCAGCAGAGAGAGATGGTAGAGCGAGAAGAGAGAAAACTCTGGACTAAACCTATAAACTACAAAATTTAAAGTTCTTTTGAAAAAGTAAAGGAGATTAAGAAGTGACTATAGGTGTGTTCTTTATTATTATTATTATTATTATTTTACTTTAAGTTCTGGGATGCATGTGCAGAACGTGTAAGTTTGTAACATAGGTATACATGGGCCATGGTGGTTTGCTGCACCTATCAACTCATCATCTAGGTTTTAAGCCCCACATGCATTAGGTATTTGTCCTAATGCTCTCCCTCCCCTTGCCCTCCGCCCCCCAAATGGCACCAGTGTGTGATGTTCCCCTCCCTGTGTCCATGTGTTCTCATTGATCGACTCCCACTTATAAGTGAGAACATGCGGTGTTTGGTTTTCTGTTCCTGTGTTAGTTTGCTGAGAATGATGGTTTCCAGCTTCATCCATGTCCCTGCAAAGCACATGAACTAATTCTTCTTCATGGCTGCCAGAGATGTGTTCTTAAGAACATTGAGGAAGAAAGTATCTGGACAAAAAGAAAGTGGACATCTGCATTACAACTAATAAAATAATTGAAAGAGTGAAACAGTTAAGCAGTTAAAACATTAAAAAGACTAAGAAAGAAAGTGATGCATAAAAACAACTTAAAATAGAAGCAAGTTATTAAAGTTAAATTTTACTCTTTTAAAACTTCACTTATTTAGACAAAAGTCTTTTTTTCCTGACTTGATTTTGGCTCTACTGCCCACTACCTTTTATCTGGATGTCCTTAGACTGGCAGCATTTAGACTATTGAGAATAAGTACCACACTCTAGAATTAATCTGTTTTTGTTTTGTTTTGTTTTTTCTTTTTTTTGAGACAGGGTCTCGCCCAGGCTGGAGTGCAGTAGCATGATCATGGTTCACTGCAGTTTCGACCTCACAGACTCAAGCCATCCTCCTGTCTCAGCCTCCTGAGTATGCAGGACTACCAGTACATGACACCATGCCCAGCTAATTCTTGTATTTTTTTGTAGACACAGGGTTTTGTCATGTTGCCAGGCTGGTCTCAAACTCCTGGGCTCAAGTGATACACCTGTGATGGCCTTCTACAGTGTCCCACCTAGATTTGATCTTTCAGCTTTAACATTTAAATTTGAAATCACGTCATAAATTGCTGATCTCATACTGAATGCATTTTTTACTTACATGTTAGAGAAATTATACATATAATTATCTCCTACGAGGAAAAACAAAAGTTTTGCTTACTGAAGAAAGTATCAGAATATTTTCTAGTGATAAATAACTTGTGGTGATAAATATTATACCACCAGCCAATAGACAAGGTACTTGAGAACTGTCTGTTAGCTGCTATAAGGTACAGATAAAAGCAAATCTAGAAAATGATGGTTCACAATCATATTGTGTGAAGTAAAAGTAAATGCTTTTTCCCTTAGGCCTGCAACACCTTATTCACAGTGCATTTTTTGGGTTCTCTCATTTCTCAATTAACATATCTATCCTGAGTGGGGCTTCCTACAAAGTCACCTTCAAACAGAACTTCAAAAGTGTGGGAATTATGTTAGACATGGTGGCTCATGCCTGAATCTCAGCATTTTGGGAGACCAAGGCAGGAGAATCACTTGAGCTCGGGAGTTCAAGACCAGCCTGGGCAAAATAGCAAAAACCTGTCTCTACAAAAAAATACAAAAATTAGCTGGGTGTGGTGGTGTGTGCCTGTAGTCCAAGCTACTCAGGTGGTTGAGAGAGGAGGATAACTTGAACTTGGGAAATTGAGGTTGCAGTAAGCTGTGATCAGGTCACTGCATTCCAGCCTGGGTAACAGGTGTGAGACCCTGTTTCAAAAAAAAAAAAAAAAAAAAAAAGAATTATTTATTGTGCATTTCCAAATAACTAAAAGATGATAATTGGATTGTTTGTAACACAAAGAAGGGATAAATGCTTGCTGTGATGGCTATCCCATTTACCCTGATGTGATTATTATGCATTGTATGCTTGCATTGAAGTATCTCTTATACCCCATAAGTGTATACTACTATGTACACACAAAATTTAAAACTTAAACAAAACTAAAGTACTGTGGTCACATCACTCCGATCTCTGTGTTCACACTGCCTGCTCCTCTTTTGAGTGTCTATTTATTGTCTCTTTACCTCTCCTTTATAAAGACACTTGTGATTGGATTTAGAGCCTACCAGAACAATCAAGAATAATCACTTTGAGTTAATTTTTGTGTGGTGAAAGGTAAGGATGCAGCTTCAGTCTTCTGCATATGGCTAGCCAGCTATCCCAGGATCATTTATTGAATAGGAAGTCCTTTCCCCATTGCTTGTTTTTGTCAAAACTACAATGAGATGCCATCTCACACCAGTCAGAATGACCATTTTTAAAAAGTCTAGACAACAGATGCTTACAAGAATGGGAAGAAAAAGGAAATCTAATATGCTGCCAGTGGGAATAGAAATTATTCAGCCTCTATAGAAAGCAGTGTGGAGATTTCACAAAGAACTTAAATAGAGCTACCATTCGACCCAGCAATCTCACTACTGGTTATATATTCACAGGAAAATTGATCATTACACCAAAAAGACACATACACAGTATTCACAATAACAAAGATATGGAATCAACCTAGGTGCCCATCAGTGGGGAACTGGATAAAGAAAACGTGATATATATACATCATGGAATACTATGCAGCCATAAAAAGAATGAAATCATGTCATTTGAAGCAATATTGATGGAGCTGGAGGCTATAAATCTTAAGTGATTTATAGAACAGAACAGAAAACCAAATACTTCATGTTCTCACTTTTAAGTAGAAGCTAAACATTGAGCACACACAGACATAAATATGGGAATAGACACTGGACTACTAGAGGGGGCAGGATGGTATGGTGGGTTGAAAACTACCTATTGGGTACTATGCTCACTACCTGGGTTCAATATACTCATGTAACAAACCTGCATGGGTACTCTTGTATTTAAAATTTTTAAAAAAATTCTCCTTACATCAAAATTCATAATCATATTTTCAAATATTTTTTAAAAATATATATAACACAGGTTTAAGGGATTAAACCTGGTATCTATAGGGATTAAGATTAAGGATTAAGACCTGGTATCTATAGGTGGCTAATTTTTTTGTAGCATACTACACCTTCCATATGAATCCAAAATACACCCCACCAGGTGAAGGCATAGTAGCATACAATCTGATTTTAGAGAGCAGAGGTCTAGAAGTGGCACTGAGGAGTAAAGAGTGCATGCACTCCACCTATAGGGACAGCAGTAAAAGGAGTGGTGAGTAAATAGTAGGCACCTTATAAGAGGGCGGTAATGAAATCTGCATACTGGAGGAAAGGCAGGTTCTAGTTTGAGCAAGAATATGGCGTGGATGTTTGGAGAAGAGCTTGAAGTCCTAAAGAAGTTGCAGAAAGCATACTGTGACTCCCAGAGAACGTCATATAGTAGGGTTTAGAGAGCTAGTGAAAGGAGTGAGAAGGTCTCATATTGAAGAATGGGACTACCATGAAGTGGGAGTGTAGAGGTTCCTGAGGTAAGTGATATGAACAGAGAAAAAGGGCAAAATGGGATTTGTCCTGAAGGAATCCAAGGCAAGTTGTGGTGGGGGGTCTGTGAGAGTAGGATGCCAGGGAGAAGGGTGGGAAGCTTCCCAGGCATATAGGCACATAGGAACCAAAGTAGGAAAATATCCAGATAAACTCAGTCAAATCCTTACTAAAACTATATGGGAAAGAATACGTTCTTTTGTAATTGTAAGTACTTTTATATACCCTATGAATTTAGTAGTTTTATTTTATTTTGATTTTTTAAATTAAGGATACTCTGTATACAAAGTAGTTCTATATTTAAAAATAAATATGAAGGCAGTACTATATAAATTCCATTTGTGCCATGAAAAATGGACTCTTTCCCTAGGGAAATATATAGGTAGGATTCTAGATGGTGCTACTAATGTGGAAATCAGAGCTTAAATTGGGAAAAACCTGCTGCTTTAAGCGAGGTAATTCTGAGAGGTTATTAGGATATCTATTCAAACAATAATTATTAAGTGAACCAATGTTGGCTTAAAGTAATAATTGCTTCCAATTTTTAGATTTGCCCAGCTATATTTTTAGGAATTTATTGTGGCTTTTTTCCCCTCAAAACCGGTATCAGGCTCAGTGTCAAATGGTTTTCTTTTTTTCTTTCTTTCTTTTTTTTTTTTTTTTTGAGATGGAATTTCACTCTTGTTGCTCAGGATGGAGAGCAATGGTGCAATCTCGGCTCACTGCAACCTCCACCTCCCAGGTTCAAGCAGTTCTCTTGCCTCAGCCTCACAAGTTGCTGGGATTACAGCCACCTGCCACCAGGCCCAACTAATTTTTTTAAAATTTTTAGTAGAGACGGGGTTTCGCCATGTTGACCAGGCTGGTCTCGAACTTCTGACCTCAAGTGATCTACCCCCCACTTGGCCTCCCAAAGTGCTGGGATTACAGGTGTGAGCCACCTTGCCCAGCCTATGGTTTTCAATACCAACTTTTCCCAGTTAAAAAATAAAGTATTATCTCCATTCTCATATTTCTCTCATTTAAATAATCATCAAAATTCTGTAAACAGCTGTAATACTTCAGCAGTTTCATTTGTAAATATTCTTAGTACCTTAGGAGGTAATTAATTTTACAAAGAGACTGAAACTCATGAAACAGCAACTTAGTCTCTTACAATCAAAAGATTTTTATTAATGTTCATTATATTTACAAGGATTATCAAAGCATGTCAATCTTCCCTCAATTTCCTTGTTATGAGCAGTTTATACAATCATCTGAAGCTAAAGTGACTGTTTAAAAAAAAGAAAAAAATATATATATATTCAAGTTATATTTTCAGTAACAAAAATTACCAATGTGTAAAAATGATGTTTTAATCTAAAAGGATTATAGAAGTGGGCAGTTACATTCCAGAATACTTGGATTTGATATATATGTATTACTTGTAAAATCTCATGGTTATTGAGAAGGAAACCCAGGTTCCTTGAGAGTTTTCTTATGTATCATGCATTCCATAAGCAGGGAATAGGTACCTCCCATTTAAACTAAATGACATCTTGGTTAGCAAGAAATGTCTCATGAGTCTGAAAAATGTGAAGTAATTCCCTAGAGCTGGGTCATGATAGACAATACTGATAAGTTTGAGCTTCTGATTTTGCTATTTTGAGAAGTAGATCCTATTAGAAGTGAACGTACCAAGGCACAGTGTAGTAAAAACGGCCTCTTGGTTATTTATTAGGGCAGTGAAACTACTCTGTATGATACTATAATGGTAGATACATGCTGTTATACATTTGTCCAAACTCATAGAATGTACAATACCAAGAGTGAACCTTGATGTAAATTATGGAGTCTGGGTGATAATGATATGTCAATTTAGATTCATTAGTTGTAACAAATGTACCACTCTGATGGGGGATGTTGATAAATGGAGAGACTAAGCATGTGTGGGGGCAGAGGGCATGTATGGAAAATCTTTGTATCTGCCACTTAATTTTGCAGTAAACCTAAAACCGCTTTACAAAATGAAGTCTATTATATATAATGAATAAATAAGCAAATAAATAAATAAGTAAAAGATGTCTGAGGATGAAAAAAGGCGTCTGTTTGCCAGCCAATCTAACTCAAAATATTATTGCAAATGAAAAGAAAATAATGCTAATAAGAACGAAATACTATGTAGAAATAAACAGGGGAGGAGAAGGGGTCTTTATTTCTCTTCCATGTTGTAAGGATTGAATAATTAACCTGTCAGTGCTTACTAAGAACATGGAAGGTATGGAAAGTAGTATAAAACATAAACCCTACACTCCAGGAATTTATAATCTATTTGGGGAAACAAGTATGACACAAGTAGAAGAATATGTAATAATTAGTTATTATGAGATATATGCAATTTGATCTCAGAAAACTATAAAATGTATGTGGGCCAGGGTTACTGTAGAAGATTCAGTTGTAAGTCTTAAGGTTAGTTTGAATAATTTTGAAGTATATCTACATGTGAATGACATGGTAAAGCTTTTAAAGAAACAGAAACCCAGGAAGAGGAAGTGCTGTCATGAGGTGGATAATCCCAGTTGCTACAGAGCATTTGATTAATTCTTACCCAAACTTACATCGCGACTTCAGGTTCAATTGAAACTGAGACATGTAGTCTGTGGGAGTGTCCTTGGAACAAATGTATGTTTACTAACTCACTCATTTAAAGAATGATGATTCAATGAGACCATAAGCACAACATGATGTATGTGCTTCTCCTTCATAACTGACAAATCTTTTGTGGCTACGAAGCTATGGGGAGAAAATGGCATAAACATTGACATTTTAGGCTTTGTTCAAGACGGAAGAAAGAATCATCCTGTTTCAGTAGCAACACCGCTCACCCGTGGAAAGTTAGAGAACCTCATCAGTCCACAGTGGCTATTTCTGATATTAGAGTAAATCAAAAGGAAGAATGAATGCGTGTGAAATGATTGAGATTTAATACAAACACATTATATATCAGTTTAAAATATTTAAGTTTTTTTTAAGGTGTTTAAAAAAGTTAATTGACTATAAACATCAAATAGGATCTTTATTAGTCATAGATATTTGTGTTATCTGTTTCAACAGATACATTCTCAAATCTTGATGGGCTTGTAAAAGAAAAGTTTATTTCAAGTTTATGCAAAGTCCAAAATGTGGTATCCCTGAAGGGCGGGTAGCTCTCCTTATAGTGGTACCATATTACCAACCTGCCTTTTTTTATATATATGTACATTTTCAAATAATTTGCAATAAAATAGTTACTTTCCAGTTTGTTTTATAAGGCTAATCTCAGCTGTGAAACTTAACAATGAAAATAAAAGACAGGAAAACTATACGTCAGTGTCTCTCAGAAGTATATATCAAAAAATCTTAAACAAAATATTAGCATCTGAAACCCAGTGACATATAAAATGTGTCATAAATTGCAATCAACTTGAGGTTATTCCAGAAATGCGAGGTTGGTTTAACATTTAAATATGAGTCAACGTAGATCACGACATTCATAAGATAAAAGTAGACATGATTATCTCTATAAATGCAGACAAAAGGATTTGGTCAAATTCAAACTCTATTTATTACAAAAACTTAGCAAATAAAAAACAAGAGAATTTCCTCAATTTGATAAAGTGACTGAAAACATTCTGCTTAGTGGTGAAATACTAAAAGTCTTTCTCTGAAATTGGGAAAATAGAAAAGAATCCCTGCTATCACCATTCCATTCACTAGTGAACTGGAATTCTATGCCAAAAGCAAAAAAAAAATAAAAAATAAAAAATCATTTAATCAAACAAAACAAAATAAAAAACATAAGCAATGGAAAAGAAGTAACACTGTTTTTATGCAGATGACAAGATGATATACATGTATATGAAAAATTTGAAAAGATGTCCAAACAAAAACATTAATAAATTAATCCATTTTCTTGTTATATAAAAATCAATTGTGGCCGGGCACGGTGGCTCAAGCCTGTAATCCCAGCACTTTGGGAGGCCGAGACGGGCGGATCACGAGGTCAGGAGATCGAGACCATCCTGGCTAACATGGTGAAACCCCATCTCTACTAAAAATACAAAAACTAGCCGGGCAGGTGGCGGGCGCCTGTAGTCCCAGCTACTCGGGAGGCTGAGGCAGGAGAATGGCGTAAACCCGGGAGGCGGAGCTTGCAGTGAGCTGAGATCCGGCCACTGCACTCCAGTCCGGGCGACAGAGTGAGACTCCGCCTCAAAAAAAAAAAAAAAAAAAAAAAAAAAAATCAATTGTATCTCAATATGCTGGCAACAAATGTAACACAACATTCAAGGAATAATACTATTTATAATAGGACAGAAAAATATGAAACTCATAGATTAATTCTAGGGAAACATGTATGACTTCTATCCAGATATTGAGAAAAATTAAAGAAAATCTAAATGGACGAATGTATACCAAGTTCATGGATTGAAAGCTTTACTATTTTAAGAAGCCAATTATCCTCCAATTTATCTGTACGTTCAGTGCAATATCAACAAAATTCTAGAGATTTCTCTTTAGAAATTGATCAGATGGTGTTAAGATTTCTAAGTAAATGCAATGAACTGAAAATAGCCAAGACAACATTGAACAAGGAAAATAAATATGGACTTATATTACCAGTCATCAAGACCTTTTATAATTTCAATAATTAAAGCAGTGTGATATGTCAAAATAATGGCAAAATTAAAAGCCAATAAAAATAAGTACACCTTTACTCCCACTTCATCATGTACACAAAAGTAAATTCTATGTGAATTATTAATCTAAGTGCAAATGGTAACTCATTAAAGTTTCTAGAACAAAGCATGAGAGAATGTCTTTGTGAAAAGCAAGGAATTCTTAGACCACGCAGGTATACATAAAACACTAAACTTAGAAGCAAAGATTGATAAATTTTAAATTAAAATTAATAAATTCCGTTCTTTAAAAGTTACTGTTAAAGCATTCCAGTAATGGCAAACTACTTTCTATTGAGGCCTTCTAGAGTTAATAATTATAAACTCAGGAAAATAATATAAAAATTAACCATATGAAGGCAGTGAAGAGTGACAAAAAATATCAGAAACTGAAGGAAAGCCAATCCAAGAAAGGAAGGGACTGTGCTGAATGATATTTGGAAATCTTAATATTTATAGACAACATAATCATCCATATAGAAAATTCAAAGAATCTAAAGACAGCTATTAATTTTAAAAGTAACTAAACAAATTTGCTGGGCATGCTACCTACTAATACCAATCAGTAACATTCCTATACACTAGCAATAAATAATCAGAAAATTTAATAGGAAAAATATTAATGACTATGAGAAAAACTTCAAACAGAGGAATAAATATAAAAAGATGTGCCTTATACCACTTTATGAGTAAAATGACAAAACAAAATTAATGAATAAATAGAAAGATGTGTCATGCTGATAAACAGTTAACAATATAAGATGTTGAATCTTTCCAAACTATTCTGTGAGATAAATAGAATTTCTATCGAAATCTCAAAATCTCAAAATATCTTCTTGGGACTTAATAATGGGAATTAATAAGCTGATCCACTAAGCATATGGCAGAATAGAAGGTTAAGAATTACCAATATAAATTTGAAGAAGTGTTTGAGAAAACATATGCTCTCAGAAATCATGACCTACTGTCATCTGCAGCAGGGGTTGGAAAACTACAACGCATGGACCTGGGTCACCACTTGCTTTCATAAGGAAATACTGGAAAACAGCCATGCCTGCAAGCCTTTTTTTTTTTTTTTTTTGAGACGGAGTCTTGCTCTGCCACCCAGGCTGGAGTGCAGTGGCAAGATCTCTGCTCACTGCAAGCTCCGCCTCCCAGGTTCACCCCGTTCTCCTGTCTCAGCCTCAGGAGTGGCTGGGATTACAGGCGCCCGCCACCACACCCGGCTAAGTTTTTGTATTTTTAGTAGAGACGGAGTTTCACTGTGTTAACCAGGATGGTCTCGATCCCCTGACCTCGTGATCCACCCGCCTCGGCCTCCCAAAGTGCTGGGATTACAGGCATGAGCCACTGCGCCCTGCCTGCATTTTTTTACTCAGCATTTTTGGCTGTTTTTGTGCTTCAGTGGCAAAATGTAATAGTCGCAATGAAGACCATATGGCCTACAGAGCCTCAAACGTTTACTGTCTAGTGCTTTACAGAAAATGCTTGCTGACTCCTGATCTATAGTAACTAAAACTATTTAGTATTGACAGAAGAAAAGGTAAATAGACCAATAGAACAGAATAGAGAGTTAGGAAACATGGAGATTTTGTATATGGCATAGGAGGCCTTACACATCCGTAGAGAAAAGATGAACTCTGCCGTAAAAAAGTCTTGGAAAACAGGTCACTAGTAAGAAAAAATAATTCCAAATTAATAGAGTATAAAATTAAATTATCATTTCATGTCATTACAAAAGTAAATTGATTCTTAAAGTTTTTAAAGAACTGAAATCTCTTTACATTATGAAATGTCAAGCTGCAGCCTGGGGATAGATAATTAATAAATAGGTGAACATAACTGACTAATATCCAGTATAATAATACATTAATATCCAGATCATACAAGGAACTGACATACAACTATAAGAAAAAAAGATTGACAACCCATTTTGTTTTTCCTTACCATCTGCTGCCTGTTGACAAAAAGCTAAACGTATGAACAAGATTCTCAAAAGTGAAAATCCAAATTCCCTCAAAATATGTGAAATGATTATTCTCACAGGTAATTAAGGAAAAGCAAATGCAAACTACAATGGAATAGAATTTCATCTGCATGAGAATGATGGCAATATTTGTCATATTAAAATTGACATATTGTAGAAAGACATTTATCAGAAACTTTTAACTAGTTATAGTTAGTTTCAATTGAGAACGGACAAGGTAGTATAATGGAATTGGTAAAATACAGAGTTAGGATTACCCCTATATAGTTCAAAGTTGTTTCTTGGTTGTACATCTTAGGTGACCAAACTGGACTGTAATTTTTTCTAAATCGCCAAGTCAAGGAAATTTGTCATTCTTGGGGTGACTCCTATCTTAAAACTATAGAAATGTGACTGTCATTAACACTAGTCAGACAAGTTTCATCTTAGTTGTTCGCTACATCTTTCCCAGCCCATAAAAACCAAGCTGCAACACTGGATGTAGCACATAAGTTAAAAGCTACATCAGAAGGTTCTAACTTTTATCATCACTGTTACCAGCATCGTCATTGTTATCGTTATCTTCATCATCATCATTACCACCATTATACCTGACACTGCCACAACATCAGAACATCATGTACAGGTAAAGGGGATTCCACTGGGGAGAGTAAGTCTGCAAAGTTTAGCAAGTTGCCATTAAGTGTGTTCTGGTTTTTTGTTAATTGATTGCTTTTTATAATTCAGTTTTTATTTCTGGACACTGTCAAGAAACAAGCTATTATCTGAGGTCTACAGGCCCTTTGACATCTCTGGGAAAGTTTTCAAAAGTTAAAAAGAAAAATAATAATTCAGCAAAATTTCTTTTATAATCGCTCATAAAAACACTACCATTTTTGTTTTCTAGTAATGTAATTGAAATCAAATTTTCTAATATTAAAAGGTTTTCTTAGAAATAATGAAAAATATGAATGCCATTATAGATTTTGGACTAATGTACTTTCCAATATAGATTTTGAATTAGCAACCAGCAAACTGCAGGTTCTCAAAACTTCATAAATTTTCAAATGACTTCCTTTTGTAGACTCTCTTTTATTCAAAGTTCCAGGAGAAAGTGAAGATACAGGCCATTACCCGTTTGATCATTACACTTCTCTGCTCCTTATGCACAATTCTCACCCTAATGATTTAAAGTTTTCTATGGAAAAAGACTTATTTTTATAGAATTTGAAGAATTTTGCACCACAATTGTGCTTTAACACATTTCATTATATGAGATAATTCAGGTGCATCTAATTCAAATGGTCTATAAATGAAGTTCTAATAAATGAAAACTATATATTTTTTAATGCTTTGCTGTTTAACTCCTAAAGCAATGCCCAAAAGTGGTTTAAAGGAAATCTAACCTAAGAAGTGATATTTGGCATGGACTGTAAGGGTACAATTACAACAAGACTGATGTTTTAAAATTGTAAGTAATGTACTTACCATCATTTTGATTAACATGATTATTGCAAGTTGATTAAGGCAAATGGTTATGCCACAATGGCAATGAGCTTTCTTTTATTCTTTTCCCCTGTGATGGAGCTGGGTTCAAGCGATTCTTGTGTCTCAGCCTCCCGAGTAGCTGGGGTTCCAGGTGCTCGCCACCACGCCCAGCCAATTTTTGTATTTTTTGGTAGAAATAGGGTTTCACCATGTTGGCCAGGCTAGTCTCAAACCCCTGACCTCAAGTGATCCTCCTGCCTCGGCTTCCCAAAGTGCTGAGATTACAGGTATGAGTCACTGTGCGCAGCCAGCAATGAACTCTTACTTGAAGTAGATTCATTCTAAAAGTGAGGCAATCATAGTTTAATTAAGTACATGAAGTTGGTAAATTCATTGATGATTAATTTTTAACCTATTTTCTTTGTTAAATGAGGGATTCATCTTGTAATACAAATGCCTACCTTTAGAAAAAACTGTTGCTAAAAATTAATTTGGTAAATTAGAGTAAATTATTTCATGAATGGACTTTTTTCGATATTTAGAACACAATTTTAAAAAGTGCAGCTATTATTCAAAAATAATAATAAATTCCTAGAGGCTACATTTATTAGAGGAAGGGTTGAGTTAATCACAAACTTACTGTATTTTAGATATAAAATAATATTTTAAATTATTTTTGAGAAGAGAAAGCCATGTGGGGGGAAAAAGTCATATCAGAACTATAGTCAATAATATGTACTCTTCAGAAATTTTCAGAGCATCCAAAATGGATTTTTAGAGAAAAATGTCTTTTAAGCTGGATAAAGCAGTGATTATTCTGAAACCATTTCAGAACTTAGAATAATTATTTAGGCTACCTAATGTTTAGTCTCTTAGACTAATATGCATGTCTCAGAAAGCCTGAGCTACTAGACTGTTATAACTAGCTAATCCAAAACAAATTTAAGACCTTACTGTCACAGTGCACTTTTATATAGTCATTAAAAGAAACATGTTATCAAATATTAACAAAGTTATATAAATACTGTATTAAAAATGCTATGCCTGAGTAGGCTTTTTTCTCTGAGGCTGATAATAAACAACAGAATTCTGGTATGAAAAACTACATGAAATGTGTCTGAAAGAAGGAGTTTCTTTGAAGAGCTTTGACAAGTAATGTTGGTTCTGCAAAACACTAATTAACAAGTCATCAAAAGAGACAAAGAGGTATAAGGAAGAGGTAGGATTAAGAATGTAGAACAGGGGCCGGGCGCGGTGGCTCAAGCCTGTAATCCCAGCACTTTGGGAGGCCGAGACGGGTGGATCGCGAGGTCAGGAGATCGAGACCATCCTGGCTAACACGGCGAAACCCCGTCTCTACTAAAAAAATAGAAAAAACTAGCCGGGCGAGTTGGCGGGCGCCTGTAGTCCCAGCTACTCGGGAGGCTGAGGCAGGAGAATGGCGTAAACCCGGGAGGCGGAGCTTGCAGTGAGCTGAGATCCGGCCACTGCACTCCAGCCTGGGCGACTGCGAGACTCCGTCTCAAAAAAAAAAAAAAAAAAAAAAAAAAAAAAAAAAAAAAAGAATGTAGAACAGAGTGAAGAGGAAAGAAGTTTAGGTGGAGTTGCACAGTTGTATAAGGTAATGCTAAAAAAAACAGAAACAAAAATGTATCTACCTAAAAGTCAGTTGGTCCTGGATGGGAATGAGAATGAAAAGTTTCACATGTTCACAGGAAATATGTAATTCACCAAATATGTGTTTCCTGATTACAAACTCTTCTGTTTTGCAAGGTTTATTTAGAATGATACAGAATAGAGCTTGAAGAAGCAGCTGAGAATGTTTTGAATTTGAAATCATGAATGTTTATGTTACAGCCCTTCCTCCAATGGACAATTACATAACATAATCTCTCAAGATATGAAAAATAACTAGGGTTCAAACCTCATGTAGATTAAGCTTAGTGTGGCCATACAATGTAACTGTAACCATACACTGCTTTATCTGTATGATGCCGAACCACCATATTTTCTAATTCTCTTTCATCTAATTGATTGGTTTTGATGATAAAACAACTAACTGATCTATTAATTTATATTATGCAAGTAATTTACATTTGTTGTAGAAAATTATAGAAAATAGGCCAGGGGTGGTGGCTTATGCTTGTAATTCCAACACTTTGGGAGGCCAAGATGGGCAGATCGCTTGAGCTCAGCAGTTTGAGACTAGCCTGGGCAACATGGTGAGACCACCAACTCTATTAAAAAGATACAAAAAAATAGCTGGGTAGGGTGGTGCACCCCTGTGGTTCTAGATACTCAGGAGGCTGAGGTGGGAGGATCACTTGAACCCAGTGGGGTAGAGGTTTCAGTGAGCTGAGATTGTACTACTGCACTCCAGCATGGGTGACAGAGTGAGGCTCTGTCTCAAAAAAGAAAAAAAAAAAGAAAGAAAGAAAGAAAATAAAAAAAGAAAAATTAGAAAATATAGTTAAGTTAAAAGTAAACAAAAAATCTATAATTTTATTACATAGAGATTACTGCAGTTGACATCATGGTGTTTCCATCTGCATTTATCAAACCTATAATTAAAACTTGTTATATTATGTATTTAATTGTGTCTATAAGTCTTTATATGTCCCTGTGCATGATATGGCTGTAGTTTACAAAAATACAATCAGACTACAACTAATGTTTTGTAACCTGCTTCAGTTTTTTAAAAAAGCAAGTCAATTTCTCTTCGGCAACATGAGGACAGAAATCATGTCTATTTTGCTTATTGATATATTTCCAGTAGCTAACCTTGGCTCAATAATGATTTGTTAAGTGAATGAGCATTATGGTCTATCCTCTTTGAGGCCTTTGAGGTTTCTAGGTTTTCAAGTAGCATAAAGGACTAATGTATACATTACAATTCATGTACTATGAGTTGAAGGAGAGGCAGGTAGATTTTGATTGTTATTATCTGATTTGAACCAATTTTTTCCTCTTTCATAGGCACGGCATATCTTCCCAAAGATCTTGGTCACTGTGGACTATGATCTTTACTTTTCTTGGAGTGGCAGCAATCTTGGGAGTAACTATTGGTCTTCTTGTTCATTTTCTGGCAGTTGGTCAGTATAGATTATTTTCAATTTTCATCCTTGCTATAAATCTTTTAGTTTTAAAAATTGAAAAAAAAAACATGAACATTAAATTTCTTCTTGGGAGTTTTCTTATTTACTTACTATTTTATTTCAACACAGTTTATTATAACACAGAAGTTTATAAAATTTTTTGAATCAGAGGCCTCCTTGTAAATTATATCACCAACTATGGGGGTATGAGCAAGACAAATGTTCAATGATTTGATGTCAATATTCATTGTCATTAAAGGAGCTTATAGTAGGCTTGTAGTTGAATTGTTACATCCTGTAGTAAATACATCTCACACTTTAGAGATTCCTTCTCTTCTTGGCTCAATTCTGCTATTGGTTATTAAGATATGATGAATAAGTAGCAATGAAAAATCTACAGATCTACCAATGACTCTTTTAATAGTAGATAGTCAACCATGGTTGAATGGCTAAATGTTTGCACAAACATGGTTTTAGTTTTAAAACTTTTATTAACAGTAGACTCACAAAGCTTAGTTTCCAATTTATTTTTACCTTTCTGAAAAATAAGTCCTTAAACTTGTGTAGTTATTTAATATTTAAAAATAAACTTAACATCCATTGTTCCACTTTATCTTCCCAATAATCCTGTGAGCTAGAGATGATAGATTTTACTACTATCCTTATTTTCACATACAGTATACTGGGGCTCAGGAAAGTAAAGTGACTTGCTTGATATCACAAGCTTTTAAGTAGCATAGCTTGCTTAAAAGCTTAATATTAATATACTTAATAGTTTAAGTAATTATACTACTTTATCATAATTTTTCTGAGCTTTATATCTCTGAAATATGTAACCCTATACAATAATGCAATGTCGACAAATTTTGGCTGACTTAACAAAAATGACATTTTTTCTTTCAACCTGGCTTCTTTTCCTTGGTTTCTCCTCAGTCCTCTTAAGAATTGTCTTTCAGAAGGGTAATGGGTGCTCAGTCTCCTGTCTGCCATATCAATCTGTATCTTTCTGTCCTCTCTTTCCCTCTACTCATTAAAAAATAACATTCTTCACAAAATTTCCTTAAGGACAGTGCTCTGAGTTTTCAAAATCAAGCCCTTGTGAATAAATCCAGTTTTTCAATATACACTTTGCATCTTAACAGGTCCCCTTTCCTGGGGAAGCGGTGCCTTAATAGAAAGGAGTGGTGCAAAGGGGAACTACAGCACCCTGGCTGGAGCAGGAGGTGCATGGGACAAGAATTCACCCTTGAATGCCCCTACGTGGTCAACCACCTACTATTTCAGATATAAGGCTAGAGTAGCTTAAATTGCTTACAGCTGAATTACTTGAACTGCAGTCCTTGTGAAGTAAAAATGGACACAAACTCTGTGGTAAAGGTTGTTTGAAGTCAGTTTGAAAGATGGGTTTTTGCTCTAGGACTCTGGCTTAGGAACGAATATAATATTTGTTAATATTGAGAACAACTTAAGCTGGATAACAGATACTGTAATCTTTCATTTAAGTGGTATGAAATTAGCTGATTGGCAGCTATTGTAATCCCTCATTTAAGTAGTATGAAATTAGTTTCCCTCTCTAAATACATCTATTATTTCTCAATCAATTTTTTTTAAACTTTTGAGTTTCCACTTTTTCGATTAACTCAGAAATAAGTATTTCACAAAGATCATTATTCTAGAATGACTTTGGTTCATCTCTTTCTCAACCGTTTTACTTAACAATGCTATTTCCAAAAGATTATATACACATGTATAATCAATTTCATAATTCTTCAGATAGTTTATCTAATAGTTCCAAACCCTACCTTCTTCTCAGAATCAGCTGTTGAGTGCTTTTGAAGTAGTGTTTATTCCCTACGGCCTACCCTTAGATTAGCTCATTCAGCTGGACCAGGGCAGGACCTACCCATGCATGCCTTTTGGAAAGTCTGTAGTGATTCTGATACATAGGTGGTGTTACTATCTATTAGTGTAAGACAGTGTTTTAGAGAGGTAATAAAATAATGTCTATCTTAAGAAAAAAGACTTTATAAACTTTGAAATGGAGGGCAGTTTACCATGACAGATTACTGTTTCTGTGTCTGTAAAACTGAAAATCACTGACCACAGTATAGAATATAGAATAGACTTCCATTCAGTTTATCTAAATAATTATATTAGCTCAATCTGCCATATCAAAATCCACAGATTGGCTAGGTAAAACAACAGACATTTTTTCACAATCCTGGAGACTGGACTTTTAAGACCAATATGCTGGTTGGTTTCTGAGGAGACCTCTTTTCTGGCTTGCAAATAGCTGGATTCTTACTGTGCCTTCCTGTGGACTTTCCTCTGTGTGTATTTTGGGAGATGGCATGAAGTGAGTGAGTGAGAAAGAGAGAGGGAGAGAGAGCATGCGCGTGAGAGAGATGTGGTCTTTCTTTTCTTATTAGGTGCCTAGTCCTATTGGATTCATGTCTCAACCTTATGACGTCATTTAACCATAATTCCCCCTTAAAGATCATGTCTCCAAATACAGTTACATTGGTGTTTAGGGCTTCAACATATGAATTTTGGAGAGGATACAATTCAATCCATAATAATAATCAAGTGAAAATTAATTATAAAATGGCACCTTGAACTGATAGAATTCTCCAGTAAAACCATAACTGGAATCAGAAATCTAAACATAATGGTTTCTTGGAATCTGGGCATGATATATGAGACTTTTGACAAATTAATCTAAGTACTTGTAAATACCCTGGTTCAGCATTCTGGGTCTAACACAAGGTAAGCAGATTCTAATTATTTACTTTAGTTCATTTGGTGACAAACTTCACAGATGAAAATGATAAAATACTAGAAAGAAGAGGGTCTTAGAGTTTATTGTAATTTAGTTTTTGTTTGTTTTTGTTTTCTTGTTTTTTGGAGATGGAGTCTCACTCTATTGCCAAGACTGGAATGCAGTGGCATGATCTCAGCTAACTGCAACCTCCACCTCCCAGATTCAAGCGATTCTCCTGCCTCAGCCTCCCAAGTAGCTGGGACTATAGGCATGCACCAACACTCCCAGTTAATTTTTCTTTTCTTTTTTTTCTTTTTTAGTAGAGATGGGGTTTCACCAGGTTGGCTAGGCTGGTCTTGAACTCCTGACCTCAAGTAATCCTTCTGCCTCTGCCTCCAAAGTTCTGGGATTACAGTCGTGAACCACCGCACCAGGCTGCAATTTAGTTTTTGTGATTAATAAAGAAAATTCCAGTGGTTTAAATACACCAAGACAGCACAGCAGATTTGTGATGGGGCTGGAACTAGCTCCTCTAGCTTCATATGCATTTGTCTTTTCAGGAAACTTCTCAGACAGACTTTGGCATTGGGGCTTTTGTATGTACTGGTTACCATAAGGAAGAATATAGGAATCTATGGAAATATAGGAAACCAGTTTTTATTTTATTTTATTTTATTTTAAAGTTATTTCTAACTTATAGGGTAACAAATTATTTCAGCTCAGGAGATCATACTTTTCAGTCACTTAGCGACTACATGGTGTATGGTAAAGGTGGATCAAAAGCACAAGTGCTCTCAAAATACAGGAATGGCTAATTACTTAAACAAAACAGGTACTGTTTCATATTAGTTCCTGTTTTTTTTGAGATGGGGGTCTCACTCTGTCACTAAGTCCGGAGTGCAGTGGTGCAATCACAGCTCACTGTAGCCTTGAACTCCTGGGCTCAAGCAATTCTCCCACTTCAGCTTCCTCAGTAGCTTGACTACAGGCGTGTGCCACCATGCCCATAAATTTTTAAAAATTTTTATGGAGACAGGGTCTCACTATGTTGCCCAGGCTGGTCTTGAACTCCTGGACTCAAGCAATCTTCCCACCTTGACTTCAAAAAGTGCTAGGACTATAGGTATAATCCACCGCATCTGGGCAGTTCCTATTTTTAAAAGATTTGTCCTGTTTTAAATTGTGGTGACCTAATGTACCAGGTGAAACAGTTTATATTTGGGGAAAAGAAAAAATGGAGATATGAGACCTTGTGACACACAGCAAGCACCACCCATCATAAGCTGTAGAGAAATAAAAGGGCACCATGCTTTCACACTGTTGGTGGGAGAGTAAATTAGTTCAACCATTGTGGAAGACAGTGAGGTGATTCGTCAAGAATCTAGAACCAGAAATACCATTTGACCCAGCAATCCCATTATTGGGTATATACCCAAAGGATTATAAATCATTCTACTATAAAGACACATGCACCCTTATGTTTACTGCAGCACTGTTCACAATAGCAAAGACTTGGAACCAACCCAAATGCCCATCAATGATAGACTGGATAAAGAAAATATGGCACGTATACACCATGGAGTACTAGTCAGCCACAAAAAGGATGAGTCCATATCCTTTGCAGGGACATGGATGAAACTGGAAACCATCATTCTCAGCAAACTAACACAGGAACAGAAAATCAAACACCGCATGTTCTCACTCATAAGTGGGAATTGAACAATGAAAACACATGGACACAGGGAGGAGAACATCACACACCGGGGCCTGTCGGGAGGTGGGGGTCTAAGGGAGGGATAGCATTAGGATAAATACCTAATGTAGGTGACAGGTTGATGGGTGCAGCAAACCACCATGGCACGTGTAAACCTATGTGACAAATCTGTGTGTTCTGACATGTATCCCAGAACTTAAAGTATAATAATAATAATAATAATAATATAATAATGGCAATGGAGTCCTCCAGGAATAACATCAAGGAATAGAAATCAGGCCAGCAGGCAAAGGGCATGCAAAAGGGTGCAAGACAGTATATCATCTAGAAAGTGAAGGATGACTGATGCTTGTATGTTTCCTGTATTAAAATTGCTTAGAAAGATTAATTGAGTAACTGCTAGGCTGAGTTTAGACTATACATGTAAAAGATGTTTTATCTCTAGTGCATACTCAGGTGGATTGTTAGTGATTGTGGGCATTGCTGTTTTGAGAAGGGTGCTGAGGGTGTATCTGGACTTGGCAGGACAGTAATGTCTATTATCACATAAAGGGAAATGGGGGGGGTCATTGAATGAATTATATGGAGTTGCCATTTTTGGAATAAACTATTGTTCACTCTTCTCCTTTTATTTTTCTCCCTCCCTTGGATTATTTCTAAACTTGGGTTGAATGTTGAGGCAGAGGTATAAATGGTTAAGGCAGAGGTATAAATGGTTAAGGCAGAGGTATAAATGTTGAGGCAGAGGTATAAATGGTTGAGGCAGAGGTATAAATGGATTATTTCTAAAGCTGGGTTGAATGTTGAGGCAGAAGTATAAATTGCTTTAAAGTCACTTTCCACTTTAAAATTCTTTGAGGTTTTTTTTTTCTTAATTTTGCAGAGAAGACTTACTATTATCAAGGTGATTTTCATATTTCTGGAGTCACATACAATGACAATTGTGAAAACACAGCTTCACAAGCCAGCACAAATCTAAGCAAACATATTGAGACTAAGGTAAATCAGAGATTTTTAAAGTTAATTTTATTATAAATTTGATTGAAATATATATGGTGACTCTTTTTTCTCTTGTCAGATGTTAAATGCATTTCAAAATTCCAGTATATATAAGGAATATATCAAATCTGAGGTCATCAAACTTCTGTAAGTACAAGTTCATTCAAGATTTTATGAAAGGAAAGTAGGTGATATATCATACAACCTTGATTTTAGATAACAATAATACCAAAAAACAAACACAAAGAAAAACAGAAACAAAGGAAAGGAAAGAAAGGGAGCAATGAAGGAAACAGAAAAAAGAAAAAGAAAAAGAAAGATCAAGTTCTCCATGAATGAAAGTATCACTGTATCTAGCAAATTTCTGTTCCAGGCAAGAGTCGTTATATACAAATCTTTAATCTTCATACCTGAAAAAGAATTATAAGGTTATTGGTGGTGGTCAGTCCTAATTGACTGTTATGATGAAAGATAATTATAACTCCATGGAAAACAAATAATTCAACTGGTTTGTTTTTAGCCCATACCTTCCCTAAAAACATCCTATTTAGTTTCCTTAATGATTATCATTCTTGCAATGGCTGTGGAACAAAGACAATATTTTAAGATAACATTTGTCTAGACATACATATGAAGGATGCCTGAAGATAGTGGTGGTAGGGAGGGATGCAGGGAGGAGGGTATGGTGTATGGGGGAAGAGTAATGAGGGTAGAGCTCACTTGTAATTGGTTATTGTTAATATCTATTCTGGGGAATTCTGAACTCTCAAAACAAAACAAACAAAAAATCCAGCTGACCTAACCAACCTACTTATCTACAGACAAACAAAAACCTTCAAAGGCCCTATAGTTGATCATGATTATTTGAAAGTGAAATTATGGATTTTTAAAAAACATTCTGATTGATATGGTTTGGTTTGAAAGTCTTCCAAAATGAAGTAATCTCTTTTCCTGATTAATAAAAATAGTGTACTGAATATATAATTGAGATGTTCTTCATGCTTTAGAATTCTCTTTCTGAGCTTTCTCATTGCATAGATCTGTTGGGGGCAGACTGGTTATGTATTAAAAAGCCATGGGAAGAGGTTTAGCACTGGCTTCTAAACATATGCTGGAAATTGTGTTTTGAACGCTTCCCTGCCCTGCCTTTACTTTCTCATTGATCTCTTTCTCTAAAATGAAGTTGTTAGAGAAATTCTGTATGAGAGCACTGGTTTTTATTGTATTATAGTAAGACTTCATGCCAATCATTTCTTGGCCAGTATTCCGTTTCCTGTATGTGTTTGAAATATTCTGATTTTAGTTTGTGGTCTATATTTTCTTCCTTGAATAGTATGTCTGAACTAGACGTACTAGAAGATTTTTTAGGTATCTTTGCATTTTATACATGTTTAGATAGTATCTGTATATTTTTCTTTAATATATGTAAAGAAAATGTGATAATTAAAATGTGTGAAATTTAATGTGTTCACAAAACCTCTGAAAGATCAAGAAACAGTACATTAAAAAATTTATCTTGTTTCTAGGCCTAATGCCAATGGTTCAAATGTACAGTTACAGCTGAAATTCAAGTTTCCTCCAGCAGAGAGAGTTAGCATGAGGACTAAAATCAAGGCTATATTACATCAGATGTTGAAAAACAACATGGCAGCCTGGAACGCAGTTCCCGCTTCCATTAAACTCAAGGGTATTTGGCTTATTTCCATTATTTTCTATGACATAGGTTTTTTTCTGGATTTTTTTTTTTAAATTACTAAAAAGTGAACTAAGAGTTTTAGTAATTTGGGGAAAAAAAATATGCGTACCTAACTCCGTCACCCCTAGCAATGACTTGGTAGTGGAAAGGGCAGTAGTGCCAAGGAATCATTGTCTCAAGAATGATAGGAATGATAGGAATGATAGGAATGTAACATTGCAAGCATGGATGTAAGTTTGGAAGGGTTTGGCTATTATGCGTGGGAAAGGGGGTGAAGGGTTCTAACTGAAGTATCTTTTTTTTTTTTTTGAGATGGAGTCTTGCTCTGTTGCCCAGGCTGGAGTGCAATGGCACCATCTCGGCTCACGGCAACCTCTGCTTCCCAGGTTCAAGCAATTCTCTGCCCCAGTCTGGGACTACAGGCGTCCGCCACCATGCCTGGCTATTTTTTTTGTATTTTTGGTAGAGAGGGGGTTTTATCATGTTAGTCAGGCTGGTCTCAATCTCTTGACCTTGTGATCCGCCAGCCTTGGCCTCCCAGAGTGCTGGGATTACAGGCATGAGCCACGGAGCCCAGGCAAAGTATTTTTCTTTTCTTCTCCCTACTTTTGTCAGGATCTCATGACAGAAAGCAGATTTAGGGCTTTCTTGGTCTTCCAGTAAGGAGACTGCAGGAGTAAGAACAATGTTGGGGATGGGAGTTCTTACCGATTCTTGTGAGAAAACTGGAGTAATACCACTTTTAAAGAAAAAAAAAAGCTGTCTGGAAAATTCCCTAGAAAATAAGGGAAGAAAATGATAAGGTTTTGCCTCCTTACAGAAAGTGAAGTTTGTAAAGATCGTGAAAGTTCTGCAAAGGTCTTGAAACTGTCACTTGGATTGCTAAAAGGCCAGCTAGGTGATAAGCATGTGGTTTCAGTGTCCAGTTTCATGGTTCTTGCAGCCAGACTATTAATCCTAGCGTCCTTGAGGACTTGAAAGGCCAGCAACATCTGCCAGTTACTGCTCTTTTGCCACACGATAAAGATCCCGTTACCAGTGAACCACTAGTAAGAAGTGAACCTGAGGTATAACTTTTCAAAAAAGCAATAAAATTTTTCTGTGAGTAGCTTTTGGGAAAGAGGGATACATTGTTTACTCTCTTTCTGTGTCCCATATAGTCAGCATTTTCTGGTGTTTCTTTAGTTTCCTACTCGTCTCCTTCTCTCTGAAGTCTTTTACCAATAGGACAAAGATTTAAATTTAAGTTCTCAAAATTTCATGATTCATTCTTAGTAAGGAGATTTCCCTAAAAAGCAGGATAGGCCCAATGAAGTATAATTTTAATTGGGACATTTTTCCTTAAAATATACATAATTCTCAGCATTTCAGAGTAAAGAGAATTATCATGGGGAAGAAATCCCTGCCATGATCTCTTAAAAATATTTGTAAGGGTGCCAGCTTCTTACAGCACTGAATATTTTACTTCAATAATCATAAAACTGATTTTTGTTTTTTATTCCTTTTTCTCTTTTCCTAGGCTACCTAGCAGAGAGATGGAGAGATGGCTATAATACAACAAATAAGAGTCAGAGGGGCTGAAAATACCTGAACTACTCCAATAGTTAAATGTTGGACAATATTGGGTTAGGAAAGTTAGCATTTATGTTCTTAGGTTGAAGTCAATTGCTTGGTGGTATTTGGTCAATTTTATATTTTGTTTTGTTTTTCACTTTCAGAAATCAGCAAGGCTGCTTCTGAAATGCTTACCAACAATTGTAAGTTAAGGACTTTTTTTTATTATAAATTTGATGAACTCACAGGTATTTTCTCTTTATTTTTCCATTAAAAATATTTGAAATATATCACGTGGAAATCCCATAACACACTTTCCGAATTACTGGATATACCAGATATTGACTTAGAATTTCTCTTTGAAAAACATTGGTCTATTAATTTTAACATTTATTTAAACATATATAAAAAGTTAAATAAGAATTGATTCCAAGTAATAAAATTGTGAGTGAAAAGTATCATATTTATATATGTTAAAATGAGAAAGACTGAAGGAAATGACAATTTAGCATAAGAATAAAATATAAAACCTGGCTATATAAAATATATTTATTAAAGATAAAAACAGTTCTGCATCTTAAACATTATTATTATGTTTTGCTTTAGAGGTGGGATGTTGCTATGTTGTGTGGGCTGGAGTGCAATTCACAGGTGCAATTATAGTGGACTACAGCCTGGAACTCTTGGGCTCAAGTAATCCTCCTGCCTCAGCCTCCCAAGTAGCTGGGCCTAATGGGAGCACATCACTGTCTGGTTACACCTTTTAAATACATTCTCTTTAGAGTATCATGTTGTCCACAAGATACATTCATGCATTCATTCACTCCATGGATGTTCATGGAGTGTCTTTTGTTCACATGGTGTCTTACAGACAGCAGTGCATATACTATGCAAGATGTAGACACCAATGAAGCAAAGTCTCCACCTTCAAGAATCTGCTTAGAGACAAGAGTTATAACACATAGACACAACAAAAGATAGTGGTTGAAAGATGTTTGAGACTGGAAAAGAGGGTAAGTAAGAACCATTCAAACCAAGATAGAATACAGAACCAACACAGGAATATCTTGTAGGAAAGAAACATCATCAATGAGAAGATGTTGAATAATCACTGAAGGGTTTCAAGTAATTTTTAATGATATATTTTTTATAATGCATAATCAATGATACCTGCTCTTGTGTAAATTAATCCTTTCTCTAGGTTGTGGGAGACAACTAGCCAACAATATCATAACTGACAACAGAATTGTGAATGGAAAAAGTGCCCTGTTGGGGGCATGGCCATGGCAGGCCAGCATGCAATGGAAAGGCCATCACTACTGTGGAGCCTCCCTGATCAGCAGCAGGTGGCTATTATCTGCAGCTCACTGCTTTGTTAAGTAAGTTTAAACATTTGACTAAATGAAGGATGCTGGGTGCAAAACTATTTTGAATAGTATGTAGGGGTTAACTTAACGTGTCAGGGTTCACCAAGACCATATGAAATTTACAATCACATAGAACATTTAAGATCACCTGCATAATTAAAGAGCAGGAAAAGCGTTTAAATTAGGGAAAGGAGAGAAAAGTGAATGGAAATATTAACATTTTCCAAATAGGTACCTTGGCCTGACATTAAGTGCTTTACTTAACATCATTTCATTTAATCACAACATTCAAATCTGTATGGAAGGTATAGTTTAAACTATATGAAGACGACGAAACCAAGGCTCACTCAGGAAAGGTGACAAATCTTGGCTAAGATCACTCAGCTCTTTTGTTTGTTTGTTTGTTTGTTTGTTTGTTTTTAGACGGAGTCTCGCTCTGTCGCCCAGGCTGGAGTGCAGTGGCCGGATCTCAGCTCATTGCAAGCTCCGCCTCCCGGGTTCACGCCATTCTCCTGCCTCAGCCTCCCGAGTAGCTGGGACTACAGGTGCCTGCCACCTCGCCCGGCTAGTTTTTTGTATTTTTTTAGTAGAGACGGGGTTTCACCGTGTTAGCCAGGATGGTCTCGATCTCCTGACCTCGTGATCCGCCCGTCTCGGCCTCCCAAAGTGCTGGAATTACAGGCTTGAGCCACCGCGCCCGGCCTGTTTGTTTGTTTTTTGAGATGTAGTCTCACTCTGTTGCCCAGGCTGGAGTGCAATGGCGCGATCTCAGCTCACTGCAACCTTTGCCTCCTGGGTTCAAATGATTCTCCTGCCTCAGCCTCCCGAGTAGCTGGGATTACAGGCACGCATCACTGTGTCCAGCTAATTCTTGTATTTTTAGTAGAGATGGGGTTTTACCATGTTAGTCGGACTGGTCTTTTTTGTTTTGTTTTTGTTTTTTTTTTCAGTCAGACTGGTCTTGAACTCCTGACCTCGGGTGACCCGCCCGCCTCGGCCTCCCAAATTGCTGGGATTATAGGCATGAGCCACCATGCCCAGCCTAGCTCTTAAATAATAGAAATTGAATGTGAATTCAAGTATGTCTGACTCCAGTTACTAGGTGCTTCCTTGTCTTGCCATACAGAAATTTATAATCTAGTTGAAAAAATTTAAATGTCATATATTAAAAGTACAAGGCTGCATAGTGTTGTAAACATGACATGTATTACAAAGATAGTAAGTACTATGGAAATTTGAAGAAGAAAGACAGCATATCCATCTGATGTAAAATTTAACCTGGACCCAAAAATTGATTATATCCAAAGGAAGATAAATTGTTCTATGAAAAAGACATATGCACTTGTATGTACACCACCGCTGTATTTACAACAGCAAAAACATTAATTCAACCTAGATGTCCAGCAATGGTGAATGGATAAAGAAAATATGGGTAATATATACCATGGAATACTATGCAGCCATAAAAAAGAATAAAATCATGGACTTTACAGGAACATGGATGCAGTTGCAGGCTATTATCCTAACTAAGTGAATTAATGCTGGAACAGAAAATTAAATACCACAGTTCTCCCTTATAAGTGAGAGCTAAACATTGAGTACATATGGATACAAGGAAGGTAACAATAGACATTAGGGCCTACTTGAGGGTGGTAGAAGGGTGAGGGTCAAAAAAGTAGCTATTGAAACCGAGGGTATGTGGCAATAAGACTAATTTTGGGCCCCATCCACTTATGGGATTGAGGATGCTCATGTGATTCCTGACCAAATTAAATGTTCAGAAACTGTATGGAACTGAAGAAGCAGGGGAAAATATCAGTGACTCTACTTGAAAGGATCTGCAGAAAGCTGACAAGTCAGAGTCCTCAGCATTATTTTTATGTGACTGCAACATTTACAACAGCTCCATGTCAAAGATATTTTTCCAAATAGAATTTTAGTGGATTATAGTGTTGTTTGGAAACCTCATGCCTTAAATTTGTGAGATAATCACCACTACGAACACTGTTGTGACCCAGAAACCAAGTGTATTCTAATTACATTGTGTCCTCTAGGAAAAATAATTCAAAAGATTGGACTGTCAACTTTGGAATTGTAGTAAATAAACCATATATGACACGGAAAGTCCAAAACATTATTTTTCATGAAAATTATAGCAGTCCTGGGCTTCATGATGATATTGCCCTTGTGCAGCTTGCTGAAGAAGTTTCTTTTACGAAGTACATTCGCAAGATTTGTCTTCCTGAAGCCAAAATGAAGCTCTCAGAAAATGACAGTGTTGTCGTTACAGGATGGGGAACACTTTACATGAATGGTAAGTTTTTTTTATAAAATCATAATAGCTGCATGGGAATAACTATTTAATCAATCAATCATCCCCTCATGACATTAATCAATCAGTAAATGTACTGAAAAGAAAACCAAGTGGTAGGACAAAAAGCATGATGTCAAATTGTCTTCACTTCCTAAAACTTCTCTACGAATAGGAATTGGAAAAATTGAAATTATGTTAGGCAGCCAACAATTACAAACACCTGAAAGAGACTAATCTAACCTGGGACTGGCCTGACTCTTGGTGACCAAGAGAATCTGCTTTTTGCTATAGATATTCTTTGTCCCAGCAAAGTCTAAGATCTGTATAATATGCAGTACTTATTGCTTTTAGGTTCATTTCCAGTGATACTTCAAGAAGCCTTTTTGAAGATTATTGACAACAAAATTTGCAATGCCCCGTATGCATACTCTGGTTTTGTGACTGATACAATGTTATGTGCTGGATTTATGTCAGGAGAAGCTGATGCATGCCAGGTATGTCTAGTTACATTAACCAATTGTTTTCTTCCAAACAGTTAATCAAAGGCAAGTTTTTATCCACATAAAATATTTTTTTGTGTTAATGATATTGACATTGTAGCTTTGTATTTCAATACACTAAAATCTATTAATATGTTAATCCCATTTATGTACCAGACACTAGCCTACATGCTAGGGATGTGGAGGTGAACACACTCCTGCCCTTGTGAAGTTTCCAATCTAGGAATTCATACAAAGAATAATACTTAGAAGAAGTTTGCAAGATGAATTTTGTCCTACTTTCTGGGCAACCTGCAGACCTAGAATGTTGTCTTCTCTTTATCCAGAGATGCATCAGGAGTCTGGGCATGTGCCTATGCTACTCGTTCCTCGGAGGCTTCATCATAGAGACTTAAGCTCAGTGCACGCAGCTAAGTCACCTTCTCCATATTCAAGCTGCACTCATTATATAAGTCAAACTCTGGTTTGCTCAAGTCAACATTTGGCAGTTTTAGGCCATATACTCTGGTTTGTAGCTGTCTTGCGTTTAAAAAAAAATCCTAAGGGTTTCAGAGTTCTAAGCCCAAAGAGAGTGAATTGGTTTCAGTGCCCAGGAGGTATTGGCAACTCCATAGGAGAGGTAAAAGGAAATTGTTTGTTAAGACAAGAAACATTTTTTTCTTTTCTTCTTCTAGAATGATTCTGGTGGACCACTAGCTTACCCTGATTCCAGAAATATCTGGCATCTTGTTGGAATAGTAAGCTGGGGTGATGGATGTGGTAAAAAGAATAAGCCAGGTGTCTATACTCGAGTGACTTCTTATCACAATTGGATTATATCCAAGACTGGACTCTGAAAGAAAAGGAATTATACAAAGGAACATAAAGACAACTGCAGGCCATCCTTATTTATCTTTGGCTTCGGGATATTTTTATTTTGATTGTTGGTAAACTAACTGTTTTATTTATATAAAAATATAAATGTCTTTATTAATATCTTGTTATATCTAAAACACTGTCCTTGCATTTATTAATCTTTTAAATTAATGTAAGAGATAGGAAGAGGCTGTGTGTAGTGCCTTATGCCTATGATCATAGCACTTTGGGAGGCCAAGAGAGGTGGATTGCTTGAGCCCAGTAGTTTGAGGGCAGCCTGGGAAACATGACTAAATCCGTGTTCAAAACAATACAAAAATTAGCTAGGCATGGTGGCGTGCACCTGTAGTCCCAGCTATTCAGGAGGCTGAAGTGGGAGGATTGCTTGAGCCCAGCAGGTCGAGGCTGTGATGATTTGTGATTGCGCCACCACTGCACTCCAGCCTGGGCAACAGAGTGAGATCCTGTCTCAAAAAAAAAAAAAAAAAAGAAAGGAGAGAAGGAAATAAAGAAGGCTAATACATAATTTTTCTTAATAGCTGAGTTGTGATTCATTTTACTGTTATATTCAGAATTGACCTTGATTTGTTTTCCAGAATCAAAACAAAATAAAATATCAATTTTAAAAGTATGAGAACATATATAGGGGATTTATAAATGAGTTACTTTTTATTATATCAATTATAATTTCATTTTGTTAAACTGGAATATGTACGACAGTGTAAATTAATTTTTTACTTATATGTGAAATGATTCATGTATCTCATAAAATCATGCAATCTTGCAGTGAAGAAGGAGTGTCAGAGGTCCAACTAGACTGAGTCTTTCAATTTACAGCTCAAGAAACTGAAGACCAGAGAAGAGAAATGATTTGCTTAAAGTTGCTCTCCATCATCTGTGATAAATTGATAAATTTATCCTTACACAAATTTGTCCTCATTGAGTTTAGATCCAAAATTTGTCAAGAATTAAAGAATGACTTTTGAGTGGCAATTATTTATACAACATTTTCTTCATATTCATGTTTTGTCATTTGCTTTCTCTTGTAGTAAAATAATATGAGGTCATCAAGGGCGGAGAATTGTGTGGCATTTCCTTATAGTAAAAGTGCAATCATATGGATGGCTAACGTTGTAATCTCTACAAATTATTTACCTTATGTAATTTTCCAAATGTAAAAGTCACCAAAAACTTAAAGGCCATTAAAATAAACTAAAAAAATACTCCTTTCTTCAGTTGTTTGTAGAGTTACTTTTACTCTTTATTATAAAATATGGCTCAAATGACATGCATATTGACATCAAGCAAATCTATAACCAACTGTGACAAGATGGTTTCTTTCTCTCCTCACTTCTGTTTCAGGCCAGCCACACACATTTATTGAGTCCCTAGTGTGTTTCAGGAAATGTCAGGTATAGATACAATGTCTTCCTTCAAGGATACCGCATTTAGTGAATAAAGATAGGCACTAAACACATAAATAAGATAATTTTACATTATGATAAATGTTATAAAGGAAATTAAAAGCAATGTGATAGAAAATGATGGAGCAGATAAACTGTACTTTAGATTGGGAAGTCTGAGTGACATCTCTGAGGGGATAGCCGTTTGAGCTGTACCTAAAGGATGAAAAGCCAAAACGTAGAAAACATATGAAAGAAAAGATATCCAAAGGGAACAAGTATAAGATCCAGAGAGAGAGAGAAAAGTGAGATGGATATGTGGGGCAGAAAGAAGGCCAATGTGATTGAAACCCCATGGATAAATGAGAGATGGTAGGAAAGAAGATGGAAGAGGTAGCTGGGGGCCAAGTCAAGTACCACTTGGTAAGCCATGGTAAAGACATTGGATTTTCATTCTAACTGCAATGGGAGGCCCAGGAGTTTTCCAAGCAAAGGGAGTGAGATAATCTAATACACACTTTGAAAAGATTACTTAACTTTGATGAAGACAATGGGCTGGAGTGGGGGTGAAGAGCACAGAATGAGATGCAGGCAGACAGGTTAGAAAGCTACTGCAGCTGTCCTAGTAAGAAATGAACACATATTCACCCTTTTCCTTGGGCTAGGAATATACCTTGGTAGGATAACAGAAGACATCCTTTTATAGTGCAACTCAAAGTAGAACAAACTTTAATATTACTAAGAGGTCAAAGGTATTGCAGGCTGTGTAATGATTTCCTTGTCTTGAGGATAGTTAATTCAGAGGTCAGACGTTACAAACATTTAATTTATCCCCAACATCATGAGTTGAATCACAGTCTGTCCCTTGCTTCTTCCAGAGGGAAAACAAATGGAACTGAATGAGTAATAACCCAAATATGGAAGAGGAAAGTGATTGGAAGGAAAGGGTGGATGGGAATTTGAAGGAGAGTGGGAGATTGGTGGAGGAAGAGAAGTTGTGAGACTAAGGGGTCCATAAGAAAGAAATGAAGAGTGAAGGTTTCTCAAGATTGAGGCTCTCTGGTTGAACAAGGAGGGATATGATAGCATGAGCAGCCAATCTCCGGGCTTGGTGTAGGTAAAGAGCAGGTGGGGCAAATTATATAAGGTAAAGTAGTTATTATTCAGCCAAAGATGGATTCTTTATGGGGTGCAATAGCAGCCTTTACTTCAGTCTTAAGAACTTAGAATCTTCACATTCATATGGACTCTATGTGTGACGGATCAGCTAAAAGTAAGTGTTTTTTCTTTCTTTCTGGTAGTAATAGACTGCACCATCCTGGCCTTCTGATGTTAACAGCACATTGAGAAGTTCACACAAGCAAAGAATTAGAGGTCTGCCTTGAGAAATAAAACCAACAACACTAATCACAATGCATGAAAATTAAAATGCTAAATTGACAAAAGCGTCATTATTTGCATTACAAAATTAGTCACCATTTTATTAAAAAGTAAAAGATTTTCTTAAAATGCTTTTACTACTCATAAGTGGTATGGAAAAGAAACCAGAGATGAATGATTAAGGAGGTATCTTATGCTCCCCTCATCCCCCAGCTAAGCAGAACAAAACAAAACAAAATAAAACAAAAAACAACTTGGTCTAATTTAATTCTTTCTTCCTGTTTTTAAGTAGGGGAAGTTGAAGTCCATTTTGAAGGAATCCACTGAGCAAGAATTTGACAAAGAGCATACCATTACTGACTAGCGGGACCACAACTATTAGTAAATGTCCATATGTTCTTGAGAAACATAAAAATTTATGTGCTTGAAATATGAAACTCTTTGTGATATAAGATATGGATATAGTCTTGTGAACTATGAAGCATAAGCCAGATCTTTTCGTGAATGTAGTGCTAATTAAAATGGCATTTTTTTAAAGATTAAAAAAAATTAATGCCATATATGATAGCACAAAGTTGACAAGGTTGTTCCCTCCTTCTTGCAAAGCCTCCAATTAACCAACTAGTTTTGGCTTTAATAAGGAATTTTTGAAAGTGACTTCCTTGTTCAAGGATTGTGTCTACTGTAGAAACACCTCCAACTTATCAGTGCATGAGAACTCTTTTTTGACTCATAAGGCAGTATTTTGTTATGCAACACAGACTTTTCTATAAATGCATTCAAGGAATACTTTCACTGAAAAATAAATCCGAAAAGAAGAGACAAAGTGATAACAAGTATCTAAAAATGTTTTTAAGTTTATTTTTAAAAATTTGGTCTTAGAGGCAGAGTGCAGTGGCTCACGTCTGTAATTCCAGTACTTTGTGAGGCCCAGGCAGGCGGATCAGAGGTCAGGAGATCAAAACTATCCTGGCTAACACGGTGAAACACCGTCTCTACTAAAAAAAAATACAAAAAATTAGTCAGGTGTGGTGGCAGGCGCCTGTAGTCCCAGCCGCTTGGGAGACTGAGGCAGGAGAATGGTCTGAACCCCGGAGGTGGAGTTTGCAGTGAGCCAAGATCATGCCATTGCACTCCAACCTGGGGGACAGAGTGAGACTCCATCTCAAAAAAAAAAAATTTGGTCTTAGATATTGGTCTAATGGCTCAAAGCCTGCTAGAAGCTTTCCTCCATTGACTAGAATTTTTATTTTTATTTTTTGGCATACCCGCAAATATCTTCATGTTCTCCTCATTGAGCTTGTCATTTGCCATTTGTCATGACTTAAATACTGTGATCAGTCATGACATCTACACTCACTGCCCCTGCCCCTATCTCCCCATTCACTACCTAGCTCGGCAAAAGCACAAACATGGTTCAATCCAACTCTTCAACTTTTTAGTGCATGTACCATAGTTGTTGATTTTAGCTGGAGAAAAACACACATCATGCTGACTACTCTTTAAAATCATAGTCATAAACTTCAGCTAGATCCTTAATGCTCTCTGAAAATCCTTTTGCACTTCCTTAACCAAAACGCCCCCTTATTCTCCTAAATAACTCATTCACTTCTCTCCTGCTCTTAACTCCAACACTGTCTTTTTCTCCTCCTTACACTCACCAGATGATCATGCTCGTTATTTCACCAAGAAAACAAGAGGAACAAGATGAGAGTTTCTACTGGCACTTACCATAAAAATCTACAAATCTACTTGCTTCTCAAAGGGCAGTATAGGTAACTGAACTTGAGCTAAACAGCCTTTGTGCAAATGCTGGCTTTGCCATGTACAAGATGGGTGACTTTGGGCAAATTATTTGAAATCACTATGTCTCAGTTTCTTTGATGTGATATGGGGATAAGAATAATATCTGCTTTATGGTGTTGTTTTGGGGTATTCAAGGAGTTAAAAGTAATGTACTTAGAACACATAGCAAATGCAAGATAGATGTTAGCTGTTATTGCTGTCTATCCTCCTTTTTGTTACAGTGGATTAACTGTTTGTACACCACTCTAAGGCCAAACTCTGCCCTTGTGCTAAGAACCCATCTGTACTCACCTTCTCAAAGATATTATTTCTGTAACTGTTGCCCATCCCTGTTTATGTCATCAATTTTACCCTCTATACTGGATCATTTCCATAGACACAGTAACCTCTGCAATATCTTCCAGATAAAAACATACTTATTTTTTAATCCTACATCTTCACCTGCTATATTTCTTTGTGAAACTAGTTCAAAGTGCTGTCTTTTCTTCCTTTCCATTCATTCCCTCTCAAACTCACTCCAAATATTGACTTAGATGTTCCTCCAAAACTGCATTAGTCATGGTCACCAATGAGTTTCATGTTGCAACTCCAATGCTCAATTCCCAATTCTTCCTTTAATTAATCTATCAGTAATATTTAGCATTGTTGATCATTTTTTATGGGAACACTTTCTTTATCTGGCTTCCAGAAAAAAAAAATATTTTATGGCAATCTTTCTATGTCATTAGCAATTTCTTCTCAGTTTTTCTGCTGGATCTTCCACATCTTCCCCAACTTCAGACGTTGGACTGTCCCAGAGCTCAGGCTGATATCTCGCCTCTTCTCTACTTACACTCATACCCTGAGTGATCTTATCCAGTTCAATGGCTTTTTATTTTTTTTTTCTTTTTGAGACAGAGTTTCACTCTTGTTGCCTAGGCTGGAGTGCAATGGCGTGATCTTGGCTCTCTGCAATCTCCGTCTCCTGGGTTCAAGTGTTTCTCATGCCTCAGCCTCCTGAGTAGCTGAGATTACAGGTGCCCACCACCATGCCTGGCTAATTTTTTGTATTTTTTGTAGAGACAGGATTTTACCATGTTGGCCAGGCTGGTCTTGAACTCCTGACCTCAGGTGATCCACCCACCTCGGCCTCCCAAAGTGCTGGGATTAGAGGCATGAGCCACTACACATGCCTGTTCAATGGCTTTCAATGCCAACTCTATGCTTCCACTTCCAAGTGTTTTAATTGTAGCTCTAGAAGTCACTGTTTTGCCATCCTCCTGAACCTTCGGTGGCATATCTCTAAAATTTCCTCTTGGAAATCTAATGGGCAGTTTTTATTCGTATGTCAAAATAGAATTGTTCATCTTTTCTCAGTCTTCTACATTTCAAAAGCATGGACCTGAAATCATCATGAGTAACATATATTTGAGACATTATTTTTTGTTAATTTCATTATTGGATTTTGTATAGGATAGACTTAATATACAGCTGGACTGGGAAAACTCTATCCTTTTCTTTGGGAACACTTTTCTTTGGGAAAAAAGTTGCTTAGCTTTGACTCTTGGCCAAAATAAGTCCAGTGAGATTTATGTGAGGTTTAAAGTCTGAAGCTCTCCTAGCAACCTCTGGGCCATTTTGTTTTACAGACCCAAGATCCTGCTGAGAAATTCTGCCTTGAGTGTTCATGAAGTTAAGATTCATCACATTGATTTTGGTGGTTCAATCTGGAGACAAAATGTGCGTATGTGTGAGTAGGGACCACGGGGCATTTGCACCTGTATATCTCTTGGCTCTCCTAATACTTGCCTACACTCTCTCCCTTGCTGCTTTGCATTCTTTACTTATTTTTACATTTTGTATTGATATATAATAGTTTCTACATATTTTGGGAGTACATGTGGTATTTTGATACGTGTGTACAGTGTATAATTATCATATACTTTTAAATAAAAGTTTTATGTGAGTACTCTGTGTAGAGTTTTATAAGTCCTTTCAAAAATTCAAACTTGTAAAGTATTTGTAAATTTTAATAATTAAAGTGAAGCAATGATGTGCTGAATCTGGCTTGCAGTAATGTACAAGAACTGAGTGTTAAAACTTCAAGAATCATATAAGCCAGTAGTGAAACAGCGATAGTTAAAAATTAAAGGTAGTAAATACTCAAAATGCATGATGTCTTCATTATTTTAAATTTTGTTAGTATTCATGGTCTTGAGATTATTTGCATATGTTGTATCTATAAGATGGCGATATATAATAGAATGCTACTGCTCATCCTTGCCTAAATCCATAGTGATATCATGTATATAGCTTGAAATTGGCCATGGTGTATTTATACTGTGGAAATTGGCAAATGTTTTTAATTAGCTCCCACCCACTGGTATCAAGACCTTGTTGTTAGACACTAACCTCATACCACTGAATGTAATTATTTCTCATTTATATTTTTGAAAGAAATTTTCACCAGATGATGCAACTGGGGCACAAATTCTGTTCGATAACATTACAAACTAGCTTTTGGCCACTGTGCCAGATGTGTTGTTAAATGCCGTAAGTACTGCCTGCTACTGATGGTGGTGAGTAAAGTCTCTTATTGGTTTTTATTTTTCATAATTTCAATGCAAGAGAAAGTTTCAGAAGAATCTGTCTTTGAACCATTTCATGATGATATGTGTCAAGGGCATTTCAGACTTACAGTTTATAGTGATTAATGGGTTTCAAAATAACCCAATTATATTAGAATATGTTGTTGTCCTGCATAATTATTATGCTTTACTGTGAAAATTAAATAATTATATTACACTTTATTTTTAAAAATTATTTTATTTTACTTTATTTTATTTTTTGAGATGGAATTTTGCTTTTCTTGACCAGGCTGGAGTGCAATGGTGTAATCTCGGCTAATTGCAACCTCCACCCCCTGGGTTCAAGTGATTCCCCTGTCTCAGCCTCTTGAGTAGCTGGGATTACAGGTGTGTGCCAACATGCTCGGCTAATTTTATATTTTTAGTAGAGATGGGGTTTCACTATGATGGCCAGGCTGGTCTTGAACGCCTGACCTCAGGTGATCCACCTGCCTTGACTTCCCAAAGTGCTGGGATTACAGGCGTGAGTGAGCCACTGCACTTGGCCAGTATATTATACTTTCTTGCGTTGTTGCCTTAAAAATTAATTATCTTAATTTAAAATTTGTCACAATAGGCACTCATGGTTGAGAAAACAAAACTTTATTTTCACTAAATATAGGAATACATGTTATACAAGAATCCATTAAATAACCACCTCAGGTTTTATAAATTTAGATTTATGCTCTTTAAGTCAGATTTATCTCATCTGCTAAAGACACCATTCAATGAGACAGAAATCACTAATCAGAGTAATGAGAGAGCATTCCCACACTACCTTTCCCAGGCATTTGAATAAAAAAGAGAAGATTTTAAAAAATCAAACCAAGCCATCATCAGAGAAGGTAACTTAAGAGCCAGAGAGGTACTATGTTGTAAATTAATCTGGCACTTTTTTAAAAAGAAAATGTGGCATGCCATCTGAGTTGTTAGTCCTCCTACCTATCTTTAATGTACCAAAATGGCATTCTTCAAGAACAATCATCTTAATGATCATGGAGAATTAGTCTGGCAGCACTTCTATCTCCTGCTTAAAATCCTACTCCTCCCCTTACCTCCCTATGTTACCGGGCTAAGAGAATAAAACCCATATTCTTTACTATGACTTGCAAATCCATAAAAAGCTTGACTTACTCTTCCTATTCATTATTTAAAACAGTTCAGATGTAACTCCCACCAGGTAGTCTTTCCTTACATCCCCAGGATGGTGGCTCCAGGTTGCCCCAGGCTTACACCTGTCACTACACTTTCCACAGATGTAAAAATTATGCATCTGAATCTCCTACTAGACTGTGAGCCCCTCAAGAGCTCTTTTTCATCTCTGTGTTCCTGGACTGGTGGCTAGCTTCATGGAGGCAGTCATGGTGTGCAGCTGAACAAAAAAGAGAGGCACTGTCAGCATCTGGCTGCTACATGCTTCTTTTTCATGTCCCATCATGTCCTTGCATGTAGTCTATGTTTCAACCCAATTAGTTGGGATTTCTAGAACATGCTATTATGTGTCTTTCCAAGTGGTGTACTCCAAGTCTAGGAAGACCTTCTCTGACATTTTTTCCCCTGATATATTCTTACTATGCTTTAAAAACTAGCTCACACTTTTTGTGAGACTTTTTATCCACTGTATTCTCATAGATTGTGTGCCTATTGCTTTAAGACACCATCTCAGTCTGGAAAGTTTCACAAAGTCAACAAATACAGTTCATTTTTAGTTTATATTAATTTTGTCCTGACACCCCAAAAACTAAATTTTATTGCTAATTCTTTTTTCCCTACTCAGATCCATACACAATATAAGCTTTTATTTCAATTCAACAAGTATTCTAATTGTTTTTTAATTACATATGGAATATACGAATAAATTATGTTTGTGAAGAAAATGAATCCATTATAGATCAGGCTAATATTTTTTCCAATCATCATTTCCAATTCTGGTCTCTTTCCTTCTCTGAGGTAATTCTTATTTTGTGAATCCTTCCAGATATTTTCGGATATTTATTTATGTCTCTATAAACATGTACATGACTTTAAATACATTTATTAGCACCCATTAAAAATGTGCAATTTTATTTAGTGTTTCTTTTCTTTTTAGTGTTATTATATTGAATTATCTATTCACTTAGTAAAACAACTCTTGATTAGATTAAATAGTTCCATTTCCTGTAAAGAATTTCTAAAACAGAACTATTTCTTACTCTAAAACCTCCCTCCCTCTGTAAATCAATTTCTGCAAAAGCATGTGCAGAGTCTCAGTGAGAATTTTTGGATTAAGCGTGTTTCAAATGCGTAATGCTGTGGCAGAATAATTGTATCAAATGAAGACAACTTACATGTAGGTTATTTGTCAAAGACGTCTCTGTTAGATAGTTGGTTTTTCTGGGGAGGAGCTCTATGCCATGAAAGGATGGATGGAACTTGAGTCAGAACACCAACTCACCAATCTGTGGTGATGTTTAGAGGGTGGACCTCTCAGAAGATCAATCCAAGTAATATCTATTTTTTTTCTAAATATCCAACTCAAAGGGGATTTACATTTCTTCCTTTAAATCAGAGATCCATAGCTGTCATCACACTTGTTAAACAAGTTTCCTTTTATTTGTTTTTTGTTGTTTTACCCAGCCCTCAAAATCTCAACTATCACTGTGGTTAGCACATTTACCAGAGAAGAACTGATCACGACAAAAGAAGTGCAGAAGTTTTCTTTATCTTTATTTACTTGAACAGCCATTATATCAGCACATTATGTATAGGTAAGTGGAGATTTGCTTGCCTAAAATCCTGACATCAATAGAATTAACACTATCTCCCCAATATGACCCCCATCCAAAGATTGCGGTAAAATAGCTGAGTTTGGGTAAGAAAGTTGTAGTTTTTCCACAGCATTTTTGGTTTCCTGCATGGAGACAACCCTGTCACACTTGTGTTTGCAATTTATAGTTTTTTTGTAATGATTTGAAGAGTGCTTCAGAAAGGTGATGTGCAGCTAAACCTTCTGTGAATGAAAAATAATATGAATGTGTGACTATTGTAGAGAGCAGGTAGCGGAGGGAACATTTTCTTTTCTTATAAAACAAATGATAAATTGTTGTTGATAGTGATGAGGATTAGGATTTCCTTGTATTTGTTTCATAACTTTTGTTTTCTAAAGGCTTTCATGAATAATATATTGAATCTCACAGTATCATTGCTTCATAAGTATTCTCTGTTGAACCATATGTAAATCCACATATTTTACTTGTTAAATATTTATGAACCAGAATCTTACAATTATGTATTTACACATGCGTCTATTTTTAAAGTATCTAACTAGATAATTATCACAATAAGTGAACAGTGATCATCAATGGCAAAATTTTAAGAACATACTTTCAGCTCACAAGGAATTTTCATCTATATACATAAAATATAGCAAAGTTAACTGAATTTAACTTATAACACTTAATGTTTGGATAACTGTGAAATATAAGTGCATACCTTACATAAATAATTTTCTAAAATGTATATTTTAAGTCAATAGTTGAACCCTTTAAGATATGTGTGTGTCTGGGGCCTATCATGGGGAGGGGGGAGGAGGGAGGGATTGCTTTGGGGAGTTATACATGATATAAACGTTATGCACATGTACCCTAGAACTTAAAGTATAATAAAAAATAAAAAATAAAAAAATAAAAAAATAAAAAAATAAAAAAAAATAATAAAAAAAAGATATGTGTGTGTTTATATATATTCATAATATCAGTATTCATATGAAAATGTGATTTGACAGGGAACATTCACTGTGATAGAATATACTAAGAATTTTTCTTGAACTAAAGTGAAAAGGTTTTTGTTGTGTGATTATTTCTTTTTTATTAAGGATGTTATTTTATTCATAACCCTGATGTTTTCTTATTACCAGCATTCCTGATCTATCAATAAAAGAGTGATCAAACACATTTAAAAGTGGAAAAGAAACAGCATGATTGTTTTGTTTTGTTTTGCCTGCCAGGGAGTCATCACCTTTATGCTGAGTAGATATTGTTTCCTTCAAGGCATCTCCTCCTTTTCTTTCATCATGTTGACACTCGTGAGAAGTTCTAACCTGAACAATTTCAAAAGATTAAACCATTCTTTCGAATAAGTCCTTGTTACCTGGGAAAAACTCAAGCTTTAATTCAGGGATTAACTTCTCATAATGAGGCATTAATCTGATTACACAGCAGAACATGCAGGGATTTAGAAACATGGCTTACTTTGCATGTACAATTGAGAAGATCTTAGTGAACTTTGTGATTGCATGTGGGTGTCTGATGAATAGTTAAGAGAAAGAAAAAAAAATTACCAGAAGTGGAAATAAAGACTTCAAAACCACATTTTATCAATTTCTAATTTTTTCTTAGAGTTAGTCCTATTAAATAGAATGAGGAACATCTCAGAAGAAGGCAATGTTTTAGATTTTTGCAAAGGAAGTATTGAGAAATTTACATCCAGGAGTTTTCTTTTATGGCAAAATATAATTTATATTCTGTGTCCCCTCCGAGTAATTCCTTATGTGATTTTCCAGAAGAATTTGTTGTATAGAATACCAGAAATTGGCTAATAGCTGACATTCTTTCTGCTTGAGAAGTCTCTTTGCCATTTTTAGGCAGCTATTTAATCTATGCCATTGTCATGAAGTCTTTAGGTTACAAATTAAAGGTAGCTACAACCCAGAGAATCATTTGTGTTGTGACAAAAGATAATCAATATGGAAAAGGGGATAAGGAATGAAAATATTAACTCCAATAGCAATTCTAATGAAATAAAGTTGAAAATTAGGAAGTCATTTCAGTTTTTCACCTTTAATCCACAGTGTCTGGGTCAATTCTAAAACATCATATTTGATTACAATTTAATAAATTTAGGTTTTTTTGTTCTTATAGAATACAACTTCTGGAAACAAACTGTAGACATAAAATAAAAGATTTGCCCAAAATCTATGCAAATACCTGTTCTGAATTAAAAACTTAACAATAAAATGAGCCAAAATAAGAAATGTACAAATGTATCCTCAATTAAACAATGATTAAGGAAAAAAGTAATTAGTAAGAGTTCACAGAAGACAGAAAAGTGATTAGAGAACCAACCAGTGAGTAAGGAAGTTTTGGTGGAGCTGAATGCTTATGAGATGCACTAAGTATTGACACATCATTGAAAGATCAACAATATTTTAAATTTGACAATGAGGAAAAAAATGCTCATTATTTAAAGGCTTTTGAGAGATATTAAAGAATAGGACTGTGACATCCAGGAAGGGTACAAAAAAATTGAGATAAATTAGCCATCATTGGAATGAAAACAAATGTATGCCTTGGAAAAAGAAATACTAATTTTGTCTAATTTTTGATATAATAAGCCGTCTGACACACCGATCCAGTTTCACAGCCTTGATTCTCTCTTGTTTTTAGATAACCTCTAAATTTATACTTTCAAGTGTCAGTCCTCATTTAACTAAGAGTCTGACATCTCCAGTTGTTTCCTGAAAATTTCAATGCTCCTCAAACTCAAAATATGAAAAATTTACAATTTTTTTCTCCCCAAATTATCTCCTCTAGATTTCATTTCATTCTCCCCTTCCTCTTGAGGAAAATTTGTGTCATTAACATATCCTTATCCATTATCCATATAGGTAACTAATTACCAAGTTCTTGCATATATTTTACTCCTGTAAACTTTTTTGAATTTCTACTTTCTTTCTAATTATCATCATGCAGAATCCCATCACTCCAGTCCCATGGAATAGAATAGGCTCTTTCCTTGTTGATTTTCTTTTACTTTCTTCTTCCTTTCAACTATTACCATGCATATTACCTGCAATTTCATCTTCCTAAGCACTACAAGCCCTCATGTTAGTCATTCCACAAGATAAAGTCGAAACTCTTTTGACTAGCCCTGAAGGCTTTACATAACTTGGGTCCCTCTGATCTTTCCTCCAAAATGTAGTTGCCCTTGATCTCCCTTGCTTTTATTCATTCACTTATTCAAGAAAAATTACCTTTAATGCTAGGCACTGTGCAATATCGTGGATACAAAAAATAACAAATAATGATATGGTCCCAGATCACAGCATGCTTAAAACTAAAGGTAAAAAGACAGAAATGTAAACACAAAAAAATACTATGAATGTAGGACATAATATGGTTGACCACAGAAGATGACAATGAAAAGGATATGATAGAGTTGAGTGATAAAGTTTGAGTGGAAGCTCACAGGGTAGACTTGAGGTGAACATTTTAGGTGAAGGAACAGAGAGTACAAGGGCATAGAGACATGAGTCTTATGTGTCCATAGAGCTGTAAATGGTTTGAAATGTCTAGAACATAGGTTATTTGTTGGAGAGTGAGAAGAGATAGTGGAGGGGTTGGCCTAAGACAGGGACACATGCAGTTTATTTATAGAAACTTGAAGAAAAGAGAGTTTAGGGCACAGACGAAGAGAAGTTCAGAAATATGATGATGGAATTGTAAATATTCTTTAGTGATGCTTTCCATTTTCTCAGTGGAATACTATGGTTATCAACTAGGAGTGAGGATGAGTCAGATGGTGCTGGAGGTTTGAGGAGAAAAATGGTATGAAATCATTTTCTAGAAAAATGATAAAACATCAGTAGAGGATGGATTTTAAAAAAGATCTTATATTCCTGAAAGCATCAACTCAATTTGTTTTTTCTATGATCCAATGTATCATACACAGTGCACTCAGATACTATTTTTAACCTGAAAAAATATCTGAAAAAAAGTTGACAACATGCCTTCGTAGATTAAAGTCTTTCTGTATTTTACCATAAAGATAGTGCATAATGTAGTGAGAATCTGCATCACCAGGATTATTAAAGTGCAATTTTCCAGGCCCTACTAGGAATTCTATTTCACTTGATCTGGAATAAGATTCCACAATCTGCAGTTTAATCACCTTGGGTGATTCTGATTAAGGTCACTCTCCAATTGCACTTGAAAGAGTCTCAATACAGAAGTCAAAATCTCAACACCCTTGTGCAAGAGTAATTCTTGCTCCTACTTCTCTGTTGGCGTCAGGCAGAGTTTTCTAGGAAAACAGAACCAATAGAAGATACAGATATAGATACACACATATATACAAACATACACATACAGGTTTATTTTAAGGAATTCGTTCACACAACTGTGTGATTTGAAAGTCTGAAATCCATAGAACAAGCTGCCAGGCTGGAACTCAGGAAGGATTTTTATGTTATCATCTCAAGGCAGATTTTTTTCTTCTCCCAGAAACCTTCATTTTTGCTCTTAAGGTCTTCAACTGATTGGATGAGGTTCACCCACATTATCAAAGGTAACCTCCTTTACTTAAAGTCAATTGATTATAAATGTGATTACAGCAATGGAATACCTTCACAGCAACATCTAAAGTAGTGTTTGACCAAACATCTCAGCACCACAGCCTAGCCAAAGTTAACACATAAAATTAGCCATCATACTCTCCAATGTCACCTTTGAATGATTCATGACTCACAGTTTGCCATAACGAAATTGAATTGCTGGTCTTTCTTTAAGCATTGCATGTTGTTCCCTCTTCCTAGATGTCTTCCTATGCCATTTTGTCTAGAAAACTCCCACAGATCCTTATTTCAACTTAGATTGAGGCTCTCAATACCAACTTTTGCCTAAACAAGACATAGTGAAAATACCTGATAGATTCACCACGACATGCTTTTCTACAAAAGAGTTCTTTGAAAGAGAGTAATAAATAAGCTAATAAGATAGGTGGACAGTTCTCTAACACAGTACAGCACTTCATATTTGTGCATGTTCTTTGTATAAAATAAAGACATAATAAATAATATAGGATCATGATCATACTTTAAAAGATTAATATGGGCTTAGACATAAAGAACTTCTGAGACATCTCCCTTCCCTTCCACATCCCTCTGACCTGACAAGATCTTCACTTACTGATACTCTGTTTCTAATCCTTGATCATGGGAGGGAGCAAGGTGCCAAGTATGGATAACTTGTAACCAACCACTGTACTCCTAAATGTAACCTCATAACAGATTTAGAGGTTCAATCAAAAGCTTTAAGAGAAACTAGTTATTTATTTATTTATTTATTTATTTATTTATTTATTTGAGATGGAGTCTAGCTCTGTCGCCCAGGCTGGAGTACAGTGGCCAGATCTCAGCTCACTGCAAGCTCCGCCTCCCGGGTTTACGCCATTCTCCTGCCTCAGCCTCCGGAGTAGCTGGGACTACAGGTGCCCCGCCACCTCGCCCGGTTAGTAGAGACAAGGTTTCACCGTGTTAGCCAGGATAGTCTCGATCTCCTGACCTTGTGATCCACCTGTCTCGGCCTCCCAAAGTGCTGGGATTAAAGGCTTGAGCCACCGCGCCCGGCCGAGAAACTAATTATTTTTAATCTTTATCTCTTCCTCTCACTCTTCCTCCCTCCCTCCCACTCTCCCTTTCTCCTCCTTTTTAAAATGTCTTTTGTTACTATTGTGTCTAAATTGTAGAGTTTCTAGGGGCAAGCAGGAGACAAGAAATACAGATTTAAAATGACTGTGGTTTTTCTAGTAGAGCCTTCAGATTCCTATCATCCTTTATTTGCAGACCAGTCATGGCTTCCCGTACATCCGTGTCACTATGGATGATTGCCCTTCTTGTGTTTGGAGTGTTGGTAATCTTTGGAATAACTAATAGTCTCCTGGTTCATTTTCTGGCAGTAGGTTGGTAAATAATACAGTTTATTTATTTCATTTTATTGTAATCTTTATTTCAATATCTACAAAAGATAAAAAAATTTGAAACAGCGAATTATCTCCCTTTAAAATGGCACCAGGATCCACAAATTACAGAAATAAGCATTGTTAACATTTGTCAAACACTGTATTGCAGACATCTTTTTTACTATACACAGGTAAAAGAATGGACATTCATACACAGACGTGAATGCACAGATAGGAAGACTTTGGAAAACATAAGAAAAGTTAGAGTCATTTTTTAAAAATGCTATGTGTTAACTTTAGATATTATATCATTTATATCCTACTATGAAAGACAAGAAAATCATGTATTTGTACTTTTCATTTTCCTCCTACACTTCTCAGTAGTTTGTTAGCAATGTTATTCTTATTACATTGTGAACATTTGTAACACTCTGTTCTGGTCTGTAATAAATGTTACTACAGTTGTTTGGTTTCGAATATATATTTAGATGGAGCATATACTCACCATCAACTCTTCCTTCGTGGTATTGCTATGCTGGGTGTTGTTTTTCTTCCTCCATAGTTGGATATACTCATAAATAATCACATAGTTACTCAGAGTTTTTTTATGCAAACACAGGCCCTCCTTCACTATCCCTATTTTCCACTTCTCAGACACAACCACTTTCAACTCTCTGCTTCTTAATATTGCTGTATTCTAATTTTTCAATTGTTGGCATCATCTGTTCACTTTCTACTATGGAAGAATGAAGATTCTGTACCCATTCATACTCTGGCAACATAGCAGTCAATTTGGGATTTCCCTTTAGCAGCATTTACCTTCAACTACCTGTTGAGTCTGACACCCTAATACCTGAATTCCATATTTCTTTTTATTACTGTATTCACTCAGTTGTAGTGGACTATATGCTCCAGGAGCTTTCTGGGAAAGGGTTATGATGGGAAGTGTACATTTTTGACAACTTGTGTGCCTGAAAATGTCTTAAATCTACCCTTTACCTTAATTAATAATATCGAATTCTAAGTTGAAAGCAATTTTTCCTCTTCATTTTGATGCTGATGCTCTGTTGTCTTATTGCCTTCAAAGTTCCTGTCAAGAAGTCTGATTGTGTCTGGAATTGATGGGTTCTTGGTCTCGCTGACTTCAAGAAGCCGCGGATCCTCACGGTGAGTGTTACAGTTCTTAAAGAAGGTATGTCTGGAGTTTGTTCCTTCAGATATTCAGATGTGTCTGGAACTTCTTCCTTCTGGTGGGTTCGTGGTCTCGCTGACAGTGAAGCTGCAGACCTTCGCAGTGAGTGTTACAGCTCATAAAGGTGGCCTGGACCCAAAGAGTGAGTGGCAGCAAGATTTATTGTAAAGAGCAAAAGAACAAAGCTTCCACAGTGGGGAAGGGGTCCGGCAGGTTGCCGCTGGCTCAGGCAGCCAGCTTTTATTCCCTTATCTGACCCCTCCCACATCCTACTGTTTGGTCCATTTTACAGAGAGCTGATTTGTCCATTTTACAGAGAGCTGATTGGTCCATTTTGACAGGGTGCTGATTGGTGCGTTTACAATCCCTGAGCTAGACACAGAGTGCTGATTGGTGCGTTTACAATCATCTAGCTAGACATAAAAGTTCTCCAAGTCCCCACTAGATTAGCCAGACACAGAGCACTGATTGGTGCATCTATAAACCTTGAGCTAGACACAGAGTGCTGATTGGTGTGTTTACAAACCTTGAACTAGACACAGAGAGTGCTGATTGGTGCATTTACAATCCCCTAGCTAGACATAAAAGTTCTTCAAGTTCCCCACCCCCCGCCCCCCGCCCCCCTTCCTCTTCCCCATTCAGGAGCCCAGTTGGCTTCCCCTAGTGGATCCCGCACCAGGGCCTCCAGTGGAGCTGTCCACCAGTCCCGCTCCACACCTGCAGTCCTCAGTCCTTGGGTGGTCGATGGGACTGGGGCCATGCAGCAGGGGGCGGTGCCTGTCGGGGAGGCTTGGGCAGCAGGGGAGCCCACTGTGGGGGAGCTCGGGCATAGTGGGCTGCAGGTCCTAAACCCTGTCCCGCAGGGAAGTGGCTGAGGCCCAGCAAGAATTTGAGTACAGTGTGGGCAGGCCGACAGTGCTGGGGGACCTGGCGCCCTCTTCACAGCTGCTGGCCCAGGTGCTAAGTCTCTGACTGCTCGGGGTTGGCAGTGCCGGCTGGCCACTCCGAGTGTGGGGCACGTTGAGCCCATGCCCACCTGGAGCTCACGCTGGCCTGCAAGTGCCATGTGCAGCTCCGGTTCCCACCTGCACCTCTCCCCTAACACCACCCCGCAAACAGAGGGAGCCGGCTCCCGCCTCAGTCAGCCCAGGGAGGTGCTCCCACAGTGCAGCAATGGGGTGAAGGGCTCCTCAAGCGCAGCCAGAGAGGACACCGAGGCTGAGGTGGCACTGAGAGTGAGCGAGGGCTGCTAGCACCTTGTCGTCTGTCATGCTGACATTTTGATTCTAGAATTTTTGAGGGAAACCTCTTCTACCCCTGTCCATCATGTTCTGAAACCTCATTGGATTTTTATTCTTTGTCCACAGTATTTTGAAATTTCATGGTAATGTGACAGAGTGGAGATCTTATTTTCATCTATTGTGCTGACATTTAGTGGGCTATGACAATCTGAAAATTCATTATACTTCAATTCCTGGAAATTTTCTTGGATTACGTCTTTGTTGATTTCCTGTCCTTCATACTCTGTTTCTGAAGCTCCTGTTATTTTGACAGTGAGACTCCTAAATATGACATCTACTTTTTTTAAATCTTTTCCTTTATATTTTTCATTTCTTCATCTTTTTTAAAAAAAATTACTTTCTTGGCTGGGTGCGGTGGCTCATGCCTGTAATCCCAGCACTTTTGGAGGTCAAGGGGGGCGGATCACAAGGTCAGGAGATTGAAACTATCCTGGCCAACATGATGAGACCCCATCTCTACTAAAAATACAAAAATTAGCTGGGCATGGTGGTGTGTGCCTGTAGTCCCAGCTACTTGGGAGGCTGAGGCAGGAGAGTCACTTGAACCCAGGAGGCGGAGGTTCCAGTGAGCTAAGATCGCACTGCTGCACTCCAGACTGGCAACAGAGTGAGACTCAGTCTCAAAAAAAAAAAAAAAAAAAAAAAAAAAATCACTTTCTTGATTTTCTCAAGTTTACTTTGTAAACTTTCTATTTATTTCTTATTTCTGTTATGATATATTTAAATTCTGAGATACTTTTCTAATTATCTAAATGTTCCTTTATATAACATCTTGATCTTATTTCTTACAAACACTTTCTCTGAGAATAATAATGTTTAAATTATTTTTTTGCCTGAATAGTCTTTTTCTTTCAAAGTTTTCTTTGGTTATTTCAGTCATATTTCCTATTACATACTTTTCTCAAATATATATTGATCCTTTGGTGTCTGCAAATTTTCAAAATTGGGGATCAAAGACCTGACTGAAGGAAGTGCCTATTGGTGATGGTTTTTATTACAGATGTTCTATCTGGTCAGATTTTTTTGTTGAGAGAACCTAAATTACCAGTATATTTAAGTATTTTCTTTTGGATTGGTCAGAATTCTTAGATAGGGGAAAATTCCTCCCTTGTTCTGCATGCATATAATATTTGCTGCTATCTTTCTGTAGTCAAGTTGGGAAGAGTCCAGCGTAGATGTTTGGGTGTGGTGCACCTGACCTCAACTGTTTCAGTCTCCATGGTCTGAAAACCTTAGCAGTTGGGGAAGACACCGGGAGCTAGTTATTTCAATCAATTTTTCTGGTTTTAATTTCATTTCTTCTATTGCTACTTCCATGAGTGCCTGGTACCATTTAAGCTGCTCTTTTAAGACAGCACATGCCTTTACTTTTCCCACTACAATATAAGGTTTTAGGTTTCTTAGTCTGTTAGGCGAATTACCACTCACCTGCTTCCAGCTTTCATAATGCTGTTGTTGCCTCCTCTCCCATTATCATTGTCTTTGTGGGTTAACTTCTTTAAAACCCCAAACCACACACTTTTCCTACCATTTTAGTGGAATTTGGGGAAGAAGCATGTATAGATGCATTTATTAAATTTATCATTTTTAAGTGAATGTTCTTGATTCTTGAGTTTCTTATTATGACTAATCTCTAGTTGGTTATCAGTCTTCTTGAAGTCATTCCTTTAAGATTTTGAGCTGTTGAAATTCCTGAGATTTTACATGCATAACAATATATAAGCAAAAAACATTTTTAATATTATCTTTTCCTTAGAACTTTGTAAACTATTCTCACTGTATTTTTGTCAATTTAGTGTTGTCAAAGAAAAGATCCTGACCATTTCCTATTTGTAAATATAAATTAAATGAGTTTTTGTTGTTTTTTTTCTGCCAAATCATCACAAGATTATTTATGCTATAGATTCATCAAATCCAGTCAGTCTTAGTATTGTGTTCATCCTTTAATTTTTCTTTGAACAAATGGGCCCTTTAAAGCTACAGATTTAAACATCTTTGTTGAGTTCTTTTTTTCAGAGCTTCCAATTATGCATTTGTTGGACCTCCTTTTCCTTTCATGTTGTTTATTCCTTCAATAATTTTAGTTTCTCTTTTCAATTTTATTTTATTTGTTTTGCTCAAGCCTGTCCTCATGTTACAAGATATTAAAAAATCTATACCTGTTCTTCTCAATGTGGCTTTTATCTCTGATAGTCTTATTTTCCTCTTCCATTCCTTTACTAAATTCTGCAGCTTACTTGTCTTCTTCACCAAATGGTTGTACATTGTTTAGTTCTTCTGTATACTGCATCTTTGAGACTATTGGAATTAGCTGTTAACACATTTTTGTTCCCTTGGTAATTCCTCTTCTAGTTTTTAAAAATATTTTTTCTTCCTTTTGGCTTTTTTTCCTCCGAGATTTACAAAGTTCCCTACTGCATTATTTGTAACTATTATTTACTCTTTGGGGTTTGGGATAGATATTTTCTAAAGAATACTGTAAGAAGTGGGCCTAGAGGGTAGATTATAGGCTGAGGGAGTGTTTTCTTTCTTTTCAATCGACACATAGTAATTGTATGTATTTGTAAGGTTTAGCAGGATAGATATATGTATACGATATGTAATGATCAAGTCAGGGTAATTAGCGTATTCATTACCTCAAACATTATCTGTTTATTTTTGTTGGGAACATTTGAAATTTTTTCTTCCAGCTATTTGAAAATATATAATAAATTATTGTTAAATATAGCCATCCTACAATGCTTTAGAAGAAAAGAAATTATTCTTCTTACCTAACAGTAATTTTGTATCTGTTAACACACCTCTTCTTATTTGCCTTCTCCTACACTTTCCAGCTTCTGGTAACCACTATACTATTCTCTATATCTATGAGATCAAAGTTTTTAGCTTCTACATGTAAGTGTGAACACATAGTATTTATCTTTCTGTGCCTGCTTGGCTTATTTCATTTAAAGTACCCCATTCATGTTGCTGAAAATGACAGGATTTCATTTTTTTAAAATGACAGAATAGTATCTCATGATGTATTTATGCTACATTTTCTTTATCTATTCATCTGTTGATGGACACTTAGGGCTATTGTGAATAGTGCTGCAATAAACATGAGAGCAAAGATTTCTTTTGGATAAACTAATTTTCTTTTCTTTGGATATGTATATACTCAGTAGTAAGATTGCTAGACAATATGGTAGTTCTATTTCTAGCTTTTTGGGAAACTTCATACTGTTTTCCATAATGGCTGTATTAATTAAAAATCTCTACCAACGTTGTGTAAGAGCTCCCTTTTCTCCACATCCTTGCCAGCATTTGTTATTTTTCGTCTTTTTTTCATAGCCATTCTAACTGGAATAAGGTTATATTTCATTGTGGTTTTGATATGCATTTCCCTGATGGTTAATGATGTTGAGCATTTTATTTTATTTTATTTTATTTCATTTATTTATTTATTTATTTTTGAGACAGAGTTTTGCTCTTTCCCCCAGGCTGGAGTGAAGTGGCACGATCTTGGCTCACTGCAACCTCCGACCCCCAGATTCAAGTGATTCTCCTGCCTCAGCTTCCTGTGTAGCTGGGATTATAAGCACCCATCATCACGCCCGGCTAATTTTTGTATTCAGTAGAGACGGGGTTTCACCATGTTGGTCAGGTTGGTCTCAAACTCCTGACCTCAGGTAATCCACCTGCCTTGGCCTCCCAAAGTGTGAGGATCACAGGTGTGAGCCACCACACATGGTCAAGCATTTTAAAAAATAGACCTGACGTCCCTTTGTTTGTCTTGTTTTGAAAAATGTCTATTCAGATCAGCTGCCTATTTTTAATTGGATTTCTTTTTCTGTTGAGTTCCTCGTATATTCCAGATATTAAATATTAATCCCTTGTTGGATGAATAGTTTCCTTCTATTCTTCAGGTTGTGTGTTTACTCTATTGATAGTTTCCTTTGTTGTGCAGTTTTTTAGTTTGATATAATCCCATTCGTCTATTTTTGTTTTTAATTACCTGTGCTTTTGAAGTCTTATTAATAAAACATTTGCCCAGACTAGTGTCTTAGGGCATTTTTTCTATGTTTTCCTCCAGTAATTTTACAGTTCTGTGCCATACATTTAAGTCTGTAAGTCACCCTGATTTGATTTTTGTATATGATGTAAGAGAGGGGTCTAGTGTCATTCTTCTGTTTGTGAATATCCAGTTTCCCCAGCACCATTTATTGAAAAGATTGTCCTTTTGCCAATGTATGCTCTTGTTGCTTTTGTCAAAAATCAGATGACTGTAAATATATACCATACTATTTTTGTCACTGCAGCTTTGTTGAAGTATATGTTGTGTATGTTGAAGTCAGATAGTACAATGCCTCCAGCTTTGTTCTTTTTGCTCAGGATTTCTTTGGCTATTTGGGGTCTTTTGTGGTTCCATAACAATTTTAGGATTGTTTTTTCTATTTCTGTTGAAAAAGTCAATGGTTAAAAAAAGTCGTTGGTATTTTGGTAGGAGTTGCATTGAATCTGTAGATTGCTATGGGTAGTCATTTTAGCAATATTAATTATTCCATTCCATGAACATGTGATGTCTTTTAATTTTTTTGAGTGTCTTCTATTTCTTTCCTCAGAGTTTTGTAGTTGTCTTTATAGAGATCTTTCACTTCCTTGGTTAAATTCGTTTGTAGGTTCTCTTTTTCTGTAGCTATTGTAATTGGTATTGTTTTCTTGATTTCTTTTTCAACCAGTTTGTTATTGATGTGTAAAAAGTCTACTGATTTTTATATGTTGAATTTTAATCTTGAAACTTAGTTCATTCATTAGTTCTAAGAATGTTTTGGTTGTGTCTTTAGGTTTTTTTTTAAGTATAAGATTATGTCACCTGTCAACAGGGACAATTTAACTTTCTCCTTTCTAATTATGGATTTTTGTTTTCCCTTATTGCTCTGTCTCGGACTTCTAGGCTGAAGGAATCTGCAGTTTATATCTTCGTCTATTATCTCAAACATTCTTTTATCTCACTGTTGTTTTCTCTAACCCCAGGGTCCGTTTACTTTCATTTTTTAAGAGTTAAGAAGCTGGGATGGCCCTGAAGAAATCTCTCTAATTATGATATAATAATTTATGATGTCCCTTATTTCTTTTCCCCAGCTTACTTTCAGCAAGTTGCCTTAGCGGGAAGATTGGATCATATACAATAAAAATGTCACAATTGTATGATTTCACTTTTATTATTACTTTTGCCATTGTGCAGTGTTAAAATAGGCCTTTACAGAAATCTTCCTGTCTTTTTATAGGCTCTGAAGTCTTTTTTTTTGGTTTCTTTTTTTTATTTTAGGGATAGACTCTTGCTCTGTTGCCCAGGCTGGCATGAGCCACTGCGTCTGGCCAGCTCTCAAGTCTTAATACTCAATCATTGAGAACTTTTAGAAAAATGTACATCTAGCTTAATTTGTGAGATGTATCGCTGATGTACATAATCTCTCACGTCAGTGTGTATTTCACAGTTTGGAGCATGTTTGCTTCACATTTTAAAATTTGAAGTTGTAACTTATAGCTTCATTGTTTGTTTCCTTAGAATGGAGCCCACGGTTCTTATCTTTTGTTCTTTTTCTGGGCTTAGGGGTGTGAAAATGTAAAAGTGACTTTGCTCTATCGTCTTTAGATAGAAGTCCTCTCATAATTTTTGCTTAAACCTTGATATTGCATCCAGAGCACTCAGGAAAAAAATGTATATGTGTATGTGTGTGTTTTAGGTTTTCTTTCCAGAATACGTTTTAATATAATTAAATATGCCTAATTATAGGTTGTAAATAGTTAAGTTATGGAAAAGTTGTAGAATGATTTCCTTTCTTTTCTGCTCTATTATCCATCTTTCTCAATTCATACTGGCATTTAAACTACTTACTTAGATGGAAATGTTAATCATATGGCACAAGTATGCCTTGTAGACATTCCATTCCTAGAAGTTATTTTCATCTCATTAGGTATCAACTGAGCAGAATGACTGTATTCACAGTGACCTCAGTATAGTTAGTGAGCAATCTCTGTGTCCCGTTAAGACTGCTACACAGAATTAAATCAGTAACAGGATATTCAAACGTTGATTTTCTTGTTCTAGGGTATGTTTTCTTTATCTTAGTTGCCATAGACATTAAATATTCAATTTATTCACTCTCTCTAGAAAAGAGCTCCATTCAATTGTAATCAAACCAATCCATATCCTTCCAATCTATAAATTACATTAATTTAATCTTGTATTAATTAAGGAATATTCATGGCTGTTGAACATTGTAATAGGTAGAAATAATTAGGAATCCAAATAACTGAATGATGCATTGTGAAAATTGAATTATGAGAGAGAAGTTGCATAGTTTCAAGGTCTAGTTTTTGTTTGCTACTTATAAAAAAAACTTAGTAAACTACTGTTGTAAAGTTTTATCAGTTTATCTCTATAGTAAAAGATCTATGACCCACAGAAAAGCTAACTGAAATTAACAATGTTCCTTCATAAATCACTTATAATCAACCCATTTTCAGCATTTTGTTGAGAGCTTTCTGACTTCTTTTTCCATCAACTTTATTATAAAATATTTTCACATTTATATTGTCTCCTTTTCTGCATTCACACAGAACTTGCAATTGAAAAATAAACTTTGCTATTTAATTATATCATATTAATACCACATGTAATGGTTTCATTCATATCATCTCTTCCACAAGATGATCTTCAAAGGCAACAATCATATTGCAAAATAATATTAATATTTATTTAGTTCTTATTATATGCTAGGCACTCTTATGCGGTATCTAGCATATTCTTAAATGTTGAATATGTATCACTTTGGAGATAACATCTATCATATGTCAAGTAGCTTAGTATCTATGACATTTTAGGAAGGAAATGTAATAGCTTAAGTATGGGCTTTGGAGTCAGACAAATTGAGTTTTCATCCTTGGCTCTTCTTAGTGGCTATATAATTTTGGATAAATTACTTAGTCTCTCTGAGACTATACTTCTCCTGAAAGATTAATATATTTCATAAAGTTTTTCTAAAGTATCTTCACATAGTAGATGCTTACGTGGTAACTATTTTTATTCATAATCTGGCAGTTGATTATTATAGATGGAAATCTCTTTATAGTATGTATTCCTGTCTCAACCAATATTTTATTCTGTTTATTTACTTCGTATCTTCATCTGCTATCTCAAACATTCTCATATCTGTGTTTATGATTGATATATGTATCAGACAAAAATTATATATATAATTTATATATACTGTATATTTATATGTAATTTATATTTATATTACATAATATAAATATATAGTATATATTTTATGTATATTATAAATTTGCCATTTAATAGCCCTAGAATCTTTGGCAAGTTACTGTATCACTTTGAGTCTGTTCCTGACCTCGGGTGATCTGCCCGCCTTGGCCTCCCAAAGTGTTGGGATTACAGGCAGGAGCCACCATGCCTGGCCTCCCTTTTTTTAGATTTGTGTAACTGCTTGTCCTCCATATTGAATAATACAGTTGCATACATACTGTCACCAAGCAAATATAAGAGGATGGATGGTCCTGTGCTTAATCTAAAGGTACTCCACAAACCCATAAAAGAGCAGAAGAAACCAAGCTATGAAAGATCAGACAATGAGGAAGAAATTGCTGTTTTCAGCAACATATGAAAACTTTATGTTGTTTCCAGTCCTGATAACAACAGCGTGACAGCACATATATGACTGGTATTCAAGGGTCCCAGATCAATGAAAGAAAACACAGCAAAAAGAATTGAAAGTATCTTCCATCAGATGCTGAAGAACCATTCAGGATCCTTGACTACAGATCTGAATTCTCTGAGGCTTATGGGTAAGCTCATGATGGGAGTGGTGTTACTTTCATCATTTTATCCCTAGCATATATCACAAATATCAGACACAAAACTGACCTTCAATATTTTTTAATGAACATCATTGTTTTACATCAGAGCAATTATTTGTCTTCTTCACTATTAAAAACACAATCAAATCACAATATCACCAAATCTTTGTTTGATTCAGGGGTGAGGGAAGGCTGCTTTTCATTCAAAAGCAGATATTAATACTCTAAACAGTCCTTATAAGTACTGATGTGTCTTGCTAATCTTTTACAAAATCTCCCATAACTTTCAAAAGCAGCATTGGATCCACCACTATAAGACAGGTCACTTTTTAAAAGTTATTTTTTGTATACTGACAGGATTTAGGTTCACTTGCAGGGAATTCCTCTTCTAAGAAAAGACACTCACAGTTTTCCACTTTAGATGATGTGGAATACAATTCTAATTAAATAAGAAAGAAGTCTCTCCCATGCAGAGCCATGAAGATGGTACCTGCATATCATACATTCATGTATAGTAAAAGAACAGCCAGTGTTCTCTCCTTTGTATTAACACTTTATTTTAAAATTGCAAATTAGGCTGGGCGCGGTGGCTCAAGCCTGTAATCCCAGCACTTTGGGAGGCCGAGATGGGCGGATCACGAGGTCAGGAGATCGAGACTATCCTGGCTAACCCGGTGAAACCCCATCTCTACTAAAAAATACAAAAAAAAAAAAAAAAAAACTAGCCGGGGGAGGTGGTGGGCGCCTGTAGTCCCAGCTACTCGGGGGGCTGAGGCAGGAGAATGGCTAAACCCGGGAGGCGGAGCTTGCAGTGAGCGAGATCCGGCCACTGCACTCCAGCCTGGGTGAAAGAGCAAGACTCTGTCTCAAAAAAAAAAAAAAAAAAAGAATTGCAAATTATTTATGGACCCTTCTGCCCTGTTGTACCTATCATCTTAATCCATTCCCCTAAGGTCAGTGGTGCTAGGTTTTAAATTTACTATGTTTTTTTGTTCTATTTCAGAAATCAGTAAGGTCAATGCTGAGGAAATTATCAACAACATAAGTTCAGATACTTTTTAATTAAATTTTTGAGGTGATCTAAAGCATAGCAGTCATGATTTGTTACTGTTGGTTAGGAACAGTTCTAAGTGTTTCACACATACAGTAATTAATTTAATCTTTGTAACCATCCTACAGATGGGGATGATTATGATTCCATTTTTGAGACGGGGAAACTGAAGCACAAAGAAGTGAAATAATTGCCCAAATTCATCCATCTTGTAAACGATGAGGCCAGAATTCAAACTCAGGGAGTCTGATTGCAGAGCATGAACTTAACTACAACTTTATCTGCTTTCCACAGCTCACACATTCTCCAAGTGCTGGTGTCTTGAAGACAGTGTGCTGGTATGCAAGCAATCCACTGGCTGCTAATGATTCCTGTACAGATTACACTGTAGCTATAAGCACAAGATATTGTTAGATATAACCATACAAAGCCAACTCAGCTCACACTCTCTGCTTTGTAATCAAATGTTATTCTTAATGAAACAAAATTGACTTTTTCTGACAGGCTGTGTGAGATACGCAAGGATGTCACCTACATTTGTTAGAGTCAGGGTAGGTTCCACTGCTCAGGAAGGAGAATGGCCATAGCAAGCATGTCTTAAAATGAATGGGCAACACTACTGTAGGGCATCATTGATCAGTGAAAGGTACTTGGTGACTGTGGCTCACTGTTTTAAAGTGTCAATTCATTATGTTGCCCAAGGCGACAGAAACCAAAGGCTTTGGAGGAAGTTCCAGTTTGTACCAGTTATCCCTGTTTAAATATTAGCAGCACTCCCTTTCATTCTCAAAAGTGTCCTGGTTTGGAAGAAAAATTATATGGCAAGCCTATCTAAGACTTTCCTACCTTTTCAGTAAAAATGGGAAGAGTCATTCATTCTTGACAGTGCATTCTTTTTTCACATGATACTTACCTCTCATCACTTTATAATACAGACATCCTAAACTACTTGTAGTTGCTGAAACACATTCTGTTTCGTATGTACCTTCCTCTCCACACAAGACTGCCCCCATCTGCTCGTCTTTTAGGCAAATACGACTTAGTCCCATAGTCTTATCCAAAATACTATTTTCCCTAGGAAATCTTCCATTCCTTTAAGAATACAGATTTAAGTCTTACTATTTTGTAGTCCCACTAATTATATACACCACTATTTAACCTATTATAACTGCTAGTGTTTGCACCTACCTTTCACTAGATTTAAACTTTTTGATGGCATGGCCACTTATTTTTATTCTATTCCCCCATTGACTTACACAGTGTATGGTGTACGAACTCAAGATTTTTAAAAATGAGTTAAAAATCAATTATAAATTGCTAATGGACTATAGATCAAGGAAGTATTCATGCCAAGAAGAGTACAGTAGATACAGAATGTATTTCTATTATCTTGAAATAAATACAAAATATATGATTTTTATTTCTTTAGGATAAAAAATCCAAAAAACTATACTGTCAGCTTTGGCACGAAAGTAACTCTACCCTATATGCAACATGATGCTCAACAAATTATTATTCATGAAGACTACATCCAGGATGAATATCATGATGATATTGCACTTATATTGCTCACTAAAAAGGTTTTATTTAAGAATGATGTACATCGAGTTTTTCTTCCTGAAGCCACACAGATTTTTCCACCTGGTGAAGGAATTGTTGTTACAGGATGGGGAAGACTTTCTTTTAACGGTAAGATCAGGGAAAACATAACATACTATATAAGGTACAAAAGCAACAGGAAAATAGTAATCTAGGTGTAGAGTTAAAGGCATCATTTACCTCCAGATGTTGAGTACTCTCAGACAATCTCTTAGGGAATGGTGCATATGGAGTTATGGCTTTGCAAACTGCCTGGGTTTCAAACATTCCAAGGAAACCAATTTGGTTGTAGAACCTCCCTAACCTGGAAAAGCCAATTGAGAAAGCTCTGGTCCAAAGATGTAGAAAGAGAGATAAAGAGAGACAGGCAACATTAGAAAGATATTTCAAATTATAATTTGAACATTTCTTTTTTATCAGTTTGAGTGAGGAAAGTGAGTGGGCTTTTTCATTCTAGAAGTATGTGACAGTCAAATATGAGTCTTATGTACAGAGGATAAAGCAAGGTCATCCAGTTCTTTCAGCTTGTTTGCCGATATTTAATTCCTTTAGGTAAATATCCAGTGTTCCTTCAGAAAGCATCTGTGAAGATTATTGATACAAACACTTGTAATGCTAAAGAAGCCTATCACGGTATGGTGCAGGATACAATGCTATGTGCTGGGTGCATGGAAGGAAATACTGATGCCTGCCAGGTAATTCTGGCCATTATTTACATTGACCAGTAGTATATAAATAATTGCTCTTACTTTATGAAAATCATCAATATGGAGACAATTCTATACTTCAATTAATTTGCACTTTTCTGGCCGGGCGCGGTGGCTCAAGCCTGTAATCCCAGCACTTTGGGAGGCTGAGACGGGCGGATCATGAGGTTAGGAGATCGAGACCATCCTGGCGAACAAGGTGAAACCCCGTCTCTACTAAAAAAAAAAAAAATACAAAAAACTAGCCAGGCGAGGTGGCGGGCACCTGTAGTCCCAGCTACTCGGGAGGCTGCGGCAGGAGAATGGCGTAAATCCGGGAGGCGGAACTTGCAGTGAGCTGAGATCCGGCCACTGCACTCCAGCCTGGGCGACAGAGCCAGACTCCGTCTCAAAACAAAACAAAACAAAACAAAACAAAACAAAACAAAAAAAAGCAAAAAAAATTTGCACTTTTCCAATCCTCTCAAAGTTCCTCTCAGCTTTGGCACTAAAGTAATTCTTCCTTACATGCAACGTATGTTTTTAAGTGTTTAACAAACATTCCATGCTGGACTTATTCTGAGTCAAACACTGTTTTAAGTCCTCTACAAATGTTGATTCATTTAATCATCATTACACTCTTATGATGTAGATAATACCAGTATTCTCATTTTATGATGAGGAAATAGAGGCAGGTAAATTTTAGTAATTTGCACATCATAGCTGACATACAAACCTAGGCTGTCTAGCACCACAGTCCAGATTCTTAGCTACATTTCAATAAATAATCAGTCTCAGAATTTTTTCAATTACTTTCAGCCCATTCTGAAATTCCTCTCACTTTCTTACCCCCTAATGGTTAGAGTTCTGGTATTTTTTCTCAGACATGAAGTCCTGTATTCCAAGCATATTCGTATGTCTCCCAAAGCTTTGTCATGGAATTAAAGCTTGTAACTTATTAAATCGTACCTTTGGTGAAGTGGCTCATGCCTGATATCCCAGCACTTTGGGAAGCCAAGGCAGGAGGACTGTTTGATATCAAGAGTTCAAGACCAGCCTGGGCATCACAGTGAGACCTCTTGTCTACAAAAAATGAAAAAATAGCTAGCTCAGTGTGGTGGCATGCCCATATTCCTAGCTATTCAGAAAGCTAGGTGGGAGGATTGCTTGAGCCCAGGAGTTCCAGGCTGCAGTGAGCTGTGATCATGCCACCGCACTCCAGGCTGGGAGACAGAGTGAGATCCTGTCTCTAAAATATAAATAAATTTAAAAAATAAATCACACTTTTCAGTTTCAGGTAAACTCCACAGTCCTAGGCAAGGTATTCTGGTCAGTCACAGTAGAAGTTAATGGTGACACAGGGATTTACACTGTGGGTAAAATGCTAATGACTTATAAACTTTATCTGGGGTTATCATTTAGTGTAAATAAAGTATCCGAAAGGAAATTCTCACAATGATACTTGAACAAATTCTCTTTGTTTTATTCAGGGTGACACTGGAGGACCACTAGTTCATCCTAATTCTCAAAATATTACCTTGTTGGAGTAGTGAGCTGGCGAAGGAATGAATGTGGTGCAATCAATAGTCTAGGGGTCTACACACGAGTGACCACCTAGCACAACTGGATTGCCTCTAAGACTGGTGTCTAACAGAAAATCATCTCCTAGCAACTATTGTAGGTTGTTTTTGCCTGTTACTCCTAAGCCTTACTTAACATACATTTTAAATTAGTGTGTACAATGGCTGTTTTGAAAGAACTGCCATCGCAAGGGAATATTTGTGGACTTCTAAGCCAACTCAATAAAACAAGACATCTCAGGTTTGGTCCAGAAAAACCTAAGCAAAGACAGTGTTCACATCAAAAACAGACTATTATAATATGAATTATTTTTCTGTTTCATTAACTCACATCATGGCTATCTCATCATAGCATAAACTCTTGGTTTTTGTCATTCAGACTTTCTAGAATTGTGAAAGTGTGTCCTTGTCCATGGCAAATTAATCACTGTAACCGGAATCAATAATTTACTCAGACTGGGTTGGAATATGCTATATCTGCCTTCATGTCATAGTTTTTGTGGAAGGTGTGTGGTTGTGATCTAAATCTAGTCTGAATGTAGGCACTGAGTTATACTCTTTTATTTGTATGAGGTCTTGATCAATTCTTGCAATCATTGTGAAAGAATTTCACCATCAGCAAAACCAGGCAAAACAGCACATTTTAGACTTACAGAGACCAGGCAGAGTAGTAGTTCTTCACTGTTGTTAAAAGTTTCTGTGGAAATTCTTTATTTGTAACATATTTTGAAAAGTCTCTATGCACCCTGAAAATGTGTGATATATTTTAATTAAAACAAATTTAAAAGCAAACTGTTCAATGACGGTTTTCTTTTTGGCTTTTGTTTGCTTTCTTGAGAATTCGTGGGTGGGTTTTCCTTTCTCTTTTTAACTTCTTTTTCCATAAAAAGAAGGGCTGCCTGTACTTGGACCATGGCTTGCGGGAGGGCACGGGGTGGTTAAAAAGTATCCTGAGGGCAGGCCTGGTGGCTCATGTTGTAATCCCAGCACTTTGGGAGGCCCAGGCAGGCAGATCACTTGAGGTCTGGAGTTTGGGACCAACCTGGCCAACATGCTGAAACCCCGTCTAATTAGCCGGGGTGGTGGCTCACGCCAGTAATCTCAGCTACTCGGGAGGCTGAGGCAGGAGAATCACTTGAACCGGGGAGGCGGAAGATGCAGTGAGGGAAGATCACCACTACACTCCAGGCAGGGAGACTCTTCCAAACAAAACAAAACAAAACCAGTATCTTGAGGCTGAAGGGAGCAGCTCCGGTGGACGCTGCCCCAGGTCTGACAGAGGAATGGGGCCGGCGGGCCTCTTGAAGGCCTCTGGGGGCCGCAGGCTCCTTTTTGCGCCAGAGGAAGAGGCCTGGCCAGTGCGGGTTGGGCCTCTCCAGCGCACTGAGTGAGTCTGGTCAGGTGGTTCCCCATTTTCCAGATGAGTTTCCGTTCGCTTCCTAGGAAGTCGTTCTCCAGGGAGCCACAGAGGTGAGGGTCTGCATGCTTTGCGCCCAGCGTGTGCAGATCCAGCAGGGCCTGGTTCAGGTTCATCCTCAGGGCCAACGCGGCTTGCAGGGCGCCCAAGCTGCTATCCTGTTCATCCCAGGACGGCTTCTGGGTGGCATCGCAGAGGGCTCCGCGGTGGTTTTGCGTCTTCCACAGACTCTGGGCGTCCTGTTGCTTCTTCTGGGCCAGCTCTCGGAAGAAGTGGCCCATGCCCTCTAGAGCCATGTCATCGCGGTGGAAATGGAGGAAGAGAGAGAGGTAGGTAAGGGACTCCCGCAGCTGCGGGTTGTCCAGGCTGCTGTCGGCGGCCTCCACTTCGGCACAGTAATTCTGGCTGATGTGGGAACTCATGGTTCTTTGGAAGGAGCTAAACAAACAGGCATACAAAAGAAAGGCTGAATCGGTCTTGGGCTGGGGGGTGATGGGAAGGCCAAGAAGATGGTTCTGGAAGCTGCAGAGGGGGAGGCGGTCTGGGGAGGAAGTTAAGGAGGGGTCAGAGGCTGGAGGCGGGAAAGAAGGGAGTTCAAAAAGGAGGTAAGCACGGTATGTCTGCAGGTGGGTTTTTTGTGTGACACAAATGTTAATTTCTGGCCATAGCCCCAGTCCCACACTCCCTAGAAGCTTGCCGAGAGCCCTGTTTTATGAACCACACAATCTCCACGCATTAAGTAACTACAGTCTGTAATACTCACTTTTAAAAAATTAAAATTTTTATTGGTATTTACTGAAAATTTGATTTAGTGTCTTTATAAGCCCTTATACAATATTTAAATTTTACTTGAGCGTCCATGACCTAGATTAGATATATGAGAAAATCTTTTACTAACTGAGTTTTCTTCTTCCAGAAAGTGTGGATTTTATACTATCTACTGATAACCATTTTGCATTTACCAAATATCTCAAATAAGTATATATGTAATAATAGTTGTCCTAAAATTTTATTAAATCACTTTTAAATGGCATTTTAGTTCCTTTATATTATACATAAACTCAGTTTCTTAAAACATTGAAATACCAAAGACCTTTTAAAGTAGTCTCAGCATATTAAATTTCAGTTATTAATGATATTGATATTTAATCCCCTTGCTGGTAATTAACATTACACATTGTATTCATTATCATCATCATAAATGAAACAGTAATGCTTAATGTTTACTGAATTCTTACTATGTAAGAATTCAGGCAGAATTCTAATGACTTTGTATGTATTATCCCCATTGATCCTTCTGTCTATTGCATGAGGAGTACTATTATTATTTTAACTTGATAGATGAATAAACAGATACCAAGAGGTTAACAACCTTGTCCAAGAATGCAGAACAACACCCACTTTACACAATCCTGCCTCTTAGTCATAGAAGTCCAGGATAAGGAAGTGATTTTTTTTATTTTTTTTTGAGACAGTCTGGCTCTGTCACCCAGCCTGGAGTGCAGTGAGGCTATCTCGGCTCACTGCAAGCTCCACCTCCTGGGTTCACGCCATTCTCCAGCCTCAGCCTCCCGAATAGCTGGGACTACAGGCGTCCACCACCAGGCCCGGCTAATTTTTTGTATTTTTTTTTTAGTAGAGACGGGGTTTCACCGTGTTAGCCAGGATGGTCTTGATCTCCTGACCTCGTGATCCACCTGTCTCGGCCTCCCAAAGTACTGGGATTACAGGCGTGAGCCACCGTGCCCAAAGCTGTTGACAATTCACATTTTTGTGGAGTTTTTGTTTGTTGGTGTTACGTGTTTGTGTGTTTGCTTGCTTACTTTTCCTGGAAAGGGTGAAAACTCCTTACAGCTTTGGGTAATACCTAACACAGTAAGAAGTCCACGCTGGGAAATGAAATCAGCATTACTTTCACAAAAGCATTTATATTTATAGGGTATTGTATATCTCTCATTTGAGCCTATATAAAAATGCCCTCTGAATCATGGTCTGGCAAATTTGGCTCTCATTCAGGTGGAGCCTGGATGCCGACTCATCTAGAAGGGGCAGAGGAGATTAAAGGATCTAGTCTTGGAGTAGGGGTAGGAGTAGAGATTATGGAAAGTGATACTAGTGACTGCTAAGATTCTAATTAATCTTGTAATTTTATATTTTTAAGCCTTCAGGTGCAACTTGAATACAAGTGTAGTTGTTCTATGTGAATCCATGCCAGAACTCTGTCTGGGAGTTGGAATCTTTTTTGCTCCCATCTGCCTCTGAGAGCCAGAGTTTATTAATGTGGAATAGCAATCTCCATTTTTTTGTTAAAAAATCATTTTTTTACAAATAAATATTTGTATACCTTAAAGTGAAAATAGCTCGATGGTACATAATTGATAAATTTTTAAGCTACAACTTAAACTGAATTCTGTATGTTACTGAATTAAAGTTTGTTAATGACAAAACTTTGCAATGAGAAGTAGCAGTGCAGATGCAGCTATTTTATGTATTAAAAATTTTATGAATTCTTTATTAAAGTTAAATACTGCCAATTAGTATTATGTCTACCATACACTATTCAAAACAAATGGATAATTCCTTGGATATTTTAAAATAATTTTAAACATACCACAAATAAAATGTTATAAATTAAAGTGTGCTCTACTGAATTATATAAACTTGTAAATAATGTTTTTTGTTGTTGTTGTTAAAAAAGAATTACTACCACGTTGATTGTTTTCTCCACAAACTAAACTAAGAAAAGTAGAGACAGGGTCTCACTATGTTGCCCAGGCTGGTCTTGAACTCTTGGCCTCAAGTGATCCTACTGCTTTGGCTTCCCCGAGTGCCAGGGTTACAGGCAGGAGCCACAGTGCCGGGCCAATAAAACATAATTTTTAACTATGTTTCCTGATAGTTTTGATGTTATCATAAGAGTAGTGCAAAATTTGACATGGCTAGTTTTGATTAGAAATATTTATCTTAAATATTTTATACAAATTAAATGGGTGTAACAAAATTCATGCAGTTCATTCATGGTACAAAAGAGGTTTCAATGAAAGTGTTTTAAAAGAGTATGACAATGTAGATTCTTTATTACACATATTAAATTTCTATACTTTAAAATCCTGAGATTAAGAAAAGAAAAATAATGATTACTTTAAAAGATTATTCTAGGTATTTATCTAATTTGTATCAGAAGAAATGAAACCTCAGAGAGCTCAGTGTTTTCCAAGTCCAAAAACTTAATGTCCAGTCAATAATCATAATTTTTTTAAGTTCTGGGAAGGATGCTTCTTTTAGAGCACCGCAGAGTGATAAGCTGGATTATCACTGGCTTGGTGATTTTTTGTTATGTAGCTGGCCTAAACTGTTTTATATTTGCTCCTCATCTCTCCATTATTCTTAAATATTAATTAGGCCTTTTACAGTGTCTGTGGGGTGATACGGTTTCTGTAACTCTGATTTTTCTATAAAACCAGCATCTAGATCAAGTTCCCTTTCTACCGAACCCTTTTTGGAGTTTGGTCTTTTCAGTTTTCAGCTGCTCATGTTTCTTCCTTCATTCATTTCTTTCTTCATTCATTCTCAGCCACAAGACATTCTACATGCCTCTCTGGATCTGATAAACTGCTGAATTTGTTTTTTGCTTTTTATTATTTTGCAACATCCTTGGAAGCATTGCTTCAATGTAGAGTTTTTGGCTCTCTCATTTTCTCAAAGAGTGCTGAGTCCTGTCAGAAACAAAAACAAAACCAACAAAAATGTAAAATCTGAATGTGTGGCATGTGTTCCTCTTAGGAAAGGCTACTCTTCTGGGAAAGAAGGGGACTTGAGCTCTCAATGTTCTCTGAAGAGAGTGTGTATGAAGGCTGAAGGTAGGTCCTTCCATTCTTACCCATATTCTGCTGGGTTTTAATTTCATTTTATTTTCCTTTCTTTCCTTTCTCCAACACTCCTAGTAGGTCGGTATTGTTTTATTGGCCCTGCTACTACCTAGTAGTAGGTATTTCATGAGTCTGCGTACTTACTGTTATAAACGAGCCTGCTCAGATTGTTAGCCTCCCTGTTTCAAAAGGATACTTGACTTTTGTAGTCATAGAAGCCTCTTAGCATTTTCCTACAACTAAAAATCTGTATATTAGTTTCTATTCTATTGATGGAACAGGTTGATAGGACCATCCCATCACTCTTAATAGTTTCTGGGGTGGGTAGCAGCCTCGAAGCAAAGGACAGCAGTGCTGTAGCATAGAAAGGGAGAATGTAGGGATGTTCAGCCAAGCTTTTATGAGGAACCCTCTCCTGCACCTGGGAATCTGGTATAGTAAGAACTTTGGTACTTTCTCTGGAGGCAATATTTTTTGATTTTGTTCTTGTTGATTGAACCATTTCAACAAACTTTTTATGTGTTGTTATATTGAAATCCATTAGAATATCTTGCATTTTGAATGGATCTTTCATTTGTGCATGATTTTGTGACATAATTTGTACGTCTTTTTGAAAATGTTGGTTAACTGAGTGATATGGTTTGGCTCTGTGTCCCCACCCAAATCTCATCTTGAATCGTAATTGCCACATGTCAGAGGACAGGCTTGGTGGGAAGCGATTGGATCATGGAGGCTGTTTCCCCCATGCTGTTCTTGTGATAGTGAGTGAGTTCTCATGAGAACTGATGGTTTAAAAGTATGGCTTCCTTTGCTGTCTCTCTCCTGACACCATGTAAGATGTGTCTGGCTTCCCCTTCGCCTTCCACCATGAATGTTGTTTCCTGAGGCCTCCCCAACCATATGGAACTGTGAGTCAATTAAATCCCTTTTCTTTATAAATCACCAGGTCTCAGGTATGTCTTCATAGCAGTGTGAGAACAGACCTGAGTTAAGTAAATATTCCAAATGTTGACACCTTTCATTGTACTATATCACAAAGTCATGTTCATTAATATCACTAAATGTATTATAAACATCTTTTCAGTATTATGGGGATGTCAGGTTCACAGTAGCACAAATAAGTTTACCGAAATTCTAATTTTCTTAATAAATCTCATATTTCATAATTAGCAACAAATAGTCACTTTCCTTATAAGAGGCTTACTTTATCAAGAAAATATCTGCCACATGCAGATTCTAAATATATTAAATAATTACTGATTCTGATTCTAATAGGTTTTCAGTCACTCTTAGCAAATAAAATGTTGTTCCATGACAAAAATGATGCGTTCAGCTTGCAAATCATAAAATTACTTCAGTGCTTTTACTCAAGATTGCCATTCAATTCAATTATGCAGCAACCATGCTTATGTCTACTTCTCATTTTGTCATTCATAATATAACCAAGACATGTATGCACTCAATTTCAAAATGTAATACAATTTGTGATCTTTAATGTTTCATCCAGAGCATCCTTAAATAAAGTTGGATTTTTTTACTGCAAATGTATGGCAGTGAAAAATACAATGATGCAATGACTCCTGGTACAGTTTGATGCTTTTACCTTGATTTGCTAAAAGTCCCAGTTTTTTGTCACTAATCTATTTTCACTGTTAGTTTGATTTTACAGACTTCCTGAAAAAGTCTCAGAGACCCTTAGGGGTCTGCAGAAAACACCTTGAAAACTGCTGATCTATTCTAATTGTTTTAATAAGTATTCTAAAGAAAATTTTATATAACCAGTATCTACAAAATAATTTCATCAATCCATAAATATCCAAGAACTGTTCATTTATATACTTATGGTGCTACAGAAGCAGGTGGGACAGACAACTAACCCAGAATGAGGGATGGGGGCAATCAAAGGTTTATCAAGTTAATGCCCCTGAGATGAGCCCTGTAGGATGAATAAGAGGAAGCCCAAGAAAAACTTCTTGGTGAAGGGGTGGAGGTGCTTGGGAAGGGCACCCAAAGTAGAGAAAACAACATTGTCAAACACTGTGACTGAATATACTATCATGTATTAGTCAGGATAGGCTAGATGTTATTGTGGTTCCACATACTTAAATCTCCATAGCTTAGCACACCAAAATTTACTTCTCACTCATAGGCTATTGACAGTAGGATGACTCTCCCAGGCTGCCGGATTAGCAAACCAGGCTGCTTTCATCTTGTGGCTATGCTGTGTGAACATTGCCTTCACAATCCTAATCACAGAGCAAGAGAGTGCTGCTAATAGACCCACTAACAGAATGAAAATATATCCACTAATGCTCCTAGATCATTTGTCAAAACTTATTAAATGGCCCCTTTTAACTTTAAGGGGACTGAGAAATGTGAGACAGGACATATGTATTTGGAGACACAGAAGTTTCTCTGGTCTAAACTAATTTGTTGAGAAAGACTGCTGGCACTAATTTCTACTGTAGCAAAGAACAAATAGTTTTCACAGAGTAAACAGTAGAGGGCTCTGGGAATAAACTAGAATGATGACTAGTAGGCAGCAGTGCAGTTGCAGATCAAAGAGGAGTAGAAGTAGAACCTGGAAGGTTCTGACAAGCAAGAGATTCTTTCCGGTATAATGATCAAAAGCTCTGTGCTAGTATTGGGGAACTTTTATCTTTAATTGGGTAGAAAAGGGAAAAGGAAGGAAGTACAATGTTGGGATGAGAATTCTTTAAAATTGCACAGACTTATAAGTCATAACACAAAGAAAAAAAGGTTACATAAAACTACTCTCTAGTTTGTCTCTGCTATATAAAACACGAGTAGAAAAAAAAGACTAGAAAAAATACAGGAGACTAAAGTGGGTTTTTTTGTTTGTTTGTTTAACAGAGTTTATTCTAGTGATTTTATGAATGATTTCTAGAGTCTGTCTTATATTTTCCATAATGAGCATGGTTACTTTATAACCAAAATGAAAAAAAATCATTAACCTTTGTTTAAATAAATTTCAATTTTAATGGTATATTTTCAATAAATCGTTAGTCATTAAATATTGATGAGATATTGATGAATATGGTGAATATATTTTCCCAGCCTAAATTGGGACATTTGGCTTGATAGAAATGAATTGAAAATTTTGCATCGAACAGTCTTGGAAAATCCTATGGTTGCATAGTCACAAATAACTGAAATTCTATAATTAGGTTTCTTTAAGCTCAAATGGGACATAACTGCATATGATAGATTTATGATTTATTTTTCTTTCCATAAATGTGTTAATGAAATTTATGTTAAGCTAGTTTTTATAAATGGAATTGCATTTTCTTTTTTATTTTTATTTTGAGACAGAGTCTCCCTCTGTCGCCCAGGCTGGAGTGCAGTGGCGCGATCTCTGCTCACTGCAAGCTCCGCCTTCCGGGTTCACGCCATTCTCCTGCCTCAGCCTCCTGAGTAGCTGGGACTACAGGCGCCCGCCACCGCGCAAGGCTAATTTTTTTTTTTTTTTTGTATTTTTAGTAGAGACGAGGTTTCACCATGGTCTCGATCTCCTGACCTTGTGATCCGCCCGCCTCGGCCTCTCAAAGTGCTGGGATTACAGGCGTGAGCCACCGCGCCCGGCCTTGGAATTGCATTTTAAATTACCAGAATAACTTGGTATTTAAATACATCCACTATTTTGAGTTTTTTTAATGTAAAATAGATATGCACATATATATTTGATTAAAGGATAAAAAGCCTTTAATTACTGTCTCTGACATCTGAACTTCTATTTTTTTCTTTTGCGCAAGAACACATCGATGTTCTATCACTTTTCCCAGCAGAGGGCACTACAACCCAAGTATCGGGCTTCACATATTTCCCGTAAATGTCAAACTTAACATTGTTAACTTGAGAAGGCTCATAAATGAGCAAAGTACAATCCCAGCAGCAGGCAGAAGAATAGACAAAGTGAAAACTTACATCCCCCAATCCCTATTTCTGGCAAATAAAAATATAAACCGTGATTCCATTAAAAAGAAAACTCATTCTTGCATAGGGCAGTAAGAATTTCCGTGATAAATAAAGATGTATTTAAGTCATACTTTCTGCTCTAAAAGCCACATAACCTAGTGGAAAGGACCAGTATACAGCAAATACAAATGCAGGATAACTATAATAACTGCCAGGTTTAGAACACTGCACTCTGTTTTATACTTCCAGCTACCTACTTGACCACTCCAAATAATGCAAGACCCCCAAAAGTTAATATGTCCACCCCATTTTATCATTTGACTTACATATGTGTTCCTCTTTATATGTTCACCCATTTATTTAATGGCATCACTGTTCTTGAAAATTTATTTTCACCTCTAATCTCTCCTTTTCTATCATCTTTCCCCAAGTCCTAACTCCTGATGGTTTCCTAACTAGTCTTGCAAGTCTTTGGTGATTTACTAATAGGTGAAGCATAACTTTTTATCTTTTTTGTTTGTTTGTTTGTTTTGTTTTGTTTTGAGGCAGAGTCTCGCTCTGTTGCACAGGCTGGAGTGCAATGGTGTGATCTCGGCTCACTGCAACCTCTGCCTCCTGGGTTCAGGCGATTTTCTTGCCTCAGCCTCCCAAGTAGCTGGGACCACAGGCACGTGCCACCACGCCCTGCTAAGAAGCATAACTTTCAAAATTTGATTTTCAAGTCCTTCATAATCTAAATGGTATCTAAATTCCCAGTCCTGCCTATGGGTTCCTCCCTTTAGCAACACAACATGCCAATTAAAACTCTGATTTCCTTCAGAGCCCAGCTCAAATTCCATGTAAAAAAGACTTGCTGGCAAAAATTATTCTCTCCTCTTCCGTTCTCTGATTTCATATCATTTGTATTTGTGTTAGAACACCATATTAGTCGTTTTCACACTGTTGATAAAGACATACCTGATTTTGGGCAATTTACAAAACAAAGAGGTTTCATTGGACTTAAAGTTCCACGTGGCTGGGGAAGCCTCACAATCATGGTGGAGAACAAGAAAGAGCAAGTCACATCTTACATGGATGGCAGCTAGCAAAGAGAGTTTGTGCAGAAAAACTTCCCTTTTTAAAACGATCAGGTCTTGTGAGACTTATTTGCTATCATGAGAATAGCATGGGAAAGACCTGCTCCTGTGATTCAATTACCTCTTACCAGGTCCCTCCCACAACACGTGGGGATTCAAGATGAGATTTGGGCAAGGACACAGTCAAACCATATTCCACGCTGGCCCCTTACAAATCTCATATCCTCACATTTTAAAACCAATCATGCCTTCCCAATAGTCCTCCAAAGTCTTAACTCATTTCAGCATTAACTCAAACATCCATAGTCCAAAGTCTCATCTGAGACAAAGCAGGCTCATCTGAGCCTGGAAAATCAAAAGCAGGTTAGGTAGATACAAAGGAGGTACAGGCATTGGGTGAATACAGCCGTTCCAAATGGGAGAAATTGACCAAAACAAAGCAGTTACAGGCCCCATGCAAGTCCAAAATCCAATGCGGCAGTCAAATCTTAAAGCTCAAACATGATCTCCTTTGACTGCATGTCTCTCATCCAGGTTATGCTGATGTTAAGCAGTGGGTTCCCACGGTCTTGAGCAGCTCCACCTTTGTGACTTTGTGGGTTACAGCCTGCCTCCCAGCTGCTTTCATGGACTGGTGTTGAGTGTCTGCAACTTTTCCAGGCACACAGTGCAAGCTGCCAGTGGATGTAACATTCTGGGGTCGGGAGTATGGTGGCCCTCTTCTCACAGCTCCACTAGGTGGTCCCCTAGTAGGGACTCTGTGTGGGAGTTCAAACCCCCCCCCAAGGAGATAGAGACGCAAAAAACCCTTCAAAAATTCAATGAATCCAGGAGCTGTTTTTTTTTGAAAAGATCAACAAAACTGATAGATCGCTAGCAAGACTAATAAAGAAGAAAAGAGAGAATAATTAAACAGACACAAAAAAATGATAAAGGAGATATCATCACTGACCCCACAGAAATACAAACTGCCATCAGAGAATACTATAAACACCTCTACGCAAATAAGCTAGAAAACCTAGAAGAAATGGATAATTTCCTGGACACTTACACTCTTCCAAGACTAAACCAGGAAGAAGTTGAATCCCTGAATAGACCAATAGCAGGCTCTGAAATTGAGGCAATAATTAATAGCCTACCAACCAAAAAAAGTCCAGAACCAGATGGATTCACAGCTGAATTCTACCAGAGATACAACGAGGAGATGGTACCATTCTTTCTGAAACTATTCCAATCAATAGAAAAAGAGGGAATCCTCCCTAACTCATTTTATGAGGCCAGCATCATCCTGATACCAAAGCCTGGCAGAGACACAACAAAAAAAGAGAATTTTAGACCAATATCCCTGATGAACATCGATGCAAAAATCCTCAATAAAATATTGGCACACTGAATCCAGCAGCACATCAAAAAGCTTATCCACCATGATCAAGTGGGCTTCATCCCTGGGATGCAAGGCTTGTTCAACATATGCAAATCAATAAATGTAATCTAGCATATAAACAGAACCAAAGACAAAAAACCACATGATTATATGAATAGATGCAGAAAAAGCCTTTGACAAAATTCAACAGCCCTTCATGCTAAAAACTCTCAATAAATTCGGTATTGATGGAACATATCTCAAAATAATAAGAGCTATTTATGACAAACCCACAGCCAATATCATACTGAATGGGCAGAAACTGGAAGCATTCCCTTTGAAAACTGGCACAAGACAGGGATGACCTCTCTCACCACTCCTATTCAACATAGTGTTGGAAGTTCTGCTAGGGCAATCAGGCAAGAGAAATAAATAAAGGGTATTCAGTTAGGAAAATAAGTCAAATTGTCCCTGTTTACAGATGACATGATTGTATATTTAGAAAACCCCATCGTCTCAGCCCAAAATCTCCTTAAGCTGATAAGCAACTTCAGCAAAGTCTCAGGATACAAAATCAATGTGCAAAACTCACAAGCATTCTTATACACCAGTAACAGACAAACAGAGAGTGAAATCATGAATGGACTCCCATTCACAATAGCTTCAAAGAGAATAAAATACCTAGAAATCCAACTTACAAGGGATGTGAAGGACTGCTTCAAGGAGAACTACAAACCACTGCTCAGTGAAATAAAAGAGGACACAAACAAATGGTAGAACATACCATGCTCATGGATAGGAAGAATCAACATTGTGAAAATGGCCATATTGCCCAAGGTAATTTATAAATTCAATGCCATCCCCATTAAGCTACCAATGACTTTCTTCATAGAACTGGACAAAAACTGCTTTAAAGTTCATATAGAAACAAAAAAGAGCCTGCATTGCCAAGACAATCCTAAGCCAAAAGACCAAAGCCGGAGGCATCATGCTACCTGACTTCAAACTATATTACAAGGCTACAGTAACCAAAACAGCATGGTACTGGTACCAAAACAGAGATATAGACCAATGGAACAGAACAGAGCCCTCAGAAATAATACCACACATCTACAGCCATCTGATCTTTGACAAATCTGACAAAAATAAGAAATGGGGAAAGGATTCACTATTTAATAAATGGTGCTGGGAAAATTGTCTAGCCATAAGTAGAAAGCTGAAAATGGATGTCTTCCTTACTCCTTATACAAAAATTAATTCAAGATGGATTAGAGACTTAAATGTTGGACCTAAAACCATAAAAATCCTAGAAGAAAACCTAGGTAATACCATTCAGGACATAGGCATGGGCAAGGACTTCATGTCTAAAACACCAAAAGCAACGACAACAAAAGCCAAAATTGACAAATGGGATCTGATTAAACTAAAGAGCTGTTGCACAGCAAAAGAAACTACCATCAGAGTGAACAGGCAACCTACAGAATGGGAGAAAATTTTTGCAATCTACTCATCTGACGAAGGGCTAATATCCAGAATCTACAAAGAGCTCAAACAAATTCACAAGGAAAAAACAAACAACCCCATCAAAAAGTGGGCAAAGGATATGAACAGACACTTCTCAAAAGAAGACATTCATGCAGTCAACAGACACATGAAAAAATGCTCATCATCACTGGCCATCAGAGAAATGCAAATCAAAACCACAATGAGATACCGTCTCACACCAGTTAGAATGGCAATCATTAAAAAATTAGGAAACAACAGGTGCTGGAGAGGATGTGGAGAAATAGGAACACTTTTACACTGTTGGTGGGACTGCAAACTAGTTCAACCATTGTGGAAAACAGTGTGGCAATTCCTCAAGGATCTAGAACTAGAAATACCATTTGACCCAGCCATACCATTACTGAGGATATACCCAAAGGATTATACATCATGCTGCTATAAAGACACATGCACATGTATGTTTATTGCGGCACTATTCACAAAAGCAAAGACTTGGAATCAACCCAAATGTCCATCAGTGACAGACTGGATTAAGAAAATGTGGCACATATACACCATGGAATACTATGCAGCCGTAAAAAAAGATGAGTTTGTGTCCTTTGTAGGGACATGACTGCAGCTGGAAACCATCATTCTCAGCAAACTATCGCAAGAACAGAAAACCAAGCACCTCATGTTCTCACTCATAGGTGGGAACTGAACAATGAGATCACTTGGACACAGGAAGGAGAACATCACACAGCAGGGCCTATTGTGGGGAGTGGGGAGGGGGGAGGGATAGCATTAGGAGATATACCTAATGTAAATGACGAGTTAATGGGTGCAGCACACCAACATGGCACATGTATACATATGTAACAAACCTGCACATTGTGCACATGTACCCTAGAACTTAAGTGTAGTAATAATAAAAAAAAAAAAGTGGTACAGAGAAAAGAGACATAGGCACATTATTTTAAACAGACTCTGATTAGTGTTTGACATGGTTTGGTTGTGTCCACATCCAAATCTCATCCGGAATTTCCATGTGTTGTGGGAGGGACTGAGTAGAAGGCAACTGAATCATGGGGGCAGTTCTTTCCCATGCTGTTCTCATGATAGCAAATAAATCTTATGAGATCTGATGGTTTTTAAAAGGGGAGTTTCTCTGCACAAGCTCTCTTTGCCTGCTGCCATCCATGTAAGACATGACTTGCTCCTCCTTGCCTTCCTTCATCATTGTGAGGCTTCCCCAGCCACATGGAATTTTAAGTCCAATTAAGCCTCTTTCTTTTGTAAACTGCCCAGTGCAGGGTATGTCTTTATCAGCAGTGTGAAAACAGACTAATACAGTAAATTGGCATCTGTAGAGTAGGGCGTTGCTGAAAAGATACCCAAAAATGTGGAAGCAACTTTGGAACTAGGTAACAGGTAGAGGTTGGAACAGTTTGGAGGGCTCAGAATAAGACAGGAAAATGTGGAAAAATTTGGAACTCCCTAGAGACTTGTTGAGTGACTTTGACCAAAATGCTGATGACATGGACAATGAAATCCAGGTGGAGTTGGTCTCAGATGGAGATGAGGAACTTCTCGGGAACTGGAGCAAAGGTGACCCTTGTTATGTTTTGGCAAAGAGACTAGCGGCATATTGCCCCTGCCCTAGAGATTTGTGAAACTTTGGGAGGCCAAGGTGGGTGGATCACTTGAGGTCAGGAGTTTGAGAACAGACTAGCCAACATGGTGAAACCCCACCTCTACTAAAAATACGAAAATACTAGCCAGGCATTGTGACAGCCACCTGTATTCCCAGCTACTAGGGAGGCTGAGGCAGGTGAATTGCTTGAACCCAGGAGGCAGAGGTTGCAGTGAGCCAAGATTGCACCATTGCACTCCAGCCTGGACAACAAGAGTGAAACTCCATCTCAAAAAAAAAAAGAAAAAAAAGAAACTTTGAACTAGAGAGAGATGATGACTTAGGGTATCTGGTGGAAGAAATTTCTAAGCCTCAAAGCATTCAAGAGGTGACTTGGGTGCTGTTAAAGAAATTCAATTTTATAAGAGAGGCAAAGCATAAAAGTTCAGAAAAATTTCAGGCTGACAATGTGACAGAAAAGAAAATCCCATCTTCTGAGCAGAAATTCAAGCCGGCTGAAAAAATCTGCATAAGTAATGAGGAGTTGAATGTTAATCTTCAAAATAACGGAGAAAATGTCTTTAGGGCATGTCAGAGGTCTTCTCAGCAGCCCCTCCCATCACAGGCCTAGAGGCCTAGAAGAAAAAAGTGGTTTTGTGGGCCAGGCCCAAGGTCCCCATGCTGTTGTTCAGTTTCCATGTAGTTGAGCGGTTTTGATTGAGTTTCTTAGTCCTGAGTTCTAGTTTGATTGCACTGTGGTCTGAGAGACAGTTTGTTATAATTTCTGTTCTTTTACATTTGCTGAGGAGTGCTTTACTTCCAACTATGTGGTCAATTTTGGAATAAGTGTGATGTGGTGCTGAGAAGAATGTATAGTCTCTTGATTTGGGGTGGAGAGTTCTGTAGATGTCTGTTAGGTCTGCTTGGTGCAGAGTTGAGTTCAATTCCTGGATATCCTTGTAAACTTTCTGTCCGTTGATCTGTCTAATGTTGACAGTGGGGTGTTAAAGTCTCCCATTATTATTGTATAGGAATCTGAGTCTCTTTGTAAGTCCTCTGTGCCATTTTTATAAAGTTAGGAGACATATAGCCTACTGAACACAGCAGAATCTTAATATTCTGAATCAAGTGGCACACTGATAGTACCATGATTCAATTACCTCCTACTGGGTCCCTCCCACAACACGTGGAAATTCCAGAGAAGATTTGAATTAGGACACCCAAACCATATCAAACACTAATCAGAGTCTGTTTAAAATAATGTGTCAATGTCTCTTTTCTCTCTGCCATTTTTATAAAATTATGAGACAAACAGCCTACTGAACACAGTAGAAGCTTAATATGCTGAATCAAGTGGTACACTGACAGTACAAGTGGAGGCTCTTTATACTTATATACTTGTTCATTTGTGCTATGTGCTACCTATATCCACTTCCTCGTGAGAACTGCACTGGAAGAGCTCAGGTTTATATGTTAAAAATATTTAAAGATTTACACAAATCTTAAGGTTTTGTCCAGTGATGGGCTTCAGAAAAAGTATTGTCTTCTAATAATATTTGCCAGGATAAGGTTTGTTAAGGAGCAATAAAACACATGAATGAGTGAAATCCTTCTCAGTAAATGCTAATAAAAAGCACTTTTCAAAACTTTTGTTGCTTAAAGACTTTTTCTGGATTTCAAAAATAAGATTTTCAGGTTATCTCTTCTTTAAAAGTAAAATTGAAGGAATAAAAAAACCCCTTCACCTCTAAAAGTAGCTTTTTTTTTTGGTTCTGTCATATTTTCTCTGACTAAATATTAGCTCTGGACTAATAAAATACTTTCCTGGGACATCTTATCTGAAGGGCTCCTAAGGGTTTTATACCACAGAGGAAAATACTAACTGAAATACTGACATAGGGATTAATTACAAAGAGACATTAGTGCTTGTATGTAATATAGTCTTATACACAATTCAAAAATACTACCAGGTCATAAAAATTCTACTTAATTTTTTTGCAAGTATATTATGTTTATGAACACCTCCAGAATGCTTATGACTCACCCACCTCTTCTTTTTATGGAACCTTGCTGCAAAAGCATAGATATCCAAATCATAGATTTCTACATTTGAAGTCACTAAATCCAACTTTTCACCCAGTTGAGAGAATCACTCTTTCTTTGCTTGAACACCACTGAGAGCAGGGATCTCCTCACTTTTGAGGCTGTTCATTTGATTTTGGCTAATAAAAATTATTAAAATGAACCAGCATATGTATAGCTCTTATTTGTGTAATTTTTAGTGAAATTTCCTAATGTGGTTTACTTTGAATCAGCAATTCTGATGATAAACATTCTAGAGCAAGATCATACCAAGATAGAATAGTTGTCCTAGAATGGTCTAGGAAGGCACACTAGAATAATAATTTAAAATGTGACCATCACAAACATGGAAAGACAAATATCACTTGTTCTCTCACTCATATATGGGAACTGAAAAAGTAGATCTCATGAAGATAGAGTAAATTGGTCTTTACCAGGGAAGGGTAAAAGGGAAGGGAGAGATGAAGAGAGGTTGATTAGTGGGTACAGATAATACACTTTGATAAAAGAATTTTTTTAAATCAATTTTCCACCAAAAAGTAAAGAAAAAGTGTGGGCATTCCCTGACATTGCCAAGCTATATGAACTTAAACAAGTTTCTTAAACTCCCCAAGTTTCCATGTCCTTGTCTGCAAAGTAGGAATCACAATAGTTGCTACCTATATTTGTACATAAATACAATAAACATAAAGCATTTTGCATAGCGCCTAGCACATAGTAAATTTTTAAAAAGTAGTGCTCTATTATTACAGAAGGAAGAATTTGATGGGAAGAGAGAATTTGAATCGGTAGACAGTTGAGAAAAGGTTGGCATTTTAGGTGAGGGGAATAATAGTCAAAGGGCTGACCATGGCACAAGTGGAAGCACTAGGAAATAAATGCCCATTAAAGAGAATAGGGATAGGTTGGGCACATGGGATGGAGCTCAAGGAGCAGTTCCCTAGGGGCAGTAGTGGGTTGTGGAGTTATCACAAGAAATCCTCAAATCCGTTTGTACACCAACCCATGCCTTAAACTGAATGTATATTACATACCACTTCCAAATATGAATAGGGGTTGCAATTCTTAAAATACAAATTCATTTAAAAGAGCCAATGAATGAATAGATATTTTGATTTTTTTTCTTTGAGATAGAGTCTCACACTGTCTGCCAGGCTGGAGTTCAGTGTCATGATCTCAGCTCACTGCAATTTCTGCCTCCCGAGTCAAGTGATCCTCTCACCTCAGCTTCCCAAGTAGTTGGGACCACAGGTATGCACCACCATGCCTGGCTAATTTTTGTATTTTTTGTAGACATGAGGATTCACTATGTTTACCAGGCTGGTCTCAAACTCCTGGGCTCAAGGGATCTGCCTGCCTCAGCCTCCCAAAGTGCTGAGATTAAAGACGTGCACCACCACACCCTGCAATATTCTGATTTTTATCAATTTTTATCTTCTTCAGGTCTCTACTTGAATCTTACATCTTCAGAGAGGTTTTCTCTGGCTTTACTATCCAATGTAGTCTCCAAGTTTTTTCACTCTCCAGTCCCTTATTCTGTTTCAGTTTCCTTCACAGCACTAAACGCAACCCCACATTGTATTATGTATCTACTTGTTCACTACCTGTCTCTTCTCTTTGAATATAAATGACCATGAAGGCAAGGGCTTTGTTGTATCACCGTCGTCACTCCAGCATCTAGAACACTGCCTACACATGGTGAACCTTCAGTAAATATTTGCTAAATAAATAAACAGGTTCACAAAATAGTAGTTTCAAATGCGTACTACAAGGCAAATTAATTAGGTTATATGTAGTCCTTTGCATCTTCTCAGTAAAGAATTCAAATTCAAATAGCATCAGAAGACTCTTTTCTTCTTCTTTATAGTCATCATTGAGTCTTTGCCTGAAATAAGAACTTCTTGTTAATAAATGAAATGCCATAGAATTGGCCCAATTACAATCAGATACCTAAGAGGGAAATGAAAGTCTTTTTTCTAAAAGGCTGCAACTTGCACATGTTAAAGAACATTGCTTTTGAGATACAAGTAGAAGACATAAATATTCATTTCATTGCTCAAATGATAAGACATTAACCAAAGCTTCCTGTAACCCCAATCAAGTTAAACCTCTAATGTATTATTTTAAATTAGGTAGTGCGTGTTGCCACTTGGATGCCTACTCATCCACTACCAACACATTTTGAACTCGCACAACCTCAACCTCCACAAAAGAACACGTCATGAGATTACTTAATGTGTAATCAAAACAAAATCTGTTTCATATGTTCATTAGGTCAACAAAAGATATATTTAACATTTCATAAGACATTAATGTGACCTAAAGTATTCACTATATAGTGTTCTGTCTGAAGGCATCTCTATTTTTACTGTCAGTGTCACATTGTCATGTTTATTGAGTTCCTTGCCCTTTATTCTGACATCTGCAGAACCAACTCGGTTAGATTGCCACTGATTGTAGGACAAATGTTCATAGCCCCCAAATTAGATAGAGTTGTTTTCACTTCATTATCTTCCCTTGAGAGGAGTGGAAATAGTGGTCCTGTTGTGTTCTTTTCTTTCCCCAAATCCAGCTGCAGTTCTTTAAACACAATACATTAGCACGTTTGCTCTGGATATTTGGTAAAGAATGCATAATATGCATCAATATAAATCCCAATAGTGCGCAAGCAAACAATTACCTATGGGATAACCTGTTTATATATTCTGCTGTTGCTACATCAGAATTACTTCTGACATGTCTGTCTTTAAAAATTCCTAAGCATCACCTCTTGCAATCAAGATATTTTCAGTGCTAGTGATTTGAATAGTTGCATGTGTAACTCCCATCCACCCACCATGCCATCTGTTACCTACGAAGTACAGAAGTTGGAGTCAGGAAATTTGGCACAGTTCTCCAAGTGGGGCAACCTCCTCTACCTTCTTGGAGCCTGGTAAATAAGGTTTTCTCTTCTGTTTCTCTTTTGTCTCTCAATCAAATAATTATAAATAAACCCCTAAATGGTTTTATTAACTATTGAATAATGGTAGTGATAATAGGATGGCAAATTGTTTTTAGTCTGGATTTTTTTTTAGAAGATAGAGCCCAAGGCATTTCTAGGGATATGCAATTCTAGGGAAGAAGGACTGAGGGAAAGGGATCAATGGAGAAAGAAGGGATGGAGATGGAAAGCAAATGTAAGGGGTACATTACCAACTGGGCTAGAGTTTTATATCAAGCTAGTGGCATACCTTTGGAGAGTCTATATGAGCCACTGTGTTTCTGAATGATCTGTCTAGGGAGAAGAAGGGAGAAGGATTCACCTTCTTGTATCTGCCACTGGAAAAAATTCATCCCATGACACATCAACTGTGATACACTTTTAGGTTGTACCACTTGGCCCTCTAGCAGCTATGAGGAAGCAAGATCACAAAACAGCAGTGACAACATCCACAGTGCCAGCCACACTGCCTGAAGTAAGCTAGTGAGTGGAAGCAAGTCAGTGACACTTGCCACTGTCCATGTATAGTTTGCAACGTCACAAACAAAACTGGCAAATCAGTGCACCTCCACAGTGTCTCAGAGGCAATAGAAAAACCTCACGTGGGAAACAAGAAATGCAGTGTAAAGAGTGAGGCAATATGCTGTCAGATTTTGTTTGAGAACCCTAGGAGGGGGCCGGGCGCGGTGGCTCAAGCCTGTAATCCCAGCACTTTGGGAGGCTGAGACGGGCGGATCACGAGGTCAGGAGATCGAGACCATCCTGACTAACACGGTGAAACCCCGTCTCTACCAAAAATAGAAAAAGAAAAACAATTAGTTGGGCGAGGTGGCGGGTGCCTGTGGTCCCAGCTACTCGGGAGGCTGAGGCAGGAGAATGGCGTGAACCCGGGAGGCGGAGGTTGCCGTGAGCTGAGATCTGGCCACTGCACTCCAGCCTGGGGGACAGAGCAAGACTCTGTCTCAAAAAAAAAAAGAGAACCCTAGGAGGGACTGGGAACAGGCACCTCAATGGAACTGGCTGGCCGAGCAGGTGTAGTACCATGAAAACATGACCCCAATGTGAAAATGTCAACAAACTTTCCTCCAACAAAGTCTGAAAGCCCTTTTCTATGGTATAATCTACTATGGTAGATGCCAGACAGTCTTCTGAAGTATCATTAGGAACAGTCTTCTGAAGTATCATTAGGATCATTCTAGAGAAAACTACAATCTAGAATCCAAGTAATTCCAAAACTAGGTTTAGCCAGTAACCCAACAGAGCTGAAAGAGTGAGATCATGATAATGTATTGTAGTTGTAAAAAATAACTATTTCTGGAAATTGAACTTGTAAAAGATACGTGAGAACGAGTCATTCTTAATTCTGACCTGTTTAAAATAAGTTCTTGAGTTTACAATAAGCTCTTTAGAGGTATCCAACCATTTTACAGTATTCACCAAAGTGAGGAAATTTTGACAAAGCAAATAAATAGTACCTGCCTGCACTATGATAAGAGGCACTGTGAGGTAATGAAAACTACTTGGAAGTAATAAAAACTGGGTTTCAATCTCAATCCTGTTACTCATGTTGTGACCTTGTGACCTGAGAAGTTGATTCAAGCTCCCTGATCTCAGTTTGCTCTCCAGTTTAATGGGAATAAAGTGCATACTTCACAGCATTTGTAATAATTAAGGAAGTGAAGTATTAAAAAGTGCCCAGTGCAATAATAGGAAATCAGCAAATTTAAATCATAAACTACTCTTAAATCCTACTTCTTCACTCATTTTTTTCTCAGATATTTAATTTCACATGCAAATATGTATGCAGATCTCTTCCATCAGCTATGTAACACCGGTTCGTTATAAAGTGATTTTGGATGAAGTAGTTAAAAATTCAACTGATGTGTTAAAAACATTCTATGAAGAATAATTCTTCTTGAGAATTAGTAACTGGGTACTAACTGTAGCTCACTAATAATAGCATTTATTTAAGCACTTTCCTATGTGGTGGTGAGGTAAGTATAACATTGATGATCTTATTTATCTATTATTATTATATTAAAGGGACAGGTTCTTTTTATGTTGCCCAGGCTAGACTTCAACTCCTGGGCTCAAGAATCCTATCACCTCAGCCTCCCAAGACGCTCGGACTATAGGCATACATCTCTGCAACTGACTGGGTGCTAAGTAATAATTTTCAATAGTGAAAAATAAAAATGCAGTGCTCCTTAAACTTTTAACTTTAAAAATATTTTATCACTTATAAAACATAATAGGAATGAAAATGGTATGTGGGTAACAATATAAACTAATAAATTGCAAAAATATAATTTTTGGTGTTCTAATTTTAGATCATAAAATAAATAATACTTTATAATGTGTAATCTTGATTTCTCATAATTTTTTTTTTCCTGCTTTTCTGGAAACTCATTTGTTAGTTTATCAAAATTTATTCTTTTTAAACTTCAGTTGATATAATTGAAATTAATGCCAGTTGCTCTTGGTAAGATCACAGTTTGTTTTTTACTTTTTATAAAGATGAACTTTTCATTTTAGAACAGTTTTAGATTTACAAAAAAGTTAAGATGGTAGGGAAAGTGTCTATATATTTCACAATTTCCCCTGTTGCTGCCATCTAAAGTGTGGTACATTTGTTACAATTAATGAACTTATACTGGTACATTATTATTATGAAAACCCATACTGAATTCATATTTCCTTAGTTTTTATTTAATGGGCCCTTTCTGTGCCAGGATCCCATTTAGGATACTACATTACATTTAGCCATCATGTCTCCATAGGATCGTTTTAGCTATAATAGTTTCTCAGATTTTCTTTGCTTTTGGTGATCTTAACAGTTTTGAGAAATACTTGTCAAGTATTTTATAGAATGCTCCTCAATTAGGATTTCTCTGATGTTATTCACATAATTGGATTTAGAGTCATGGGTTTTTGGGAGAAGATCACAGAGGTAAAGTGCCATTTTAATCATATCGTATCAGTGGTTTATACCATCAGTATAAGTTATCTCTGTTGATATTACTTTGATCATCTAGCTTAGGTAGTGTTTGTCAGGATTCTCCACCATAAGGTTACACTTCCCCACTTTCCATTTGTACTGTTTGGAAGGAAATCACCGTTTAGAGATGACATGTAAGGAGTGGAGAGTTATAACCCACCTTGTTGAGGGTGGAATATCTACATAAATTATTTGGAATTTTTCTGCATGGGATATTTGTCTCTTCTCTCTCATTTATTTATTCAATCATATATTTGTACCACTGTGGACTCTTGGATACTTATTTTATAGTTTAGATTAAAATCCAATACTAGTTTACTAATTTTATTGTTCAAATTGTTCCAGATTTGACCATAGTAACAATCTGTGTCTATATTAAGCTGAGTTTATATTGGTGTATGATGATTTCATACTGATGTCTCCAAGTCTAATCAGTTGATTACAGAAAGCTTGGTTGCTTTTTCAAAATGTATTTTATTTTATTTTGTTGTTGTTGTGTGTGTTCCAATTCCATTATTTTATTTTATTGTTTAACTTTTAATTTCAGGGATACACATGCAAGTTTCTTTCCTTCTTTTTTTTTTTTTTTTTTTTGAGATGAAGTCTCACTCTGTCACCAGGCTGGAGTGCAATGGCATGATCTCGGCTTACTGCCACCTCTGCCTCCCAGGTTTAAGCTATTCTCTGGCTCAGCCTCCTGAGTAGCTGAGACTACAGGTGCACACCACCATACCCGGCTAATTTTTGTATTTTTAGTAGAGACGGGGTTTCACCATGTTGGCCAGGACAGTCTTGATCTCCCGACCTCATAATCCATCTGCCTTGGCCTCCCAAAGTGCTGGGATTACAGGTATGAGCCACCACACAAGGCAGCAAGTTTCTTATATAAGTAAAGTGCATGTCATGGGGGTTTGGTGTACAGATTATTTCCTCACCTAGATGATATGCATACTACTTGATAGGTAGTTTTTTTGATCCTCCCCTTCCTCCCACCCTGCACCCTCAAATAGGCCCCTGTGTCTGTTGTTCCTTTCTTTGTGTCCATGTGTACTCAATATTTAGCTCCCATTTACAAGTGAGAACATATGGTATTTGGTTTTCTGTACTTGCATTAGTTTGCTTAGGATAATGACCTCCAGCTGCATCCTTGTTGCTGCAAAAGACATGATCTAATTCTTTTTCATGGCTGTATAGTATTCCATGGTGTATATGTACCACATTTTCTATATCCAGACTACCACTAATAGGCATCTACATTGATTTCATGTCTTTGCTATTGTGAATAGTGCTGTGATGGACATGCAAGTAAATGTGTCTTTCTAGTAGAAGGATTTATATTCTTTGGGGGTATATTCCCAATACTGGGATTGCTGGGTTGAATGGTAATTTTAAGTTCTTTGAGAAATCACAAAACTGCTTTCCACAATAGCTGAACTAACTTACATTCCCACTAGCAGTGTATAAATGTTTCTTTTTCTGCAACCTTGCCAATGTTGTTATTTTTTGACTTAAAAAAAAAAAAAAGCCATTCTGATTGATATGACCTGGTATCCCATTGTGGTTTTGATTTGCATTTCTCTAACGATTAGTGATGTTGAGTGTTTTTTCATATGCCTGCTGGTCATGTGTATGTCTTTTGAAAAGTGTCTGTTCATGTACTTTGCCCACTTTTTAATGGTGTTGCTTGTAAATTTAAATTCCTTATGATTCTGGATATAAGACCTTTTTCAGATGCATAGATTGCAAATATTTTCTCCTATTCTGTGGGTTATCTGTTTACTCTATTGGTAGTTTCTTTTGCTGTGCAGAAACTCTTTAGTTTAATTAGGTCCAATTTGTCAATTTTTGCTATTGTTGCAGTTGCTTTTGGCATCTTTGTCATGAAATATTTGCCAGGGCCTATGTCTAGAATGGTTTTCTTAGGTTTTCTTTCAAGGATTTTCATAATTTCAGGTTTTACAGTTAAGTCTTTAATCCATCTCGAGTACATTTGTGTATATGGTATAAAGAAAGGTCAAGTTTCAATCTTCTGGATGTGACTAGCCAGTTATCCCAGCACCATTTATTGAATAGCAGGTCTTTTCCTTATTGCTTGTTTTTGTTGACTTTGGTGATTATCAGGTGGTTGCAGGTGTACCCCTTTATTTCAGGGCTCTGCATTCTGTTCCATTGGTCTGTATGTCTGTAAAGTACCAGTACCCTGCTGTTTTGGTTACTGTTGCCTTGTAGTAGGTACTGTTTCTTCAGATTCCTTGGATTAGGTTTTCATTTTCTCTTCCATCTTAATGATTTTCATTTCTATCCATATTTTAAGTCATATGTCTGAGATTGTAGCCATTTCAACTTGGCTAAGAAGCATAGCTGGGGAACTAGTGCAGTCATTTGGAGATAAGAGGACACTTTGACTTTTTGAGTTGCTAGCATTCTGGTTCTTTCTCATCTGTGTGGGGTGATATTCCACCAGTCTTTGAAGTTGATTTCCTTTTTGCTTTTATCTTCTTTTATGCCCTTAGGGTTTTGATTATGGTATAAAGTGGATTCTATAGACTGACTTTGATTCCCGGAAGATTTTAGGGTGCCAGGTGCTCGACTCAGCACTCCTGGGCTGCATATTTTAACTCTGGGACTCTGGTACCCAGCCCCCTTGACTTTGTTCTCTGGCTCCTCAATATTTGGAACTTGCTGTGCTGGAGGGGCTGAGACATTCCTTTGCTGCTGGCCACAACACTCTGATGGGAGGTGCTGGCCAAAGTGCTTCTCATGGCAGTGGGATTTGAATCCATGCTCACTCATGTGTGCCAGTAGCCACAGCATCGCAGCAGGGTGCACGTGCATTAGCTGGGATAGGGTGCTGGAGGCAGGTAGCCTTTGCCTTAGTTTTCACAGGTTTTGTATAATGGCAGAATATTTTGATGGTGTATTTTGGGCTGTGATCCAATAGGTGGCGCCTGAGAGTGTTAGCCAGCACTTAGATGGCTAACACTTTCAAGTGCCACCTACTGGATAGGTCTTTTGTATTTTGGCTCAGCTGGCGGTAGTGTTCTGTGATGAGGGGCTGAGATAAGACCCCCTCACCTAATTCACCCCTGGGTCAAAATTTAAATACAACTTTTATGACAACTAATACTGGAATTGTTAAGTGTGTTTTTTAGACTCTGACAACGTTGGGATAAATTAATGATAAAGTATTTCAAAACTTAAGTTTTAGTACATCTACAGCTGATGATTTTTACAGAAAAAATTTTCTAAAAACATATAACTCTTCATATAAATCAGTTTTCTGTTAGTCTGAAATCAATTTTACATATATATTTACACAGTGGTGTTTTAATGTTTCTTCTGAGATTTCCTGAAACTTATGGAAATAATATAAGAAATTGAAAGAGGCTTCATGATTTGCATATAATTTAAAGTACCTATACAATAAAAAAATTAAATTTGAAATTATTTCTCCTTAATAATTGGTTCATCTAAAGCCTCATATGAAAATAGTGTTATTTTCCATTAAATGTGATCATGGGGGAGAATGCTAAGATGGCCGACTAGAGATAGTTAGGAAGAACTTCTCCAACCCAGACAGACCAAAATATTGAGTAAATTGGAATATTCTGAAAAGAGCATCTGAGAGAATACACTGAGAGAAGTTAGAGTTGACTAAGATGCCAGACTGAATGAGGAGGAAGCTGAGAACCCTTATAGGGTTGTTGAGCACTAGGATGTGTTCCAGGCCCTGAACAGTTCCTAAGGAAGGGGTACCTTCTGCCTCTGGTGCTCCCCACCATCCCCTGTGGAGTGCTGTTCTCAGTTGTCTGACAGCACCTCAGCCCCTCCAGCCCTGCCAAGGCTTGACCTCAAGGGACCAGAGGACAAAGTCACAGATTCAGTCCCACTACTCCAGGATTAGAATACACAGCCCATGGCCGGGCGCGGTGGCTCAAGCCTGTAATCCCAGCACTTTGGGAGGCCGAGACGGGCGGATCACGAGGTCAGGAGATGAGACCATCCTGGCTATCATGGTGAAACCCCGTCTCTACTAAAAAATACAAAAAACTAGCCGGGCGACATGGCGGGCGCCTGTAGTCCCAGCTGCTTGGGAGGCTGAGGCAGGAGAATGGCGTAAACCCAGGAGGCGGAGCTTGCAGTGAGCTGAGACCCGGCCACTGCACTCCAGCCTGGGCGGCAGAGCGAGACTCCGTCTCAAAAAAAAAAAAAAAAAAAAAAAAAAAAGAATACACAGCCCATGAGTGAGAGCTGAGCCTTCCCTTTAAAAGCATCCAGAAAAGAAGATATTCAACTATATCCAACTGGCACCACTATTAAAACCTCAAGGGCAATAAAGATCTTTAAAAACAAAAAGTCCCATCCAGAGGACAACAGCTTCAAAGGAAAAAGGAACCTCAGCCTTCACAGATGAGAAAGAAACAGCACAAGAACTCTGGTACCTCTAAAATCCAGAATGTCTTCTTATCTCCAAATGATCACAGTAGCTCCCTAGCAATGGATCCTAATCAGATTGAAATGGTTGAGATATCAGACATAGAATTCAGAATCGGTATGGCAAGGAAGCTCATTGAGGTACAAGAGAAGGCTGAAACACAATCCAAGGAAAAACATTAAAATGATCCAAGAGTTGAAAGACAGCATAATGATTTTAAGAAAGAACCCAAATGAACTTCTGGAAGTGAAAAATTCACTATAGGAATTTCAGAATTTGGAATCACTAACAACAGAATAGACCAAGCTGAGAAAAGATCTCAGAACTTAAAGATCACCACTTTGAAGCAACACGGGGAGACAAAAATAAAGAAAAAAGATTTTTTAGAACTGAACAAAACCTCTGAAAAATAAGGATTTTGTAAAGAGACCAAACCCACAAATTGTTGACATGCCAGAAAGAGGATAGAGACATCAAGCAATTTAGAAAACATATTTGAGCATATAGTCCATAAAAATTTTCCCAGTCTCACTAGGGAGGTCAACATGCAAATTCAGAAAATTCAGAGAACTCCTGTGAGATACTAATGCAAGATGACCATTCCCATGACACACAGTCGTTATATTCTTCAAAGTCAACATGAAAGAAAAAAATATTAAAGGCAGCTAGAGAGAAGGAGAAGGTCACTTGAAAAGGGAATGTTATTGGGCTTAACAATAGATCTTTCAGCAGAAACCATACAAGCCAGAAGGGATTGGGGGCCAAACTTCATTATCCTTTAGTAAAAGAAATTCCAACTGAGAATTTCATACCCTGCTGAACTAAAGTTCAGAAGAGAAGGAGAAATGAAATCCTTTTCAGACAAAGGCTTAGTGAATTTATTACCAGATACGTAAGGTCCGTTTTACAAAGGTGCCTACAGGGAGCACTAAACATGGAAATTCAAGAATGATACCTGCCACCATAAAAACACACTTAAGCACATACCCCATAGACATTACAAAGCAACTATATGATCAAATCTACATAGCAATCAGCTAATAGTACAATGACAATATTGACCCTAATTGTAAATAAGCTAAGTGCCCCACTTAAAAGGCATAGAGTGGCAAGTTAGATTAGACGCAAGACCCAACTATCTTCTGTCTTCAATAGAGCCATCTTAAGAGTGATGACATCCATAAGCTCAAAACAAAGAACTGGAGAAAGATCTATTCAGGCAAATGGAAAACTAAAAACAGCAGAAGTAGTTATGCTTATACCAGTTCAAAGAGACTTTAAACTAACAATGATCAAAAAGAACAAAAAGGGGTGTTACATGATGATAATGGATCAATATAGCAAGAAGACTTAACTATCTTAAATATGTACATACCCATCACTGGAGCATGTGGATTCATAAAGCAAGTTTTTAGATATCTATGAAGAGATTTAGATAACCACATAATACTGGGGGCCTTCAACTCTCCTCTGATAGTATTAGATCAATCACTGAGGCTGAGAACTAACAGATATCATGGTCTTAAACTCGTCACTTGACCAATTAAACCTCATAAATATGTAGAGAATCCTCCACCCAGTGATAACAGAATATACATTTTTCTCATCTGCACATGGCACATAGTCTAAGATCAACTACATGCTTGGCCATAAAGCTCATCTCAACAAATTAAACAAAAATAGAAATCATACCTACCACACTCTCAGATTGTAGGGCAAAAAATTAGACATGATGCCAAGAAGATCTATCAAAACTATCCAATGGCATGGAAGTTAAACAATGTGCTCTTCAATGACTTTAGAGTAAATAATGAAATTTGGGCAGAAATTTAAAAAAATTCTTTGAAACTAATGAAAACAGAGACACAATATACCAAAATCACACAGATAAAGTAGTTTTAAGATGAAAGTTTATAGTGCTGAATGCCTACATCAACAAGTTAGTAAAATCTCAAATTAACATTCTAATGTCACGCCTAGAGGAACTAGAAAAACAAGAACAAACCAACCCCAAAGCAATAAGAAGAAAAGAATTAACTGAAATTGGAGCTGAATGGAATGAAATTGGGATACAAAAATCCATACAAAAGACAAATGAAGCCAAAAGTTTGTTTTTCAAAAGATTAAACAACATCGATATACTGCTAGCTGTATTAGTTAAAAAAAAAAAAAAAAAAAAAAAAGAGAGAGAGAGAGAGAGAGAGAGAGGATCCAAATAAATACAATTAGAAATGGCAAAGGTGATATGAATGACAACCAACTCCACAGAAATACAAAAAATCCTGAGAGACGATGGTGAACACCTCTATGCACACAAACTAGAAAACTTAGAAGAAATGGATACATTCCTGGAAACACAAGCCTCTGAAGATTAAACCAGGAAGAAATTAAAATCTTGAGCACACCAGTAACAAATTCTGAAATGGACTTGTTAATAAGAAGCCTACCAACTAAAAAAAAGTCCTGGACCAAATGGATTTATAGCCAAATTCTACCAGATGTATAAAGAACTGGTCTCACTCCTATTGGAATTATTTCAAAAATCTAGGAGGAGGGACTCCTCCGTAACTCATTCTACAAAGTCAGTATTATTCTGACACCAAAGCCTGGTAGAGATACAATGAAAAATGGTAACTTTAGGCCAATATCTCTGAGAACATAACAGCAAAAATCATCAACAAAATACCAGCAAACTGAATCCAGCAGCACATCAAAAAGTTAATTCACTATATTGAGATGGGCTTTATTTCTGGGATGCAAGGTTGGTTTAACATATGCAAATCAATAAATGTCATTCACTACATAAACAGAATTAACAATAAAATGACATGATTATCCAATAGACACAGAAAAAGTCTCTGACAAAATTCAGTGTCCCTTCCTGCTAAAAATCCTCAGCAAATTAGGCATCAAAGGTACCTAAAATAAGAGCCATTTATGACAAACCGACAGCCAACATCATATTGAGTGGGCAAGAACTGGAAGCATTTCTCTTGAGAATTTGAATATGACAGGTAAATTCACTCTTGTCACTCCTATTCATCATAGTACTGAAAGTCCTATGCAGAGCAATTAGGGAAGAGAAGGAAATAAAAGGCATCCAAATCGGAAGTCAAACTATCTCTGTTTGCAGAAAGTATGATTCCACCTAGAAAATCCTATAGTCTCTGCCAAAAGGCATCTAGAAGTGAAAAATGACTTCAGTAAAGTTTGAGGATACAAAATCAATGTAGAAAAGTTGTCATTTCTATACACCAATAACGTCCAAGCTCAGAGCCAAATCACAAATGTAATTTCATTTACAATAGCCACAAAAAGTATAAAATACCAAAGAATACAGCTTATCAAGGAGGTAAAAGACCTCTGCAATGGGAATTACAAAACATGGCTGAAAAAAGTCAGAGATAACACAAACAATAAAAAACATTCCATGTTCACGGATAGGTGGAATCAATATTGTTAAAATGGCCATACTGCTCAAAGCAATTTACAGATTTAATGCTATTCTAATTGTTATAACAGTTATTAAGAAATTATTTTAGGCAGATAGGATAAGGAGTCTTTGGGAAGTTATTTTATTTATTTATTTATTTTTTTTTTTTTTTTGAGACGGAGTCTTGCTCTGTCGCCCGGGCTGGAGTGCAGTGGCCGGATCTCACCTCACTGCAAGCTCCGCCTCCCGGGTTCACGCCATTCTCCTGCCTCAGCCTCCGGAGTAGCTGGGACTATAGGTGCCCGCCATCTCGCCTGGCTAGCTTTTTGTATTTTTTTAGTAGAGACGGGGTTTCACCGGGTTAGCCAGGATGGTCTGGATCTCCTGACCTCGTGATCCGCCCACCTCGGCCTCCCAAAGTACTGGGATTACAGGCTTGAGCCACCGCGCCCGGCCTATTTATTTATTTTTAAAGCAGTTCCAGAAAATTTTCTTGCATAACAGAAAAGCCCAGGCTGGGCCAGCAAGCTTCCATATGCAAAGGCCTGCCATTAGAAACTGGATCCACCCAAACATGGCGATTCCGGCCAATTCTTCAGGTCCCCACGTGCCTGGCAACATGGCTGCCCCCACATGTCCCCACGTGTGTAGAACATCATGGCACCCTGTATTTGCATGTTAAAAGGCCAGGGTGGGAGGGCCAGTTTTTTTTGCCGGCTACTTGAATGACATAGCTGGTCAAACCAATCCCTTGGGTCCTATGCAAATCAGACATTGCCTCCTCATATAACTGACTGTTTTCCGCCACACCTGGGGTTTCCTCTTTTGGGTTGGAGGTCCCCTCCCTCTGTCTCTGTATGGGGGTTTCCTCTTCCTTCTTTCTTGCCTATTATGTTGCCTCTACTCAAATGCAAGTTCAAATATAAAATTGTTAAGAATTTAAAGATGGTAAGAATAAAACTTTAAATCTAGCAAGGGCCATTCTAGTAGGTGGTGCTCTATAAGACTACACAAGTTGCACTATCCTGAAGCTATCCCTAGGATAAGTATTCTTATTTTCTCTATCAAAAAATTTGCAAATTAAGGTTGAAATATCACCTCCACAATGTTATGTAACTAGTAAACAGCAGAGCTGAAAAATCCAAATATATCTAATTCAGTTGTGATGCTCTGCCATATCGAAAAATTCACTTCTAAAAGTTTTCTTAAACTTCCAATCAGTCACAGGAACTGCTAATGACTTACTCATTCTATTGAAGAAGTAGCTTAATTTTTCTATGGGAAATATCTTGTTCCTAGTTCCAAAGCCAAAAAAAAAAAAAAAAGAAAAAAAAAAAAAGAGGTCTGTGGTTTTGACATTGTTAGTAGGTTAAATGTTATAATGAATGAATGAATGAGTGAATGGCTCCAAATAAAGTTCAGTCTCTGAATTATAGCTTGGGCATTGTCTTTCAGCTCACACTCCAGAGCACTACTGCTCAGATTTGAATCCCAGCTGGGACACTTATTTACTGAGTAATTTTGGGAATGTTGCTTAATTTCTTTGTGCCTTATTCGTTGTTCTCTCATTGGTAAAACAGTAGTGACAAGAATAGGGGATTCTCACTGAGATTATAATGAATTAATCCACATAAAGCTCTTAATACATTGCCTGGCATATATTAAGTGTGCAATAAATGTTAGCATTTATGTAGCTCTTAACATTTCATAACAGTTTTGTATTTGTGGATATGAGGAGTGAAGAGTTAAGAAAACCCAAAATTTTAACAGTGATTATCTCCAGGTGATGGAATTATGAATGTTATAAAATTTTAACAGTGATTATCTCCAGGTGATGGAATTATGAATGTTATAACTTTATATTCTTATTTGTTTTCTAAATTTTGTATATACTAATACAATAAAAGTATTTTAGTAATGTGAAGAATATATCTGTTATCCCTCATCCAAAGTCATCTAAATTTTTTCTCTCTGTTTGTCTCTCTCTCAGTCTCTCTTCCACCCCCATCACCCCCATACACATGGACACATACGCACACACACACACACGCTGAGACACATGATAATATAAATTTAGAAAAATATATGCATAGATCAATCATGTACTTTGGAATAAAGTTGTCAGATTTTATAATAAAAATACAAGGCACCCAGTTAAATTTGAATTTTAGCAAACAACAATAATTTTTAGAATAAATATGTCCTAAATATTGCTTGTCCTAGAAAATAAGTGGCAACCGTAAGACCTGGGCAGTACAGTTTCGGGGTGTAGGAGTATGTAAAATATTGCACGCACCATACACTACAAAATTTATTTTTATCTGAAATTCAAATTCAGTTGGGCATCTTGTATCTGGTGACTCTACTTTTTACCTCTGTTGGCAGATTAATGCCAATATCCCCTGTCCCTATTTCTAGCCTGATCTATATATAACAAATAAAGGAATTGACATACAAAAAAGCTGTATGTATTTAATGTATGCATCTTGATGAGTTTGAAAATAAGTATACACCCATGAAACCATTACCATAAACAATGCCATAGACTTAGACATTGATATCGCAGTACTCCTCCACAAAACAAAATGCTTAAAACACTCAAGCATGTAACTTTTGCTCCCCTCCCAAGTTCTTGTTCTATTACACACACGCACACACACACACAGCCACACATGCAGGAACATATCTTCTCTTTTCTCTAACACATCCCCCTTCTTGCTGTCATAATGACCCACTGTCTCCATTCCTCTTGTCTATAACATTTTTTTTAAAGGAGTGAGAGAGCAGAACTAAAAAATTATACTAAAGCGTTAAGGTAAAATAGTTTGAATCAGAGTAACATATCCTGTTCTTGTCCCCTCATATCTGGGATGTGTCTTTCCAGTCACTGTGTGAGTCATGAGTCATGGTCCTTCCTTTGCTGTGTTCAATCACAGGTAGTCTTTGTGAAAATGCTCTGGTATTAGTTTTTTTTTTTCAGAGATAAATTAGCCTTAGCTGAATCATCCATTCGTCTGCTGCTTTCTTCTTTGCTTACTATTTTCTTTGGTTTCTTTTTAGCTGAGGGCTTAGCTTTTTGGGGGTATCAGGGATTGTGTCTGGCTCCTGCTATTTATCTTGGTTGTATTTCCTTTTAGGTTGCTTAATAGATATTTGACATTTGGGCTTCTACTCTGACTCTTTCTTAATCCCATCTCTCTGTGATATCACCTCTTTTCAGACAAGAGAGTCATTTGAATTTTTTAAAAATCACCTTTCAGAAAAAGGTAGTGAGGCCAAGAATGAGTTAACTCTGTCAGGAAGTCGGTCATATAGATCTTAAGAGGCCTCATATCCATTGTCTGGGATTCAACAGCCCTTACATTTGTGGAATTAGAGAACGAGGTGAGAGATATTGGCAGTGTCTGTTAATTCACAGCCTTTGCTTAAATTTTGGAGAGGAAGCATGCAGAAAATTTTAGTACAGAGAAGAGACCGACATATATCAACATTTCCCCCTAGATTAATAGCTGACATAGTATAGTAGAAAAAGTCAATCTCTGCAAGCTGAAATCTTGGCCCTACTCCTTACGAGCTGTGTGACTTAGATTTGGTCATTAACCTCTCTGAGTATTGATTTCTTCATATGTTAAAGGGGGATAGTAATACCTCAAGTACTCTAATGTGGATTAAACATGATATGATGAGGCATATGGCACATGATAGAACATCAGTGGTTTTTTATCTCCATTGCTATGCTTTCATAATTGGAAATTTAAGGTTGAAATCATTAAAATATCTTTGTATATAAGTAAAGATACCATTGGATCTATGAATTTCAACTTTCCTCATGATTTGAATGTGTATATCATAGTTGTTCTGTGAGAAAATGAGAGGAACAACGTGCCCTTTAGCTATTTCTGATTGGACTGTAAGTCATAAACAATTTCAACACAAGAGAACTCAAAAAACACACCCAAGAAACTTGAGATCCTAGTTAGGGAACAACCCAAAGGTATTTTAAATGTCAACCTTGCTTTGTTTTCTTATCCTATTCTTACCTGTAGCCTAACAAAGACACACACTAAACACATTCCTATTATGATGCACATCTCATACTGTAATTGTTTAAAGACAATTTCTATGCACATGATTTTGAATGGGTATATATTTTTATAAATCTAATAATGTATTCTATATTATTGCCTTTAAGAGAGAAAAGCAAAGGAGAGTTAAATGATTTAAGAAAAAATCCTGAGAGTTCCAGAATGCAAGATCTTTATACTGGGATATGCTACTTTCTATAAATTTCTTAACTGGAAGTTCCCTGTAACTATACTGATATGTTAAAGCATAAACCATAGTTAAATATGGAAGCCTAAATTCACACAAGTCAAAAGGGGAGATGTTCAGCTGAAGTTCCACACGGAGTAGGGAAAATAAAAAAAAAGAGAAGAAAATGAGCGATTAGAATATCTAGTGACTTCCATACTTAAGGAAAAATGGGAGATAGTATTACTGTCAGAAGATTCCATTCATTATGTTCTCTATGAAAAGCACAGTATTGTGGGAAATAAAGGATGACAAGTATATGTAATAAGGTAATATTTTTAAAATTACATCATTGTGCTTTTCTCTTTTGCATTTTTTCATGCATGAACAACCCCCCATCATGCCAAGGATATCCATTTGCCTTGGGTTGGGAATTTTACAATGAATATTTTGTAAGAGAAAGACACAACTTTTGAAATCCAAAGTCAAATTTATTCGTAGTTGAAGGAAAGCTATAATTTGAAAGCTAAGCTTTGTCATGAAAAAAAAAAAAAAAGTGTTTTCTAAATCCTACTAGCTCCAATGATCATTTGTAGAGCCAAGCCAGGACAAGATTGTTAACATTCCTTCCATAGTGTAGAAAGGATATTCCTTCCTTATTTAAAACTAAATTCTGAGGATTACTGCCTCAAGGAAGAAAGTTATGATAAGGTAAGTCCATGCTGGAGAAAAAAAAAAAGAACTTTTCTTATTGGGTAAATTATGAAGAGAATGAAAAAGACTTGGGGAAGGGAGGTTAGATGCACATTTACTCATGCTCCCACTTGAAGTGGAACTCCAGGGGGTGGAGAGGCAAGTTAAAATAGAATCCACTGCTGCCAGTGGATTGGGGAGGGATGGCATCGGTGATTCAGGACTGTCTTTTCTGCCCTCTTCTAGTGCTTCTTTTAGTGATACGAAGTTAAAACCAGGTACTGTGAATAGTCACCTGATTTTTGGTTCTTATGAAGGTGATTTTTTTGGTGTAGATAGTTGTTAAATTGGTGTCCTTGTTGGGTGACAATCAGTGGAGCTTCTGTTTGACAATCATGTTCTGACCCTCTCTTGCTGCTATTTAAACTGCAGCCTGTGCGAGATTAAAGATAAAAAAAATTTGAAGAACCATGATCACAGAACATTCTAAAATTTATACCTAAAGGAACATTTGAATATTGTAATCCCCAGAATTTCCTATGTTTTCTTCTCACTTTCTTTCTTTTATTTGTTTTACTGTTTGCCACCCATTTTTTTCTCTATCCTGCTGAAAACCTCTACTTGTTCCCTTCTCTACTCTTCCTCTTCCACATCCTGATACCTAATATGAAATTTCATACTTAAAACTGTTACACTTTTTAAACAATTTTATATTGCCAGTGTTTATACATAAAAATCACATTTTGTCTTGTAAAAGTATTTTTCTTTTGTAATATTTTTCTGCATATCTTTGTAGTATCTTTAAAATGCATGCTATTGGGGGAGAGGCCAAGATGGCTGACTAGAAACAACTGTGGTCAGAGGCTTCCACCGAGAAGAATGAAAATGGTGAGTGAATCCTGCACCAACTACTGAGGTATCCAGGTTCTCTCACTGAGACTCTAGGAAATTGGCATGACCCACAGAGAGCAAGGAAAAGCAGGGTGGTGTGAGGGCCCACCTGCGAGCCACATGGGGCAAGGGGAGCTCCCATACCAAGCCAAAGGAGGCAGTGAGTGATCGTGCTACCCTGCCCAGGAAACCATGCTCTTTCCATGGATCTGTCTAGCCTGCAGATCAGGAGATCCCTCTTGTGAGCCCATGCCACTGAGGCCTTGGGTCCCAAGCACAAAACTGTGCAGATTCTCAGCGACCACTTGACTGGAGACCACCTAAGACTATAGAGTTCCCCAGGGAAAGGGGCAGCCATCTTCACTCTGGTTGCCTGCTGCCTAAGACACCTGAATTCCCAGGGGGAGGGGAGGCCACCATCCCTGCAGCTGCCTGCTGCCTAAGATGACTGAGCTCCCAGTGGTAGGGACAGCTGCCATCACTGCAGCTCCAGTCTGTGGTTTTTCCCCCTGCCAGTACTGGGGATGAAACAGGAGTTAAAAGAAATAAAGAATCTCTAAGCAAAAACTCAGCTGTATGTAAGAAAACCCAATTATCCCGGAGGAAGAGAAAGAGCCAAAGTCCTTTAAAAATTAACTGCCTGTTTTTCTGTGGCTAGTGAGTCTTGTCTCTCCCTTTCCAAGCATCATGAAGACTGTTTCTCTAGCTGTGCAGCTGCAAGGTCACTAGACAGATAATCTCAAGTTGTAAAATATGTTTTTCCTTGGAAAGTAAGAAATGATGTAATGCATGTCTCAGTTGAATAACTGTCTTTGTTTCTTGCTTCTGTAATATGCTTCCCCCTGCACAGATCTCCCCCTTGCCCCACAAAATGCTTAAAAGGTAACCCAGACTCTATGTTCGGGACTCAGTCTTTTTGGATGTTAATCTGACTGGGCTGGTGCACCTAAATAATAAATAATAAGTATCCTGCTCAATCCCTCAGTCTCTCTGATTCCTAAATTATCCCACTGCAGGGAGACTGGATGGTTTGGGCCCAGGAGGAATTCTCCACAGCACAGCACAGTGGCTGTGGCAGATGGTGGCCAGACTTTCTCTTTAGGCCAGACCCTGACCTATCCCTCCTTACTGGATGGGGCCTCCCTGCAGGAACTCCCTGCAACTCCAGCTAGGGGTTTAGGGACAGAACTCTGATCTCCCTGGACTGAGCCCCTGGGGAGAGTGGTGTCCATGGTCTCTGTGGATCAGCAGACTTAGTCTTTCTCTCTGCTGGCTCTGGGGAATGTGGGCAGTTCAGACAAGTGGGACTCCCCCCAAGCACAGCACACCCCCTCTGCCAAGGGGCAGCCAGAGTGCTTTGTTAAGTGGGTACCAGATCCCATGCCTCCTGACTGGGTAAGAACCCCCTCCAACAGGGGTTGCCAGACACCTTATACAAGAATATTTCTGCTGGCATCAGGCTGGTGCCCCTCTGGGACAGAGATCCCAGAGGAAGGAGCAGGCAGCCATCTTTACTGTTTTGCAATCTCCACTGGTGATAATCCAGGTGCGGGAGGGACCCAGGCGAATAGTTTCTGGAGTGGACGCCCAGCAAACCGCAGCAGCCCTACAGAGATAGGCCTCAGGATTAAAAGAAAAACAAACAGAAAGCAACAACAACAGCAGCAACAACAAAAGTCCCATGTAAACTCCATCCAAAGTTCAGCAGCCTCAAAGATTGAAGCTAGATAAACTCATAAGATAAGAAAGAATCAATGAAAAAAATGCCAAAAACTAAAAAAGCCAGAGTACCTCTTCTCTCCCATTTGATTGCAACACCTCTCCAGCGAAGGCATAGATCTGGGCAGAGCATGAGGTGGATGAATTGACAGAAGTAGACTTCGGAAGGTGGGTAATAACGAACTTCGCTGAGCTAAAGGAGCATGTTCTAATCCAATGCAAAGTCGCTAAGAATCATGATAAAACACTACAGGAGCAGTTACCCAGAATAACCAGTTTAGAGAGGAATATAAATGACCTGATGGAGCTGAAAAACATGACATGAGAACTTCACAATGCAACACAAGTATCAATAACCAAATAGATCAAGCAGAGGAAAGAATTTTAGAGCTTGAAGACTATCTTGCTGAAATAAGACAGGCAGACAAGATTAGAGAAAAAAGAATGAAAAGAAACAAAGCCTTTGAGAACTGTGAGATTGTGTAAAAAGACTGAACCTGTGACTGAACCTATACCTAAAATGCGGATAATGTAACCAAGTTGGAAAACATACTTCAGGATATCATCCATGAGAACTTCTCCAACCTAACAAGACAGGCCAACATTCAAATTCAAGAAATCCAGAGAACCCCAGTAAGGTACATAATCATCAGATTCTCCAAGGTTGAAATGAAAATGTTAAGGGCAACCAGAGATAAAGGCCAGGTAACCCACAAAGGAAAGCCCATTAGACCAACAGTGGATCTCTCAGCAGAAACCACAGAAGCCAGAAGAGATTGGGGACCAATATTCAACATTCTTAAAGAAAATAGTTTCTAATCCAGAGTTTTATATCCAGCCAAACTAAGCTTCATAAGTGAAGGGGAAATAAGATCTTTTTCAGATGCTGAGCAAATGCTGAGGGAATTTGTCACCACCAGAGCTCCTGAAGGAAGTAATAAATATTGAAAGGAAAAAATGTTACTAGCCACTGCAAAAACACACTTGTATCCTTAATAAGGATACTTATTAAGTACAAAGACCAATGACAAAATGAAATAACTACATCAACAAGTCTGCAAAATAATGAGCTAGCATCATGATGACAGGATCAGATTCACACATAATAATATTAACCTTAAATGTAAATGGGTTAAATGCCCCAATTAAGAGATGCAGAATGGCAAGCTGGATAAAAAGTCAAGACCCACTGATGTGCTCGATTCAAGAGTCCCATCTCATGTGCTGAGACATAGGCTCAAAATACAGGGATAGAGGAAAATTTTCCAGGCAAATGGAAATCATATAAAACAGGGGTTGCAATCCTAGTTTCTGACAAAACAGACTTTAAACCAACAAAGATGAAAAAAGACAAAGAAGGGCATTACATAATAGTAAAGAAATCAATTCAGCAAGAAGAGCTAACTATCCTAAATATATGTTCACTTATTACAAGAACACCCATGTTCATAAACTCTTTAGAGATCTACAAAGAGACTTAGATTCTCATAATAGTGGGAGACTATAACACCCCACTGTCAATATTAGACAAATTATTGAGACAGAAAGTTAACAAGAATATTCAGGACTTGAACTCAGCTCGCAATCAAGTGGACCTGACAGATATCTACAGAACTCTCCACCCAGAACAATAGAATGTACTTTTTTGGCACCACGTGGCACTTACTCTAAAACTGATCACATAATTGGAAGTAAAACAATCCTCAGCAAATGCAAAAGACCTGAACTCATAACGAGCAGTCTCTCGGAACACAGCACAATCAAATTAGAACTCAGGATTAAGAAACTCACTCAGAACTACATGACTACATGAAAATTGAACAATCTGCTCCAGAATGACTCCTGGGTAAATAATGAAATTAAAGCAGAAATCAGGAAGTTCTTTGAAACCAGTGAGAACAAAGAGATCATGTACCAGGATCTCTGGGATGCAGTGAAAGCAGTGTTAAAAGGGACATTTATAGCATGAAATACCCACATCACAATGCTAGAAACATCTCAAATCAACACCCTAACATCACAACCAAAAGAACTAGAGAAACTAGAGCTAAAAGCTAGCAGAAGACAGGAAATAACCAAGATCAGAGCAGAACTGAAGGAGACAGAGACACAAAAAATCCTTTAAAAAAATCAATGAATTCAGGAGCTGTTTTTTTTTTTTTTTTTTTTTTTTGGAAAAAATTAGTAAAATAGATAGACCAGTAGCTAGACTAATAAAGAAGAAAAGAGAGAAGAATCAAGTAGATGCAATAAAAAATGGTAAAGGGGATATGACCACTGACCCCACAGATATACAAACAACCATCAGAGAATATTATAAACACCTCTATGCAAATAAACTAGAAAATCTAGAAGAAATGATCGAATTCCAGGAACACATACACCCTCCCACGACTGGACCAGGAAGAAGTTGAATCCCTGAATAGACTTATAATGAGTTCTGAAATTGAGGCAGTAATAAATAACCTACCAACCAAAAAAAAAGCCCGGGACCAGACAGATTTACAGCTGAATTCTTCCAGAGGTACAAAGAAGAGCTGGCACCATTTCTTCTGAAACTGTTCCAAACAATTGAAAAGGAGACGCTGCTCTCTAACTCACTTTATGAGGCCAGCATCATCCTGATATTGAAACCCAGTAGAGATACAGCCAAAAACAAAAATTTCAGGCCAATATCCCTGATGAGCATTGATGCAAAAGTCCTCAATAAAATACTATCAAAACAAATCCAGCAGCCCATCAAAAAGCTTATCTACCATGATTAAGTCAGCTTCATCCCCGGGATACAATGCTGGTCCAACATATGCGAATCAATTTAATTCATCCCATAAACAGAACTAATGACCAAAACCACATGATTATCTCAATAGACACACAAAAGGCCTTTGATAAAATTCAACATCCCTTCATGTTAAAAACTCTCAATAAACTAGGTATTGATGGAACATGCCTCAAAATGACAAGAACCATTTATGACAAACCCACAGCCAATATCATATTGAATGGGCAAAACCTGGAAACAGTCCCCTTGAAAACTGGCACAAAACAAGGATGCTCTCTCTCACCACTTCTATTCAACATAGTGTTGGTAATTCTGGCCAAGGCAATCAGGCAAGAGAAGGAAATAAAGGTTATTCACATAGGGAGAGAGGAAGTCAAATTATCTTGTTTGCAGATGACATGATCCTATGTCTTGAAAATCCCATCATCTCAGCCCAAATGCTCCTTAAGCTGATAAGCAACTTCGGCAAAGTCTCAGGATACAAAATCAATGTGCAAAAATCACAAGCATTCCTGTACACCAGCAGTAGACGAGCAGAGCCAAATCATGCATGAACTACCATTCACAATTGCTACAAAGAGAATAAAATACCTAGGAATACAGCTAACAAGGGAAGTGAAGGACCTCTTCAAGAAGAACTACAAACCACTCTTCAAGGAAATCAGAGAGGACACAAACAAATGGAAAAACATTCCATGCTCATAGATAGGAAGAATCAATATTGTAAAAATGGCCATACCACCCAAAATAATTTATAAATTCAATGTTATTCCCATTAAACTACCATTGATATTCTTCACAGAATTAGAAAAAATTACTGTAAAATTCATATGGAATCAGAAAATAGCCCCATAGCCAAGGCAATCCTAAGCAAAAAGAATAAAACTGGAAACATCATACTACCTGACTCCAAATGATACTAGAAGGCTGCAGTAACCAAAACAGCATGGTACTGGTACAAAATCAGACACATAGACCAATGGAACAGAATAGAGAACTCAGAAATAAGACCGCACATATGCAACCGTCTGATCTTTGACAGACCTGACAAAAACAAGCAATGGGGAAAGGATTCTGTATTTAATAAATGGTGCTGGGAGAACTGGCTAGCCATATGTATGGAAAATTGAAACTGGGCCCCTTCCTTACACCTTTTACAAAAATTTACTCAAGATAGATTAAACACTTAAATGTAAAACCCAAAACTATAAAAAATGTAGAAGAAAATTTAGGCAATACCATTCAGGACATAGGCACTGGCAAAGATTTCATGATGAAAATGTCAAAGCAATTACAATAAAAGCAAAAATTGACAAACGGGATGTAATTAAGCTAAAGAGCTGCATGGCAAAATAAACTATCATCAGATTTAACAGACAGCCTACAGAATGGGAGAAAATTTTTTCAATCTATCCACCTGAGAAAGGTCTAATATCCAGAGTCTATGAGAAACTGAAACAAATTTGCAAGAAAAATACAAATGATCTCATTAAAAATTGGGCAAAGGACATGAGTAGATACTTCTCAAAAGAAGACATTTACATGCCCAAGAAATATATGAAATAAAGCTCAACATCACTGATTATTAGAGAAATGCAAATCCAAACCACAATGAAATAGCATCTCATGCCAGTCAGAATGGCAATTATTAAAAAGTCAAGAAACAACAGATGCTGGCAAGGCTGTGGAGAAATAGGAACACTTTTATACTATTGGTAGTAATGTAAATTAGCTCAACCATTGTGGAACACAGTGTGGTGATTCCTCAAAGACCTAGAACCAGAAATACCATTTGACCCTGCAATCCCATTACTGGGCATATACCCAAAGGGATATAAATCATTCTATTATAAAGATTCATGCATGCATACGTTCGTTGGAGCACTATTCACAATAACAAAGACATGGAGTCAACACCAATGCCCATCAATAGAGTGGATAAAGAAAATGTGGTACATATGCAACATGGAATACTATGCAAGTATAAAAAGGAATGAGATTATGTCTTTTTTAGGGACGTGGATGGAACTGGAAGCCATTATCCTCAGCAAACTAACACAGGAACAGAAAACCAAATACCACATGTTCTCACTTATAAGTGGGAGCTGAACCATGAGAACACATGGACACGTGGAGGTGAACAACACACACTGGAGCCTGTCAGGGAGCGTGGGGGGAGTGAAAGCATCAGGATAAATAGCTAATGCATGTGAGGCTTAATACCTAGGTGATGGGTTGATAGGTGCAGCAAACCACCATAGCACACGTTTACCTGTGTAACAAACCTGCACATCCTGCTCATGTATCCCAGAATGTAAAATAAATTTAAGTTAAATTTAAAAAATGTATATAACTTGTTTTTTACATGAGTTCTCCACATTTTAAAAGGTTATTGTTATATTGTATGATTTTTGGTCTTGTGAATGAAATGATTTTTTAATTATTTACAGTTGGCTGATAGTCTTAAAGTTACTTAATTTGGTATATTTATTTTTTGTATTAAGTTACTGTGAAATTCTTTTATTAGTTCAGTTTTCCTCTTAATTAGCTTGGAATTTCTATGTAGAAAATCACATTTTTGCAAATAGTGTTTTTACCTGCAAGGCGTTAAATGTTCTTGTATAATTTCCTGCTATATTATATTATCATGAGCATACAGAGAACTGTTGATAGTATTTATATCCTTAATTTTTAACAATTAGAGAAACCATGGCTTAGAGGGAATAAAAGCCCATATTAACACCAGCTAGTCAATGAAAGTATACATATTAATCTATAATGAATCCCTACAATCCCTACTGAAACAGATTTAGGTCATCTTTTTAGTTGATGTGAAGTAACTGTATGGCCATTGATGTAGAACTAAAAATACATCATCCTCTTTTCAATATTTACCAAGGGTTTTTCGATAAAATTTTCATTGTTTAAATAGATTTCTGGAAATTGTATAATAATGATTAAGTCTCTGTTGACAACTGTTCTCTTTCCTAAACCAAAGAGTAGGTAAGAAGGAATAATTTGTAATATTTGAAATGTATCATTAAGCCTAAACTTCCAATCTTACTGTTAATTAGACTTCTAACTATAGCTTTCATGAGGAAATCCTAACCAGCCAATATTGCATCATGACTGGTTTCATTCATGAATTACGGGCATAAAGTAATTTCTCCAGTGACAGGTACTTGATTTACAGATAGATAGTAAGAGAGATAACTAACGAGTTAGTACGCTCACTGGAGATGAATGAAACAGAACACATGGTCTAGAAAGGCATGGACATTGATGAGCTTCAGTGTTCTGTGAATTTGGAATGGAATACAAATTTGGCTAGAATTCAGTAAGAGTAATAAGCATATTTTAGATGAGGAATAGAAATGGAGGAGAAATTGAGAGATGGTTAGGGCCACACTTGGGAATAAAAATTCCAAAGAGCAAAGTTGGGGAGTCCGTCATACTCGCCCCTGAGCCTGGGGATCAGCTTCAGTATACAGTTATCTCTTGTTTATGCCTATTAGTATACAAGGCCCAAGAAAATAAATCAACTCCTTTATTTCTGTTTTTTACCCCTCAGTATCGGAATTCTAGTTTGTTTCAGTGTTGAAATATATCGAGTTCACAGGACCCCAGGGAAACTACCTAATTCATTTTAGAAAAGATTCTTGGTAGTTCTAATTTGAATTGCTAAGGATCAAATTAAAGCAATGTATTTTTTTCAAAATCAGTGCCGTGACCTTTTAGTAGTCACATGACTCCTGTGAAACATGTATGTGTATCTATGTGTGTACTGTGCTGTAATTTAAAATATATTTTTACTGTGGAACATAGTAAAAATTTTGAAAAATAATGCTGCACTCAGAAGTGTCAGAAACCCCAATATTGACCAGGAAAAAATCTAATTCCTGCAAGGGTAATGTTAGAGCAGTGATTTAGGAGGAAGAGAGGGGGTAGGGTGTCAGTGGATAGTAGTCTACCCCCAGCATGGAGGTATATTTTATCAGTGATGTTGTTTAAAATTGTTGGTGAGAGGTGATCATCATAATAACCACACCAACTTTGTTTTAAAATTCTTCATAGATAATGGACTCGCTTATTTCCTACTTGCAGAATAGACTGCTTCTGTTAACACTGGACTCCAGCTTTGGTTTGTCATGGCTTTGTAACAGCCATGGAAGTTCCAATAGCAGACACTGGAAGGCATCTAAGAACAAAAAGATTGAGTTTCTAGAGTGTTTAGGATTTTTAACGTACTTGAAGAGACAAAACTAGAGTAATACATAAGACAATAGCAAATAACACAAACCCACATATAATTAAGGGCTAAATTGTATGTCATGGATTATAAGTGATAGAAATCTATCACTTGTAGAGGAGAGGCTAAGAGTTATGGAATAGTATGCTACTGTTACTAAACTGTTGTTGTTGTTGACGATCATGTAATATTTATTATGTGATTTCTGTTTCTTTTTTTTCTTTATTTTTTTCTTTTTGAGATGGAGTCTCACTCTGTTGCCCAGGCTGGAGTGCAGTGGTGCGATCTTGGTTCACTGCAACCTCCACCTCCCGGGTTCAAGCAGTTCTCTGCCTCAGCCTCCCGAGTAGCTGGGATTACAAGCGCCACCACCATGCCTGGCTAATTTTTGTATTTTCAGTAGAGACAGGGTTTCACCATCTTGACCAGGATGGTCTTGAACTCCTGACCTCGTGATCCAGCCGCCTCGGCCTCCTAAAGTGCTGGGAATACAGGAATGAGCCACCGTGCCTGGCTTATTAAGTGATTTCTTACATAGTGTTCCAAGAAATCTATCACATATAGAGTATAGGCTAAGAGTTAATGGAATAGTATGCTACTACTACTAAACTGTTGTCATTGTTGATAATGATGTAATATTTATTTAGTGATTTATTAGCGTTCCAATTCATCTACATTCATTATTTCATTTGCTACTCAGAACTATTCTAAAAGATAAATGCTATTTTCATCTTTCTTTTGCAGATGAAGAAATGGAGGCACAGAAAAAGTGATTTAACCAAAGTCAAAAAGTTCGTAGCAGAACAAAGATTTGAATCCAAGCAGTCTATATACAGGAACTGCACTTTAAACTGCTGTCCTAGTCTCACGGAGATTTCATTAAGGAGGTGTTAATTAGACTGAGCTTTTTCAAAGTGTCATATTTAAGTGAGAGAAAAGAATGTAGAGAATACTCCAGTGGGAAGGAGGCTGTGATAATAGAAGATAAATTACAAAGTTAGAATGAGAATTACATGTTTTAAAAATGACAAAGCTTAGTTAGATTTAAAGTTCATAATGTGACCTATTATGAGAAATGAAATTGGGATAGATTTAATTCTTAGAAAATTTTGAAGGTCGACTATATTCTTGATGAGGTAGAAAACAGAGAGCCAAAAGATTTTTTAAAAATATGCATATGATGAAAATGCTTTTTATGGGCAATTACAGTCTTTAGTGAGCATGAATGTGTGTTGGAAGGAGAAAGAAACAAATGATGGAGTTCAGCTAGAAATCTATTGGAAAATAGAAACCCCCAAAACTATGAAGAGACCGAAGAATGCTGTGTAAGTCAGTTCCTGCAGTTTCACTGTACTGCTTAAAACTGATAAAATTGTTTTAAGTACTATTACACATACTTATCAGCAAGGACACCATTTCACACTTGACCTTTGAGTGATAATAGAGTATGTATACCTTTGAATATGGTTATAATGAAGTAATTAACTTATATATTGATAATTCAGATGTGACCTTTTTCTCTTAGGTGTAAAATATATGTTTTGCTTAAAAATAAAGTTTTCTAAAAGAAACAATTAAGATCTGACAAAAAATTATTGACTTGAACATTGATGTGTTCCAAGACACACTTTTTGAGTTAAAATGCTTATATATTGTTTCTCTCAGTTCCAGAATTTAATGAGCAAATGGAAGTGATCCATAGAAATGAATAGATTTTATCATGAGTTTCTCCAATTTTTATTGTCTTAGTTTTTTGAGACAAATCATATCAATTCTTTATAATAAAGGCCACCCAATTTGGTCTGCCTTTCCTCAGGCCTGTGATTCATTCATTCTAACTCATGGGACTCTCTGTGTCCGTTAAAGGTGGCCTCTTCTTTCCAAGATTGCATCTTCTGGATGCTCATCTTTTGGATCTGATTGCTCATACTTGGGAAGGTGCGATTCTGCACTAAATTCCCTTATGTTCTTTCTTCAGTGGAAGAAATAGTACATTGATTGCATCACAAGCACAAGGCAAAACTTAAGGCCAACCTTTAGGTTATTAGTAGGTATAAATTAAATTATTTGCTGATGACTCATTTATTAAGTTAAACATTTAATTAATTTATTTTAAAGTCAAAAATTACAGGGAAGGGCACAGAATCCTTTAAGAAAGCCTATTCTAAATGTTGGGGTTTTAAAAAAAATTTCTTTGATTTTGAAGAAACATGATCAATTTGGCAGTATCTTAACTCTCCCCTTGACATCCTGGTATAATGTCATTTTATCGTTGACTTTTCCTTATTGATGTATTGCATCAAACATGCATTGTCTTTTGACTGATAATAAATCATTCAACATTGCAGCAATAGAAACCATTGTGGGCTGGGCGTGGTGGCTCATGCCTGTAATCCCAGAACTTTGGGAAGCCGAGGCCGATGGATCACTTGAGGTCAGGAATTCGTGACCAGTCTGGCCAATAAGGTGAAACCCCATCTCTACTAAAGATACAAAAATTAGCTCGGTGTGATGGTGCCCACCTGTAATCCCAGCTACTGGAAGGACTGAGGCAGGAGAATCGCTTGAACCCAGAAGGCAGAGGTAGCAGTAAGGCAAGACCATGACACTGCACTCCAGCCTGGGTGACAGAGCGAGAATCTGTCTCGAAAAAAACCCAAAAAACAAAAAACAACAACAATAAAAAAACACAGTGTGGTATTGGCCCACATGTTGCAACACATGTCTAACTAAGGGTGCTGAATGCTAATGAAAGAAAATTCACGTGTAGTAATTTCACTTTTATAGTATAAATTACTAATGCCTGTCAACCCTCAGAATTTGTTTTATGAAGGCTTGTAAAGCTGTATGAAGATTACTCTTTTTAAAATCCTCACATGCTACATAAACTAGGACCTAATAGTTCAATGTTTTAATCATTTATCACATTTTTGTTTTTAATATGCTATATTCTTTCAGAGTAGTTTTAAGTTTATCATGAAATTGAACAGAAGGTTCAAGGAATTCCCATGTACCTTCCTCAGCCCTCCCACACACAAACTGTTACCCTGCTTTTTGTAGATAAATAATATTTTACATATTTATGCAATACATATGAGTGCTTTCTACATGCATAGAATGTGTAATGATTACATCAGGGTATTTGGGGATATCCGTAACATTTCAAGTCTTCTAGCTACCTTGAAATATACAATATGTTGTCGACAACTATAGTTGCCCTAGTCTACTATCAGATATTAGAATTCATTTCTTTTATCTAAGTTTGTACCCATTCACCAACCTCTCTTCATTGGACCTTCCTACACTCACTCCCTTCACAGCCGTGGGTATCTATCACTTTATTCTCTATCTGCATGGGAACATGTGGAATTTGTCTTTCTCCACCTGGCTTATTTAATTTAACACAGTGACCTCCAGTTCCATCCATGTTGCTGCAAATGATATAACTATTCTTTTTTATGACCTAATAGTATTCCATTGCTTATATATGCCACATTTTCTTTATCCATTTGTCTGTTCATGAACACTTAGCTTGACTCAATACCTTTACCATTGTGAATAGTGCTGCAATAAACATGCAAGTGCAGGTGTCCTTTTGATACACTGATTTATTTTCTTTTGTATAGACACCCAGTAGTGGGATTATTGGGTTGTATGGCAGTTCTACTTTTAGTTTTTTGAGAACTCTTCATACTGTATTCCATAGTGGTTATACTAACTTACATTCCCACTCACAGTGTGTAAGAGTTTCATTTTCTCTGTATCCTCTCTAGCATCTGTTATTTATTTACTTTTAAATAACAGCCATTCTAACTGGGGTAAGATGACATCACAGTGTGATTTTGATTTGCATTTCCCTGATGCTTAGCAATGTTGAGGATTTTTAAATATACCTGTTTGCCTTTTATCTTCCTTCCTTCCTTCTTCCTTCCTTCCTTCCTTCCTTCCTTCCTTCCTTCCTCCTTCCTTCCTCCTTCCTTCCTTCCTTCCTTCCTTCCTTCCTCCCTCCCTCCCTCTCTCTCTTTCTCTCTTTCTTTCTTTCTTTTTTTGATGGAGTTTTGCTCTTGTTGTCCAAGCTGGAGTGTAGTGGCATAATCTCAGCTCACTGCAACCTCCGCCTTCTGGTTTCAAGCGATTCTCCTGCCTCAGCCTCCCGAGTAGCTGGGATTATAGATGCCCGCCATTATGCCCGGCTAATTTTTGTGTTTTTAGTAGTGACAGAGCCAGGCTGGTCTCGAACTCCCGACCTCATCGTCCACCCGCCTCGGCCTCCCAAAGTACTGGGATTACAGGTGTGAGCCACCACGCCCAGCACATATATCTTCTTTTTTTTTTTTTTTTTTTTTTTTTGAGACGGAGTCTCGCTCTGTCCCCCCAGCTGGAGTGCAGTGGCCGGATCTCAGCTCACTGCAAGCTCCGCCTCCCGGGTTCACGCCATTCTCCTGCCTCAGCCTCCCAAGTAGCTGGGACTACAGGCGCCCGCCACCTCACCCGGCTAGTTTTTTGTACTTTTTTTTTTAGTAGAGACGGGGTTTCACTGTGTTAGCCAGGATGGTCTCGATCTCCTGACCTTGTGATCCGCCCGCCTCGGCCTCCCAAAGTGCTGGGATTACAGGCTTGAGCCACCACGCCCGGCCACATATATCTTCTTTTGAGAATTACCTGTTCATATCCTTTGCTCCATTTTTTTTTTTGGTTACTGTTTTTGTTTTTCTTAGAGACAGGATCTCACTTTGTCACCCAGGCTGGAGTGCAGTGGCACAATCAAAGCTCACTGTAACCTCAAACTCCTGGGCTGAGACAACCCCATTGACCCAGACCCCCAAGTAGCTAGGACTACAGGCATGTGCTACCACACCGAGCTAATTTTTACTTTATTTTATTTTTTGTAGAGATGGGGTATCACTATGCTGCCCAAGCTGGTCTTGAACTCCTGCCTTTGCCCACTTTTTAATGTGCTTTGTTGTTGTTGTTCAGTTGCTTGAGTTCCTTGTGAATTCTGCATATTAGTCTCTTGTCAGATGAATATTTTGCACATATTTTGTCCCATTTAACAGGTTGCCTCCTCACTGTAATGATGGTTTCCTTTGCAGTACAGAGGCTTTTTAATCTAATATATTCCCAGGTGTCTATTTCTGTTTTAGTTCTCAATGCTTTTAAGGTCTTAGCCATAAAGATTTTTTCCAGATCAGTGTCACAAAATGTTTTCCCAATGTTTTCTTTTGGTAGTTTTATAGTTTTGGGTTTTATGTTTAAGTCTTTAATCCATTATGAGTTAATTTTTGTATATGGTGAAGGATGGCATCCAGTTTTATTCTTTTGCATATGGATATCTAATTTTTCCAGCACCATTTATTGAAGAGGGTGCCCTTTCACCAGTGTATGTTCTTGGCACCATTTTTGAAAATCAGTTGGCTCTAAATATGTGGTTTGATTTCTGTGTGCTCTATTCTGTTCCATTGGCGTAAGTGTCTGTTTTCATACCAATGTTATGCTATTTTAGTTAATATAGCCTTGTAATATGTTTTCATGTCAGGTTGTGTCATTCCTCCAGTTTGCTCTTTATATTCAGGATTGCTTTGTCTATTCAGGTTCTTATTTGTTCCATAATGTTTTAGGATTCTTTTTTCTATTTCTGTGAAAAATGATGTTAGTATTTTGACAGAGATCATATTGAATCTGTAGCTTGCTTTAGGCAGTATGGTCATTTTAAAGATATTAATTCTTCCAGTCCATGAGAATAGAATGTCTTTCAGTTTGTTTGTGTCCTCTTTGAGTTCTCTCATCGGTATTTTGTAGTTTTTCTTATAAAGATCTTTCCATTCCTCAGCTAAATTTATTTCTACGTATTCTATTTTCTTGTAGTTACTGTAAATTGGATTGTGTTCTTCTTTTCTTTTTGGCTCTTTCATTATTGGTGTATAGAAACACTTCTGATTTTGGTATGTTGACTTTGTATTCTGCAACTTCATTGAATTTGCATGTCAGATCTAAGAGCTTTTTGGTAAAGACTTTTGTTTTTTCTAAATATAAGATCATGTCATCTGCAATGAGGGACAATTTGACTTCCTCTTTTCCAATTTGAATATGTTTTCTTTCTTTCTTTTTTCTGATTGCTCTGGCTAGGACTTCCATTACGGTGCTGAATAGGAGCAGTAAAAGTGGACCCTCTTGTCTTGTTTGAGTTCTCAGAGGAAAGACTTTCAACTTTTTTTCCATTCAATATAATGTTAGCTGTCAGCTTGTCATATATGGCCTTTATTATTTTGAGGTATGTTCCTTTTAAGCCTAGTTTGTTGAGAGCTTTTATGATGAAGGGGTGTTGAATTGTATCAAATGCTTTTACTGTGTCTATTGAGACTGATAATATGGTTTTGGTTTTTGTTCTTCTGTTGATGTGATGAATCTGTTTATTTTCTGTTGATGTGATATATTATATTTATTAATTTATGTATTTTAAACCATTCTTGCATCCCTTGGATAAATCCCACTTTATGAATATGGGTGCGCCAGTGTTGGGCACATATATATTTAGAATTGCTAAATCCTCTCCCTGGATTTAGCACTTCATCAGTTTGTCAGAGGTAGAATGTGTTTCTTATAAGCAGCATGTATTTGGGTCATGGTTTTTTATCTGTTGCCTGTATCTTTGAAAATTTAATTTATTTATTTACATTCAAGGCTATCATTGATATGTCTGCTTTTGTTTAAGTCATAGTGTTGTTTTCAGGTTGTTTTGTGTATTTTTTATTCCTCTCTTTTTCTCCTATTGTCCTTTTAATACCTTTGCAGAGCATTATAATGAAAGTGTTACAATTAGATGCACATTGCATTTTTAGCATTTTAGATGAAGATATTCCATACAGTGAAAATACAAATTTATCATTTTTCTTTAATATCTTTTGACTCTGAGCCTTAGTAGCTCTTAAAATTGTAATTTCTATTTTGTAACTTTTCTAATCTTTATAAGAAGTTCATGTATTTATACTGAATTCTCTACAGATACATGAAAGTATTTAAAGGGATGGTTTGTAAATACTGGGGAATTCATACCACTAAGATGGACAAAGTTATTCCTAATAATAAGAAAGAAGAAAAGAAAATACATTTTTGCTTTTGTTATTTACCTTCCTTTTGGGTAAATGAATTGTTTCAATACATTTTATTATATTTAGAGCTAAAATGGACAATATTAAGAAAAGCTGAATTAGTCCCTGCCATTTTCCTCAGGAGGAAAGTAAATCCCAATAAGCTGAATAATGGCTGAGACAGGTGCCCTGGTTTGTAACTTAGGTCTTCTCTGCTCCACTACACCTTATTATTCCCTCAAAGGGAAGAGACGGAACATTTCTAACGAACAAATTAGTGCTATCAGTGTGCTCTAGTGTGCTTTGTTTTGTCGGTTTTTTTTGTTTTTTTGTTTTTTTTTTGAAAGCAAACTGGGGCCACACCTCAATGCTTATCATACTTCCCCAACTGGAAAAGTGTGGCCTTCTGAAGCATCACAAGTTGCACATTCTGAGCCCTCTACTACTTGGAGCTTCTCTATGCGGATATTGACAATTACTTCCCTGTGTGGAGCCAGTTGGCACAAAATTGATCATGTTCTTATCAGGCTAGAAGACTGCATACCTCACTCAGTAAACCTGTCAAACTTGTTTCCTTTCTTGTTGCCAGTGACTGTCATTATTTTGCAGCCTCCTAGTCCTAACCTGCTGATACAGATCAGATGGTGACTGAATAGCAGCTGCCCCAGTCCTGGGTTCATGATGTACGCGTAAGTATTCAGCTTTTCTCAGTAAAGGTTATCAGTGGGGACAGAGGTTTACAATTCCTGAGACAGGTAGTACAAATGCTGGCTGGTGGAGATTGATTTAAACATTAGAGTTTTAATGTGTATTATTGTATTTCATATTAAAGTTCTATTGTTGTTGTTTTTAAATATCAGAATTTTTTTGAACAACAGAGGCCAGTGTGGTGTTTTTTTGTTTCTAAATAAAAGAAATAGAAGTGATATGAGGTAATAAGTTAATTATATTAATATTTAAAACATTTAGAAAAACCTATACTTCAAAGAATAAAGTGTTTAATATAGCCCATTTAGTTACTTTTCCATGTTCCATAGCATGATATACATTTTTATCATATGTTGCTTATTGAAGTATATTCTGGGAAAATTAAATACAAATTTAAGAGGAGAGTCTATTAAAATTTTTATTTGTTTAACTCTAATAGAAGTATGATAGCAGTGAGGTTATTGTATATATCATGAGTGAAATGATTAAAATTAAAATACTCATGTAAAAATTATCAAATTAACAAAATCTAGACTCTGTGTCATAATTGAACTCCAAAATAATTGATCAATTATTGAATTTAAGGTAAATAAATTTGTATTATATATTTATGTTAGGTAATATTCAGGCTATAGTTTTATCGACTTCAAAAGGAATAATTGATATTTGATGAAGGATTTCATTCAAACTGTGCTAAGTCTAGTCTTGTTTCTTAAAAAGGTTCTTGATCTTTCTACAGACACAAATTTCCTGCATGTTCTGCACTGACTGACGTTTCCAACTTAATCATGATTTTGTGATAATTTTAATTGTTCAGTCATTTGATTTTGTCTTCAATTAACCTAAATACTTAAAGCCTGTAGGCTCTGGCAGTCTCAAATGATGAGTGTTCCTGCCCTCCCTAATTTACTTTCAAATGACAGCATGAGCCTGAGGAAGATTGTCCATTTCATGCATAAATCTCCCATATAGACCCCGTCATGATAGCATGATATAGCATGTTATCTGTACTTCTTACTAAATACAACAAAGTATATTTCTTATTTATCAAGATAAAGACAGAATAAGATAAAATGTACAGTAAAAACTTTTGGAAATCAGTAATTGCTTATGTCACTCTTATCTAGAGTATATTCAATTGATATCATTTTGATATTGATATCAATGATATTGGTTATCGTGTTGTATTATGCTTACAGAGTGGGTGAGCTGCTACACGTATTTGTTATTTATTGGCCAAATTAAAACAAATGATGGTTTGATAAGCATCTTAGTTCATTTAGAATCTCTTCCCATTTCCTATTCTTTTATACATCTTTCCATCCATTTGTTTCACAGATGTTTATTGAGCGTTTGTTATATGTATGGCATAGAGCAGTAAGCAATATAAACATCACACCCTCCTCATACCTGTTTATAATTTTGTGCCAGGTACTGTAAATGATACAAAATCGGAATTATGTGTGGTCTCTGTTCTGAGAAACCTTATAATTTAGTTAAAGTAATTGCCCTGATTGTTACCTGTTGGTCGTAAAATCTTGGGCAAGTAACTCACCGTCTGCTTTTTCTTCTTTAATATGCGGAGGTTAGTTCCTGTTTGTTTGTAGGATTGTTATGAAGCTCTTTCAATATAAATGCAAGATTCTCTATAAAAAAAGAAAAACTTTTATATTTAACTATCATTCATATAAATATGATATGCTCAAAATTTCTGTAAAAAATTAGCAAACATTTTGAAGTTCTCTTATTCTAATTTATTTCAGAATTCTTCAGTATGTGTTTTCTATCAGCCTGGTTCTCCTCTTCCCAACTTATGGCATCATCTCTAAACACTCACTTTTCCACCCTGAAAAGATCATTACAACATGAAATTTCTATATTGAAGCCTCATCAGCTTTGATCCAGAGTTTATTAGAGTTCTGAGGATTTTTTTGTTTTATTTTTAAGTTGACATATAATAATTCTACATATTTGTGGGCTACATAGCGCTATTTCAATACCTGTAATACATAGTAATCAGATCAGAGTAATTAGCATATTCATCATCTCAAACATTTATTATTCTGAGGCTTTAAAATATTCTTGCTAAATTAGATTTCAAATCAGATCTGCTTTTAAAACAAATATTCTGTCAAAAAATATAGATTGTGTATAAAGATAAGAAGCTTAGACAGTGGGTTTATTGAATTCATTAGTAAAGGTATTTTGCCCAAGGGATCTAGTCTCAAAGAATTAATTAGTCAGATAGACTATAGCTTCTTAGCAAAAGCCCTGTCTTTCTCATTTTGGTGAAGTAGAAAGAGTACCAGCGTTTAGACGTGTTCAAGATCCACCTTTGGACTCACTTGTCTGGTACTTCTGAAGACTTCACTTTTATCTGCGAAATGTGGGGAAGGTTTATAAGTAAATGAATGAGGGGAGAGGTTGTCACCATTAATGGGACTTGAAGTAATATTTGTGGATAGCTAAAAGCAATTTTTGGTTTATTGGTTTATTCTTTGGTTTATTTTGGTATTATTCATTTGTTGTTGATATATTTAAACTGTAATAAAATAAGATTTGTATTAATTTTATTTTTTTCTATTCTTAAGTATTAGTATAAATATTACATTATGGATATGATTCACATTCAGATTCAGATTCAGATATATGAGTATGTGCACCACACCATGATGTTGAAGATTTCTAACTGTGGGTTATCATCAAAAATATTTTTTAAAACACTGCGTTAGATAGCCCTGAAGTCTTTTTGAATGCTTAATTCCGTGATTTCAAAGAGTTAATAGCTAGTTAATATGGAGAACAAATTAGCATTCTTAAGGCACTAGAGAACTGTTTAAATTATCCCACATTGTAGGTTATTCAAGTTTTTTTCATGGGTCCCTGTATTTGGTGCCCTCTGCAAGTGAGGCAGAGATAAGAGAGATGCTTATCTTTGTGATGAGGCAAATCAATAAGCCACATTCTGATGGCACATTGTGATCAATGGGAAAAAACAAATACTGACATGCTACTATAGGGGTGCACTTTCAATTTCATAAAAGCTTCTTTGAATACATAATAACTGTGTTTAGTTTTTAAAAGCAAGCAGAATTAGTAGTAGGAGAAAGACGGTTTTCTGGGTTGAGAGAACATAGCCCTTGCAAGGGTCATGAGACTTGAGATACACTCACAAACAGATGTTGGAAGTTGTCAGATAAAGCTGAAGTGATCATTCTGACTATGAAGGGCCTTTTGCACCAGGTTAAATTTCCATACTACATAATAAAAGTTGATTTAAGCAAGAGGAAAAAATGATAACGCAATTTAGAACCGTTGGAGTGTACCAGTGCAGCTTGGTGGTGCCATTGTCACTTTTTGCAGAACTAAAGGAAGGGCGTGGCAGAGAGACTGCCTATGTATTTGTTGTTTCCTCTGCCTAAAATGAATGTTCCTCCTGACATTTAGTGAGACCCCATGGTCTTCCTCCAAGATATAACAAAGTTACTGTGAAATTTTTCTCCTACCTTCACATCTTAATTGTTCCTGAAGTACAGCTGCCCTCTCTTCAAACATGTGTAACACATTGTGTATACTTCTATTGGCACTCCTCTATTTGTATGCTAATTTGTTTTCATTTATATGTCTCTGCTTAAACAGAGAGCTCCATCACTTTATTGCTAGTGCCAAACACATTGCCTGTCACACTGTAGACTCTCAACATTTGTACATTGACTAATGATTACATATGACTAAAACCAAAGAACAGATACTGAGGAAAGAAGAAAGGTTAGGAGTAAACGAAAATTTCAAGTTTTACTGTTTATTATGTGTCTATGTATGCACATATCTTGCATATTTTCTCAAAGAAGGCCTGTGAGATATTTGAGATTCAGTAATTCAGAAAGTAAGTACAAAGCTGAAAATTAGAGAGAGTGTACTTTAAGTAAACTTAAGTTGTGGTGCTGATGGAGATTTATTGTTGAAGAGATAAAAACATCAGATAGATACTTATAGACTAGATTTTAAGGTTTCATTTATTCATTAATACAACAAATACTTAATTTAGCTTATAGTATACTAGTAGCACATTATACACATATGTATATATCTATATATATTATATGTAGACATATGTGTTGTGTGTATATCCTGTGTGTATATACACATATAAGATGCATTTAAACAAATACACACATACACACATATATGAATAAAACAAACAGAATCTACTTTTATGATGTTATAACACCATAGGAGGAAGAGGAGGAAACACGATAAATAATTAAGCAAATATATATGAATTATGACTTTGATAAGTATGAGGTAAACATTTTGTACTTTTTCCAAAAAATGTTGCTAATTCACTTTATTTCTTTAATGGCTAGCTTTTTAAAAAGTCGATCTCCAGTTTATATAATATTTTACTGCTTATTTTTGTTTATCTGCAGGAGAATGAAAGCTAAATTTCTGAGATCCATTTTGAAAACATTAAATACTGGCATAGCTTCCCATTGCACTTAAAGAAGTCTTGGGAAGATCTAAGTAGGACCTCTTAACACTATAAAACAAATGTAGGAAAACAGCATCGAAACCAGATCTTGACCAAGAAGATAAGTCTGTGTTGCTTTAAGCAGTTGTTTGCAGTAGTCTTTAAAAAAGGATATTGGGTCTTTGGAGTGTGGGACTGGGTGTGTTAGGGTAGTGAATGGATATTTAGGGACAAATAGCAAGAAAGTTTTTATACGCTTGGATCAAACAAACATTATAAGGGTTCAATATTTATTATGAAGCATTGTCAACTTAGCATTTCAGGAACATTCATATTCAAAATCCAGGTTCAAAACTAAATTCAAGGAACATTCATATTCAAAATCCAGGTGCAAAACTCGATTCAAAGACTAATCAGAGATATTTGCATGTGCTATTTCAGATTCTGTGTATTATATTTTCTTCCAGTATCATGTATGACTCAACTTTGACTCTTAACTAATTTTCTGTAGTTGGCCATTATTTAAAACGTATTATTGACTTGTCTTTAATTTTTTTGCAAAGTTTAGAAAATTTTATAATTAATTGATTACTGCTTAAAATTTTAATGTAGAGTATTTTGAAGAATTCAACAATTTATATAGCATTATTATCAGGTGATGGGAGCAGCCCACATACTCAGTACTTTATATAAAATAAAAATAAAATATAACTATAAAAATATACAGTATAATCTACAAGTGGGAACCATATGAAATTGCCCCATTTGTAGGTTAAAAAAAACCATTGAATACAGGTAATTTCATATGGTTCACATTTATGAAGTCTTTTCCTGGTCTTGTTTTATTTTTTGTAGAATATAATATATGGAATGATCAATGCAGCATTCAGAATGCATGATTTTCAAACTAAGTATCAAGGATTGAAAAGTCTTTTGTACTAGGTTAAAAAAAAAAAAGCTGGTTTAGATACTTAGAATGTCAAACTACTTTGAAATACATTCCAACAGGTGAGATAACATGGAAGCAAGTTGGCAAGCATTCACTTCTGAAAATAGAAAAAAAACAACTCAGTGCAAAACAGTGTAGGGTGTGTCTAGATACTATTGTAAGCAAAAAGAAAAAAACAAAATCTAGTTAATCGTTTGATCTACAAGGTGCCAAACAACTGCCTTAACTCTTATATCTACTACTCTTATGCCCACTGACAGACTGTTGTATTTGCTTTGCACTGCTTCTTTTTATAATTAGGCAAATAAACCTGAACAGGCAGAAGGGCTCAAATGAATGAAGCCTTTAGTGTAATACATTGATGTCAAATAACAAGAGAATCAATGAATCAATACAAACTAAAATAACCTACAGCTTCATATTTTTCTTTAAGACTGCAGTTTCCACTCAGTTGCCCGAGTTTTGTTCTGTCATGATCGCTGCTCACTGCAACCTCTGCCTCCCAGGCTCAAACGATAATTCTCCCACTTCAGCTTCCGGAGTAGCTGGGACCACAGGCGCACACCACCACGCACAGCTAATTTTTTGTATTTTTGGTAGAGATGGGGTTTTCTCGATCTCCTGAGCTCAAAAGTGCTGGGATCATAGGTGTGAGGCACCATGCCCTTGACCCCTACAGTTTTATCTTGATAAAGGTTTTTTTTTTTTTTTTTTTTTTTTTTTAGACAGAGTCTCACTGTCACCCAGGCTGGAATGCAGTGGTGCAATCTCAGCTCATTGCAACCTCCGCCACTTGAGTTCAAGTGATTCTCCTGCTTTAGACTCTTGAATAGCTGGGATTACAGGCGTGCGCCACCACACCTGGCTAGTTTTTGTATTTTTAGTAAAGATGAAGTTTCGACATATTGGCCATGCTGGTCTCGAACTCCTGACCTCAGGTTATCTACCTGCCTCGGCCTCCCAAAGTGCTAGGATTACAGGGATGAGCCACCATGCCTGACCTTGATAAAGGTTTTAAAAAATAGATTAAATATAAGTTATTTATGATACTCCTATCTTTAACACTGAATTCATTTCAGTCATATGTATAGACTTGAATAGATTGTAGAGGCTTGTTAAGGATTGAGTTTGCCGTATTAGCATAGACACCACCTTGAAACCACGTCAACAGTATCATCTATCTCTCCTCTCTGGCAAATCAGTGAGACATTTCCTGTCCTATTGCGGCCCTACTGCCTACCTTCCCCTCCCTTTTATCATTCATTCTTCCATAATCTTGCTTTGTGGTGGTTAGTAGGCCCAGATTATGCTTTAATTTCCAATCTCAAACTTCAGTTGCTTTGGCCATGATTTCTGCTGGGTAAAGGAAAGATCAATGTATTTTGTTTCATGGCTTGTATATCATATCACTTTAAAAAATATTAACTCATGGGATGTTGTGGTTGGGCTCTTGGGATATTATCGAGTAAAAATGGTTGAGACAAGTACTTTCACTTTTTCACACAATGAGCAGAATCTTTTTCAGTAAAGTTAACTCAAGAAATGTGTCCTCTTTAGATGACATAGACTTAGATTTCTTGACTTTCATGATTTATTCTTTTTGGGCAACTAATTCTTGCTTAGGACTGCTCTTGTGTTCTTTACTTTTTGATCTAGTAAGAGCAGCAAGAATTTAGTCAGTGTGTACTACTTCTTAAATATTGCCAAAACCATTAATTTCTTCTCATTTTAATTCATTTAGCTGTTTAGTTACCATATTTCTCCTACTGACAACACCTTTTAGAAGAACGCGAAACATTACTTACAACGAAACTGTGGCAACACAGAAGATAATGGATTATTAGCTGCTCTCTTCTTTTGTATTGTGGGGATTTATTTACCCTGACTCTCTTAGGGCATTATCTGGAAATCTGAATGGCTAAGAAAGGCTTGCAGCTCATTATCAAGAAACATAGTAAAGGCAACTGTGACTATGTTCTTATCTCACTACCCAACTTGAACAAACTGAAGTAGGTATTATTTCTGATAATGGTAAGTCAGAGTTCAGACTAAAGCGTCATTCTAACATTCCCTCAAAAACATTTTTTTAAAGTGGATTAGGAATTCAGGTAGCATTAATGTGCATATGTCTAAACCAATAAAAATAAAGTGTTTTATATCCATGATTGCCTTTCTGGAAGTAATTTAATAAATGTTAGGTAAGATGAAGTTTTTCATTTAACAGGCATGTATTAGGAGTTGTTCTAGATAGATGCCTGGTAGTGGTTTATCTGCTTGAGTTATGTGTTATCTGTGCATTAGAATAAATGACATAAACATTATTTAGAATGGAATCTACCTATTAGAATTGCATTTTCTTTGATTCATATGCTAATATTGAGAAAACTTTTTTCATTTATAATGTTTAACTGCTTAGGAGAAAATACATGAAAGCTAGATTCCAAATCCCTCTGTATACTTAATGAAATATTGGTATTATCATTCATACAGCTATGAAATAAGCTTTTTTTTTTCTGGCTGTAATTATTTTTCAGTATTTTATCTATAGCCAGATACAGTACTATAATAAATTAATGGATTTTCATGCAAATAGAGAAGTAAATTTCTATTGATCTACTTATGAAAATAAAAGTAAGGTCTATCAGAATATGAAATTCAATAATAGAATTTTAGGTATTCTTACACAGACAAAGCTTAATACTTACATTGTTTTAACTATACACACGGTTTGTAAGGTATTTTTTGTTTAAAGCTCAACAGTTAAAATATAATTATTCTGTGTTATCCTATACTATATCTTACATCTTTTAAAACATCTTGAGAATTAGGTGACTTTATAATAACAATTAGGTCTTAACGAATCATTTAATATATACTCAAATTTTCAAAAATAAAAAAAGTGGTTATTTAAAAATTATAAATCTTAAGAAATAGCATTTGGGTTGTTTTTTAAGTTAATTGGGCAATGATAAGGCCACTTGGCATTAGAGGGGAGCATTCCAAGAATGAGAAGCTCTCAAAGGTCTTCGTATGCAGCACTCTAACATACTCATTACCTCTTTCACACATGGCCCTTTAGAAATGTGACAGGCAAATTCTGGGACATGTTAATTTTGTTTATTTAATATGCAGATTATATTAGCTGTGAACATTGCTGATCACATCTCTCTAGGACAATTATATCTTAATCATAGCTCCTCCCCCTGAACTGGATTGCAAAATACCACTGAAATACAAATATTTAAATCAATCATACAGGAAGCTAAGTGAAGAACACTGGCTGCTTATTTAAAACAACTGTGTTTTAAAATTTATTTTTATGTATTTAGTTACTTATTTTGCCAGAAAATGCATAGCCATAGCACATTATGTTTAGCCTCCATAATATATATATATAAGATAAAATAAAACTGGTGTTTATTATAAATTGAAATGTATTATTAATATAACTTTGAATAGGAAACAAAATATTGAATTATTTCTAGGAATAGCTTACCAAAAATATTCAACATCAACAAGTAATATAACATATTTTTCAGAAGAGAGTGTACTGGACGATTTATGAATTCTTTTTTTTGTTTTTTTATTTTTTATTTTTTATTTTTTTGAGACGGAGTCTCGCTCTGTCGCCCAGGCTGGAGTACAGTGGCGTCATCTCGGCTCACTGCAAGCTCCGCCCGCAGGGTTCACGCCATTCTCCTGCCTCAGTCTCCCATGTAGCTGGGACTACAGGAGCCCACCACCAAGCCCGGCTAATTTTTTTTTGTATTTTTAATAGAGATGGGGTTTCACCGTGTTAGCCAGGATGGTCTTGATCTCCTGACCTCGTGATCCGCCCGTTCTTTTTCAGTCACAGTTTTAATTCTGCTTTTGTCTCCTTAAATGTTTTCCCATACTCAGTCACAAGTAACAGAATTTGATTCCTCAAGAAACATTTTACGGGCTGTTAGATGTGGGTGGTTAAAATTATCTTGGTTGAAAGAATTCAAATTGAGTTTTAAAAAACACAATTAATTGAGAAGCCATTGAAATATCTCATAGAGCTAAAAAAAAGAATAGACCTAAGAAGTATGGATCCAGCCAACTGGGTGGAGCATATAGAAGGGGAGGTGAGACTTAATACATGCACACCCTGAAGATATTGCAGTTTCTGTTCCAGATCACTGCAATAAATATCACAAAAAAATAGTGAGTGCCACAAATTTTTTACATATCCCAGTGCATGTAAAAGTTATGTTTACACTATACTGTGGTCTATTAAATGTGCAAAAACATTATATCTAAAAGAAGCACATACCTTAATGAAAAATACTTTATTGATGAAAAAAATGCTAACAATCATTGGAGCCTTCAGTGAGTCGTAATCTTTATGCAGGTGAGGATCTTGCCTTAGCATTCATGGCTGCTAACTAGTCATGGTGGTGATTGCTGAAAGTTGATATGCTGTGACAATTTCTTAAAATAAGACAATGAAACTTGTTTCATCAATTGACTCTTTATTTCCATAAAAATGTCTCTGTAGCATGTGATGCTGTTTGATAGCATTTTGCTCAGAGTAGAACTTTTTTCAAAGCTGGAGTCAGTTCTCTGAAATTCTGCCACTGCTTTATCAACTAAGCATATGTATTATTCTAACTTCTTTCTTTTCATATCAACAGTGTTCACAACATTTCACCAGCAATAGATTCTATCTCAAAAAACCACTTTCTTTGTTCATCCATAAGAAGCAACTCTTCGTCTGTTCAAGTTTTATCATGAGATTGCAGCATTTGAGTCATGTCTTCGGGTTCCACTTCTAAATCTAGTTATCTTGCTTTATCCATTACATCTGCAGTTACTTCCTCCACTAAAGTTTTGAACCCCTCAAAATTATCCATGAGGGTTGGAATCAATTTCTTCCAAATTCCTGTTAATTTTGGTATTTTGACCTTCCCTCCATGAATCACAGATGTTCTTAGTGGCATCTAGAATGGTAAATCCTTTCCAGAAAGCTTTCAGTTACTGCTGTGAGAGCTATAGTCTTATCAATGTATTTCTTAAATAACAATACTTGAAAGTCATAATTCCTCCTTGATCCATGGGCTGCAGAATAGACTGCTGTTAGCAGGCATGAAAACAACATTGATCTCCTTCAGAGCTCTGGGATGACCAGATATGCATCGTCTATGATCAGTAATATTTTGAAAGGAATCTCTCTGTTTTTGGAGCAATAGGTCTCAACAGTGAGCTTAAAATATTTGGTAAACCATGCTGTAAACAGATGTTCTGTCATCAGGCTTTGTTCTTCCATCTATAGAGCACAGGCAAAGTGGATTTATCATAATTTTTAAGGGCCCTAGAATTTTTGGAATGGAAATGAGTGTCGGCTTCAACCTCAAGTCAATAACTGTATTAGCTCCTAACAAGAGAGTCAGCCTGTATTTGAAGCTAGGCATTGACTTCTCCCCTCTAGCTATGAAAGTTGCCTACATTGAAAATCTATTATTTAGTTTACCCACCTTTATCAGGGATCTTAAGTAATCTTTTGGATAACTTGCTGAAGATGCTACATCAACACTTACTGCTTTGCCTTGCACTCTTACGTTATGAAAATGGTTTCTTTCCTTAAGTCTCATGAACTAACTTCTGCTTGCTTCAGAATTTTTGTCTGCAGCTTCCTCACCTCTCTCAGCCTTTATAGAATGAAAGAATTAGAGTTAGGGCCTTGCTTTGGATTAGACTTTGGTCTTAACACATGTTATGTGTGGCTGGTTTGATCTTCTATCTAGCCCACAAAACTTACTCCGTATCAATAATAAGCCTGTTCTACTTTCTTATCATTTGTTTATTTGCTGAAATAACACTTTTCATTTACTCAAAACTGTTTCTTTGCATAACTTGGCTGTTTGGTACAAGAGGCCTAGATTTCAGCCTTTCTTACCTTTCAATGTGACTTTTTCATTAAGCTTAATTATTTTTAGCTTTTGATTTAAAGTGTGAGATGTGCAACTCATCCTTTTACTTTCACCCTAATTAGATGATCCTTCAGGTATTCATTTAAATGTTATCAGAAAAACCTTCCCTGACCCCTCACTCTAGATAATATTTCCTTGTTACAGACATATAAGAGCACCTTCCATTTCTGTTACCATTTTTATTATGTTAATTGTTTACATATACATTTTTTAATATTTGTATTTCCCCCAGCCTATAAACTCCTTGAGTATCTATGATTAACCATTTCACCTTCAGCCAGCAAAAAATTTCAGTAAGCATTTTTTGAATGAATTAAGAAATCTCAGAATTACTTACCAAGCATATGACTAAAGACCTGTTTTCAAAGAATTGCTAGAAACGTATTGTAATTAGTATATCAAGCATATGTAATGGGTGCTTTAAATTGCATAAAATATACAGGAAGTGTCTCTCTTTGGTGGGTTATAGTATTTTTTAAAAAATGTTTTTGTATACGTATAATAGAAGTCCTTGTTTGAACTATCAAAAATTGTGTTATAATAGAGTTTGAATTAAAACCTTTATTGAAGTTTCAGATAAAAAGCCTTCCATATTTTTGGAAGATTCTTGAGGCTATGGGAATTAATGTTTAAGTATGTGTATTCATTTGGGTGTTTTCAATTGCAATTAATTAAAACTTCAGCCCCACGCTGGTTGGTGTTAACAATATGAAAAATTATTATTTAATATACTAGTAATACCAAAAGCTGGGCTGTTCTCAGTGACATTTGATCCAACCCCTCAAATGTGTGATATGAGACCCTGGTTACTTCTGTCTTTCTACTTTGGTATTATTTGTGAGTCCACATTCTCCTCAGGTTAGTTTCTCTTATCGTTTGCTTCTCATAGAGTTATAGCAGTCTCAGATGTCACATCAGGACACAACAATATTCAGAGAAAACAATAAGGAGTTATCTCTCAGTTTGACTTATTTTAGAAGAAAAGAAGTCTTTCTCAACAATTTCCCAACTGTCCCTCACATATCACTGGCTAGAGTTGAATTGCATGTCCATTTTTGAACAGACCTTAGCCACAGAGATGCAATTATCATGATTGAGACTAACTACCTGGGTGTGAAATATATGCAGGAATGTGTTTTAAGGGGATTTTGCCAAAGAATCACTGGTAATTAATAGTTATTTTTATAATTCGGTGAGTTGACAGTTGAGAACTTGGAGTCAACCCTAGCCCAAAGGGTTTCTCAGTGGAGACACCCAACTTTCTATTCAACCTAACAACCATCCTAACAGATGTGAGGTGATATCTCATTGTTGTTTTGACTTGAATTTTCCTGATGATTAGGAATGTTGTTCACCTTCTCATAAACCTGTTGTCCATTTGTATGTCTTCTTTGATGGAATGTCTATTCAAGTCATTTGTCCATTTTTAAACTAGATTATTTGGTCTTTTGCTATTGAGTTTTTGGAGTTCCTTACAAACTTTGGATATTAACTTTTTATCAGATACCTGGTTTGCAAATATTTTCTCCCATTTCGTAGACCACCTTTTAATTTTTTAATTGATTCCTTGACTGTGCAGAAGCTTTTTAGTTTGATGTAATCCCCTTGTCTGTTTTTGCTTTTGCTGCCTTTGCTTTTGTTGTCATGTCATATCCAATAAATCATTGCCAAGTCTAATATTTAGAAGCTTGGTCCCTGTGTTTTCTTCTAAGAGTTTTAATGTTTCAGTTTTATATTTAAGTTTTCAATCCATTTCAAGTTGATTTTTATGAATGGAGTGAAATAGGGCCCAATTTTATTTTTCTGCATGTGGATGTTTAGTTTCCCTAATACTCTTTATTGAGGACACTATCTTTTATCCACTGTGTATTCTTGGTACCCTTGGAAAATATCAGTTGGCATAGATGCATCAGTTTATTTCTGGGTTCTCTCTTCTGTTGCATTGGTCTATATGTCTGATTTTATGCCAATACCATATTGTTTTGATTACTATACCTTTGTAGTATACTATGAAATCAGGGAGAGTGGTACCTCTAGCATTGTTGTTCTTGTTCAGAATTACATTGCCTATTTGGGGTCTTTCGTGAGTCCAGATGAATTTTAGGACTTTTTTTTTTTTTTTTTCTGTGAAAAACGCCATTGAGATTTTCACAGGATTGCATCGAATCTGTAGATTCCTTTGGGTAGTATGGGCATTTTAACAATACTCGTTTTTTCAATCTATGAACATGGAATGTCCTTCCATTTATCTGTGCATTTTTTAATGTTTAACTTCATTTCTCCCAAACCAGTTTCTAAAGTGGAGGTACCATTTTGCATTCCCAATACCAACATATGAATATTCTAGTTATTTTCCCTTAGGAAAAAAACAAAAACTTTAGCCATTCTAATAGGTGTGTATTTCCTATCTACAAAATGTTTTCTACTTTGAGAACAAAAGTATTTTCTTTTCTATTTTCTAAGTTTTATAACTGTAGGATTTTTTCTTTTTTTGAGAAAAAATTCTAAAGTTGATATTTAAGAACAAATGACCTAGAAAAGCCAAAATAATTTTGAGAAACAATAAAAAGCTGAAGGACTCACATTTTATGATTGATAGTTGATTCTTGCTGAGAATATATAGTTAAACTTGGAAAGAATTGTCAAATTAACAAGATTAACTTTTCTAATTAGGCATAATATATCTTTATCAATTTTTAAGGTTTTATTTGATTTTTCATAAATGCTTTAAATTTTTTTCCATTTAAATATTTTACAAATTTTGTTAGATTCACAGATAATTATTTCATAATTTTCAGTGCTATTGTATATGTTACTGCTTTTACAATTTCAGTACCTATTTGTTCGGTGCTTATATATGGAAATCGTTTGATTTTTATGTATGACCTTTCACTCTGTGATTTTTGTAAATGTACATCTTAGTCTCTTTATGGCAGATTCTCAAGAATTTTCTTTATAGTATGTTAATAAAAGCAATTTATTCCTTGCCATTTTGTGTGTTTTATATTTCTTCTTTTTTTTTTTTTTATTTGCTTTATTGCAGTGGTTAGGACTTCCAATACAAATAGGAGTAATAAGAGCAGACATCCTTGCTCTGTTGCGAGCTTTAAAAGAAAGCATTCAGTCTCACCACTGTATATATTAGCTATAGGATTTCCTTAGAAGAGCTTTATATACTTGGGAAACTTTTCTTCTATCCCTAGCTTGTTGAAAGCTTTCCTCCTCCTCCTCCTCCTCTCCTCCTCCTCCTCCTCCTCCTCCTCCTCCTCCTTCTTCTTCTTCTTCTCTCTTCTTCTTCTCTTCTTCTTCTTCTTCCTCTTCCTCTTCTTCTTCCTCCTCCTCCTCCTTCTTCTCCTTCTTCTCCTCTCCTTCTTCTCCTCCTCCTCTTCTCCTTCTTCTCCTTCTTCTTCTTCTTCCTCTCCTTCTTCTTCTTCTTCCTCTTCTTCTTTCTTCCTCTTCCTCTTCTTCTTCTTCCTCCTCCTCCTCCTCCTCTTCTTCTTCTTCTTCCTCCTCCTCCTCCTCTTCTTCTTCTCCTTCTTCTCCTCCTTCTCCTCCTCCTCCTTCTTCTTTTTTTAAATAATGAAATAAGATTAAGTTTTTTTCAGATGCTTTCTCTGAATATATTGAGATGATCATATAGGAGTGTTTTTGTTTCTGTTTTGTTTTTTGGTCTGTAAATACTATGAGTTATACTGATTGGTTTCCAAATTTTTAGCTAACTTTGTAGTTCTAAGATAAACCTCACTTGTTTTTATATAATATCGGTTTTAGGTACTCTTGAATTCCATTTTTGAAAGATTTTTAATTCTTGTTTTGAGGGACTTTCGTCTGATTTTTTTTTTTTTCCAGTTCACTTTAGGAAACTCTAACTTGTCCAGTTTTTAAAAATAATGTCTTTGGTTTTGTTATCAGCATATGCTGGATTCATTACAAAAAATTTGGGAACATTTCCTTTTTTTCTATTTTCTAGCAGAATCTGTTATTTTCTGGCAAAATCTGTTTAAATTGATGTTATTATTTTTAGATATGTACTTTTCAGACATTTGTATCTTCTTGAATGAGCTTTGAAAGTTTTTGTATTTCAAAAAGATTTATCCATTTTATCTACATGAGCAAATTTATTGGCATAATGTTATTCATAGCATTTATTTATCTTTTTTTATGTTTAATAGGTCTGTGGTAATATCTTCCTTCTCATTCCTAGTGTTGCAACTTTGTGCTTTCTTTTTTCTGAATAATTCTATAGGGCTTACCAATTTTTACATATCTTTATAATGAACTGACTTGTTTCTATTGACTTCTCTACTGTTTGCAATTTCATTAGTTTCTTTATTATTTCCTTTTTTCTGCTTTTATTTGGTTTACTTTACTTAGCTTTTTCCCAATGTCTTAAGGTAGGGCTGATTATCGTTTTCTTGTTTTCTTATTTTCTAATTAAGAATTTAAATCTATAAATTTTTCCCAATTATTGCCTTATGTGCATCTCACCAATTTTTTAATGTTTTCATTTAAAAAAAAAATATTTTTAAGTTTTTTGTACTTCTTTTTAATTCCTAGGTCATTTAGAAGCTTGTTGTTTAATTTCATAATATTTGGGGATTTTCCAGATATCTTTCTGTTATCAACTTGTGGTTCAGTTCTTTTAAAATCGAAGAACATACTTTATAAGATTTATTTTTAGAAATTTGTTGAGGTGTGTTTATGAACCAAATTGTGCTCTTTTTTTGATTAATTTTGTATATGCAGTGGCAGATAATGTGTATTATGCTGTTGTTGGGTGGAGTGTTCTATAAATATCAAGTAGGTCAAGATGATTGATAATGTTGCTAATAGATATATTTCCTTATCAATTTTTGTCTACTTTGTCAGTTACTGAGAGAAGAGTGTTGATGTCTTAAACCGTAATGTGGATTTGTGTACTTTTCCTCTTCATTATAACAGTATTTGCTTCAAGTACTTTGCAGCTCTGTGGTTAGTTGCATACACATTTACGGATTGTTTTAACATTTGTTATGTTGATGAATTGACCCCTTTTTAATTACGTATCATCTTTCTTTAGTTCTTGGCAAAACCTTTGATTAAAGTTGATTTTGTGTGATATTAATACAGACATACTTCTTTTTATTGTGATTCACTTTGCTGCACTTCACGGATATTGCATTTTTTTCTTTACATTTTTCATTTTACAGTAGGCAGTCAACAAAAGCTAAGCCATATCTTCAGCAGTTCACACAGATATTTCCTTGGCCAATATCCAATTTCATCACTCAGGTTCTACCTTCCACAAAACACTAGGACACAAAAACAATTCAGCCAAATTCTTTGCCACTTTATTACAAGAATAGACTTTTCTTCATTGTCCAATAACATGTCCCTCATTTCTATCTGAGACTTCACCAGAATCACCTTTTATGGGGCGATTTAATTTTTCTATAATCAAAGAACATACTTTATAAGATTTAGTTTGTTTTAATTTGCTGAGGCATGTTTATGAACCAGATTATGCCCTTTTTTGATGAATTTTGCATATGCAGTGTAAGAGAATGTGTATTATATTGTTGCTGGGTGGAGTGTTCTACAAATGTCACCTAGGTCAATATTGTATAATATTAGAAAAATAAATATTTTAGAATTTTACTTTCTATGGAGCAAATTTTGCAGAGGAAAGATTTATTAATATTTTTAATCACATATTTAGGAACTCTGGAAAAGATATAGAGAAGAATGCTATATATTCTGCCCTTTAGGAAATTATAAACTAAGAGAAAGTATAATTATTAGCATAAAAGAATATTGAATGAGGTAGATTGTAATGTCTATATTATTAACTCAATAATGTTTATTAAACACTACTAAGGCTCAGGTACTATGCTAGACACTGGAGTTACAGCAACAAACAAAATAAGTACTATTCATACTCTATGGAGTTTACTGTCTACCTGGGTAAAAAAGATATTAGAATCAATACAAATAATATTTGATTATTGATTGATATATTGTTAGTAGTATTTTTTTAGAGCAGGAGTCTCACTACATAGGCTGTACCATAACTCCTGGGCTCAATCAAATTGTATTTTTATTATTAATTTAAGGTTGGAAAAGTATTGGGCACAATAGGAATATAAGCTTAGCAGAGACAGCACAACAAATAACAGAAAAATATTAGCCCCAAATAGGTTTGGCATTAGTAAAATGACATCACTTTTAACTAGGGATTCAGAAAGGGTCCATGGAGATGTAACAATTAAGCTGGATCTTGAAGGGTGAATAGGATTTGAGTGTAGGGAAGTAGGAAAAAAACAGTGCCGATGGGGGGCCACAGCTTGAGCAGGATCAGTTAAGTGTGGAGGCACGTTCAAAGGCTCAAGAAAGTTCAGTAGGGAAGCTAGATTCACTGAGCTTGAAACGCCAATGAAAATAATAAATGCTTAACTGAAAAGGTATGAGTTCATGCTATGGAGTGTGGGCTTGATTCAGTAGACAGTAGGTAGAAGAAGACATTTGAGCAGAAGAGACAGTATCAAAGGCTTTCCAAAATATTTGAAATCACAGAGTGTCTGACGGATTGCTGTGAAGTGTGGAAAAAGGAAGAAGGGCTAAGACTCCATTGTGATAATTAAGTAAGTACATAATGAGATAGAACTTAGCCAAATCGTTGGTTTTAGTTATCTATGGGTTAAATATCAAAGGAAGATTTATAGAGTACAGAAATAATTGAGAATTGGGAATCATAGTACTGAGTCAAAATCTTGGTTCCATTACTTGCCAAATTTATCTTGCCTAAATTAGTCTCTCTAAGCCTTACTTAACTAATCATTAAATGAGGCTATTAAATAACTACTAAAAAGAATTGGGTAAATTTGAGATAAAATGTATCAACTGCCCACCAGTTTTTCTGCTGGCAGAAAAATATTGAAATAACACAAATTCCATTTCCTCCTCAAGGTGGCATTTGGGGAATTTCATTGAAATAATTATAGTTTCAAGTTGATGAATAGTAATAATTATAATAGTTTCCTTTCATAGCCTATTACCTGTCAGACATAGTGCTAAGCACTTAATTTATATTATCCCTAAACCTCACTACAGTCCAGAAATTTAAGGCCGTTATCACCATTTTTCAGATGAAGACACTGAAGGGTATAAAGAGCATATACAGTTAGTAAGTGGTAAAATCAGCTGCTGTCTACAAGTATTGGGCCATCTGTTTCATGTTTTTTTTTTTTTTTTTTTTTTTAATACAGCAGGCTAAGATGTCTGAGTTGTCATAGGAGTAGTCAAAAGTTTTAGAAAGACTGTTTATTAAGAGATTCAGTGCATGAGAAAGAATCATTTTGGAAATATAAAACTGAGATGGGTTAAGATTGTGAAAGTAGATGTATAAGCTCCAACTGGGAATAGTAGACTAGACAAGTCACATAAAAAAGGGAACAGTACTGAGATTTAGTTATGTTACATCATCATGCTTAATGCTATACGGAATCTGTATAAAAACAGCCTTTAATTGGTGGACTTCAGTCCAAATAAGGCATAAAAGAAAATGAGATTGAAATTTACCATGGCCTTGTTTATTTTGAAAGTACTTAGTACCATGGTTTTGAAGAATGGTTAAGAGTTGTACTGTCCGTTCCCATTCTTGAAATTTTATTTTTAAAGACTGGAAAGTTAAGAAAGCAGAGAAACATTTCACTAAAGTGAGAACAAAAATAAAGTGGTCACACTGAAGAGGAACAAAGACATTTGGATTTGAGTATTCCTAGGCATTTAGTGTTTTAAAATAAAAATCAGTGAGCAGATAGCATTTTAATAATAGCAATAACATTTATAGCACTTTTGACATGTTAAATATATGATCTCATTTTATTTTCACAAGAAATGTATCAAGTAGATACCATTATACCCATTTTGCAGATGAAAAAACTGAGATACAAAAAGGTTCAGTATCTTGCCTAAAATCATACAGCTCATAAATGTCAGAGTTGGAACTTAAAATAGAACAGCTGGACTCCAGAATCTGTGCTTCTAACTAGTATGTTATACTATCTCTCAACTTAAATTTCTCAAAACAAACTTTATACCTTTTAACTGCCCATGGAGCAGGCCATAATTAAAGGCAGTCCAGTTTTGGTGATTTAATTTTACTCTGCCACATATCCATGGCTAAACACTGGAGAGGAAGAGGTCTGAGTCTGTGAATTTTGCTGAGGTTCACAGTTTCCTTTGTGCATCTAAAATAGCATTTAAAATAAATATTGTATTTGTTCTCTATTCCTACTTCTCACCATTGACATGTGAGTCTCATTCTGTGTATCTGTGTGTATATATGTATAGTGAGGAAGGTCATTAACCTTAGTTAACCCATGTCATTAAGGAGATGTTATCAACCACAAGTATTCCCAGAAATGAAGGCTTTTTGGCAAGAAGTAGAGAAGACTGTGCCCAAACAGAATATCTAGTATGTATCTATGCTTCAGGTTGAATACAAATATGTTAAGACATGTGTAAGACATAAAAAGAATTTCCCCCCAAGGCTACTGCTGTGAGAATACTTGATGAGTGCATAAATATTTATGCTGCACATAGAAGAGTGTACTGCATTTAATTTAATGTTTTGTTGTTTACATTTCTTTAGTAGCAAGTATAATCAGATTTTTAAATCTTCATCTTGATGTCATCAGTTATCTTATGGATTCACTTCACCAACTTCAAATTAATTGCCTAGTGTTTTCCTGTTTTAATGATGTTAAAAACAATCACAGAAATAAGCCCAATGGAGGGTCATGTAGGATGATCATAAACATTTGAATAATACTGGTCATATGTTATTAAAGAATGTTTATATAGTCCTCACAAATAACTTCTCTTTTGTACTTAAACCCTTGGCCAACTCATCCTTCTTTTCTTTGTGTTACTAAGTTGAATATATAAACTTATTCAACATAAACTATTGGCTCTTTGTTTCAAATTTTGAGACACATTATTTAGGTGGTTGATTTAGAACAAAGCTAAGCATTAAAGTCTGAATGAAAAAAGCAGACTTATAAAATTTTTAGGGAGCTGTACTTTCATCATTATATCCACCTGGTATATAATTCCTATTCATGGGCCGGGCGCGGTGGCTCAAGCCTGTAATCCCAGCACTTTGGGAGGCCGAGACGGGCGGATCACGAGGTCAGGAGATCGAGACCATCCTGGCTAACACAGTGAAACCCCATCTCTACTAAAAATACAAAAGCTAGCCGGGCGAGGTGGCGGGCGCCTGTAGTCCCAGCTACTCGGGAGGCTGAGGCAGGAGAATGGCGTAAACCCGGGAGGCGGAGCTTGCAGTGAGCTGAGATCCGGCCACTGCACTCCAGTCCGGGTGACAGAGCGAGACTCCGCCTCAAAAAAAAAAAATAATAATAATAATAATAATAATAATAATTCCTATTCATATTTCTTAATTTATAAAAAATATGTGGCAAATGCTTTCTCAGCATGACCCTAATTTTTCACCAAGGCAATAAGGGGGTTTAACCCTCTGGTTTGGCCAATAGGTGGGAGGAACTGTAAATGTATAAGTGATTTTACTTCTGTTACTGGAGTACTGGACCTTCTTTTGTTCACTAGAGAATACCCAGAGCCTAGAATAGTGTTAGGTTACATAGTAGGTGCTCAATTAGAACTTGTTGACTGAATTAGATGTGACATACGGATTATATTCATTTTGAATGTTCTTAAGAAAATCGCAAGCCTGTAATCCCAGCACTTTGGGAGGCCGAGACGGGCGGATCACAAGGTCAGGAGATCGAGACCATTCTGGCTAACATGGTGAAACCCCATCTCTACTAAAAAATACAAAAAAAAAAAAAAAAAAACTAGCGGGCGAGGTGGCGGGCGCCTGTAGTCCCAGCTACTCGGGAGGCTGAGGCAGGAGAATGGCGGGAACCCAGGAGGCGGAGCTTGCAGTGAGCTGAGATCCGGCCACTGCACTCCAGCCTGGGCGACAGAGCAAGACTCCGTCTCAAAAAAAAAAAAAAAAAAAGAAAATAGTTAGTGTAGGAGATGAAAACTTTGGGAATGCATGCCTAAAAAGCATCTTCAGACTAAGTAAAGGTGAGGGGAGTTTTCTCAGGAAGTTAGAAGGAAAGGTTTTAAGAATAGGCTAGACAACATTATGGTAGGGTTCTGATAAAGTGGATGTTAGTATTGGTGAATGAAGTGGAATAATTGTAAGTTAACTGTAAATTCTGTGATTCTGTCAGGTCCTGGGTAAAATAAAAAAAGAAATCCTTCAAATCCCTACCCCCATACTTACAAATACATTTGTACTACAGCTAGTCTCAGAGGAAGCAGGTCCCTTTATTGAAGACTAACCTCTCTAGATCACAGCCTTTTGTACCTCTTCTGAAGCAATAATCTCTTCTGAGGACAGAGAGGAAATAAAAGGCCTGCTGGTTCCTTATTTACAAGTCAAAGCCTACCCAGGAGTTTTATATGTTGCAAAGGTTTTATAGAGGTGACGTTAGAAAAATGAAGGTGTGCTCATTGGGTACATGGCAGGTAAAGGCTGGAGAACGGAATGCAAGAGACATCAGTAGGGACTGGGTGACACCATACTGCCCAGGGCTCCATCGTGGAGGGTCTTCAGGATTTTGCTGAAGCGATTGTAGTCAGTGTGAAATTCAGCAATTAATTCTTGCAAATATGTCTCAGGGGTCCCTTCCTGTGGGGAGATTACATACTGGCAGACTTCTGTACACCTTCTCCATCCCAGAACATCTTTGCTTTAAGTCTGTGTTATACACTAGAGTTCCATATAAGCATTAATTTGAGAACAATGTCACTACTTTCAAATGTTTCATATCCACTGGATTATCATTTTTCTCTGCACAGACGAAAGACCTTGACATCCTCTGTAACTCCTCTCTTTCTCTCATGTTCTACAACCAATTCATCAGCAAATTCTGTCAGCTATAACTTCACAATGTATTCTGAATCCAGTTATATGTTCTGATTTCCTTGTTGCTAGCATCCTACTCCAAGCAGCCATCATCTCAGACCAGAACTATTTCAAGGGTTCCCTAATCAGTTTCACTGCTTCCACTTTTCACACCTTCGCTGCTGCCTTCCACCCAGTGTATTCTCCACAGGGTGATCCTTTTAAAAAGATCAGTCCCATCCACAGGGATGAAAACTCCAAAATCATTCTTTTTTTTTTTTTTTCTTTGAGATAGAGTCTCACTTTGTCTCCAGACTGGAGTGCAGTGGCACAATCTCAGTTCACTGCAGCCTCTGCCTCTCAGGTTCAAGCGATTCTTCTGCCTCAACCTCCTAAGTAGTTGGGACTACAGGCAAGTGCTACCACACCCAGCTAATTTTTGTATTTTTAGTAGAGATGAGGCTTCACCATGTTGGCCAGGATGGTCTCGATCTCTTGACCTCATGATCCGCCCACCTTGGCCTTTTAAAGTGCTGGGACCAAAATGGTTGTTATTGTGGCCTGCTGGGTTATGATGTGATCTATAATGATCTCTGATCCCATCATCTTTCCTCTTCCACTTGCACACTGCCTACTGGCCACACTGACTTTCTGCTCTTCTGCAAATTTACCAAGTCTGCTCCTACCTCAGGGCCCTTGTAATGACTATTTCTTTTGCTGTAGCATTTTCCCCTCAGGTAGTTGCACAGCTCCGTCTTTCACCTTGTTCATGTCTCCAGTTAGATATCACCTTTGCAGAGTGATCTCCCCTGATCACATTAATCCTACCACCTCCCTCACTGTACCCTCATTATTCTCTGTCCTCTTACTTGATACCTGACATTTATGTATAGATTTGCTTATTGCACAAACTGTCTTTTCCATTGGGACACATAAAGGCAGTCTATATCCTTAGTACGGCCATAACCATATAACTAAATTAGTGTCTGGAACATAGTAGATATCCAATGAACATGTACTAATTGAACATGAGCTAAATGAATGAATGAAATTTATTTTTATTAATATTATACTTAACAGTTAAACTATAAAGTCTTCTTGAGGTAGAAAATGTGACCATTCTAATATAAGAATTGCATAAATGCTCCTTGTATTTGTATGAATGAAATTAAGTGACTAAGTATTGTTACTTGTGTAGCCGCTATCAGAGGTATATATGACCTTGCTGATACTGTAGCATGAGAGTAGTGCTTCCAAGATGGTAATAATGATTTTGAAAGTCAGCTATAAAGAGAGATAGATCTTTTACTGAATCTAGAACTCAAAGGTCTAAAAAATGTTTTCAAAGAAAATTTCAGAAAACTCATGAAATTATTATAACCCGTTTCTTTAAATGTCTTATATGTTTTACATTATATTCTATTATGTAAATACGATTTAATATTTTCCCCCATGTACAGAACTATTACACAGTCCAATAAAGGAGCAGGGTGCTATGCAATTTCTGCCCACACTCCACAATTTCATTCTTCTTCATTGACTCTTTTGTCAAACCAGTCATTTCTAGCTGATAGGAAACTGATTTTGATAACTAACTCATAGTTGTAACTGCCCCACCACCCCAGTTTCTCCCCACTTTGCCAGTTCTTGATGGTTCTTAAGTCACTTATCATAATGACATTTATAGAATATGCCCTTGTATGTCTTTTGAGAAAACCAATGACATTTTTTTGCAGTCCTCTGATTAGTGTTTCTTATCTTTGGAATTTTTATTGAGTCCAAAGCAAATTTTGCCTCATCATGAAAATACCAGTGTCATCACAACTTAGATGGCTGTATCATTTTAAGTGCTGCAACAACACAATTAGCTCCTCCTTTTTACTATCTGTCTCCCGTTGCCAGTGTTTCTGACTCATGCTTTCCAGTATTGCCAATAGACCTACCACAGAAAGAGATCTCCCAAAGGGAATCCCACTGCCATCCACAGAACTAAATTGGACTGTTTTGACGTGTACTCCATTCCTGTGACTGTTCAAGTTTTATTTCTATTTAAATTACCAAAAGGCTTTAGTTACTGTGTTCTGTTTATTTGAATAGATTTTTTAAATGATATGGACAAAGATGCTAGTTATTTTATGTCTCATTACAACATTAATGTGACGTCACAACAATGTCATTTTATTTGGTGTCCACATTGAATTATTAATGGATAAAGCATTATCCCACTAGTTTTTTTTAACAGATGTATCAGTTTTATTTTAAATATTCTGTGTTTGTTACCTTCAGTCTGTAGATCAAGATTTTATTTAATTCTGCTGAGTGGTTAATATCTTAAAGCAGTTAAAATAGAGAATTTTGGCAGTAAATATTGACAGGTTTATATTCTTTATGTTTATGCTTCTAGACATCATTTTGTTCAGTTTGCAAGAAATTCAGAAACATTTATTTTTATAAATTTTAAAGAAAAAAATATTAATGAGTAACTTTAACAGTAATTATAGAGATTACTCTGGAGAAAATACAGAAATGTTATTAACTATAAACTGTCAGGTCATCTGAAGAATTATATTTAAAGAAAAGACCAAAAACAGAACAAAACAAGGCCCTTTGCTTTAGGGATTGAAAGAAACAGGACTATCCACCAATTATTTACTGGTATTTTTTATTTGTATTATTTTGGATTCTGACAAAGCCATGAAAGACTTTGATTCTTCATTTTACAGATGAGGAGATGGAAGTACAGAATTTAACTAGCTTGCTGATAGTAGCAAAACCAGAATTAAACCCAGTCAACTTGTATTTATGTCAATCATAAAAACCCATCACTAGTTTAGAGGATATGCAGACATTTCTGTTTAACTTTTAAAAAATTTACTTACATGGAAGATTAGGTTTGAGTTATGTATTTCTCGTTTTTATTCCCATTTTACTTTAACATGAAGAAAGAAAATACAGCAAAACAAACATTTCCACCTTCAAAAGAACTAAAGAACAAACATAATTTTATCTTTTATAATAGATGCAATACAAAGTATGATAAAGGTTGTTACTTTCCAACAAAGAAAAGCCCAGGACCAGATGGCTTCACAGCTGAATTCTGCCAAATATTTAAAGAAGAATTGATACCAGTACTTCCTAAACTCTTGCAAAAAAAAAAAAAAAAAAAAAACCTAGAGGGAATGATTTCCAACACATTTTATGAGGCCAGCATCACCTTGATACCTAAGAAGACAAAGACATCACAAGAAAAAAAAAAAAGCTACAGGCAACTTTCTTAGATAAACATTGATGCAAAAATGCTCAATAAAATATATTGAATACAGAAACACATCAAAAATATTATACATCATGATCGAGTGGGATTTAACTTTGACATGCAAGACTGATTTAACATATATACGTCAATCAATGTGATGCATCACATTGGTAGAATGATAGATAAAAGCCTCATGATTATCTTAATATAAAATATCTCTGACAAAGTTCAACATTATTTCTTGATGAAAATTCTCAACAGTTTCGGAATAGAAGGTGTATTAGTCCATACTCACACTGCTATGAAGAAATACCTGAGACTGAGTAATTAATAAAGGAAAGAGGTATAATTGACTCACAGTTCTGCAGGGCTGGGGAGCCCTCAGGAAACAAGCTTACAATCATGGCGGAAGCTGAAGCAAACTCGTCCTTCTTCGCATGGCAATGGCAAGGAGAAGTGCAGCGTGAAGGCAGGGAAAAGCCCCTTATAAAACCATTAGATCTTGTAAGAACTCACTGACTTTCATGAGAACAGCACAGGGTAACCACCCCCATGATTCAGTTACCTCCCACCAGGTCCCTCCCATGACATGTAGGGATAATGACAACTACAATTCAAGATGAGATTTGGATGGGGACACAGCCAAACCACATCAGAAGGGAAATTCTTCAACCCAATAAATGCCATATATGAAAAACCTACAACCAATATTGTAATCAGTGGGGAAAAACTGAATGTATTTCCACCAACATCTGTAAAAAGCAAGAATTCCCACTCTTGCCACTTCTGTTCACCATAGTACTGGAACTACTGGTAAGAGCAGTCAGATAAGGAAAAGAAATAAATGGTATCTGAATCAGAAAGGAAGAAGTAAAATTATTTTGACATGATCTTAAATGTATAAATCCCAAAGATGCCACAAAACACTATCAGAACTAATAAGTGAATTTTATAAAGTTGCAAGATACAAAATCAACATACAAATCAGTATTATTTCAATACACAAATAACCTAATTGAAAAATAAATGAAGAAAACAATTATATTTCCAATAGTATCAAAAATTTAAAAAGTAATATACCTAGGACAAATTTAACCAAGGAAGTGAAAGATCTGTATGCCAAAACTATAAAATATGAAAGAAATACAGACAATACCAATAAATGGAAAGATATCCTATGTTCTGAATCAGAAGAATTACTATTGTTAAAACGTCCATACTAGTCAAAGAAATATATAGATCTAACACAATCCCTCTCAAAATCTCAATGATATTCTTCATAGAAATAGAAAAAAAATCTCCCAAAGTTTGTATGGAGCCATAAAAGACCTTGACTAGCCAAAATAATTCTGAGAAAGAAAAAGTTTGAGACATCGCACTTTCTGATTCAAAATTGTATTACAAAGCTATGTTAATCAAAACAGTGTGGTGCTGGCATAAAGACAAACACTTAGGCCGGTGAAACATAGTAGAGAGATTAGAAATTGATTCAAACACATATGATCAACTAATGTTTTTATTTTGAAACACGGTCTCATTCTGTCACCCAAGCTGAAGTGCAGTGGCATGATCACAGCTCATTGCTCCTTTGACCTCCCGGGCTCAGGTGATCCTCCCACCTCAGCCTCTTGAGTAGCTGGGACTACAGGCGTGTGCCACCACACCTGACTATTTTTTTAAATATATTTTTTTGTAGAGAGAGTTTTGCCATGTTGCCCAGGCTGGCCTGAATCTCCTGGACTCAAGTGATCCACCCACCTTGGCCTTTCAAACTGTTGGGATTGTAGGCATGAGTCACTGTGCCTGACCGTGGTCAACTAATTTTTGACAAGGGCACAATAAGGAAAGGATAGTCTCTGAATAAGTGGTACCTGTACCAATAAATGGTACTGGTATGGTAAATTAAACAAGATTTCCACATGCAAAAGAATGCAATTAAAACTTTATCTTACACCTTACAAAAAAAGTCAACCCAAAATTGGATAAAAGACCTAAATAGAAGACCAGAAACTACAAAACTTTCAGAAGAGAACATAGGGTAAAAGCTCCTGGGCATTGGCCTTGGCAATGATTTTTTGGGTATTACACCAAAAGCTCAACCCACAAAAGCAAAAATAAACAGAACAGCATTAAACTTAAAAACTTCTACACAGCGAAGGAAACAATTGATAAAATGAAAAGGCAGCTCACAGATTGGAAAAAGTATTTGCAACCATATATCTGATAAAGGGTTAATATCTACGACTTATAAACAACTCATACAACCCAAGAGTGGGGAAAAAATAAACTGATTTAAAAATGTGCAGAAGGCCGGGCGCGGTGGCTCAAGCCTGTAATCCCAGCACTTTGGGAGGCCGAGACGGGCGGATCACGAGGTCAGGAGATCGAGACCATCCTGGCTAACACGGTGAAACCCCGTCTCTACTAAAAATACAAAAAAACTAGCCGGGCGAGGTGGCGGGCGCCTGTAGTCCCAGCTACTCCGGAGGCTGAGGCAGGAGAATGGCGTAAACCCGGGAGGCGGAGCTTGCAGTGAGCTGAGATCCGGCCACTGCACTCCAGCCCGGGTGAAAGAGCAAGACTCCGTCTCAAAAAAAAAAAAAAAAAAAAAAAAATGTGCAGAAGACCTGAATAGACATTTATCTAAAGAAGACATAAAAATGGTCAACAGTATATGAAAAGGTTCTCGACATCATTAATCACCAAAAAATGTAAATTAAAACTAACATGAGATACCACCTCACACTCCTTAGGGTGGCCATTACCAAAAAGTCAAAAGGTAACAAATGTTGACCACGGTATGGAGAAAAGGGAACCTAGGACAATGTTGCTGAGAATGTGGATTGGTATAGACATTATAAAAAACAGTATGGAGATTTCTAAAAAATTAAAAATATAGCTACCATACGACCCAGCAATCTCTCTTCTGGGCTTATACCCAAAGGAAATGAAATCTTCATCTGGTGAGGATATCTGCACTCCCACGTCCATTGCTGCATTATTCACAATAGCTGAGATACGGAAACAACCTAAGTGCCCATTGCCAGATGGATGGATAAGGAAGCTGTGGTAAATACATACAATGGAATTTTCCTGAGCCCAGAAAAAAAACAAGATCCTGCCATTTGCCATGCATGGATGAGCCTGGAGGATATTAGCTAAGTGACATAAGCCAGAAACAGAGAGAAAAATATTGCATTTTCTCTCAGATGTGTAATATTTTTTAAAAAATACAAAATACAGAGATGCAAACATAATGGTGGTTACAGGGGCAATTAAATGGGGGAGATGTCAGCCAGAGGATACAAAGTAGCAGATATGTAGGATGGAAAGTCTGGAGATCTAATGTACAACATGAGGACTATAGGTAATAAAATTGTATTCTATGTAGGATTCATGCTAAATGAGTAGATTTTAGTTGTTGTTGCCCCCCAAACAAAAAACAGTTACTAGGTGAGATAAAGGATAAGTGAATTTGTTTCACTATAATAACTGTTATGCCCAGACCGTTTATTCCCCCAAAGAAGACCACCAGAGTCCGGAGTCAAAGCCAAGCGGCAAGGGTCTTTACTGCAAGTTCGAACTTGGTCCCTCCATTCCACAGCGTACAAGAGGGCCTCGAACAATGCATGCGCTTGCTTTTTATAGCTAGAGGTAAACAGGACTTGTCAGGTTACAGAGGAACAAGGCATTTCTCTAGGTTACAGCATTACAATTGGTTTACATTTTAAGTTATACTTTTAGCAGCCTTCTTATTGGTTCCTGCGCTTTTACAAACGGTTGTAACCTTATCGGAGCTTCTCCAGGTGTTGTTTTTCTTCTAAAGTTGAGATATATGGAGGAATGTGTTTGTGTCGGGCCCAGGAAGTGGAGGCATATGGGGGGATGTGATGTGTCGGGCTCAAGGCTGTGATGTATGGAGGAATGTGTTCTTTCATAACCTTTTTACTATCTATATGTATCCCTTAACATCATGTTATATACTTTAAATATACACAATAAAATTTATTTTTCTAAAAAAAATGCTGTTGAAATGTTCGATTTAGCATCCAACTCATTCAGGTTTAAATGAACAAAAAATTGTGATGTACAAATCAGGAGAAACATACAGGAATTTTAAAGGCATTAGGGAATTTAAATGTCATCTAAATAATCTTTTTCAAAGCTTAAACCATTTGTACATCTAACAAATATATCTAAACTACAGTCAAAACCTCAAAGTTTCTTGCATAATTAAGAATGCCCTGAATATATTTTGTTTTATTTATTATGCTTATTACAAGCTTTTCACAACAGCCTAACCAACACATTTCTTAACAATTTTCTGAACGCTTTGTTATTTTATTACGACCTTATTTTCTGCAATTAGGGTAAACATCCCTTCCTTTGCACTTGGCTGGTGTCTGCGTACTGTACCTGCCAGCTACACTTCAAAACACATAAATGGCATTTGGTAAAACTTATTTCAACTTCCACATTAGACAGAAGGCAACATTCCAGTTACATCAGACTGAAAATAGCTAATCACTAGGCAGAAGAAACTTATTTTAAAATCAAATGTGACTATGATTTTTTAAAAAGTTCCTTTACAATGATGCAGTGTTACCATGATGTGATATTTGGCTATCAACCCCTTACATTTTATTAAACTTGATTCTTGTTATTTCGTGCTTCTTGAAGGGAACAGAGTACAGTAATGAAACCCACAAAACTAAGGGGGGGGAAAGGAATGGGAATAATAAAATAATTACAGCAGCTATAATATTCACAAGCTACATACTCAAAATATCTATTGCCATAGATTTTGGAAGTGCAGGCTTCGATTATGGGTTAGAAGAATGGTATTTCACATGAGTACACAGTAACTTTTTCATTTTTTCTCTAGGTTATATAATTCTAACCTTAACATTTACTTTATTAGAATCATATAAACAGATATTAGTGATACAACTAAAATAAAGTGAGTCAAAGAGAAAGACCATAAAACAGATACTTTTCATTTGATTCAGACCCAGACCCAAGTCTAAGGACAGCAAATTGCTCTTTGTTAACTATATTGATGTCTTTATTGGAAACACTATTCTCCTTTAATATTCCTCATCTTGCCTGGAATCACAGTCATTTACCTGGACATCCAAACAAGTGGGCCATTAATCCTTTTCTTGTCTCACAGATGAAGTTCAAGAACTACAGCTAAATCCATCTCTTCCTCTCCACCCCGTTCCATAGCCTCAGTTCGGGTCCTCACAATCTCCTTCCTGGACCTTCAATATGACCTCTAAACTGGTCTACCTGTCTGCACTCTTGCCCTAATCCCCATCCTCATTCACATCTGTGTGACTTTTCTAAATCTTCAGAATTCTTCAATCTAATTAAAATTTTTTATTGGCTTTCCACCTCCTTCAAAGTAAATTTCCAGGTGTTTACTTTGGGTTATGAGACTCCCAGCCCACCAGCTCTACCATATCCTCTTCCCAGAATTGCAGTCTTGTGAAAGACTTGCAATCTTGAACATATATTGAGACAATAAATTCTTAGAGGACAAAAATCATGTTTTATTTATATTTTTATCCCCTATTAGTAATGAATGCTGTTTCACATTTCTACCTTCCCCCCCGCACCACCCACATGGTATTTTCTCTGTCCGTTTTTTTTTTTTGAACTGGTGAACTTTTATTCCTCAAAATTGTAATCATGTCACTTTCTTAATAAAATCTCCTGACACAACCCTTTAAAAAGTGTAGTGTTCTCTCTTCTTGTACAACTCTATTTTGGCACAGTTCACACTATATAATAACTACTTGTTTCCATGTCTGTCTCCCCTTTTAAAGTGTGGGCATCCCAAAGACAAATAGTTTGTCTTAAAATCTGTATACATTTAGGGATCTAGAACAGTTTCTGAAACATAATTTTAATGTGGTAGGTACTATTCTAAGGACTTTTTCATGATCTCATTTAACAAAATAAATTCACAATAAATATTGATTAAAGTTAAAAGCATAAAGACATTTACAGAAAAATTTCACTTGAAAGATATCACAATATTGAATCTTATTTAAGAATTCAGACAGTAAAGTAAATAAACAGCAACTTTCAAGTTGGAAAAAGATAAATGGTGTAAGATATTTTTGAGTAATGGAAGTAATGCACCAGTAGGGTCATGTGAATCAAATGTAAGTGAAGGATGCTCATGGGTGGTGGAATCTTACTAAGTGCAATTCACCGTTTTTGATTTCATTGGGAGGTGCTAGTAAATGAAAGGAGCCACAATCAGGTCTTCAAAAGTAATGTTGCTACTTTTACAACGTGCCATTAAGAAATTGTTAAGGTTACTTAAAAAGTAGTTATATTAAAGTCTAAAAGCCAGCCTTTGTGTTTCACTACCAAAGTTTTAAATTGCCAATAAGCCGATAAAACACAGTGGGAAGATATGCTCACTTGAATGTCAACATCAGCAGAACTTTATCTAAAACTTATTCTGTGATTAGGGTTTTAGGGGGATATACAAATTAAAACCTACTGTTCTTTTCAGGGTCTAAGTTGCTCACCGTTATTTAGCAGTATAAACTATTTTCGTAGAGGAACATAGTAAGTAAACATAAAGTTGAACTATAATGAATTTTTATTGTCTCTATTTTCTTTCTATTATCACAGACCTGTTGAATTCTCAGAAGCTGAATTCTCACAACTTGAATATCAAAGAAAACAGCAATTTTGGGACTCAGTACGTCTAGCTCTTTTCACATTGGCAATTGTAGCAATCATAGGAATTGCAATTGGTATTGTTACTCATTTTGTTGTTGAGGGTAAGTATCCAGGTCATAGTTCCATTGCCTAAGTACTCCATGACTTCGTATCTTGAAATTTTCTATTGTATAAAAAGTGACATTTGCATGATATTAACATTTTAATTACCAGTCTTTTACTGATGTTAAATTATAGTTTGCCTCTGTATTGAGCTCTGTGTTACATATTTCCACCCAGTTAACTTTGTAATAAGCATTGCATTGATAGACATATCTAAAAGAAACACACAAAAAAGAGAAAGAATTAAAAGATCATCTTTAGCATAAAGATAAATTACACAATATGCTGAGAGTTTAGTATACTCTTCTCAGAATCAGTATATTAATGAGTCGCCTCAAGAAAAGCTCAGGATATAAGAAGAGTTATCTGAAAAATACTTTTAAAGGGCTAAAGATCAAGCATTATTTTTGAAAAAAAAAAAACCTTTTTATGACTGGGAAGAAGGAAAATCTCAGAATTAATTCCTAATTATATATGCAAAAATGGAGAGTCAGTATCATAGTTGAGCCAAATGACAACCAACTAAGATTCATTTACCTTGCTCTTTGGATTCTGTATTTTCCTCTCTATTTTTTTTTTTGAGACAGATTCTTGCGTTATCACCCAGGCTGGAGTACAGTCCCACGATCCTGGCTCATTGCAACCTCCACCTCCCAGGTTCAAGAAATTCTCATACCTCAGCCTCCTGAGTAGCTGGGATTATAGGTGCCTGCCACTACACTCGGTTAATTTTTGTATTTTTAGTAGAGTTGGGGTTTCACCATGTTGGCCAGGCTGGTCTTGAACTTGCAACCTTAGGAAATCTGCTTGACTTGGCCTCTAAAAGTGCTGGGATTACAGGCAGCACTTTGGCTGTAATGCAAAAAATTGTATTTTTTGTATTTTTGTAATGCAAAAAAATGCAGAAATCGGCTACCATGCCCTGCCAATTTCTGCATTTTTAATCACGGGTGACTGAGACTTAAAATTTTAGGCACTCATATCAGTCATGGCAATAAAACCACATTTGAATGATCCGAAGAAGAAATGAAATATTGTCCAACATGCCCAGTTTACCTTCCTACCCTCATTATTGGGGGATTGATAATATCCATTCCTTAGACTCTCATAAAATGAAAGCATAAGCCAAGTTACCCTATACAGTTTTATCTTTTGTTAGTATTTTCTTTGGGTTAAGAGGTAATGAAATAGTTTTGTTTTTAAAATGCCTTTCACTCCCAATGCTTAAAAGAGAAAAAAATTAAGGGATAGTAAAAATAATGACAAAAAAAGCATTTAGCCATTAAAAAATCTTAGAGGTTGTCATAGGCTGAATAATGCCCCATTCCCATGCAAAGATGTCCATGTCCTAATTGTTAGAATCTGTGAATTTTACCTTATGTAGCAAAAAGGCCTTTCCAGATGTCATTAAACTAATAATTTTGAGATGGGACATTATCCTGGTTATTTTGGATAGGTCCTAAATATAACTGCAAGGGTCCTAATAAAAGGGCGGAAAGAAGGTCAAAGGAGGAAGAATGACAAAAGCAAGAGGAGGATGGGATGATGTAAAATGGGACCATCAGCAAAGGAATGAGGGTAGACTCTAGAAAAAGGCAAAAATTAAATTCTCCCCTTACAGCCTCTAGAAGGAACCAGCTCTGCCAACTTTTTGATTTTAGCTTTGTAAAACTCACATATGATACACGACCTCCAGAACTGTAAGAGTATAATTTTGTGTTGTTTTAAGTCACCAAACCTACAGTAATTTGTTATAGCAGCAGTAGACAACTAATACAGAGGCTAACACCCAAGGATTTGAGTGTTCTATCTCCAAGACTTTCCTGACTACAGATAATTGAAAAGTTGCCTGACTGCAGATGGACATTTAGGAAAAGAGGGGAGAAGGTAGACCATGACAAAAGTTAAACAAGTAGAATGGGATAAAATAGAGGTACATAAGATGATGCGGTTTTTAAAAGGAACATACCTATTTTTATAACAGAAGGAATTCAGTGAAGGAAATTACATTCTAGTAACCAGGGTAACAACAGAAGACAAATTATTTCTAAAATACTACTTTTATAGATTCTACATTAATAGATCTGAAAGACAGTGGAGTAAAAATTATCAATAATTGTGAAATAATCACAATAGAAATAAGGATTTTAGCAGACATAGTGGTAAAAGTCACATCACCAGGATGGAAGTGTATTTGATGGAGTTATTTTTATTCTAAAGATCTCAGTAATTACGAATGATCGGCTTTCACCGTATTATAATTCTGACCAATTATCCACTGTTTTTAAAAATGGGCAATTTTAAAATAAGAATTAATAAAATCAGTGACTTTTAAATATGGTTGATTTATCAGTGCCCTTCAGCCAGAGATCATAGGAATACATCTTCAGATATATACAGGGGAAAAAGAACGTATGCCATGGAGAACCACAGACTGCATAGTAAAAGATTGCTTAAACAAATGCACTATAAGATTTTGGCTTATCTTAGGTGATTCAGGGGGAGGGTTGAAGGAACTGGATCTTTTCTCTGAACTGGATTTTATCTGATTGCTGTCAGAAACCTGAAATAATGCTATGATTGAGTATCTTACTAACTCCTATTTAGAAGGTTAACAGTGAAGTGAGGCTAAAGCTGTAATTTGGTAGAGAAAACAGTAGTCACTCCTATTGGCTAAAATAGGGAGATGTTCCATTTTTGTTTTGTTTTATTGTTTTAGATATTGTTCTTGTCTTTGTCTGAGTTCAGACATAATATGGAATGGTTTTTTTTTTTGGTCTTCATTGATTATGGTCACAGAATGGCTTTGTCTGATGTTGATGTTCAAAGGAAATACTAAAACTCAGCTCATGGATATCAGGAACTACGTTTTCCTTCTCAGCTTTTATATTTACAACTCCATACAATTTTTCAATGCTACTTGAGTATCATTTTAAAAAACAATTACTGTGTTATTAATTCACTATTAAATGCTTGATAGAATTCATGTCTCTATTTATTACTTGACATTATGAAAAGACTTTTAGATTAATGTGTGCTTATTATCCTCAGGATTTCCATTTGTATTCTTATTGGTTATTTCCTCAGGGAAAGAAAATGTCTTAAAATCAAATCCTATTTGAATATTAAATGAATATAACAGCATTGTACATATTTTTTTGAGACTTGCATCTCCTCAACATTGTTGCAAGCATCATCTGCCTTGTTGAAGGTAGCTTTAGTCTGTTTTCTTTTTTAATTACTGACTGATATTCATTATCTTAAATATTCCATAATTTACTTGCCATTCAAATACTTAGACATTTGGGTTGTTCCAGGTTTTAGTCATTAAAGCAATACTGCTGTAAATCTTTTTATACATAGATCTTGTTACACATCCAAGAGTTTGTCTAGGAACTATGCAGATACAGAATCACTGGATCATTGGATATATGCTTTTTTTTTTTTTTTTGAAATGGAATTGTGCTCTGTCACCCAGGCTGTCCTGCAGTGGCGCAGTCTTGGCTCACCACAACCTCTGCCTCCCAGGTTCAAACAATTCTTCTGCCTCAGTCTCCTGAGTAGCTGGGATTACAGGCACCCTCTACTATGCCCAGATAATTTTTGTGTTTTTAGTACAGACAGGGTTTCACCATGTTGGTGAGGCTGGTCTCAAACTCCTGACCTCATGATCTGCCCGCCTTGGCCTCCCAAATTGCTGGGATTACAAGAGTGAGCCACCGCTCCTGGCCAGGGCACGTGTTTTTTTATCATCATGGATAATACCAAACTGTTTTCTAACAGCACTGCATCTCAGTTCCCATTGCTCCATATCCTCACCAACATTTACTGTTGCCATAGCTTTTTATATTTGCTAATTTGGTGTAGGTTATAGCATTATCATCATAATCTTAATTTGCATTTGTCTGTTCTACAGTGATGTTGAGGATCTGTCTCTGTCTCAGTCGGTCATTTGGATTTTTTGCTATTGTGAAGTGCCTTTTTAAGTCGTTTTCCCATTTTGTGTTGAATCATCTGTTTTTTCTTATTGATTTCAAATAGCTCTCTCTGGATGTATATATTCATTGTCAGTTGTATGTATTAGAAATATCCTTTGCCAGTGAAAAAATTATACACACACATGTATATACACAAATCTTATATATAATACATATTATGTGTTACACATATTATATACATATATTTTTATGTATTATAAAGATGTATATATATAATACTGCCTTCATAACTGTGTAAAGCTCTTTTGAGATTAATGAATAACATTCACTACCATTCACATGAAATATGACACTAACTAAAAAAATTCAAACACTGAATTTGCCAGTTGTCTCAGGATTTTCTGTGTTTGTTGTTATTTTGTTATTTAGTTACTGGAATTATATAGTAAATTATATTTTCAACAAGCATTTTCATGTCCCAGATACATTTTTTCAGGATTTTTTAGAATCAATTATTATACCACTTGTTATGGGGTAAAAACAAATATGCTTTATAGAGGTGCATGAAATATTTTAAAGATTTTAGTATTTAGAATTATGTTTTAACAAAATCCGGAAACCCAATTATCTAAAGCTGTTTTTTAAGTTTGGTTTCTTGAAAACCTAAAGGATAAGATTTGCATTGAGATAGCATCACTTGTCTTCCTGTTCTGTAGAACTGGATCCACTTCCAGGAATGTAGGGATTTTGTTTTCCCATAAAATGTTATTCTCCCATGAAATCCCAAGAGCCAAGCACACCTTGGTTTTAATCTCAGGTTCACCATAAATTAGTTAGGTGATCTTTAGCAAACTTTTTTTCTACTTCACTAAGCTTCAGTACTCTTATGTAAAGCGGTTTACTATTATTTTTAATTCAGAAAATTGTGATGATTAAACTAGATTTGTGTTGTCACACAATGCATGGTATATAGTAATTTCTCACAAATATTTGCCATTATTAAATTGGATTTCTACAGTGGCTTCCTAATTGATCTTTTATAAAACTTATTTAATGTTGAATTTCTTCACTGGTGAAATGAGCTGAGCATATAATATTCAATAAATGGCAAATATCGTGTTCTCTGCATATAATGACAATTCAGTAAAGGAAAGGTATTATTATTTATTGATGCAAAAGTTCAACATTAACATAAAAGCTATAGTATAGTGACTAATATAGTTATGCTTCACATATAACATATTTTTAGCACTTTTAAAAGCACTTAAAGTATATATTAAAATCACTTTTACTTCTACGTGATTCCAGAATATGCTTTTGCCTAACAGGGAAATTCTTAAAGACAATATAGGGATATGTGTATGATAATGAGTAAAATAGCTCTGTCACTCTGAGATCAATCTTCATTTTAATCTTTTTTTTGTTATAAAACTTTAATTGTGAAATCTTTTCAAGAAGTGCCTTGAGAGGTAGCTTAAATTCATTAAATTTAATAAGATAATATATGTGAGAGCTGATTAGACAGAGTTTAGTGTATGTTAGGAACTTGGTAAATATTGATTAATTCATCCACTCATCCATCAGTAAAAATAAAGAAGTAAAAATTGTCAGCAAAATAGATTGTAAACTGTTGTGGTAAAATGTCACCCTGATTCATATTTCTTGACATCTCATTTTGAATGAATAAAATGTACTTTTTTAAAGAAGATAATGCTTAGAATAAATTTTGTAAGTGGAACAAAAAAGATACAAAATTGCGGTGATAAGCTATCTCAGTCAAGTAAAACAATTATTTTAACAGAATAAATAAAAGCCAAAATTATAACATCAGTTACTTCTAGATATTACAGTTACAGATTTTTATTCTCTTGTATATAATTTTCTGGTCATTCCAGATTTTCTGATATAGCATTTATGATCTAAAAAATGTTTTTAGATGAATGTTTGTTTTTGACATTTAAAAAACTTTAAATGAATATTTAAATGTTTTAAACGTTTAAAAAATGTTTTAAAATGAACGTTTAAAATGCAGTAAGAAATTGGAGATTTGACCAGGTGTGGTGGCTCACACCTGTATTCCCAGCACTTTGGAAGGCTGAGGCTGGTGGATCACTTGAGGTCAGGAGTTCGAGACCAGCCTGGCCAACATAGTGAAATCGTTCTCTACTAAAAATACAAAAATTAGCTGGGCGTGGTGGCATGCCCCTGTAATCCCAGCTACTCAGGAAGCTGAGGCAAGAGAATCACTTGAACCTAGGAGGTGGAGGTTGCAGTGAGCTGGAATTGTGCCACTGCACTCCAGCCTGAGCAACAGTGTGAGACTCCATCTCCAAAAAGAAAAAAAAAGAGAGAGAGAGAGAGAGATTAGATATTAAATGGGTTATAGCTACAGGATTTAAAGACTGAAAAATTAATTGGATATTGGAAATCAGGATGAAACCAAGCCTTGGGTAACCATATGTATGTTAGAGCTGTTCACAAAGATATAAAATATGGGAAGTAGAGGAGGTTTAAGTAAATAAGGAAGTAAATGATTATTTCACTTTGGAAATATATTAGAAGTGCCTATTTAATGTGCAGTACACAGTCTCCTAAAGTCAGTTGATAGCGAATTGAAACTCATGACAAAGATTTGGTCTGAAGATAAAGAATTTGAGTCATCAATAATTAGTTGGTGGGTAAGGCCATCCCAGTTAAGATTACCAAAAAGTACTTAATATGACCAGGTCAAAGATAGAATCTTTGAATGCCAACGAGAAGGGTGGAAATAAAGAGCTCACCAAGATAACTGAGATGTGTGGCCAGGGAGGAAGGAAGAAAACTATAAGATGGCTTCATAAAACCAAAGATAGGTTTTCAGGGAACATGATGAAGGCTACAAGGAAATGAAGGAGTAAAACAAACAAAACCATGAAAGACATTAAACGGTTGTCCTTGACAAAGACAGCTTTAGTGATGTGGTAGGAACAGATTGCAGAGAATTAGGGAGTGAATGGGAAAAAAAGAAGGTGAAAACAATAAATATGGACTTCTACTTAAGTAAGCTTAGCAACAGCATAAAAAAATTTTGACAGCTTGTTCAGTGTATCTTCATAATACAGCTTATGTCTGTTATACCTGTTAGCAATTCCTTGAGGGAACTGAGGACATTTACATGACTTTCAGCAATTGCTTTCACTATTGTCTTTCCACTGTATGTTGCATGTCCAATTTTATGAATATTTTGATATGCATAAATATCTATAAATGGAGTGTTCTGTATGAGTACTTTGGGATCAGAATTGTTCATTTTAACCAGCGGCAGTTGTGAAATTACAAAATATTTGAGAAGTGTCTGCAAGAATTTTTGCACTAAGTAGAAATAATATATATTATAGTAGCCTATCTATCAGATGTGGGCAAGCCATAGGGGACAAAACAACTTACTACCTTTAACCATGAGACTTTTACTTGTTTTATCTTTTAGATGATAAGTCTTTCTATTACCTTGCCTCTTTTAAAGTCACAAATATCAAATACAAAGAAAATTATGGCATGAGATCTTCAAGAGAGTTTATAGAAAGGAGTCATCAGATTGAAAGGATGGTAAGCTCAATAGAAATTTTAAATGTTTATTAATGTGTCTTTTGCATCACTTTGAATGTGAGTGTTATATAGGAACTTAGTCCCAATTTCTTCTTTTGTAAAATGGAGATAATATAGTATGTAAGTCATGCAGTTGTAAAGATTAAATTACTTAATATGTGTAAAATATTCAGTATACTGTGTGCACCATCAAATGTATATAGTAGATTAGAGTAGGCAACTAATTAACTCCTGAGAAATTGTTGGTTGAAACAAATGTTTCCCTGTTTTTAACTCTTGATTTTATATTTTTCGATTTGTTTTCTTTATTCTTTTTTAACATAAGAATATAGAGTTGCCACAATCAGCTTACCAATTTGTTTATTTTGAAAGCACTTAAAAAATTATATAATATTTTTTAATTATATAATTTTTGATATTAATCTTAAATCTGGTTATGACTCACATATTTTGTTTTATTATAGCTTATATATTTATCAAGTTATTTCTAATTTTTTAAGTATATTGGGTGAGCCATCTCCTTAACTGTCGTAGCAGAAAGTCAAAGAGAATAGTCTTCCATTTTTTGTCCCATGAAAAGTATGGTTATGGAGACCATAGATTTGTTTAGCAAAATTCAGTATATTAGCTTGGACTGTAGTCTTTTAAACTTATAAGAGTTATTCTAGAACCAAGAATTAATGGCCAAATAGGAAGAGCACTATGTTAATATGATTCTTTATGATTATTAGCTTTAGACACTAATCTCCTTTAATAAAAGATGAGAACTTTGGCATTCCCATTCTTCCCTCACTATACTATCCTCTCTCTGTATTACTCATAATGTGAGAAAATATTTACAGTTTATCCTGTTATTTACATAAGTTGATTCTAAATGTTGAAAAGAAATAAGAGCATTTCCCTTTCCATAGCTTTTTAAATAGCATTTTTGTTTTTTACAATTATTACCACAGTTCTTATGCCATTCAAATAATGTTCCCAGAATTAAGTATGAATATATTTTCTCTCTCTTTCATGTGTGTGTAACCCCTCTACCATTTTACTGTATTATCAGACATTTCCAAGGTCTTGGTATTTCTTTAAATCTTCTTTTCTAAAACTTTGTGTTTCCTCCTCAATTTCAACTAGTTGTGCTGTAGGTCCACTTCACAAAGGTAAACCTAACCAGGACAGGACTGCACCCTTTTGTGAGATCCATTGCTTCTTGCATCCCATGTTTTCATTGATATAGTAAGATATGTCCTCAAGTACCTTTTCTAAGAAAAAGTTCATGGGATGTAAAATTTATGAATTATTTTATGCTGAAAAAAATCCTGTATTCTATATTTCACTCAGTTGAAAGTTTGGATGCACAACTTTAAATTGAAAATCATTTCCCTAAAAGTGCATTCAATGTGATGCCTCTGCCTTTTTTCTTTTTGCTTATGATTACTTTGGTGATTTGGGCCCTTTTTGGTTCTCTATAAGTTTCAGAATCTTTTTTTTCTAATTCTGTAAAAAGTGTTCTTGGTACTTTGATAGAAATAGTATTAAATCTCTAAATTGCTTTTGGCAGTATGGTCATTTTAATGGGATTGATTCTTCCAATCTATGATCATGTCTATGAGACATTTGTTTTGTCTCTGATTTCTTTCAGCAGTGTTTTGTATTACTCCTTGTAGAGATCATTTACTTCTTCAATTAGACGTATTCCGAGGTATTTTATTCTTTTTGTGGCTATTGTAGATGGGATTGCATCTTGATTTTGCTGTCAGCTTGAACATTATTGGTGTTTTCCAATGCTAGTAATTGTTTTCTGTTGATTTTTTGTATCCTGAAACTTTAATGAAGTTTATCAATTCTGGGAGCTTTATTTGTGAAGTCTTTGTTTTCTATACATAGAATCATATCATTTGTGAAGAGAGATTGTTTAACTACTTCTTTTTCTATTTGGATGCCTTTTACTTTTTTCTCTTGCCTCATTACTCTGCGTAGGACTTCTAGTACTATGTTGAATAGAAGTGGAGAGGGTGGGCATCCTTGTTGTGTTCCAGTTCTCAAGGGGAATGGTTCCAGCTTTTGCCCATTCAGTGTGATGTTGGCTGTGGGTTTGTCATAGATGGATCTTATTATTTTGACATATGTTCCTTCAATGCCTAGTTTGTTGAGGGTTTTTATCATGAAAGGATGTTGGATTTTATCAAAAGCTTTTTCTGCATCTATTGGGATGATCATTCTGTTTTTAATTCTGTTCATATGGCGAATCACATTACTGGTTTGAGTATGTTGAGCCACTTGCATTACAGGAATAAAGGCTACTTGATTGTGACAAATTAACTTTTTGTGTAGCTAGATTTGGTTTGCTGGTATTTGGTTGAGGATTTTTGCATCTATGATTATAAGGCGTATTGACCTGATATTTTCTTTTTTTCATGTGTCTTGGCAAATTTTGGTATCAGGATGATGCTAGCTTTGTAGAATGAGTTAGGGAGGACTCCTTTCTTCCTGATTTTTTGGGAATAGTTTTAGTAGGGCTGGTAGCCATTATTCTGTGTATGTCTGGTAGAATTTGGCTGTGAATTCATCTGGTCCAGGGATTTTGTTGGTTTGTAGTTTTTTTATTACTGATTTAGTTTCAGAACTCGTTATTGGTCTGCTCAGGTTTTCAATTTCTACTTGGTTCAGTCAGGGAGGTTATATGTTACCAATAATTTATCTATTTCCTCTAGATTTTCTAATTTACATGGATAAGTGTTCATAATAGACTATCTTTTGTATTTCTGTGGGTTTGGTTGTAATGTCAACTTTGTCATTTCCGATTGTACTTATACGGATTGTCTTTCTTTTTTTCTAATTTAGATAGCTATCAGTCTTGTTTATTCTTTCAATAAACCAAAAATTTGGTGTTGTTGATTTTCTTTTGACTTTTTTTTTTTTTTTTTTTTTTTTGAGACGGAGTCTCGCTCTGTCGCCCAGGCTGGAGTGCAGTGGCCGGATCTCAGCTCACTGCAAGCTCCGCCTCCCGGGTTCACGCCATTCTCCTGCCTCAGCCTCCCGAGTAGCTGGGACTACAGGCGCCCGCCACCTCGCCCGGCTAGTTTTTTTGTATTTTTTAGTAGAGACGGGGTTTCACTGTGTTAGTCAGGATGGCCTCGATCTCCTGACCTCGTGATCCGCCCGTCTCGGCCTCCCAAAGTGCTGGGATTACAGGCTTGAGCCACCGCGCCCGGCCTGACTTTTTTTTTAACAGACTTTTGTGTCTCAATTTAGTTTCATTCTGCTCTGATTTTGTCTTTTATTTTGCTAGCTTCAGTGTTGGCTTGTTGTTGTTGTTTTTCTAGTTTCTCTATGTGCATTTAGATCTTTCTAACTTATTGATGTAGGTGTTTAGTGCTATAGACATTCCTCTTAACACTGCTTTAGCTGCATCATAAAGATGTTGATGTCTTGTGCCTTTACTGTCCCTAATTTCAAAGAAATGTTTGATTTTTGCCTTAAATTTGTTGTTTACCCAAAGGTAATTCAGGAGCAAGTTGTTTAATTTCCATGTAGTTGTGTGGTTTTGAGATACCTTCTTGGTAATGATTTCTATTCTTATTGCACTGTAGTATGAGAGTGTGCTTGTTGTGATTTTTTTAAATTTATTGAGGCTTGCTTTATGGGCAAATATTTGATTTGTCTTGTAGTATATTCCACATGCAGATAAGACGAGTATGTATTCTGTGGTTGTTAGGTATATTATTCTGTAGATGTTTGTTAGGTCAAGTTGGTCAAGTGTCAAGTTTATGTCCACAATTTTTTTGTTAGTGTTCTGCCTCAGTGATCTGTATAATGCTATCAGTGGGACTGTTGATGTTTCCCACCCTAATTGTGTAGCTGTCCAAGTCTTCGTAGGTCTAGAAGAACTTGTTTTATGAATCCGAGTGTTCCAATGTTGGGTGCATATTTATTTTGGATGGCTGAGTCTTCTTGTTGAATTGATCCTTTTATCATTATGTAATGGCCTTCTTTTTCCTTCTTTACCATTTTTGCTCCTTTTTGTTTTCTGTTTGCATGACAGATCTTTCTCCATCCCTTTACTTTGAGCCTATGGGTGTCACTACATGTGAGATGGTTCTTTTGAAGGCAACAGATTGTAGAATCTTGTATTTTTATCCACCTTGCCACTCTATGCCTTTTAAGTGGGACATTTAGACCATTGACATTTAAGTTACTATTGATATGTGATATTTTGTTCCTGTCATGTTGTTAGCTGATTGTTTTGTAGATGATTGTATAGTGGCTTTATGGTGTCTGTGGGCTATGTACTTAAATGTGTTTCTGTGGTAGCTGGTATTGTTCCTTCATTTTGACATTTAACATACTCTTAAGGACCTCTTGTAAGACTAGTAGTGGCAACGAAATCCCTTAGCTTTTGTTTATCTGAAAATGATTTTATTTCTCCTTTACTTATGAAGCTTAGTTTGGCGGGGAATGAAGTTCTTGGTTAGAATTTCTTTTCTTTAAGCATGCTGAAAATGGGTCCCCAGTCTCTTCTGGCTTATAAAGTTTCTGCTGAGATGCCCTGATGAGGTTCCATTTGTAAGTGACCTGACCTGTGTCTGTAGCTACTTTTACATTTTTTTTTTCTTTTGCAGTGATCTTGGTGAATCTGATGACTGTATGCCTTGAGGATAGTTGTCTTATATTGCCTCTTGTAGGGGTTCTTTGAATTTCTTGAATTTGCATGTCAACTTCTCTAGTGAGATTGGGGAAGTTTTGGTGGATCCTATGCTTAAATATGTTTTCTAAGTTGTTCTTCTCTCTTCTTGTCTATCTAGAATGACAGTGGGTCATAGCTTTAGTCTCTTTACATAATCTCATATTTCTTAGAGGTTTTGTTCTTTTTTAAAAATTCTATTTTCTTTACTTTTGCCTAAGTTGAGTTAAAGAACTGGTCTTCGAGCTCTGAGAGTCTTTCCTTAGCTTGATCTATTCTGTTGTTAATGCTTCCAACTGTATTATAAAATTCCTGTCGTAAATTTTTCAATTCTAGGAATTTAGTTTGGTCCTTTCTTGGCAAGTGGCTATGTCATCTTTCACCTCTTGGATCATATTACTGGGCTTGTGGGATTGGATTTCAACTTTCTCCTGAATCTCAATGAGTATCCTTGCTATCCAGATTCTAAATTCTATATCTGTAGTTTTAGTCATTTCAATCTGGTTCAGAAACATTGTAGGGGAGGTAAAGTGATTGTTTGCAGGCAAGGAGACAGTCTGACTTTTTGAATTGCCAGAGTTCTTGCACCTATTCTTTTTCATATGAGAGGTCTCATGTTCCTTTATCTTTTTGAATTTGCTGTCATTTGAATGGTTTTTTTTTTTTTTCATTCTTTATTTCCCTTGAGATTTTGGCTATTGTATAAATTGAGTATAGTCTGTCGTCTTCATTTCTTCGTGCTTTCAGAGGATCAGAGTTCTGTACTGGGTCTTTATTTGTGGCTAGATTCTTGCATGGGTTTCATAGGCATGTGTTCTGGGAGAATTTTGTTGGTGTTATAATTCAGACTGTGATCCAGTAGATGGTGCTTAAGAGTAATGGCTGGCAGATAGGCTCTTAGCTGCCCTGCTCTTGTGTATTTCAGCATGTTTGCAACAGTGCTCTGTGGTTGTGGGATTGAAGAGAGATGATGCTCTTACCAGGTCCATCCCTGTGCCCTAGGGGGCTCCCTTTAGTCACTGGCACCATGCCCTCATTTCCTTAGCCTCAAGAGGTGCCCTGGCAGGCTGTGTTTCTGCCTGCAGTAGTGACAGTCCAAGGCAAAGATTAGGTTGCCAAGAGACCTGCAATGTTGTGGAAGCTCACTGGTCCTCTCTGCTTGGTGGAGTCAAAGCAGGTTGTGCGGTATATCTGAAGGTGGTCTGTTGATGCCTTGGCCTACTGGTCAAGGGTGAGGGATCTCTGGGCAGGGTGGTGTTGTCATGCGTAAGCAGCTTATGTAGTGCTTGTGGCTCACAGTTTTTTTGCCCAGCAAACAGCTGTGGGGCCTGCCCAGCTTGTTGTCCCTCAACCAAGTCACCTTCTCTTTACTGCCTGAGTATTTGGCCCAAGCAGCTGGTTTTGTCCCAAGCCTTCTGTATCCAGATCACTGGGCTGTTAGGTGTCCGGGGCTATGGTGCTTCTTTGGTCAGAGGCAGTGACTGTCAGATAGGGCACACTCTTTCTGGATTATCCCTGTAGAGGGAGGCACACCAGCTTCTGCACCAGCCCATGAATCCATGTCTCAGTCTTCTCAGTGTTCTGAGAGTGGGGGCTCTTCCCCTGTTCAAGCACCAGCCACAGATCTTAGCTTGGCACTCCTGAACTATGTGCTCTAACCCGACGGGGTTGAGATTGAGCCTGCAGCTTTGTCTTCTGGCCTCTTGGGGTTGGAGACTGTCTCTGCTGGGGGAGCGGATATGTTCGCAAACCAGTAAAGCACTCGTACTGGGCAGTGGAGGCTCTGCTGTGTGCGTGTTCTTGTGGGAGCAGCCAGGTAGCATCCTTGGGAGGGGCCGGTGGACAGCAGCCTGTGCAGAAGAGACATACCTTAGTCTCATGAGAAAGGCAGCCCTGCTCTCTCCTGGCCCTGCAGTCAGCAGACGTCAGAGCTATTTGGAGGAAGGGAGAGAGCCTTGGAGGATGGGTTCCTATGGCTGTTTTGCTGCAGCTCCCCCACATGCAAAACCTTCTGAGCTCCATGCAGGCAGGAGCTCTCTGCCTACTCTCAAGGCACATCCTCCTGCCAATTCAAGTATCTATGGAGGTCATGGGATCTCTTGTAGGTATGATCCTAGAGATCCCCAGCAAGAGTGAATTGCCCCGCATTCACTTCATTCACCCCTTCTCTAGGAGCTATTCAGGGCCAGGAGCTAGTCCTAACATCCAGCAAGACCACGTAGAGTTGCCAGCTTCCTCCTCTTCAGCCTCTGTGTCTGCATTGCCTCTCTATCAACTCTGAGTGTTTTCTCTCCCAGAAATCTGTCTGATATATGTTGGCTTACTCAATGTTTTGGTCTCTCTCAGTGGGAAGGTTCCTTTCTGGCTGTATCTGGACAGCCATCTTGCCACTCCCCCAACAAGTTCTCAGTTATTTTTCACTGGTGGCAAAGAGAGGAAGTGAGTGAAACATATCCACTTTAATGATAAATTTATACTTTAAATCATAGTTCTTCGGCAAAAATGTTGAAGATTGTCTCTATCATCTTTCTATGCCCAAAAGCCATATGAAAGCCATGCATATGTAGAGTTTGCATAGAACTGTTTTGTTTAAAAACTGAATTTATATTTTGACAGTACTCCATTGTTTTTTTGCCAAAGTTAAAAAAAATGACTAGTCTGGTAATTAAAACAAGATACTAATTGTTTACACACTGAGAATTGCTAGTGTGATTAAATTAATATTGATTACTTAAAATTAACATGTTAGTATCATTACTTAACTAAATGGCATGCAGGAATGATTTATCAAGTACGTATCCTAGGACAAGGAATCATTCTAACAGACTGGTTTCCATTTTCCCCTTGGGAGCATCCAGTAATTATTGTACTTATGCTAGGATTCCCCACCTCAAAGCCAATGCTGTAAAAAACTGTTTGTGTAGATAAAAATAAAGATAAACATGAGTTCTGGAATTTTTCCATATGCTCTATGATACATTGACTTCACTTTGGAACTGAATGTTCAGGACAATCCAAAAAGATAATACTATAAATAAAATTATAGTATTATAATTATAGTATATTATAGTTGGATAGGTAAATGATTTCCAAAATAAAGACTGGAAAATTCCCATGACTCCCATCCACTATGCAGAATTTTCAGTATCAAAAGGCTACAGATGTTGACTCCATCACTTTCTAATTTCATTTCTTAATAATAGCTTCTCACTGAAACCATCTTTATTGGGCTCCTTATATTCTAAAACTACAACAACTAGCTTGAGGATCTCTTAAAAGGACATCTTAAAGAGATTTCTTTTTTCATTCTTTGTTCCATTTTAAGAGATTAACATTTGCAATACAAAAACTTCTTTAGAGACAAAAAATATTACCTTTAAAAACACTTTTTCATTTAAGTTTATTGAATCTTTTCCTGGCTGTAAGCTAAAATCTTTCTCTAAAATTGGGGATGTGTGATGACAGAACTTCCAAAGAATAGAGACACTGAAATAGATGCATAGCAGAGCATTATCTAGTACCGATTAATTTCTTTCTGCATAGGTTATATTCCAAAACACAGAACTTATGACTGGTGATCTTGATTAATTTATTAATCCATTAATAAATCATTAATAAAATATTTATTGATTTATTAATAAATCATTAATAATATATTTATTAATTTATTAATAAATCATTAATAATTTATTTTATAACTAATTTATTTTGATTTTATTTAAATAATAAAATTTATTTAAATTTTAATTAAATAACTTATTAATCAAGATCTTTCAGGAAAAATTCATAAGGAAGTGAGGACAGCAGGAAAGGCCAAAGGAAGAAGCTAGATAAAGATGTAGTTTCAAAAATGTAGCCTCAGCATGATTTCTCTGGGAGATCTGGAGCCTAGATTAATCACGGAGGTGATTCTTCCCAGAAATTAGAGGGTTGGGTTGTTTGTCTTACACCAGTAGAGCTGCCCAGGGAAGGTGGAGCATAGCCTACCAGACGTTACTAAACAAGGTGCTCAGGTCAGACAAGGACAATCCTCTGCAGAAGTGCAGGTGTGAACTGTTATCAGTCAATTCTCGAAGCTGGGGTATATGGGTACACCTCCCCACTCAGTGCAATTTGAATAGAGAACAAATATCTGCTACGATTCTTTTCTCGCAACTCATTATCATAACTTCAGCTTCTTAAATAAATTTCATAACAAAGAAGAAAAAATTTATTTGCTTGATAAGTGACTGCAAGCAATAACTCCCCATTGACCTAGGCCTCCAGATAATCCAACTCATGATCCTGGCTTTGCTTCGTTTCCTTCTGTGGCTCTGTAAGTGATTTCATCCATTCCCATAATAGGAGTTCAGAAGAAGAAAAATCCCCCTGAGTCAGCAGGAAGCTTTCCTGGAGAGGAAAGAGGAAAAGAATCAGTTTTGTTGGTGTTTTTGCGCTCTGCTGGCACATATTCCCTTGACAGTAGCAGGAAATTTGCATAAACTGCCTGAATATTTTCATGGGTGGACCTCAAAAGGGATTCCCTACCTGGCATGCAGTAACTGCTGATCTTCCTTGAGGACTTAATCTGCATTTAGTTCACAACCAAAGGAAAGATACAAGCTCAAACTTGTCAAAAACAGTAGCTGGATGGGTATGAAGCTAATTAGTCAGAGCCATAGGTATCATTTCAAATATGTTATTTTGTTTTTGAATACTGGAGTTCAAACCAAAGACTACAATTGGTATCTGATTTTAAGGTGAAGTTTTTTCCCCCATTTTACCACGAGCACACTATCTTGTTTCAAACAGAATCATCTCTAGTAAAATGATCTATTCTTAGGTTTGAACTATAAAAAGGGACAGGATACAATTAGTTTTTGTAGTTCGGATCATATTACAAGCATCATAGTACTGAATTCCCAACAGAACAATGTAAATACGAGTTAAACTTTCCAGAAACTAGTTATAACAATGAATAGGTATCTGAGGAAGAATAGTTCCCCTACCCCTGTTAAACTTAGAAGCAGGAAACAACCTCTGAAGAGATTATCTCTTAGGAGATTTATATTCAGGGAATAAAAGATGACTTTGAGGTCTTCTTTAAGGGTTTCGTTCACCATGACCTTTCTACCTGCCTGTCTCCCACCAACTTTAACATCTGTCTTCAAATATGTAATTAATTCAAGGTTGTCAAAGTCACTTAATGCGCTTAACACAAGATCTAAAGATGGCTTCCCTGGGTTCATATTACAGAGCCACCATTTCCTCTGTCACCTCAGACAAGATTATATATCCTGAGTCTCGGTTTCTTCATCTATCAAATGGAGCTGTTGAGAATGATACTTTTCCTCCTAAGATGGTTTGAATTTTAAACAAAATAATCACTCCAATGCCTGCCATGTAGTATGGAATTAATACTTGTAAGCTTTTAGTAAAGTTCACACCAGTATTATACTATACCAGCATATGCCATTTTTAAAATAGAGGTTGATGTGTTGGGGGATCATGGTTTGTTAATATCACATTTTAGTTTGAATTGAATCTTGATATTTTCTTATACTCTAATATAATAAGACTCCTAATCCTTCCCCAAAGTGTCATAGGTACAAAGTTCAGAATTTCAGAGGACGTTTATCAGAAGTGCTAGAGACATAAAAGTCATCTTTTCTCCCTGTTTCCTGAATGATGAAAACAAAATGAACTCAGAGAAACTTAGTGAAATCGTAAGTGTCATGACTCAGAACTGATCCAAACCTGAGGAATGACCCAAACATGTGAGGTCACCACTGGGGTCTCCTGGGTCCCACCTTTCTGCAGATGACCACAGATTTCTACTTTCACTTGGCAACACGATTTGCAGATAAAACAATGTGTTACCATCTTCTTCCCTTTACCGTCTTGTTGATTCTTAATTCATTAATTCATTTATTCATGCACTCATTTATTTATCAAACATGGCTTGTGTGTTCACCATGGGCCAGACAATGTGTGGAACATTGGATATACAAACATAAATCACACTCCCTGCCTTACACAGTTCACAGTCTAGAGTGAGAGAGACACTACTGTAAACCACTGTGATAATTGTTATTAATATAATAAAATCATATTCAGGATGACAAGGTGGCCCAAATAAAGGAGTGTTCAACTTTGAGGAGGGCTTGTTAGAGCTAACTTAATTGTCATTGGAGTTTCTCAAGTAAGGTAAAGTTGTAATTGAAGAAATTTGCCAGGGGGAAAAAAAAATGGTGTAGGAAGAGGAAAATGAATGTGCACAGTCACAGAGGTGTGAACCAGCCTACTGTGATTAGGAAAGAGAAATTAAATCAGTAGATAAGAGGTTTTGGCCCCTCTCCAGCTGGACTAGGCTCAGGGGAGGGGAGGGGGGTACAAAAGAGGTAAGCGGGTGGGAGTAAGGGTGGGATGGGGGCGGCCAGAGGCCAGGGGGCCATCCACCGCTTCCCGGGAGGGCTGTGCCTCCGTTGGGTTTGTTAGTGGCCAGGACAGGGCAGGGCAGCCCAGCCTCCTGTCTCTGCTTCCATCTTCTATTTCCCAATGCGCTCATCCTGGCTGCCACAGAACCCTCTCCCCTCAATGACATTGAGCCCTGGCTAACATCTAGGATGGTGTGGAGCCTGCCGGCAAACCACCCACTACCTAAGGTGCTAGGCTGCAGGAGCTGGCAGTGCTTGCTCAAAGCCTGGTGTTCCTTGCACAGTTGATGGTCTTTCTTATTTGCATCATCTGTCTCATATTCTGTGGACATCTGGGCAGTCAAGCTGGGTAGTGTTACACTTGTGAATGATACTGGGATTTCAGTTAAAACTGGATTAGCCTCCCCTTGTGACAAGCTAATGTCTCAATCCTTTGTAGGCAAGAACCTGAAATGTGTGGGGAGCATACTTCAAAGAGGAATCCTTATCTTGATGCTGTGTTGTTTTCCTTGCTGGGCCATCTTTCTCAATACTGACAGCATCTTCCTGCTCTTAAGGGGATCCTGACATCACCAGGATGGCCCAAATTAATGTGATGATTTTCATTCTTGCTCTTCTAGCAGCATTTCTGTTCTGACTGCAGAGGAGATATTTACAAAAGTCAGGGCATGATCTTGCCTTAAGTTATCACTGGAATCACAGGGAATGCAGTCTGTGTGGGCCTTAATGTACTCTTGCTTGTAGACTGTGGACATTAGAGGGTTAGAATCTCCTTGGGCCAACACCACTTCCTGGTTCTTCCTGTCTGCACTTCTTTTCCTCTACATGAGGAAAAAAAAAAAATTATCAATACTTGGGGAGGTTCGACTAGGGACTTTTCCCAGGAGTGGGGCTCCTACATCCAGCTGGCTATCCAATTATGCTCATGGTGTAGACTGAGTGACAAGCTTGAGATTGGAACGCTTCTTGCAGGACTGATTAATGTGACAAAGTTGGAAGCTCAGGGCATCATCTGTGAACTGGCCTTTGTAGTCAAGATGGTTGCCCTCTGATTTTGGCATGGCAGCCAGTGTACAAGTGGCCAATGCTGTGGCAACAAGGAATCATGAGCAGGCTTGATGCTCCCACTTTACTGTTCTTCTGTGTGCCAGTGTGTGTACACTTGCAGCAAGTGTTTTTACTTGTAGTTTTGAAGAGTGCAGTTGCCTATATATTTACCATTGACAAAGATATTATTTCCCTTTATGAGCCAAATGATGTCTGTTTTTGCTCCTCTTCATCTACTTGATGCACTTGTAGGTACCTTTGGTAGAGTCGTGAGAGGCACAGGAAAATGGAAGACTGGTGCTATCTTGACTGCCATTGGTTATGGGAAAACCTTTTTTGTTTTCCCATGGGAGTATCTCTGATGTTTGCTGCTAAACGGGAGAATAGGACTCTGGTCTGGATTGAGCATGTCTTTCAAACCTCTTCTATTTAGCGTAAATTTTGAGAATAAACTAGAATAGAGTTGCAGAGCAGGCACAAGTTTGAGCAAGTTTAAAAAGGTGCAGAGAGACCATAGCTACCCCAACAGAGCTACCTATCCCAGAAAGAGAAGTAACCAATGGAGCGATTTTGCCTGATATCGTCAGACCAGAGCACCAGACCATATGACTGATGGAAGAAAACTCCTCATATGCAGTGCCCTCTGTTGGGGATGTTTTGACGAGACAGTTGATTTTTATTGTGGAATGACTTTAGCTGTTGCTATTGCTATCCTTTCAGCAGGAATTTTAATAACAGTTTTCAATGACTTTAGTTAAAGTAGAAAAATTATCACCAGCCTTCAGCTAGAAATGATAATTATATGCCTTATATTAAGCATGGAAGGCGACCTTGTTATTTGGACAGTGGTTTTACTCTCGACTCTGGGTGGAAAGGTGATGTCTCCATGGTTATTCTGAGAAACTGTGGTACCCTAATGGAAATCAAGAAAGGAGGTATAACTTTAAGCAAAATTTTCTCTGTTAACTGTATCATGATTTTTAAGTATGTAAATTTGGTTTTTCCTTCTGTAAGTGTTCCTTGTTCTTTCTTTTTTCTTTTCTTTACTTTTTTTTTTTTTTTTTTTTCCTGAGATGGAGTGTCACTCTGTTGCCCACGCTGGAGTGCAGTGGTGCAAGCTCGGCTCACTGCAAGCTCCACCTCCCAGGTTCATGCCATTCTTCTGCCTCAGCCTCCCAAGTAGCTAGGACTACAGGTGCCCGCCACCATGCCTGGCTAATTTTTGTATTTTTAGTACAGACCTAATTTCACCTTGTTAGCCAGGATGATCTCGACCTCCTGACCTCGTGATCCACCCACCTCGGCCTCCCAAAGTGCTGGGATTACAGGGGTGAGCCACCACGCCCGGCCTATTCTTTCTTATGTTGAATATCTTTCTTCTTCCAGGAAAGTGGTTCATTGTCCTATAAACTGTTATTGGTGACCTAGTTTTCTTTTATTTCTCTTAATGTGCTTAGTCTTGCCACTGAATATATATTAAGTACCTGTTCAAATCCTGTCTAGGATATTGCCATATAAGCTTTTACAAAATAAACACCTTAAAATGAGAGAGAGAGAGAGAGAGAGAGAGAGAGAAGAGAGAGAGAGAGAAGACTTTGAAGGTAGGGATGGGGCAAAGTAGGGGCCAATGAAGGGGTAAGATTGTGTTGAGGGAAATATTGAGCTTGAGGCAGGGGTCTAATATACTCAGGTTTGCATTTTAAAGATATCATCCTGGTTGCAGCATTCGGAGGGAACAACTGAGGGGACAGAAGATAGGGTAGAACCACATCAACATGCCATGAGGAGGCTGCTGCAAAGGCCCAGATACAAGTTTCTAAGGAGCTGATTTGAGAGCATAGCAATGGGATTGAATCAAGGGAAGTGGATTTAACATTTAGGAGGTAAAGTCTACTGGGCATTATTACCACATTAGAAGAGTCAGGGAGAGGAAGGAATCTTGTGGGGAGGGAGACTTTCCTTCTCCTGACAAGATGTAGAAATTGGGGGCAAAATTTACCATGGAAATAGATCTTATGTAAACTTACATCGACCTGTTATTCTGACTTATAACTCTCAGCCCAGTGCTTTTCAAATTTTTTTTTTATCTATTTATTATTTATTTTGAGAACAGATTATGACTCTGGCTAATTTCTGTATTTTTAGTAGAGGCGGAGTTTTGCCATGTTTCCCAGGCTCATCCGGAACTCCTGGGTTAAAGCAATCTCTCCACCTTGGCCTTCCAAAGTGCTTGGATTACAGGCGTGAGCCACCACACCCAACTAGCCCAGTGTTTTTTTGACAAAAAGGCAGAGTCTCAATAGCCAGCTGGAATCAGAACCCTTTAGGAAATCAGTTTCTTGAATATTGAAAAATTTCCAATGGCTTAGACTGGAAAAGCTAAGTAATGAAATGCTGATGATGTAAGAGTGTGGTGAAACTTACTCCCAAGCATAGTACCAGTTTTGAAATCCTGTCTCTCATAGAGATGACTAACAAGTGAGGGTGTCAGAGTCACATGGCAGAAGTCATTTCAAGTCATGTCAAATGGTCTAGTGATGACATAATCATTTAAGAAATCAACAAATTCTATCAATACTGATGAGATACCATATTTGGGATGAGTGCAGCAAACAAGGTAGGCTTTCTTAGAAATGAGGATGCTGTCTTAAAAATAGCATGTACTTTTAATTTACTTCATAGTATTTAAAACTATCATCAATAGCTTAATAGATACCAGACAAGGTGTAAAATGTGTGATGTAATTTCACTTAATTCTCAAATCAACTGTATAAGGCAGATACTGTTGTTATCCCATTTTACAGAGGCTTAGCAAAGTTGAACAATTTCGTTGTGGTTATTTGGTTCCACAAAGATTAGGCCCCAGGTTTAGTCTTACAACTGGGAATAAGCTGGAAACCTTTTTTTTTTTTTTTTTTTTTTGCCTAAGTCTCTACCTAAGACAAGGAATAACACTTTTCTTAAGACTAATACTTCTTTCTTAAAATTATTATTATTTTTTATTTTACCTTTAAGTTCTGAAGACTAATACTTATTTTTTAAAAATCAGATGTCTAGGATATTTCGACATTCCTCTGTAGACGGTCGATTTATCAAATCTCATGTTATCAAATTAAGGTATGTAAACTTGGTTTGTAATTTCAAGTTAATACTGTTAAGATGAGGTATTTGATGAACCTAATTGCTTAGCTGCCCTGAGCAAGTCTTTACAGCAACACACAGATTTCATAAATCCTGAGCAGCCCAAGGTTTCCTACCTATTCCTCAATCACAATAGAAAGTCGTAAGGTGCTTTGTGACAAGAAAATCTCAGCTATTGGATAGAAAAAGAGGAAACAAATACAAGAAACAGGGGAATGACACAGCTGACATTCCCTCTTCCCCCGGCCTCTTAAGTTAGGGGCTAAGTAGAATTTAATGTCTTTTTGATTTTCCTCATTTTAAGCCTACCCCACCATCAGACAATGACTTTCTCCTCAGTAAAGTTTTTCTTTCATGACAGTGCATGTTTATTGTTAAAGTGGCTTTTCATTTTGATGCTTTGGTGAAAACTAATATACAAAAATGAATCATAAAGTTATCAAAAGACTAAAATTACAGAATCCATCCTGAATGTTTCTACATGTTGTCTAAAAAGCTTAGATTCCATAGTGATATATGTCTTCATATATATGTATATATGTCTTCATACATTTGTATATATGTATATATATTTGTAACATGTATTATATATTTATATATGTGTATATATTTATAACATGTGTGTATATATATTTGTAATATTTGTTTGCTTCACTTCTTGGTGATAAAGTAAATATAAATATGGTTAAATGATTAAGGAACCCATGTCTTTCCTTTTTCTCTTGCACTTCTATCTTTCATACCTTCTTACCTTTTTTCCTTTTTCCTTTCCACTTTTCTCTCCTTCTTTCCCCTTCTCCTCTTCTTCCTTTCTTCTTTTCTTTTATCTCTCAAATTAAATTCATTCTCAAAAGATTTCTTGAGGCTTTCTAACCCCGCACATCACAATGTAAATTTATGCGTTTGAACTGTTTATCAAATGATTCTCTTTTATAACTGCTCTCTTTAATCATTTATCTATTAACAGACCACCAGACCCCAACAGGTCAGTGCTTTAATATAGTGAAGGTTTATTTCATTTTTATGGTACAGTCCAAAGAATCAGAAGTTGGGGCAAGGGTGTGGGTGCCAATTAAGATTATGAAATGAAACTGCCCACTGGATCTTCTGCATCTGGTGGCAGACAAGGGAAGAGTGAGAGCAGGAAAATGCTATGAGAGGTTTTATTAGAAGCCAGACCTGGAAGTGGGGGACATTATTTCTTTCCATATCTCATTGACCAGATTCATTAGAAAGTTTCAATAAACCTCAGGAATGTCCAGGAAATGGAATCTACCTCTGTGCTCAGGAGACAAAGGAAACTGGGTTTGGTAAACAAAAGGATCCTCCTTGCCACACCATTTCTAAAGAATAATGACATTAGTTACAGCTTTTGCTAAAATTGCCTTAAAAAGCAAGCCATTTAAGTATGTATAAAGCATGATTTCACAAACATCTCCTCCCACAAGCCCCTCTAAACTATGAGCTAAGTAAAGACAGTGAACAACTGTTTTCAGGTATGTATTTTATCCAATATTTCTAGCATATTGTCTTGAGTTCTTCTACAGTGCTTCCAACATTTCCTGGTTATTACACACTCATTTTTAATCTCTGTATCTAGAGATAATTTAAAAATCTGGTATGCACATATATCATGCATTATGTTTTTAAAGTTTAATGTGAGTCCTAATAGGTTAAAGTCATTAATGATTAGATAAATGGCATTTTTTATCTGCTTTTTTGTTCTTCAGTCCAGATGAACAAGGTGTGGACATTCTTACAGTGCTCATGTTTCGATACCCATCTACTGATAGTGTTGAACAAATCAAGAAAAAAATTGAAAAGGCTTTATATCAAAGTTTGAAGACCAAACAGTTGTCTTTGACCATAAACAAATCATCATTTAGACTCACACGTAAGTCTTTTACTTTTATTTGCCACTTTTGTGATTCCCTCCTCTTATGATCCTCTTTAATTTTTATAAGCAACATATATATAGTAAGATATATATATATATATATATAAAATATCAGCACAGAATAAAACTAAAATAAATTTCCACTATGAGGCAAAATGTAGTATTAAAACATGTTTTATTTCATATTTTACTAGGGCTTTTTATAAGGTTTCTAAACTTTTTTCCATATCATATATTATTGTGTCCTTACAAAAGTTCCAAAGGGTAAGTATTACTTTCACCATTTACAGGTAAAGAAGCTGAGACTCAAGGAAGATGTGAGACATGGGATTAGCAAACCTTGGGGCTAGAATTAGACACAGGTATTGTGACTCACAGAGGTCTTTACAGATCAGTTCTGGGGCTTATTTTTTATAGTATCAAAGAAAGACACACTTATGAAGGTTTACCCCTGTAGGAAGAGCCAGTGACATGAACTGTAAAGAGGTTCTCTAGCTTGTTTCCAACTTAAAACTATTTTTCATCCGTTCCTTATTTATTCCTCATGAAACGAAATAGGAAAGTTCTTGTTTTGTTTTCCTCCCAAAGTGGAAGGAAAGGAAGTTCAAATTAGGAAACTGAAATTCAAACTACGTTACAGCTAGTTGGAATCCAAGCTCATTTCTATGCCAATATGTAATTGAAGGTAGTAAAATAACGTGTTTTAAATAAAATTTTAAATGTCAAGGGCAGGAACTGTGTCTTTTTATTTTCTTACCCCTCCCTCAAACACTAGCATACAACTCACATGTGATAGGTGTTCCAGCTCTATTCATTGCTTCTTGTTATGTATTTCCAAGTTTAGTTACTTCTAATTTAATACAAAAAAGATGGGAGAGAGGCTTGTGTTTTGGACCCAAAAGACTTCTCCCTTCCCAATAGCCATATATTTATTTAGGAAACAAGTGATCTAAAGTTAATTCTTTTGTTGTTAGAAATCAGGAAAGTTCTTTAAATATATTTTGAGATAGAATCCCCACAAATATTGTTACGTTCTCATAAAGTAATTAGAAATAATGGAGAATATAGTATCCACCTTGATTGTTAATCAATTGTATTCCAAAATATAAGTATTTTCCAGCATTCTATACATGGAAATCTCAATTCCTGATAATATAAATGTCCCTAAGCCACAATCATATATCCTAAAGTAAAATATCCATTATAAAAGTGACATTATGCTATGTTTACTGAGTTGTTACTGTTGTAGACTTTCTTATTTGTACAATTTATTTAAAAATTTTGTCATTGTTGGTTACATACAATGATTTTTTATGATACAAGTTGTTTTAATACCAAAATAATTAAATTCTCTGACCATGCTCAATAATGAATATTTAACTGTATATGTTTTCTTCTGCCACATACATGTATTCTGTTAAATAAAGAGACATATCCATGAAACCTCTAGTAGGAATTGGGGCTTGCATCCCTTTCTGGGGAGAAGTCAATGTTCCTGATAAAATTACTGTAATTCTCATTTTCTCACTGACAAACAGAAAACCAATCACCCAACAAACATCTAATGTAGCTGAGTTATAATGAACATGAATGAATAAATTTGAAGGGATAAAAGATGTCACGGAAGGGAAACATAAAATGAAGTAAAATTTGTGTGTGACTGGGGACTCTGGACTGGTTGTATGTGAAAGAACTTCGTGATTCTAGTGCCTGCTGCCTGAGCCACAACCATCCAAGCCATTCACAAGAGAGAATCCTCAGGGAGACAAGGTTATCAACCTGCACTGACTAAATTCCTACTCTGTTAGATCAGGGCCTTGAAATTGGGCCCTCGGGGATCTGTGATGCATTTAGCTCCATAGAGCTACCATTTCAGACTGGCCATTAGGAATATGCCTAAACCACATAGGTTGGTAAACACCAATTGTGATAGGAATTGGAGGTTGCTCCCTCAGATTATACTGAAGCTCCCAAAGAAAGCAATCAGAGACATTTATCCTTATTTATTATTTCCTAATTTCCTAATTTCTATTTCTTTTTCCTGAGCAAAATCAGGAAATAAAATGCTCTCTGATTTAATTTTAAAGTAAATTATACAATTTGGACCAAAAATAAAATCAGACTAAAGAGTTATTTATATATTACTTGATTATGAAAAATCTCATGCTCTCTTGAAATATGTATGCTTTGGATAATTCACATTTCTATTAATGAAAATGGGAATATATTATTCTGCCAGCTAATTCATATTTTGCTTATTCCAGCGATTGACAGCAGAAAGATGAGGAATCTTCTCAACAGTCGTAAGTTCCAAAACCCACAATTAACTGTTTATTTCACAGTGAAAGATCATGAAAAAAAGTTATAGAAAAGTTAGCGGTAAGGTTTACCAAGCTTTTTAAGACTCATTTTATATTTTTGTAAGTCTTTTTATTATTTTTAGTATTTAAATTTATAAATTTATACCAAATACAATTTTAAGTTTATATGACCTATGAGATGTGATTAAAAACACCTTACATAATATTCTAGATATTATATAATATTCATTATAAATAGCTCTTTTAATATTATCTGACAATTCAAGAGAGTGTTTTAAACTGGTAACATTTAGGCTTTAATTTTTTTTTAATTTGCTTGCATTTTTATTGAAATATCTGTTATGTAAATTATCTTCCTCTTCCTGCCCTGCGCCCCACATTCCAGCATTGGTACACAATTAAGGTCTATTGTGGACAAACATGCCCATTAAAAATGTTGTAACACTTTAAGGTCTCTTTTAAGATTGACTTGAAATCTAGTCAATTGAGGGTTTGATATCAGGGAAGAAGAATTTTTTTTTTTAAACTAGTTTTTCAAGTTTTAAAAAACCAAAAAGGTCAATATTGTTTGAATCTGTTAAAATACAGGGATTTGCAAACACAATAAATTGATTCTCCTTAGTCATTAGTTAAGGGAAAATCATGACCCACATTTAGTATTGGGCTGTCTCTCAGTAATAAGGATACTGCTACTAGTTTTGATGTGGGTCCTCCTAATTTTGTATCCCACTCTGTCACTTACCAGCTGGGTGACCGCCAGCAGTGTTCCCTCTTCAAGGCTTAACTTTCTCATCTGAAAGGTATGTTGCTATAAACACATCTAAAACACATAGCAGAGGATCTATACATTTTTGGTGCTAGATGAATTATCTATATATGCTTTATAAGGAGAGACAGAAGTTAATTCCTGGTCTGAATGCCTTGAAATGTTAGTGAACATTTCTTCTGAATCTCAATAGGATCAGCAAGACCTGTATCACATAAGACCAAAGGCTGAGTGCTATGAATGGTTCACAAGGTAGCAGGGACAAAGGATTGTCTATAACCAAAGCAAATCAGAATATACTTTTTTCTTCCTTTTTATGAATACGAATGATCGTGTATTTCTGTGGCAGGCTGTGGAATAAGGATGACATCTTCAAACATGCCATTACCAGCATCCTCTTCTACTCAAAGAATTGTCCAAGGAAGGGAAACAGCTATGGAAGGGGAATGGCCGTGGCAGGCCAGCCTCCAGCTCACAGGGTCAGGCCATCAGTGTGGAGCCAGCCTCATCAGTAACACATGGCTGCTCACAGCTGCTCACTGCTTTCGGAGGTAAGTTAACCAAGGCTGCTGTGAACCTTCTTTTCACAGTCCTCATCTGCCATTGATTGAGTGCATCAGAAGAGTCCAGTCTTGCCAGTTTATCCTTTGCTCCATTCAGCGTAGACCCTGCTGTCCCCTAAACGGATTATGCTTCCCCTATGCCCTATGTATGATGCTTGGGTTTTGTCACTTAGAGTTCTCATATATTTTCCTCTCTCGTGACCCTAGTGCTGTCTTTCCTACCATGTATTATATAAAATAATAAGTAGATTATTGTAGTGTAAAGACTATTACACATGTAACAAGTTTCATGTCTTACATACTCAAGAAGAAAGTCAGCTACTTTTGTTTTGTTTTTTTTTCCAATGAATCCCTCTAACTTCCCACTGTCAGCATTGCCATCACTTTACGAATAAGAAAAGAGTCATAGGTATCCCTCTTGAAGTTCTCTCTTCTCATGGCATTCTCTAGGAACCCTGCAGGCCTGTATGGTCCAGAAAGGGGTGTGGAAGGTGGGAGAGACCTGCCACTTTGTCTTACTCCCTTCACAGTATTCAAGACTGGTTAAGTACAGCCCAGCAAAATCTCTCTGGGCTTTCATGGTTGTACCCCTTAAAACTCAGCTGTGTCATTTCATGTACACAGACATACACAGCACCCTAGTGCCCAAGGAGGTCAGGAACACACAGTTTTTGTTCCCTGAAGTTTTACCATCATGGTACAGAAAGTTTTTCCTTTTAAACTCTCAAAGACAAAACTCTAAATAGAGACCCTTTGCCTGGCCGGTGACACTACTTTTGCACTCTACACCTTATTAAAGGAGCCTATCCTTGGTGATTCTGGGAGGCACTTTATCATCCTTCTAAGGGTAACATCCCAGATGGTTCCAAGATACTAAGTTGATTATCTGTTGCTTCCTCACAGAAGAGAAGAGAAAAGGGACTCACTCCTACATGTGTATTTACAGCTCCTGGAATAACTGGCATTATGACTTATGGGTAAATTTGAGTCCCACTCACTTGTGAAGATTTTCTAATTTTTTCATATTCACACAGTCCTCCAATCTTCGCACTTCTGTTTTTGTGAGAGTGTCTTCCATTTTAGTTTATAATTGATCTCTCTTTATGTAAATTAAAAATAAACAAATCCAGAATTCCAACTTAATATTTAGTGAAGATTATAAGCTGTGGCAATTGAAATACTTGTTTCAGCAGGTCCAGTGCAGGCTCTGGGTACTCACAGACCTACATGGGAATTGGCCATTGAGCTTGATGAAGTAGAGATTACTGGTGACCTTGATAAAAGAAGTTTTTCTAGTGTGATAGGGATGGGAATGGATTCAATAGAGAACGGAAGGAGGATTAGATGCAGTAAGTTTTAAAACCACTTTTAAGAAGTTTTTAAATGAAAGGGATCAGACCAAATTTGACAGTTGATGGCAGTTGTGAAGTTAAAGGAAAGATTTTTAAAAATGTGGGAGACACACAATAGCATATTTTATGCTGATAATAAGAATCCAAGAGAGTTGGGTAAAGTGATGATCCTAGAGAAAAAAGAGTGCAATCTAGAAGTGATATATTAATAATTTCATGTAATCGCACAATGTGGTATACTGTTGTGAAGGAAAACTACGTGGTACTTTGAAGACAATATTGCATTATTCACATCTTTAAATTTTTATAAATTTATTTTTTCTGCAGAAATAACGTATTTTCAAAATCATATTTAAGACAAATCTTAGCACCCTTATATCTATGAAAAATGATTCCAGTCTTTGTGTAACAGTGTGGGTGGGGAAAACACTCTTGAAAAGATGGAAAGAGACCTGGATCATCTCCTTTTGACACTAAACAGTGGAGTGTCACTCACCTGCACAAGTCATTGAACTTCTGGGCCTTGATTTTCTTATTCATAAAACATGTTGAATTGGCCCATCATGTGAGGCTTCCTCTCTCATTGGCAGTACATAAAGGGATGGTATAATTTTTATTCTCTATCTGATTGATTTGTGAAATCCTTAAGACCTGAAGTCATATTATGTCTTTGTATCTCTGAGATTTCTAGTATCTAGTGCCTAGTTTTTAGTCAGTCCTAAGATTTCTGGTTTGAATAAAATCTTATCTTAATCTGTAAAGAAGTAAAATAGATGAGAGCAGAACCCCTCACATCTCCCTGGGCTCTGCCTGCTTTTTTTTTTTTTTTTTTGAGACAGAGTCTCGCTCTGTCACCCAGGCTGGGGTGCAGTGGCGCGATCTTGGCTCACTGCCACCTCCACCTCCAGGGTTCAACAAGCAATTCTCCTGCCTCAGCCTCCTGAGTAGCTGGTACTACAGGTGTGCACCACCACGCCTGGCTAATTTTTGTATTTTTAGTAGAGATGGGATTTCACCATATTGGTCAGGCTGGTCTTGAACTCCAGACCTCATGATCCACCCACCTCAGCCTCCCAAAGTGCTGAGATTACATGCATGAGCCACCACACCCGGCCTCTGCCTGCTCATTTTTAGAGAAGGGCAGCACTTAGGAAAACACTGATCTTTCAGGTTTTTAAATTACATTTAAAGGTTGATGATTTGCCAACATAGTAATTCTTCTTTACCCATAGAATTTTAAGTTACTCTATATTTCCGGTCACTCAGGATGAGGATAACTTTAAAAAGAAGGAACTGGGCTTTGGAGGACCATAAGGAGGTAAAGAGATGATAGTACTAGGTAGAATTTGCTGGTGATATAAACCTTGTGGGAGAGAAAAGCATCTATGTGAAAGGAGAACTCAAAGTCTAGTAAGAGGGACTGACTAGGCCAGATCCATGGGTGGTGGGAGCTGAATTTGAGTTAGGATTACTTCGTCCTTGTATATCAGGGAGGAATATGGGTGTAGGGTGGAGAAAAAACCCTGTGTATACATGAAGGTTTGCAAAGCAGACAAATTACACTTCACTTCAAAGATCACAGTAAAACCCAGTAAAATAAGAACCAACAAGTGAGTCATAAAATAAGAATGAGTGGAAGATGTGACATGGAGAGAAAATGCCTCTTAGTATGTATATTATCCAAAACAAATCAAAATTAATTTCTACACAGTTTGTTGAAATTAGGGAAAAAAGAGAACCTGACGAGTTCCCAGCAAGAACTTTAAAAATTGGAAATTAATCATACTTATTAATTATTTTACATAATTAATTGTAGTAATTTTAAGAACTATTTTTTTCCTATTATGTTATCAACTACAAATTTTCTCACCAAGAGGATGTTTCAGGAGCATAATACTGATAGTTGGGAAGTAATACAGTCTCATTCTTTTTTACAGAATTAAGACAAGCATCACAAGTATTACTTTTTAATATTTTGCAGAAATAAAGACCCAACTCAATGGATTGCTACTTTTGGTACAACTATAACACCACCCACAGTGAAACGAAATTTGAGGAAAATTATTCTTCATGAGAATTACCATAGAGAAACAAATGAAAATGACATTGCTTTGGCTCAGCTCACTACTGGAGTTGAGTTTTCAAATACAGTCCAGAGAGTTTGCCTCCCAGATTCGTCTATAAAGTTGCCACCTAAAACAAGCGTGTTTGTCACAGGATTTGGATCCATTGTAGATGATGGTGAGTAGTTTCAAAGTAATTTTCTTATCACAAAAATGTCTTAAGATCAAACGAGCTATCTAAAGGAATCCTTCTTAAGCTTTTAATAAAAGTAATGGTCTTTTCAATGTGTGTGGGCTTGGGCAGAACAGGGGACTGGGGGTTAAAAAGTAAAAATCAGGTCCTGTCTTTGAGTTTACAGTTGGAGCAGTGGTGGCCAGGTATGGTGGCTCACACCTGTAATCCCAGCACTTTGGGAGGCCGAGGCAGGTGGATCACCTGAGGTCTGGAGTTCCAGACACGCCTGGCCAACATGGTGAAAACCGCATCTCTACTAAAACACAAAAAAAATTAGCTGGGCATGGTGGTGTGCGCCTGTAATCCCAGCTACTTGGGAGGCTGAGTTAGGAGAATTGCTTGAGCCTGGGAGGTGGAGGTTGCAATGAGCCAAGATAGGACCACTGCACTCATACCTGGGTGACAGAGCTAAACTCTGTCTCCAAAAAAAAGAAGAAAGAAATCTCCACAATTGGAGCAGTGGAAAAAAAAAAAAAGTCAGGGAAAGAGACTAATATAGAAGGAAAAAAACAACTACATCAGGTAATATAAGAAGGGACAGAACACTACGGGAGTTCAAGGCGGTAAGTAATCACAAATTTTGTCTTTCCTGGATATAAATACGTTACATATACTTTAAGTCACATGTATTTTATTTTAATCAGCATGTACTTTAAATCACAAATGTAATGATAGCTTTTTCCTTTATTTTAATTCTTTCTCATTATATGAGAATTTATGATGATCATAAACATTAAAATGGGTTGTAAATATTTTGAGCATTTTTTTTTGGTTAGTTAATAAAATCTGTGTCTTTTTCCTGTGTCCAACCTGCTAGGGGTGTTAAAAGACATCAAGTCTAGTAATTGTATAAATTAAATACCAGAACTTAAGATTTCTAGGTACTAGTTCACTCTATTTTAAAGAGAAAGATTAGGCCAGATGTGATAGCTCAACACTTTGGGAGGCTGAGTCGGGGATCACGAGGTCAAGAGATCAAGACCATCCTGGCCAAGATGGTGAAACTCCTTCTCTACTAAAAATAAAAAAAAAAAAATTAACCAGGCATGGTGGTGGATGCCTGTAGTCCTAGCTACTTGGGAGGCTGAGGCAGGAAAATTGCTTGAACCTGGGAGGTGGAGGTTACAGTAAGCCGAGACTGTGCCATTGCACTCCAGCCTGGTGACAGAGCAAGACTCCATCTCAAAACAAAACAAAGAAAGAAAGAAAGAAAGAAAGAAATAGAGATTAACTGAATGTTTTAATGAGAAATAAGAAATACTTAAGTTTCACCATCAATTGGTGCGTTCCATGGCGAGCACATCATGGCAATTGAAGGTGGAGAGAGAACATGTAGAGTTCATGAACTTACCTGTTTTAGAAAAATATCTCCAGAGGCAATTGGATTTTTGTCAGCTGTTGGGGTATTATCTTGATGCTGCTTCTTTTTCTCTATATTAATAAGCAATTCTATTTTGAAAATGTTGGAGGGCTTCCAGATCTTGGTTCAGAATAGAGTACAAGGAATAATTCACAAGATAAAATTTGGCCATGACTCCCAAATGAGAATGTCAGAAATGTCATGTAGTGAAAGTACATCCTCATGTCAGTCTCTTGAACACGGCTCAGTTCCAGAAATCCTCATTAGCCTGCTTTGTAATGCCACAACTGGAAGACTATCAGCAGAAGTGATAAAAGGCAGCCACTTCAAAAATTTGGCAGCAAATAGACCACCCAATGCATATATTAAGTTAACTCTGCTGAAATCCATGGATCAAGAGATGTCCAAATGCAAGATACCCATCTGCAAAGGGCAGCCAAATCCAGTGTACAAGGAAACTTTTGTTTTTCAAGGGGCCCTATTTCAGCTTTCTGATGTGACACTCATACTGTCTGTGTATAACAAATGCAGCATGAGAAGTAAAGAGATGATAGGCTGGATTTCTTTAGGTCTCAACAGCTCTGGAGAAGAAGAACTCAATCACTGGACTGAAATGAAAGAGTCAAAAGGACCGCAAGTACGTAGATGGCATGCATTGCTAGAGTCATGATGAATAGAATAAGCAAACAATTATCATCCAAGGCAATATATTTCCAATTACAACATTACTGTTTCTACCAAGTCGCCATTAGAAGAGCTGTTCTTTGAAGAATCATATTCAACCTTTTCGTAAAATGCTTTAAATTCTATGGAAAGAACATCTCATACTGACATAAATGAAGAAAATATGTGTATCTGGTAGAGCTTGTTTGGGAAACTGAGAAATGTACATTATCATTGCTAAACTAACAGTCCTCCAGAAATTTAATAAGATGTTATTGATTTGAAGGTAATTTTAATTTAGCAAAAGAGCCAGTACTTTTATGAAAAATCAAAATTATAAGTGATTTTAAAAAGCAGAATTTTAGTTGCAATATAATTTTAATATCACCCTACATATTATTTATAAAACATAGCTTGGCCAGTCTCTGGTGTTTGTAATGTTCTTTAATATGAAAAAGTAGCTCTCCAACCCTATCATAAGTCATATCTAATGGCAAAGAGTTTCAGTCACATTGAAAATTGTTTTATTTCAGACATGTTCCCTTTGTGCACTTAGTTTCATTGTGCCTCAGTTCCTCTCTATAACACTAAATCTAAGTGCAAACAAATATTCATTTTCATACAGGAATGTTTTCAATATGTTATTTTTTTTAAAGATCATTTTTCATTAGCCTCTGCTTCTGCCTGATCCGAAGAGATAAAGTCACTGTATTGGTCCCTTGCAAGTCTTTTAGACAGGTTGTACTATAGAACTATGTAACTTCCTGTTGAAAGCACTTCCTGTATTCTCGTATTCCAATGTAGGAAGCTAGTAGAGCAGGACTTTACTTTAAAATTTCTTTCAGTGATTGACTCTTCAAAAATTGCAGTAACGTGAAAAGACTTTTTTTTTTACAAACTGAAAATGCAGCAGATAAGCTGTAGAAAATGAAAAATAATTCAATTTTAATTTTCTGCTCTGAGTAACCAACACTGCGTAAAGCGGGTAGCATCCAAAATAAGAAACTGTCCTCTCTCTAAATTTTCACTCTTACTTCAATTTATATTTCTGATATAAAGAGTATGCAGTTCTCAGTATGAATCGGAATATCGTGTTAAAAACAGTTCTGTGATTCCTTGTAAAGTTTCCAGTAACTTGTAACTAGACTTTAAGAAATTTACAGATAAAGTTCTTCAACGTGATGTTATCTTGTGCCTTTCACGTAAGTTAAATTTGCTCATACAGCTTGAAAGTTGTATTTGCAAAATTAAGCCTTCGATTTTTATAAAGGTAACGATTCCTCAGAACAGTGTTGCAAGATCTTTATTTCCTCTGAGATATGTAAAAGTTGTATAATGTGCTGATTTTTTAAATGACAAGGTGCTTTCATTTGTTTTTATATTTAGGAACTCTAATTAATCAAGAATATTATAAGCTGTTTTCTTTTTAATTTTTCTTCTAGGATATTTTTCAAATAAACTAGTAAGAGTTAGAACCTGGAAAAAAAAAAAAAAGAGAGAGAGAGAGACAAGTTTCTTTCAAGGATATCCTGAAAACAAACAAACAAACAAAAACTAGTGCTACTATATCTTTTATATATCTTTTTTTTTTTTTTTTTGAGACAGAGTCTCGCTCTGTCGCCCAGGCCGGAGGGCAGTGGCCTGATCTAGGCTCACTGCAAGCTCCGCCTCCCAGCTTTACGCCATTCTCCTGCCTCAGCCTCCTGAGTAGCTGGGACTACAGGCGCCCGCCACCACGCTCAGCTAATTTTTTTAATGTGTGTGTTTTTAGTAGAGAAGGGTTTCACCATGTTAGCCAGGATAGTCTCGATCTCCTGACCTCGTGACCCGCCCACCTCGGCCTCCCAAAGTGCTGGGATTACAGGCGTGGGCCACCGCGCCCAGTCAACTAGTGCTAATATATCTTAATCTAGTTTTTTTTTTTTTTTTTGACAAATTTTATTATATGAAAAGTTTTCCAAATGCTCCATGCATATCCAACTTGGCTTTGTGAGAGGTTCTTAAAAGTCTCTTACAGCTAGCACAGGGCTACTCACCAATAGCTTCAACCCAGAGCCCTAAGCTACTTATTTTCTGTATTCAACTAGGCAGTATCCTCTCCTCCTAACATCCAGCCCCGTTCTGTGTTGTCATCAGATCACTAGCACATATTGGGCATTCATTTTGTTTCCCATGCTGTGAGACACCCCTAAATAATACATGACAGAGGAGAGTAGGGTGAAGAGATCTGTGCAGCTGTGTCCTGGTTTCTACTTGAATAGCTTTAGGAATGTCAATGAACTTCCAGGGGCCATGGTTTCCTTATACGGAAAATGTGGCAGCTGGGCAAGACCAATGTTATGAACCTCTATGAGAATCTAATGAGGACTACGGACCCTTTCCTCATGAAAAAAATGCATGCATATGTAATATTTCACATGTAGTTTTAAGGCTCCTAATATCCTTGAGAGATCTACAAATGTGATGTAATACTGGGACATGTATATTTATGGCTCCTTGCATGTAGACATTTATGGCATAGAAAATAAGATGATACCTAATGTTAATAAAATAATACTTGGTTTTCACTAATGAGAATATAAAATGTACAATTTATGTGTCTTTTATGTCTTAGATACAATTGTATTTGAGGAATATCATTTATTTGTTTGTCCATTTGTGCAATAGGACCGATACAAAATAAACTTCGGCAAGCCAGAGTGGAAACCATAAGTACTGATTTGTGTAACAGAAAGGATGTGTATGATGGCCTGATAACTCCAGGAATGTTATGTGCTGGATTCATGGAAGGAAAAATAGATGCATGTAAGGTATGTTTAAAGTAAAGCCAAAAGTTTGTGGGGAAAATTTCCATTAGCTATTTCTGAGTTTGGCATATATTTTACCTAGCAGAAAAAAAAAAAATGGTATCTCTCACACCAAGAACTGAGTTTATTTAATAATCATAACAATAATAATAATTGTATTGAGTGTTTAATATATGCTAAGCCAAAAATTAAGCACTTTGTATACATTATTTCATTTAATGTAATGAGATAAAAGCAATATCATAATTATACTTATTCATCCCCCAGCCTCCCAGTCATTTCCCTTCGCCCCTTGCATTTTTTAATGACAGCGACACCTGAAACAGGTTTTCTTTTCAGTAGATCTTGAGATCTACTGCAAAGGCCTGCAGTAGCCTGCATTAGCAACACTGACCTGTTTAAATGCTGGACTTTTAGTTCCTAGACCTCCTCTCCTCCAGTGATCTTCTATACTCTTCAGCCACCTCACACCTTCCTCCTAGAGTCACACTATGGGCCTTGTTATCAAAAACTGCTCCATCTCCAAAAATGCTTATTTACATCTTCCTTTTTGACTCCTATCCCCCAGTGTTTCCTCCTTGCTTTTTAACTACTGCTTGCCTAGATACACTTACTATGTTATACCCTAGTCTACCAACTCTCATTCCCAACATGCACAGCCTACGCGGACATTCCTTGTGTCCTTTCTTTGTTCTATTTTTCTCCTTAGGCTTTGTCACCATGCAGTACGCAGTATTTTTATTTATCTAGCTTATTGCCTATTTCTGCATTAACTAAAATGTAAGCTTCATGAAGGAAGACATATTTTAATCTATTTTATTTACTGCACCTGAAATAGACTGGTGAAAATATGTGTTGACTGACTAAATGAAAAGCAGTCTTTTTTCAACTTCATAGACACCTATTGTCCATTGATTCCTCTGTTTTCTCACAGTTCATTAATCCTTTCCTTTCTTCCATCTTCTACTTTTCCAGCTCAGATTTCACTATTATTTTTTATTGATAAATCATAATTGTATTACATCTATGGAGTACAATGTGACATTTGATACATGTATACAATGTGGAATGGTTAAGTAAAACTAATTAACATATTCATCACCTCACTTAACTTTTTTTGTGATAGACATCTAAATTTTACTCTCTTAGTTATTTTGAGGTCTATAATAGAGTATTATTGATCATAGTCACCCTGCTTTGCAGTAGATCTCAAAACTTATTCCTCCTTGCAGAAACTTTGCACCCTCTGACTAGCAACTCCCCCTTCCCTCACTCTCCACCCCGCTAGGCCCACCCAGACTCTGGTAATCATCAGTCTACTCTCTACTGCTATGAATCCAACTTTTTTAGATTGCACATATAGGTGAAATGATGTATATGTCTTTCTGTGCCTGGCCTATTTCACTTAGCATAATGTTCTCTAGATTCATTTATGTTGTCCCAAAAGGACAGAATCTATTCTTTTTATGGCTGCATAATATTTTTTTTGTAAATATACCATATTTTCTTTATCTCTTCACACATTGATGAACACTTGGGTTGATTCCAAATCTTGACTATTGTGAATAATGCTGCAGTGAACATGGGAGCACAGATATTCCTTTGACATACTGATTTTAATTTTTTGAATATATTCCCAGAGGTGGGGTTGCTAGATCATATGATAGTTCTGTTTTAGTTTTATAAGGAGCCTCCATAGTGTTTTCAATAATATCTGTACTAATTTACATTTCCACCAAGAGTGTATAAGGGTTCCCTTTTCTCTTCATCCTCATCAATACTTGACTTTCATCTTTTTTATAAAAACCATTCTAGCAGGAGTAAAGATGTATCTCCTTGTGGTTTAAATTCATTTCCCTAATGATTTGTAATGCTGAGCTTTTTTTCATGAATGTGATGGCCATTTGTATGTCTTCTTTTGAGAGGTATCTAAGTCCTTTGCCAATTTTTTAAAATTAAGTTTTGTTTTGTTTTATTTTTTGCTATTGTGGTAATTAACTTCTTTATATATTTTAGATATAAGCCCTTATCAAATATATGGTTTGCAAACATGTTTTCACATTCTGTGAGTTGTCTCTTCACTTTATTTTTTTGTTTTGTTTTGTTTGTTTGCTGTGCAAAAGCTTTTCAGTTTGATGAAATCTCATTTGCCTATTTTTGCTTTTGTTGCCTGAGTTTTTGAGGTAATATTCAAAAATCCTTGCTCAAACCAATGTCATGGAGTATTTCCTCTGTTTTCTTCTAGTAGTTTTATAGTTTCAGGTCTTAAGTTTAGGTTTTTAATCCATTTTGAGTTTTTTTTTTTTTTTTTTTGAGACAGAGTCTTGCTTTGTCACCCAGACTGGAGTGCAGTGGTACGATCTCGATCTCAAATCACTACAACCTCTGCCTTCCAGGTTCAAGCTATTCTCCTGTCTCAGCTTCCTGAGTAGCTGGGACTGCAGGCACACGCCACCACACCTGGCTAACTTTTATATTTTCAGTAAAGACGAGGTTTCACCCTGTTGACCAGGCTGGTCTTGAACTCCTGACCTTAAGTGATCCACCTGCCTCAGCCTCCCAAAGTGCTGGGATTAGAGGCATGAGCCACCACGCCCAGCCTAATTTTATTATTCTGATATAGATAACCAATTTTCCCAGCACCATTTATTGTATAGACTATCTTTTCCTCAGTGTGTGTTCTTGGCATCTTTGTCAAAAAATCAATTGACCATAAATATGTGGGTTTTTTTTTTCCTGGCTTTCTTTTCTATGCCATTAGTTGATGAGTCTTTTATTATGCCAGTAATATGCTATGTTGACTACAATTGCTTTATAAGACATTATACAAACCAGGTAGTCTAATGCCTCTAGGTCTGTTCGTTTTGCTCAAAATTATTTTGACTATTCAAGGTTTTTTTTTTGCTTCTATATGGATTTAAGGATTGTTTTCTCTCTTTCTGAAAAATGGCATTGGAATTTTGGTAGGGATTGCATTTTAACAATGATAATTTTAACATTTTAATGAACATTTTAACAATGATAATTCTTCCAATCCATAAACATGGAATATGTTTTCATTTTTGTGTGTTTTCTTCCACTTCTTTCTTCAATATTTTATAGTTTTCAGTATACAAAGTGTTCACCTCCTCAGTTAAATTTACACCCAAGTATTTTATATTTTGTTGCTATCGTAAATGGATTGTTTTCTTCATTTCCTTTTCAGATAGCTCACTGTTAGTATATGGAAACACTAGTGAGTTTGGTATATTGATTTTGTATTCTGCAAACTTACTGAATTTGTTTATCTCTTCTAACAACTTTTTGTTGCTTTTAGAGTTTTCTATCTATAAGATCATGTTGTCAACACACAAAGACAATTTCATCTCTTCCTTTTCTATTAGAATGTCTTCTATTTCTTTCTCTTGCCTAATTTCTCTAGTGACAACTTCCAGAACTGCCTTGAAAAGAAATCAGAGTAGACATCCTTTTGATGTCCCTGGTCTTACAGGAAACACTTTAAACATTTTACTATGGTTTTAATAATAAAAGCCAATATATGGCTTTTATTGTGTTTGACATATACCTATTACGTTGAGAACTTTTCTTACAAAAATGTGTTGACTTTTGTCAAATGGTTTTCCTGCATCTGTTGAATTGATCATGGTTTTTAGCCTTCATTTTGTTAACGTAATGAATCACACTTATTGATTCAAATATATTGAACCGTTCATGCATCTGAGGGATAAATCCCACTTGATGATAGTGAATGATTCTTTTAATCTAGTTGAATTTGGTTCAGGAGTATTTTGGTAGGGATTTTTATGTCCTATGCTTATCAGGAATATTGACCCATAATTTTATTTTCTTGTAGTGTCCTTATCTGGCTTTAGTATCAAGGTAATCCTCACGTTGTCAAATGAGTTTGGGAGTATTCCCTCTTAAGTTTTTTGGAAGAGTTTAAGAAGGCTTGGTATTAGTTCTTCTTTAGATGTTTGGTAGAATTGAACTGTTAAGCCATCTGGTCCTAGACTTGACTTTGGTGGGAGATTTTTTAATTACTGATTCCATATGCTTACTTATTATTGGTCTGTTCAGGTTTTCCATTTCTTCAGGTTTTCCACTTCTTCATGATTCGGTCTTAATAGGGTGTTTTACCTTCTTAAATATTTCTGCATCACCATTTCTCCATTGCCTTTCCTTGCCTCTCTTTCATGCTCCTTTCCTTCCTCCCTTGACCAAACAACTACACTAGCTGTCTTGCTAATTTCCTCATTTTTACTCTTATGCTCCTCTCATGTGTTAGTCGCATAAGAGCCAGAACCATTTCTAAAGAAATGCTAATCACGTCAGATCTCTCTCTGAGAACACTTCAGTGACCTACCTTTAGTCTTAAGATACAAACAAAAACTTCTAAAGAAGACCTACAAGGCTCTACAAGGACTTGTCTTTCCTTATCTTCCAGACTCATCACACACTATTTGCCCCTCTTACACTCCTCTCTCCACCCACTTCCTTTTTTAGACCCTTGCATTTGCCAGGCTCCTTCATGCCACAGAGCATTTGCAATACTGTTCCCTCTGTCTATAACACACCTAACCCCCAATTCCCTTGTGGTTAGCTCTTCTTCCTTCAGATATCAGCTCAATTATACTCATCAGGGGAAACTCCTGTTTTTCCTCATCAGTCAAATTTCCCTGTTGTATGTTACCATAGTAATTATCATAATAGTAATTTTGTGTTTGTTTTTAGGCTTATTTTATATATATATATATATTTTTTTTTTTTTTTTTTTTTTTTTTAACCTAAACTTCAAACTCTATGAGCACAGGGGCCTGTCATTTTTGGTCATTATTTTATCCCTAATAAACATCAGATTGCCTCAGAGATAGAGTAGGAACTCAATAAATAATTAAAGAAACAGATAAATAAATAAGTGAGGAAGAGGCACAGAAAACTTAAGTATCTTACCTAGGGTCATACAGCCAGTAATTAATAGAGCTGGACCTGAAACCGGCAGTTCAGCTGCTGAGACCACACTTTTAACAACCACATATTTATTTACTTATTTGTTTATTTACTTAATCTTCTTTGTTCTTCTTTTTGTTTTTCAAAAGAGATTTAAAAGAGCTTATAAAAATTTAGCAAGAAAACTAATTAGAAGTAGATGAGTTAAAGAAAAGGAGACCAAGAATAGGTCCATAAAATACAATCAAGACCAAGAATAGGTCCATAAAATACAGCATTTGGAAGAGATCCTTGAAATTGTATACCTAGGCTTACAAATGCTAATCTCACATTTAACATTTTATATACATAGTTACTTAACCATGCTAAACAGGTCTGGTCAAACTAGGAAAACAAACAAACAAACAAAAAAAACAACACCTAAGGATACTGAAACAGAAATAATGTAACCATTTCCTGTGAATGAGCATTAGCCTTCCTAAGAAAAACAATACCCTTTAAAGTCTAGCAAAAATTTTTATTCAATTGAGAGACCCATTACATAATCTGTAGTCTGTGTAACAATTTCCTTTTTTTTTCTGTGAACATTAGATTACAATACCTTCCCACTGAATTAAAGTAGAGTTAACAACTTAAAATATGTTTTTATTTCAGGGTGATTCTGGTGGACCTCTGGTTTATGATAATCATGACATCTGGTACATTGTAGGTATAGTAAGTTGGGGACAATCATGTGCTCTTCCCAAAAAACCTGGGGTCTACACCAGAGTAACTAAGTATCGAGATTGGATTGCCTCAAAGACTGGTATGTAGTGTGGATTGTCCGTGAGTTATACACATGGCACAAGGAGCTGATACTCCTGAATATTTTCTATTGTTTAAATTAATGTAGTTTGGATTAGTGCTTTTGCTAGATGTCAAGAAACCCTTCAGATCCAGACAAATCTAATATTGTGAGGTGGTCTTTATGTACATAAGATCAAAACTTCTCTACCATGAGGGAAGAAGACACAGCAAATGACAGATAGCACCTATTCCTTACTCACAAGGGAAACTGCTTGTGATACCTCCTAATAAGATAAATAAGTGGTTTCCCTCAATCGAAGACAGGAACATCGTTTTCCACAAGATATGAAGAGCTGCCAGTAATGCCAAAATTGTACCTCATATAATATCTGGAGCACCTGAGATTCTTCTAGTGAAAAAGAGCGAGCCGTCTTCCCTGAGCTCAGGGCTTCAACATTTTAGAATTGATAAGTGGACCTTCAGTGTGCAAGAACGGAGAAGCAAGGGATTTGCAATATGACTTGAACTCTAATCTGGGCTTATATCTAATAATACAGAGCACTATCACTAACTTCAACAGTTGACAATGTAAAAGTTTTTAAATGTATCTGAACTTGCTGTTAACACAGTGTTACACACTCGAGCACTAGCTTCAGGAAGCATGTTGTGTTGTTAAGAAGCATTTCTGGTTTATTCTTTAACAGCATCTTGCCATCTATATGTTAGTTGTAGTTGGCCCAGAAAGGAAAAAGCAAAACAAAACAAAACAAAGACTCTTGGGAGCATTTTTCCATGAGCACAAGAGGATAAAAAGAAGCAGATGAAGGCTGGGAGAGTTGGTTTCAAATAACTAGTAACAGGACAAGCACACTAATTTTTGATGGAATGAACTATCCAATTATTTACTTAGAAATATTTATATCAGTGTACGGCAACTGGTACTTTTGTAAGTCTTCAGCTCTCTGATAAGTCAGATGTCCATCAGAGTATCAGGTCAGATGTCTATCAGAATATCAGAGCTGATTTGTGTAAAGCTTTGTGTAAAGCACTTAGGACAGTGCCTGGCATATACTATGAACTAAATAAATCTTTGTTATATGGAAGTGAATGCCTTGGCAAGCTTTAAGATAAATGAACTCAATGTTTTCAAATAAGTGTTACATACGGCCCAAATCCTAATGATGGCAATAGTGATAGCATGGACTTTGAACCAGGCTCCTCAAGCTGAAACATTGTCTCTGCCTCACAGGAGCTGTGTGTCCTTGCTCAAGTTACTTAATATCTCTCTTCATTAACTCTTTCACCTCTACAATGGGAATAAAAGTAGTACTACCTCATATAGTTGTTTTGAGAATTAAATGAATTAAAACAAGTACAACACTTGCAATAGTGTCTGCACACAGTAGTCTCTCAATATGAATTAGCTTCTATTTATCGTTAATAATGTGTTTTAGACTCCTCAATAAAACTTACTATACTTTTAAAAAATTGATCTTTGCTTCTTTAAAGCCATGTAATTGATTTCAAAGTACTTTGAATTACATTGTAAAACAAACTCAGTGAACTACTAGAATTTTTTCAAAATCACTTTTATGCCTCATTAATATATTTTGAACTATGTCTGCTTATAGACAAGTAGTCATAGGATGTGACAATCATTTGTCACCATGGTTCTGACTACAGAGATGCATCTGTATTCATCTATAGACTTCAAATGTGAGATTAGATTTGCTGCTCTGATTTATTAGAGAAAAATCTAGACTATTAATTTCCCTAGTGTTAGAAAATTTTGTTAGTTTACATGTACATGTGTTTATATGTAATATATGCAAATGAGAGAAATACAACTAAAATATCTCCCAGTTATTATTCACATGTCAATATGATATAAACCCAAAAAGCTTATTATACACATTTCCTCTTTAAAAACGAAATGTCATCGAATTTTTGAGTCAATGACTAGGTGTAACTAAATACCACCAGAGAAAGCAGAGTAAAAACTTAAATTCTTACACGTCCTTCACTTAAACTTCTACAGTTTGCATATAGCACAGAAACATTTGAAGTTTTTGAGAATGTTTAGCATATTAAAGATGGGCTTGATTGATGATGAACATATTTTATATTAAAGCTAAACACTTCCTTTAGTAGATACGGGACAGCAAGTCTGTCTACCAACAAATCACTTTCCTCTGTGTAATTTCTATAACAATGAATATGTGTTTTGTGTAATCTTATTTATATTTAATAAGACTGTGATACCTTTTTGTGTATAAATATCTGTGAAACTGTGTATACTGATTTAAATATTTCTGTGCTTGATTCAATTGAGTTCAATGATATTTAAGCACAAATGAGAGAAATAAATACACAAGGTTATACGAAAATCCAAGAATGGAAAAGTGGATTTTTTTAAACAGAATCTTTATGTCCTATTTCTAGTTAGGTGTCTGACTTATTGAATGGTTTTGTAGAAATCATGTAATGTGTTTTACCTCATGTTTTCTGTCTTCCAATGGGACCTTAAGCTGTCTACCTTCTGGCATTGTTGTGAGACTTTTGAGATGAATAATAAAGTTGAAAATTCTATGAATGTTCGAAACTTGCTCAAACGTGCAAAGTATATCATTATAAACTGATATCATTTCCGATGATGCTGAAAATCCATCAAGATTGTAAAGAAGTTTGGATTTTTCTACAGTATTGGCATTTTTATGCTCTGTGAGTTTTGAAAATATATTTGTGGTCAAAAACAAAAAAAAAACACCCTAAAACATAAAGAAAAACAGACTTTGCCTCCTGTGTGGTGATCCTATAGTAATATTCATATCTTTTCATAGAAAAAAACTTATAATTTGTCTGACTCTTTTGAAAATACAGGTCAAATTCATTAAGCTGACAATAAATAAGGCAGCTCATAATCTCTGTGCAGTCCTGATGGAATTTTGGGTGGCATGAGAACTCTAGTTAGTTTATAATGCTAGAACAATATTAGACCAAAATTGTTGCCAATAGCTAACCATCTCTCAGTGAAATCTATATGATTCAACAACAATATGGAGAACAAAAATATTTTAATAGGAATCTACTCTTTCCACTGAATAAACTTATTTCTTTGTTAATGTATTTATTTGACAGACAAAGGAGGTATGCAAGGAATCTCTTCATGCAATCATGAAAATGAAAAACAAACTTGAAAGCTAGAATCACAGGTATTAGAGCTGGGAGAAACCTAAGAGATTATCCACATCAGCCTCCTCTTTTGACTGATGTGAAGTCAAGGCCAAGAGAATTTCTGCAAGGTTATACAGTGGGTTTTAGACTGTAGGAAGAGAATCTAGGAGCTCTAGTATCCAGTCCAGTCTTTTCTCCTCTATTCTAACCCGAGTTATGCAGGTTCAGAAGGCAGGATCATTGCAGACCTACAAGTCATTAAAGTTAAATGACTACTGTCAAACTAATTTCTCCTAGTAGTTATAAATATGCTAAACCAAGCAGCATCTCCAATAATTATTGTAACTTTGGCAATGAAACTGGGATTTCCCCCTTTCACTTCTGAGTTTCAGAAGTAACACAGGGGATTTCCCCAACATCAGCTGTGATTCTTTTTATGTGACAAAAACGAGCCCCAATTTCTATTATGTTCTAAATCTTTTCCTCACTAGACCAAAATATACTGTTAGCAATTGCAGTACTATTCATTCTACTAGGAAGTTCAGGAGGACTCAAACACAATAAAAAATTCTAGCCTATTCATCAGTTATCCACATAGGTTGAGTAATTGCAATTTTAATTTACATCCCCACTGTCATTCTCAAATCTACTAATTTACCTAATATCAACAGTAACCATATTTATACTATTCAATGCAAATATAAGTAACACAACATTATCACTATTCTATGTGTGAAATAAATGACCATTACTAACATCTATAATCCTTGTTACTCTACTATCCCTAGGAGAACTGCCCCTGCTAACAGGATTTTTACCCAAATGAGCTATCATTCAAGAAATAACAAAAAACAGTAGCCTCATTATACCTACATTCATGGCTATCATAGCTCTTCTCAACCTGTACTTTTATATACATCTAATGTATTCCACATCACTAATGATGTTCTGAAAGAGATCAAATGAAATCCACAGGCAGACAGCCCGGGCGGTGCCTTGAGCCTAGTTAAAAGTTGACCCCGGACCTAACTGATTATGTTATCTATAGATTCCAGACGTTGTATAGACAAGCATTGTGAAAGTCCCTGTCTTGTTCTTTTTCTGTTCTAATTACCAGTGCTTGCCATATATCTCTCAACTTCCTGAGCCCAGTATAAACACATCCCACCATATGTCTCCCCTCCATATATCTCTCAACTTCCTGAGCACATCCCACCATATGTCTCCCCACCATATATCTTTCAACTCAAAGACTACCATATATCTCAACTTTAGAAAGACACCACCTGGAAAGCCCCCGATAAGGACACAGCCGTTTGTGAAAGCGCGGGAACCAATAAAAAAACTGCTAAATGTATAAACTTAAAACGTTAACCAATTGTAATGCTGTAACCTAGAGAATTCCCTTGTTCCTCTGTAACTTTACAAGTCCTGTTTACATTAGGCTATAAAAAGCAAGCGCACGCATTGTTCGGGGCCCTCTTGCATGTTGTGGAATGGAGGGACCAAGTTCGAACTTGCAGTAAAGATCCTTGCCACTTGGCTTTGACTCTGGACTCTGGTGGTCTTCTTCGGGGAATAAACGGTCTGGGCATAACAGTTCCCAACTAATAACATTAAAATTGCAATTTCAAAACATAAAACAAATCCTCCTCCTACCACCATTCATTATTACTACAGCCCTATTCCTGCCAATCTCATCAATATTTTAAATATTAAACTAGAAACTTAGGTTAAATCAGACCAAGAATCCTCAAAGCCCTAAGTAAGTAAATTATACTTAATTTCTGTAATTCAATAATAAGAATTGCAAGATCTTATCTCACATCAATTGGATACAAAAAAAAGTGAAGTAAGCTAAACTTACATGGTGTTCTGCAAAGTGTATTGCTGGACCAAACCAGTTTTGTGATTAAGACAACAAGCCACTTACAGCTATATTCAACCATACCTAAGGAAACAGAAGATGAATCGAGTGTAGGCAAAGCTACTAAGCTAGTTAAATAGGAAGATCAAAATACTTTGAGGGAAGTTTACTCCCAAATTCATACCTAATTCCATCCTTTTCTCACTCTCCACACAGTTATAATTTTTAAAATTTTGAAGTAATTTAAAGCCTTAATATGATAGAAAAAAAAATCCATACCATATTTTAAAATAAGGCAGCGAAAGATTTCAAGCCTTATTAAAACAACAAATATCTGTTTTACTCTTTACTTTTTTACAATATTCTGTTTTATTAAAAAGCTATAGAAGCCCACTAAAATGCAAATAATAAACAAGTTTTGATTAAGTCACTTTTGTAAATGCTTACAGTTAACCTTCTTTTACAGGTTTCAATATATTCCTTGCCTTAATGTTTTAACTACGACTAATGAGAAATGAGGAAGATGGCCTGTAATGCTAGCACTTTGGGAGGCTGAGGTGGCTGTATCATTTGAGGTCAGGAGTTCGAGACCAGCCTGGCCAACAGGGCAAAACCCCGTCTCTGCAAAAATATAAAAATTAGCCAGGCATGGTGGTGTGCACCTGTAGGCCCAGCTACTCAGGAGACTGAGGCAGGAGAATCACTGGAATCCAGAAGGCGGAGGTTGCAGTGAGCTGAGATCGTGCCACTGCACTCCAGCGTGGGTGACAGAGCGAGACTCCATCTCAAAAAAAAAAAAAAAGTGTAAAGCATATTATTGTAGACTGATTTCAGCACAGACAATGCCACACATTTGTTAAGATTGTAAAGAAGTTTTTATATAATGTTAACATTTTTATCTATAGTGTTGTTTTGCTATTTGGCAAATACTGCTGTTCCTTTAAATTATATTTAGCATTTTCTGATGAGAAACATACCATACAACTTGTGCATTTAATATTAATTTATTGGGAAAAGAAATAACTAGCTGAATCAAATTAATTATTGTTCACTTGACAGCTTTAAGAATAAATATAATCCAACTTTATTTTATTTAACTAATATTTTAGTATAGCATGCCTGAGAACTCTACATCAATCTACTTGGAACATTTTTAATGCTATTATGTAGCTGACAATGGAAAATACAAAAAAAAAAATGCTACTTAGGGTCAACATTTTACAAAGTAATGTTTTAGTCTATACCCTAGTCCATTTTATGTTGCTTTAACAGAATACTTGAGAGCGGGTAATTTACAAAGAAGATAAGTTATTTAGCTCACAATTCTGCATGCTGAAACGTTTAAGGGCATGACTTCAGCATCTGCTTCACTTCTGGTGAGGGTTTTTGTCCTCAGTCAAAACATGGTAGATAGTCAAACGGGAAGCTGACATGTGCAAAGAGATACCAGACAGGAGGAGGAACCTCACATTCTAACAACCTGCTCTCATGGGAACTAGTCCATTCCTGCAAGAGCTAATCTAGTTTCTCAAGAGTGAGAACTCCTTTGTTACTGAGAGAACACCACCAAGCCACTCCTGAGGAATCAGCCTCCATGACCCAAATATCTCCCACTAGGACCAATCTCCCAACATTGCTTCATTGGGGATCAAATTTCAACATGAGTTTTGGTGGGGATAAAACATCTGAGCCATAGCAGTTTGTATTCTGAATTATTAAGCTTTCTTTAGGTCACATAATTCCTGTGGAGTTATGTTTTTATATATTTTCTTCCTCTGTCAGAACCAGTGTCCCTAATTGTTATTTTAAAATGTAGCGTTGGAGATAAAGAGATCATCTTATTTGATCTGCCTTCTCTTTTGACTCCCAAACTTCGGTACTCTCCACAAAAGATGCTCATATGCCCCTCTTTTAATTATTTCCAGAAGGAGAAATTTCATGTACACATAAGATTGCCATCTTAGTGGTTTTAATTACTACCCTTGGTCTGTATTCAAAGCAAATACCTTCTGCTGAACCTCAAAAATGTATCTTTCTATTTAGATCCATGTGGTGACTCCTAAATTCTTGGGATAATTTTTAAATCCATTAGTGTTTGTCCTACATTGATAATCTTTAGGAAAAGTGGATTCAAAGGTTAAACGAACAGGCTAGAATTCACTACGAGAAAAGGGGGAATTTAAAAGTGGATAGGAAAAATAAACAGAATCTAAGAATAAAGAAGAAACTATTGGAAAGATAAATACTAAACCACAGTTACTTGACGAAAAGGTTCATAGAAGAAAAAATAACTGGAATTCAGAACAAAGGTTACTTTTTAAGAAGTAAAGAAAAAATGGATTATTCACCACTTTTGAAAAAAAATTAAAGGAACATTATGACACATACTGGTGGGGGAGAGCATACAATTGCACCAACTTAACACAATTATTTTTACTTTTTATTTTCTAATTCTTGTATATATGAATGCATATATTTCACAAATTGACACAATAGCATTATAAAATTATGTATTTCTCCACCTTAAATTATATATTTTATGACCATATTTTTATATAATCAGTTTTGATGTCTACGATACATCAAATAGTTAAGCCACAGAGACCTAGCCCAGAACATTAGGCTAGTCTATTGTCAATTAAATTTAATACCAGTATCAGGAATCATAAGTATGGCATCCTGCCCTTCCCCATTCTATGCACCAATAAACACCCTGTGACCACTTGTCATTTCCCCTATTTTGTTCCTTGCCAATAATGTGTGTGATTTTTCCCCCTTTACCGCGTACCATTCTCTCCTCGACTGGTTTAACATCTCTTTAGCATCTTCTTTCCCAGCTGGTTTCCCTGAGTCCTCCTTGCTCCCTTTCATTAAAATGCTCCTATACCTTCAGCCTCTCCACAGAAAGCTTCCACATCATCTTACTAAAGTCTGGATGTCACTATTAAAACATCACTTTGTTTTAGCCATCTCGAGTGATTGTTTCTTCTCCCTGGCTTTAATACTAAGTCAGAATTCTTCCAACTCCCAACTACAAGCTTTCAAGTACTTGTATAGTCTTCCAACACATTTTGCTGCACACTAGTATAAAAATGTATTTCTCTGATATTCATGCCTCTGGCTACACCACACATTGCCACTCCTAATTACGGTCAGCCTCTTGCTCACTCCCTGCATTTACTGAGGGACTAGGCACCTGACTCAACACAAACCTCTCCACCCAACTCATCTCTTCATTGTGGTCAATTTCAAAATCCAGGTAGATGATCTACACCTATCCTTAATTCTTTGAGCTCATAAATTCAAATGACTTTAACTTCTTTTTCACTTTAGGTATCTGATGTTCTGATTTATTAAATGTCTCAGAGTCTCCGTAGTATCATAGTACGTCTAATTCTTAAAAACCACACTTTCATACAAGCCTGTGGGACTTCATTTTAGATGTCATAAACTGGTTTTCTATCACTATAATAGTCAAGTTTCCTAGTCCTTAGCTTGCAGGCTACTAATCCAACAAACTCTCAGCCCTAGGTCAATCTCAAAATTCAGTGGCTCTTCTTCTGTGCCTGGTAGAAGTGAGCAAAGTTAGAGAAAAATAATTCAACCATACGTATTAACACCATTAGTAATTGGGGCTACTCATTTCAGTTTTACTATTGATGACACCAAATAACTCTTTTTCTTTTTTTTCTTTTTTTTTTTTTTTTTGAGATAGGTTCTTGCTCTGTCACCCAGGCTGCAGTGCAATGGTGCAATCTCAGTTCACTGCAACTTCCACCTCCTAGATTCAAGCGATTCTCCTGCCTCAGCCTCCTGAGTAGCTGGCATTACAGGAATGTACCACCACGCCCAGGTAATTTTTGTATTTTTAGTAGAGATGTGGTTTCATCATGTTGATCAGGCTGGTCTTGAACTCCTGACCTCAGGCGACCTGCCCGCCTCAGCCTCCCAAAGTGCTGGGATTACAGGCGTGAGCCACCGCGCCTGGCCAATTCTTTTTCTCTTAAAAACATTTTCTGACATGTTGTTCCAACAAGACAACACTCACCCCAGCACTAATACTTAGCCCACACTCTCTCCACTCACTTTGGTGCTAACCATGCTAAGAACAGAAGAGATTATCCAAAATTCTGCAACTCAATAACTCACTTTCACACTAGTGTTTGTATTATTGTTTGCCTCCTTTTGTTCTGTCTTACCAAAGTGTTTTCCTCTCAGTGAAAGACCAGAAACTGTGTTCTGTTATTATTGCCTCCTGTTCTGCTCCAGATCTTGGTTCATCACTTACCCTCTCTCTAGTATTTAAATGTCTCTCTCCCTCCTTCTCTGTCTCCATCTCTCTTGTTCTGTCACTCTTCCTGTTGTTTCCTTCCAATTAAGCTGTAAACATTTTCTACATTCTTCTATCAAGAAAGAAAAAGAAGTAAGAAAAGAAGGAAAGTAGGAAAGATGGACTGTCCATTTTCAGAACCTGTGCCCTTGACCCACAACACTAAGAACCTAGAAATTAGCTTTGATTCTGTCCTATTTCTCACCTCTATCAGTATTTTCTGTCATTATCTTCTATTTGAATCTTTTCTTTCTATTCCTGCCGGCTTGTGCTCTGTTCAAATTCCCACCATCTCATGTTGGAAGAACATTAAATTGATCTTCCTTCTGCATTCTTGCATTGTTGATCTGCTCTAGTTCATTCTCCTGCACCTCTTTTCAAATTCCTTTCATTTTCTCACCTCCTAAAGCAGAGTTACTTAATCTAGCACCCCAAAATTTAGATAGAAACATTTTATCTTTATTTCCATTAACTTTTAACAGAAATTTGGGGTGTCTTTCAATTATAGGTGTGTGTGTGTGTGAGTGTGTGTGTGTGTGTGTAAGCACGTGTGCATGCTTTAAATGTATAGTTTAAAACATAAAAAATAATATTTTGTTTGGCATTATGGTAGACAGAATTCTGAAATGGTCCCCCAAAGTCTTCTGTCCTAATATGATAAGATACCATGCCCATAATTATGTTATGCTCCATAGCAAAAGAGATTGTGTAGATGTGATTAAAGTTACATCTTAGTCTGTTCTGGCTGCTATAATAAAAACACCTACCATAAACTGAATAGCTTATATACACCATTTTTTCTTACAGTTTTAGAGACTGAAGAGTTCAAGATCAAGATGCCAAACAGATTCAACGTCTGGTGAATAGACAGAGGCAGCACCTTCATTTAAAAAAATGTTGATTTTAGGTTTGGGGGTACATGGGAAGGTTTATTACATAGATAGATATAGGATGGTCACGGTGGTCAGGTGGTCAGGGTGGTGGGGGGAGAAATTATGGGAAGAAGATGCAAACCTTCTTGGAAGGCCGGGAGGTTTTAGCAAAAGCTTCAAAAGAGGATTTGGCTAAAGGCAGCTGAATTCTTTCAGGGTAGATAACAAGAAAGTGTAAGGAATTGATCTAGATAAGTTAGTTTACTTAGGCCTTGGAACCTGGCCTTTAATAATCCATGTGCAGGACTGCTCTCTGCGGGGTTGGTGGGGGCGAACATGTTAATTATCCACAAGTTGTGTTAACTCAAAGGCTTTGTCATTCAATCTGTACTAAATACATGCCCGCAGTGCCAGCTTGTCGGGGCTGCGGCTTCTGTGACTCTTTACAGCACCCTCCTTGGTGTCTGTGAGCCCGGTCCCCTAGCTGCGGACCCAGGCAAAAAAACTGTGTCTGTGTACATTTCATCATCCGTCACTCTGCCAGGGTCTGCGGGTCAGACCCGGCAGATAAACACGTGTCACAGGGGTTTGATGTACATATATTACATCACCCCGGTATTAAACTCAGTACCCATAGTTATCTTTTCTGCTCCTCTCCCTCCTCCCACCTGCTCCCTTCAAGTAGACTCCAGTGTCTGTTGTTTCCTTCTTTGTGTTCATAAGTTCTTGTCATTTACCTCCCACTTATAAGTGAGAACATGTGCTATTTGGTTATCTGTTCCTGAATGAGTTTGCTAAGGGTGATGGCCTCTAGCTCCATCCATATTCCCACAAAAAACATGATCTCACTTTTCTATGGCTATGTAATATTCCATGGTGCCTATACGCATTTTCTTTATCCAGTCTGTCATCAATAGGAATTTAGGTTAATTCTATGCCTTTGCTATTGTGAACAGTGCTGCAGTGAACATTCGTGTGCATGTGTCTTTATGGTAGAATGCTTTCTCTTCCTCTAGGTATATACCCAGCAATGGGATTGTCAGCGCCTTCTTACTGTATCCTCACATGGTGGATGTGGTAAGACAGATTTCTAAGGCCTCTTTTATGACGGGCTCCACCCTCATGATCTATTCACCTCCAAAAGCCCATCTCCCAGGAACATCACTTTTGTTATTTGATTTTCAACATGAATTTGGGAGCAGGGGAAGACAAACAATCAGACTAAAGCAGTTATTAATCAGTTGACCTTGAGTTAATCAAAAAGAATATTACCCAGATGAGCCTAATCTAATACATTAGCATGAAAGCCATTAGAAGTAGATAATTTTCTCTTCCTAGTAGCAGAAAAGTCAGAGATTCCGAGTTTCAAAATATGCACTATTGCTGACTTGAAGATGGAAGGAGCCATTTGTCAAAGAGTGTGGCCAGCCTCCAGAAGCTGAGAGCAGTCCTGACTCACAGTGACCAAGCAAAAAGGGACCTTAGTCCATTTTGCAAGGAAGTGAATTCTGTCAACAGCCTGAATGAGCTAGGAAGTAAAATTCTTCACCATAGCCTCCAGATTAAAGCGTAGCTGGACATGTATCTTACTTTTATCATTTCTGACCCTGAACAGAGAGCAAAGTTGAGTTTGCCTGGACTTCTGATCTATAGAATAGAAATGGAAAATAAGAGGCAGTTGTTTTTAAGTGGTTAAGTTTATGGTAATTTGTTACATAGTAAAGAAAATTGCTAAAGGTTTAGAATTATGTACTTAATCATTGGAACATTTTTCTATATGCTCATTTATTAATTGTAATTAAGATATGTTTCTGTTTTACCAAAAGCTTTTTTTCAAAATCAAAGAGAGGCTGAAAAATAAATGAGAATATCAATTGTCACACTGATGAAAAGAAAGCCTCAGTAAATATTGAATGCCACAGTGTTTGCAGAGGTGCTGGTAAGTGCATATGAAGACATCACAGTTTTGAACCTCAAATCATTCATACCAAACAGGAGAAATGGGTCTATAAATCCGAAAATAAGCAAAACTAAAACTAGAAGCCTATGTGAGGGGAGAGTGTGGGTAAAGGGTTGTTCAGATAGTGTGGGAACTGGGGCAATTAGTGGAAATAATCCTGTGAAATTAACCTTTGAGTGTAGGCTTTCAGAGTCCATGGACCCTGTGTAGACAGGTTCTAACTAAATGACTTGAACCTTGTAGTGAGGGAGATTTTGAACTGAAAACTAACACAGAAGAGGGAAAAACATTATAGGAACAAGGGACAAAGTCTCAGTGGGGGTGAAAAAGCCTAGATTGAGAACAAAAGCAACAAAAACTCGGGTGAGTCAAAGAATGCAATGGTAGTGTAGCTATTAGGCTGTTTCAAAAGTAATTACGGTTTTCACCATCAAAATGGCGAATAAACTGTAAGCATACAGACAGACAATGATCAGCTGGTGAAGCCCTTTGAAAAAGTAGTTGGTTCAAAATATATTTTAATTTTTCTACCTTGAAGCCAGCTCCTCTTAAGAATAGATACAAATGAATTGCTGGGCCAGAGATCGTAAGCACAAGTATCATTCCCTGAAGAAAAGTGAATCAAGGGCCGTAGAATGTTTTATGAAAACCTCTGGTGGGTTAAAAGCTTGCCTCTGAAAGAGATGAATGTCAGGGCCTGAGACCAGACTTGTACTGACTCAGAATGAAGAGCGCCACCTCTTGAAAGACAAGCACAAAATTTCTCAAAGTACCCGAGGGTGTTGCTTAGGTTTGAAACTTCGATATTGTTTCTCACTTAATTTTAATTAGCTAGAACAAGGAAATTCTTACTTCCTGCAGCAAAGACTTAATCAAGTGATTCTTCACCTCAATATTGGTTAAAGGTTATTCATCCCAACCTGTTAAACTAGTTTCTTTTAAATCCTTAAGCATTCTTACTTTAGTCAGCTTACAAGTCAGAAAGAATGCCTGAGGTACTATTCATTTGACCATACGTCACAAAGCAGCAAGACATAGAAGGGTTTGCCTTCTCAAAACTGTATGATGAATTGGTAAGTTGTTTTATTTCATGTTTGAAAGATTTGTTTCATATTTGTGGTTTCCCCAATGCAAATTGGAAGTTATTCAAATTGGGAATCTATTTTTTTTCCCCTTTACTTTTCCTTGGAAAACATAAAAGTAATGTTACTCTTTATTTTGAGAAACCAGGCTAATAATTGTATATATAGGATTTGAAAAGCAACATTGCATTTTAGTTGCAAAGTTTATTGTAAGGATGAGATGATCACAAAGAGAGGGAGGAAAAATAGAGAGCCTGAGGTGACTGGTATAAATTAGTAGGAACAGAATGGAGCAAGGAATAGGAAGTATTGTATTTTAACCCTCATTCTGCAATTGATAAATATAACTAAAACTTCAAAGAAATACCAATTTTAATACTCTGAGAAATTATTTGCCTTTAAAATAAAAAAAATTAAAGAGCAATATAAGAATAATTTGTACATAAGAATATAAAGAGTGAAAAGCAAACCAAGGATCTTAAGATTTTTTGTATTTTAATAGATTTGGAAGGAAGTTTATAGAAAATAAATCTTTTATTTATGTGTTTACTTATTTGAGGCACGGTCTTGCTCTCTTCCCAGAGTGCAGCACTGGAGTGTAGTGGCATGATCGTCGCTCACTGCAGCCTTGACCTCCCAGGCTCCAGCAATGCTATCACCTCAGCCTCCAAGTAACTGGGACTATGGGCATGCGCCACCACACCAGGCTAATTTTTTAATTTTTTGTAGAGGCGGGCCTCTCCCTATTTTGCCCAGAACTCCTGGGCTCAAGAGATCCTCCTGCCTCAACCTTCCAAAGTGTTTGGATTACACATTATTGAACATTAATTTTTCATCTACAAATATGAGGTTAATTAATACAAACTGCTTAAGATAATAAGGGAATTACCAATATCTTTTCTAGTGGTGTTTAATGAGAGTTGCACTTTTTTTTTTCCATTGTTAATAATATTTCTACATATAAAATTCAATTAAATGTATGAATCTCTAGATCACAGTCCTCCTAACAGATTTAACTCTGTACTATCATTAAAAATGTTCCTCTTTTCACCTGCTCATCTTAAAGCCACAAATTAAGATTTAGGTTATTAAAAACAAATAACCAAAAAACACACTTTCCACATGTAACACATTAAGATTTTCTTTTAAAATGGACAGTAATAGGAACAATTATTTTTATTTATTTATTATTATTTTTATTTTTACTTAAAATGATCTCTAATCTGTAAGGAAAAAGCTGATTATATCATACCGATAAAATAATTTAATCCCTTTTAACTCTTTAATATCTTTAATAGGCAAGCCTTTATTCAAGTTCTATTATGTACCAGGCACCATTCTTGCCACTGTGGTGATGGGCAGGGTGGGGGAGCATAGGAGTGAAAAACATACAGCTCTTTGAGGGTTATGTGAATGTCAATTCTGTAGTATAGCTAGTTAAAGGAGCAAGAGACATACTGGAAATGTAAAGAAACAAATGAAAATTACATAAATAGAGACAGGAAAAGTCGAGTGAAATAAAAATCTGGGAAAAGCAAAAGATCTACATCTGGTCAATAGTCCAAGGACCCATTTAAGCTTCTACATTTCTGTTACCTCTCCAGATTTTTAAAGTTATATTCTCCTGGCCCTAAATCTTCCTGAAAACTCCACACTCCCGTTCTCCATTCAGATAAATCAGTATGACTATTTTATATCTTTTTTGAAACACTGAGTTTGGTTTTCTTTGGTTTTGTGGCTCAGAGGAATGTGAAGGGTAAAAGTGGTGGTATGGGTAGAGGAAGCATTTGTTGAAAAGCCATCTCTACTCTTACCATTGATAATCAGTGCTTCAGTGTAATAGCTCTCAGAGGGTTTTCCTCATTTGGAATCCATAAACATCTTTATTTATTAGTTTTGTCATTTCTAAGTAATGTGAAAAAGACAATTTTATTCTTTCTTGTACATTTCAGCACTTAACAGAATGCTTGGCCTATATGTATTAATTGAAGCATTTAATTGTTCTTCAAATTTATTTGGTATCATTTAATTTTCAACCAACAACTTATCTGCTCCTGGTTGTTTGCGTCTTCTCCACTTGACTCAAATGGATTTCAAGAGCATCTTGAAAGACTCTTTTTTACACAGAAATATTTTGTTTACTTTTCTAGTAAGCACTCTGTATTTAAATATAGTGATGTATATACATGTAAATACATTTATAGTGTTTAATCTTTAGTCCTTATTTATATTCCACTTAATAGATAGTATTTAGTCATTACATTTTTCTACAAATGAGTAATTATGGAATAGATTCCTCAGATTAAGTTCTATAATGAGGTCCTGAGTAATTTCACATTTCTCTTTGCCTTACACAGAAATATATTAGAGTCTCTTTTCATGTAGTAACATCTATCAATAAATTTTAGGCTATTTCCCACATTGACTATTAAAGTCAAGTTTTGATTTCATGGTAGTGGGAATAAAAGAACTCTGCCAATTGAAAACATGTAAATGTAGAAAACAGAGTCTATTGATTGTAATTTAGCAACCAGATTTGTCATTTAAATGAGAGACTACCTTCATCTTCTGTAATAGTATTTTGAACTCTAGAAGTTTAGCACTGTTAGTGTAGGACTAGGACTATATACCAAAAAAAAAAAAGAGAGAAAAGACAGATGGTCCCAAAACTGAATAAGAATAATTAGTATCTCTGAAGTAGCACAATTCCAAGTTTAAAAATGCAATGAAAGTTTTATCAGAACATATACGTACGTACATATATACACATACATAATTTAGATTTTCTTTTTTCTTCATATATATTATTGAATAAGACTTAACAAGACATAAACCGGTCTCTATTAATCTAATGTTAAGTGTCTTAACAGGAAAATGTTATGATAATCTTTAAATATGTTGTTTTTAAATTTTTGCATCTTGGTAAAATTGACACACATAGAAGTCAGTATTGCACTTATGAATGTTCTGCAAACATTTTTGTCTGTAATAATGGCCATTCCTCTGGCTAATTTCTGTACATATTCAAAATTGCTCCCTTAGGATAAATTCTTTTTGACACAAATACTTTTACCATTCTTGAAATGCCATTCCTGGTTAATAAACTGTATTCTAAATGTATTTCTTCACTGACTATTCTCTATACCCCTGGATAATTGGAGTAAGGGTTTCTCACTCTCCCATGCTTCAAGATACCTCAGAATTGAAGACTTAGTGTTTCTCCTCCATGCCATCTTGGACCATTACTCTTCACACCCTTGTAAAACTGCCTTGTTTTGTTGAGGTTCGTACAATTCTCCTATCCACTCTCTTTCTTTACTCATTGCCGTCCTTACGAACCCCAAAGTTATGCTTTCCATTTATTGGAGACTCTGACACTTGCTTCTCTATTTCCTTTTCTAGTTCTACACTTACCCTAGATAGCATCAGTGCTTTTGTGGTTGATGTTCAACATCTTAGTCGTTTATTTCCTTGAACTTCTTATCTCTATAATTTTCTCTTCCAATAATACTCTTCAGTGCACATCCTGGACTTTGTGATGATTTGGAATTACTCTATCTGAATCACAACTTTGGACTTTATCCCTATTCTAACTTTCTTTTGTAGCAGCAATCTTAGTTACTTACAGTGCATCAAGGTTTTTTGTTTTTATTTTTTTACTAATTCGCTCTTCTAGTCTTTGAATTCTTTATATCCATCAGCAGCCACTCTCAGTGTGTGTGCGCGCGCACACACACATACACACACACTCATATTTGCTTTACTTGCGATCCTTAGGTTAATGATTTAAACAAAAATTTTAACTATGACTTGTGTAGCATATGCTACACAAATGTTGAGGAGGTGCCTCTTCATCTAAGTCCTCAATTCTGCCCACCATTCCTGCTACATTCCCTTAAACTATTTTCCACATTGACCCAGTTTATTCAGCTTCCTCAAATTTCCAGTTCTCATCACCTGTCATCTCATCTTTCTACTACTTCAAAGAGATCATGTGATTGATGAATTAGATGATATTTCCTTCAACTTCCTGATATTGAACCAACGAACCTACCTGCATCCATTCATGTTCTCAAGTGGATGCCTATACTATGTCCAAGTTTCCCAGTCTGTTATATTAAACCATATGAAAATGTCAGTATATGACAACTTTTGACCCTATGTGGAAGGTAATTTCATGTGGGTGAACCTAATAGTTTAGAATCCACGATTATTCAAATATTATGTGAGTCCAATTCCCCTCCTAACCTCAGACAATCTACTGGTTAGTTACAACATTTTAAGTATACTGAAAACTGTCGTATCCACAAGAAAACAAAAATCCTGTATCAACTCCATAAACCTTGATGATTTGTTTCTCTCTTCCCATACATAAACTCATGAAAAAATTGTTGAAACTCACTTGTCCCATTTACTCAATTCCAGTATTTTCACCAACCCACAGATAGATGATTTATGACTCCATTACTCTGTTCCTTTTCCTATCATAATCACCAGTGATTCTCTATTGCTTAATTCAGTGTGTATTCTACATTTTTATCATATTACTCTTTATCCTTTGTTATTGTATCACACTTATTCTTCTTATCTCCTCTAATTTTCTCATTTTCTCTGGTTTTTTCAGCCATTCCTAAACAACCAATAGGTCAAAAAGACTTTTTTTTCTTTTAAAGCGGGTTGACCAAAAGGGAACTGATACACATGGTGGGAATGTAAACATCTACAGCCATTATGGAAAAGAGTATGAAGATTTCTCAAAAAAAAATTTTTAAATAGAACTACCATATGATCCATCAATTCCACTGTTGGCTATATATGCAAAGGAGACCATCATGTGTGTAAACAATAAAAAACATACAATGTTATCTATCAATTTAAAAATAAGTAAATGAAGAAATAAGAAAGAGAAATTAATTCTAAACAGGACAGAAAATGAGCACTTCAAATATAGCACTTGGTGCAGTCTTAAAGGTATGCTTCTCATAAGTAGAGAAGTACAGGGGGGCAATTTTAGATGGGTTATCAGACTAACAACATCTAAAATCAGGGGCCCACTTTCATTAATATAACAGGTGTTTTGTTTATTTTGTTTTGTACCAGATTGACATCCTCAAGAAAAATGCAAATTATAAGATTTTCATTTTAAAATAAATGCTCATTTTAGAAATTTGTTATAGAATATATTATATGCCTCAGCACGCATAAAAATATATCACAGATAAGGCAGAAAAAATTATATGAATGACTTGATTTTTAAGTTATGTTGTTTTTGTAATTATTACAATTAAACACTACTTTGAGTGTAGCTGCCTGAATTTGTTAACCCTTTCCAGTTTATACAAATGAAATCCACTATAATTCTTGTAATTCAGATTCTCTATTTGATGATAAACTAATAAATTAGAATCCTGATTTATTACAACTAATACATTACAATCCTGATTATTGAAATGCTCCCACTAGGAAATAAATAGCAGTTTTGAGCAGACAATATGGAAGAACACACTGGGTGTTGGGTCAGAACACCTGATTTTAAATCAAAACTTCTCTAGTCAATAGCTATGTGTCATTAGACCAGACCAAAGACTTCTGTGAACCTGTTTCTATCTCTGTATTAGTACCCAGGTTAAATACAATGAGAACTACAAAACAATAAAAGGTTTTCATTGCTAATGGACCCAATGGAGGTGCCATTGAAAAGAGAGTTTCATATATTAATGTAGGGTTTGATCATAACCCTTGTGTGAGAGGCACCTGTGGAACAAATGGCCCATTTACTTTTTAGGGGTTTACTGTCCTTTTTTTTCCTTGAATTTCTATTCAGGTAACGGAGAACAGATCCAATAGAATAGTTTATTATCTCCTATTTGTAAGCAAATGATTATTTTCACCAAAGAGTTTTAGGTCTCTCCAAGAGGAATAATTATTTTCTGGTCTGCACCTTGAGTCACAGCCCAGGTACTTGGTGGCCTCACTATCTTGAGACATGTGTCATGTAACTCAGGCATGTCTCTCCCTTGTGGTCTGCTGGGTGACTCCACTGCAAGTGGCGTTTCTCCATAGCTATTCTCCATAGTACTAGAAGTTCCTATTTGCCCTGCTACACACTACTTTGATGAGTTTGAGGGCTCTTTCAGATTCCTGGATCTTGGATGAAAATAATAAAATTATTTCTTAATATTTTCTGCTCTCTATTTTCAAGCTTCTATTTTTCTCACATGCCACATTGGTCATTGTGATGTGAATTCTGTATTAGAACCTATAATGACTGTACAGAGGAAAATGTTATTTTATAGAAGACAAGAAAGTTAGGTGGGCAAAACTAATTACTACTTTTATATTTTGGGGTAAATTGTTTTAGCCTCAGTTGCCTCAACTGAAAAGTGGGCATAATTATATTTACCATATACACTTTATATAGATGTTGGGTGGATCAACTATTATAGGATATGTTAAAGATCTTTATAACTGTAAAGTGATATACAAAAGTTATTATCATCATTATAATTAGAGTGACATGTACTTCATCCTTATACCTCACCCTTTGTTCTCCCAAATGTGTTTGGAATAAGGTGGGACAACCATAAGTAAAGGACCATGCCCTACATTTTCAGGGGCCCTACAACTTTCTAACACCACCCTCATAAGACTGCTTACACTATGCAAATGTATCAGACACAGGCAGAAATAACTCCAACAATTAAGATAGCTTATCAGACATATGCAAATTTTATTTTTATATATATATATTTTTAGCTGAAGCCACCCAGTGGCAGGTATTTTGTCATTAAAATGTGAGGGTGAGTAAAAGAAAAGTGGAAATGAGAACTATCTGGATAGAAATTCCTTCATTACAGTGTTGTCAGGAACCTCCACAATAAGCATGACTTCTATGTGGTGGCTAAACTGCTTTGGTCAGAGCAGCTATCAACTGTTTACACTTTCCAAACCATCTAGTTTTGTTCAGCCAGATCAATCACTCACAGCCACTTCCTTAATCAAGTTTGATAAGAGCTAGCATTGAATGAGTACTTCCAATCTTTTCTTTCTCATAGTACCACTGTAGATATCATATCTATTTTACAGATTAATAAACTCAGGCTCCAGTAGGTGATGCCAGGCCATATAACTTGTGAGTGCCAAGGAATTCTGTCTGAAACAGTCCAGGCTTTTTCTACCTCACATGCAACCTCTATTCAGAGAGTTGGTGAGGGTGCTATGACCAAACTCTTAAAAGGTAAATATGGGAGAAATATTGTTTATTTTCTGTTCAATAATGTGAGATGTGCAGAATTGGCTGGAAGAGGTGAAATAACATGTAAAACTGCATTTCTTGTTCCCAAATCCTATTGATGCATAAAAGAATATATCACTGCATTTTCTTCAAGCATCTTTCTTATACGCCTGACTCATGACAGTGTTCAAGGTACACATGAAGATGCAACCCAGTAAATATTTTATTTTTATTATTTTTATTTATTATTTTTTTTTTTGAGATAGAGTTTTGCTCTTGTCGCCCAGGCTGGAGTACAATGGCGTGATCTCAGCTCACTGTAACTTCTGCCTCCTGTGTTCAAGTCATTCTCCTGCCTCAGCCTCCCGAGTAGCTGGGATTACAGGCACACACCACCATGCCCAGCTAATTTTTGTAATTTTAGTAGAGTCGGGGGTTTCACCATGTTGACCAGGCTGGTCTCGAACTCCTGACCTCAGGAGATCCACATGCCTCAGCATCCCAAAGTGCTAGGATTATAGGCGTGAGCCACCGCACCCATCCTGCAACCGAGTAAATCTAATGTACAGCATGGTAACTATAGTTAATAATATTTTATTGTATATTTGAAATTTGCTAAGAATGTAGCTCTTAAACGTTCTCACCATACACACACAAAAATGGTAAATATGTGAAGTGATAGATATGTTAGTTTGGTTGTAGTAGTAATTTCACAATGCATACATATATCAATTATCATGTTAAACACCTTAAATATATACATTTTTTGTGAGTCAGGGTCTTGTTCTGCCACCCAGGCTGGAGTGCAGTTGGGTTATCATGGCTCACTACAGCCTCAAACTCCCAGGCTCAAGGGATGTAGCTCAGCTTCCCAAGTAGCTAGAACCACAGGCACACACCACCAGGCCTGTAGACTGGGAGTGTGTGTGTGTGTGTGTGAGAGAGAGAAAGAGAGAGAGAGAGACAGGGTCTCCCTGTGTTGCCCAGCTGGTCTCAAACTCCTGGACTCAAGAGTTCCTCCTGACTCGGCCTCCCAAAGGGTTGTGATTACAGGAATGGTCCACCACTACTAGCTGACATTTTTTTATTTGTCAATTATATCTAAATAAAGCTCAGGGGGAAAAAGATGCAAACTAGTAAATAGACAACTGTCAACCTCATTCTTGCTTATTAGCCAACAGTAACCTAAAGATGTGATAGGTCACATACAGACAAGATTGTACAGATCAGTGGAATATCAAGACAACCATCTTGGATATTAAGAGAACATGAGAGTTTTTCCTACTAATTATCTAGATAGTTATCTTAATTTTTGTTTTCCCCTTTTCAAAGTGATTCTGACCAATGGTAGGAGGAGAAAACTAGAACCCAGTCCCTATCTCTCTTTTCACTCCCTATCTCTTATCCCCTCCACTGACATCGCATGGTCTCTGGAGAAAACAGAATGTATTACCCACTTTGAGCCAAGCATTGTGCTAAACATTAGTGTAGTGATAAGAGGAAACTGAGAGAACACTGGCCCAGAAATGAGTTGTAAGTAAAGCATAGCACTGTGGCAGATTTGTTAGTGAGAACTTGTGTGTGTTCTGTTCTGGTTATTTATATTTTCTCTATGCAATGAAATCAATGTCATCAGCTGAGAATGATGATTACAGAGGAGGTATTGCAGCTTTGAAAAGAGAAGATATAAAATAATTGACTATTTCTCACATTAGGAGAAAGAGTAACTAAATAGTATGATGGTCAGGAATCACTGAGGGTAAACTTCAGGATAGTGGTCCTGGATTTAAAATGATTTTATTTTTTTCCCAGCCACATTTGTGTAACACAAAATAGGCCAAAAGTTGTATGTAATCAGGGATTGGGTTTTCCTAAATGAGTAGGACGAAGTGAGGTAGAGTTACAGGTCTGAGGGTGTATGCCAGGGAACGAATATGATGAAGGATCATGGGATGTAGGCTAAGTAAGGAGAGGAGTGCAAGCTGAGGGTGATGGGAGTCAGTGAGGAAGTGTGAGGATCAGCAGGTTATAGGGCCCAGTGGGATGGAAGTCAGGGTACCAAGGAAGTGAGCTGGGAAAATGGGTGGTAGTAGTTAAACAGTTGGGACATCAAAATTTAGATTACAAAGAAACTGCAGCTATTGGTAATGACAAGCTATAGAGCATGAATTATGGGAGAGGGCAGCAAAAGTAGGGAGAAGGGCAAGGTTATTGGTGCAAAGAGATAGAACAGAAGATAGAATATGGCCAGTGCAATAAAGTAGTTAGCAACAAAACTGGATAGGAAATTTCAAGAGAGCTGCTAACTCGGTGGAGGATAGCTGTGTAAGGAACTTGTTCTTAAAGGAGGGAAAAGGTATGGAGCAGCACACTGAAAGATTTACAGAAATGGAAATGCTAGTGGCTGGGAAAAGGGATATAGAGAGGACGTTTTAGGTAGAGGAGGTGTTATTAGCAAAACAAAGGAGAGGGTGAATGTAAGGAACAGAACAGCACATGTGAAGAAAAGTACTATACCTTCAGAGTGCAAAAGTAAGATTGACTCAATATATGGAAGGCTATTTTTTTTTTAATGTATATCGTATCAGCCAAGCGCAGTGGCTCGCAACTGTAATTCCAGCATTTTGGGAGGGTGAGGCAGGTGGATCGCTTCAGCTCAGGAGTTCCAGACTAGTGTGGGCAACATGGCAAAACTCCATTTCTACAAAAACTGCAAAAATTAGCCAGATGTGGTGGTGCAGGCTGGTAGTCCCAGCTACTGGAGAGGCTGAGGTGGGAGGATGACTTGAGCATGGGAGGTGGAGGCTGCAGTGAGCTGAGATCATGACCCTGCACTGCAGCCTGTGTGACAGAACAAGACACTGTCTCAATGAAGAAAAAGCAAATTATATCATGCTTTTCACACTTTTAAAATTGTCCAGTGGATTCCTATAACCCTTAGATTTAGTGACACCTCACCATGGCCTGCAGAGACCCCATGATGTGATCCTTGTCTGCCTCTCCGGCTAACCTTCTCCACCCTTCCTGGGACTCACCACAATCCAATCACAGTGGTCTCAGTTCCTCCAGGGACTCAACAAGTTCACTCTTGTTCCAGTTCTTAGAACTTGCTGCCACCTCATTGCTCTCTCCCCACATCCTGAAATTGTTTCCTTGTGATTCACCTCTCAGCCCAAATAGCTTTTCTTCAGTGACAAATCCCTGCTGTTTAATTAAGTAATTGTCACCACTGTCCCACAACCTGCAATCACTCTCTAATGTGTTTAACAACCAAAACTTATTCTTTGATTTGTTCATTTTCAGAGTTCTATTTCGGATGATAGAACGTTAGAAAATAGGACGATCGCACTTTATGAATATACTGAAAAGTTGCACACTTTAAATTGGTGACCAGTATGATATGTGAATTATATCTCCATAAAGCTGTTAGAAAAAAAAAGAAATAAAAGGGAGGAAAGGAAAGAAAAATAAAGACAGGAAAGAAGAAATCAAAAGGCTCTGGAAACTCAAAAGTGTGTCTTCATTCAATATAGAAGCTCCCACAGCTATTATTCACTGAAGTGCCAAAGTCATACTCTGTCATTATCCCTCCTCTTTAGCACTTATGTGACTTTAGCTGTGACTTACATGACTTCTCAAATAGTTCTTTAAATTGTTCTTTCTGACTCAAGGAAGACCTTAGTTGATTTTCTTTCAAACTTCATCCCTTTTTTTTTTGTTTGTTTCCTGAGATGGAGTCTCACTGTGTTGCCCAGGCTAGAGTACAATGACATGATCTCAGCTCACTGTAACCTCTGCCTCCCAGGTTCAAGCGATTCTCCTGCCTCAACCTCCTAAGTAGCTGGGACTACAGGCATGTGCCACTGTGCCCAGCCTCATCTTTTATTTTTTAAAGAAAAACTATTTCCCAGTGGTCAGATACAGTGACAGTAAGACTTGTTCATTAGCAAAGATTTGCAAATAATGTCTTTGTGCACATTACAACTTTCCAAACAAGACCTGATCTTTCCTGTGGAGGTCAAAATTTTATCGAGTGACAGTAGGAGGAGAGATGACTAAGGATGAATGATGCTTAATTGAAGACATTAGTGAGAAAGCAGAAAAATGTACCCCCTCCAGATCTGAAGCAATATTGACAAAAATGGTTGGAAAGTACTACTCTGGCCAGTCACATTGTTTTTGATAGCACAGGTCAATGGCCTATGCATTCTTTTTTATTCTTACCAGGTTTTAATTATCTCAATTCCTTCAAGGAATAATTTCTCATGGAACTTCCCCATGTAAATTTGCATTTATGAGTAGAACTTTGAAGGGTAGCACTCTTGACATTGATTATCCCCTGTTGAACTTTTATCTACTAAAGCATCAGTTATTTTAATAATTTTAATTATGATATCAATCAACTTTCCAGTTATGAAACATTGTGATTTTCTTATTTGTGTAATGTGGGATTTTGGAAACAAGACACACAGCTTGTCAGAACATGAAATGTAAAAGAAAGCACAAACCTCATTTAATCTTTTACACAACTTTCAGTATTTCTGTCCACATTACCAATTTTATGACAGTCTCATTGCATCTGGTGGGATAATTAGAATGATCATCATCATTATTATTAAGCCATCATGATTATGAATAGTAACACCACCACTTGCTGGTATTTGAATGACAACAACTTTATTCCAGAGTTACTGTGTTTTACTTAGGAAATGAAGTAAAATTCTAATTGATGATTCACCCATCTTGTTCTAAAATTTCCCATATTCATTATCTTCATCCAGTAATTCTTTCCCTGTGGACACTTCAAAATGTGCTCACCATATAATGCCTACTGTTGAACCTGTGGCTTCTCCTGTAGGTTCCCACCATCCCCCAGGCTTAGAATCTCTTACCTGCTGGAACATTCTCAGGGGATAAACCATGATTTGCTAGGCTACTCAGCTGCTCCCCAATCAGTGAGTAGTTAGTGTCCAGTGTTGTCACTCGAATTCTGAAATCCTGGGCACCTCCTCTGTTTCTTTCATGAGCAGCACATTCATCATCTACCAGCTCATTCCACTCCATCTATTCACAGACTCCTCGGTATCCTTTCCTAGCTGCTTTTGAAAAACTTGATGTTATTTTTAGTATGGCCTGGATAATAATAGTAATAAAATAACCCCACCTCCTAAATCCTTACCATGTTTCAACTACTGTTTGAAGTACTATTACATATATATTAACTCAGGCATTGCTATGATCCCACATAATGTGGGTGCTAGGGTTTGGATATTTGACCCAACAAACCTCATCCTGAAATTTGACACCAATGTTGGAGGTGGGGCCTCATGGGAGGTGTTTGGGTCATCAGGGCAGATCCCTCAAGAATAGATTAATGCCCTTCCTAAGATGAGTGAGTTTTCACTTTATTAGTTCCCACAAGAGCTAATTGTTAAACAAACAAACAAACAAAAAAAAAAACAAAGCAAAACCTGGCACCCCATCTTCCTCCTCTCTGGTTGTGTGCTGTGTGCAAACTCTGGCTCCAATTTGCCTTCTTCCCTGACTGGAAGCAGCCTTTAGCCCTCATCAGAAGCCCAGCAGATTCCAGCACCATGTTTTTTATATAGCCTGCAGAACAGTGAGTCAAACAAACCTTTTTTTCTTTAAAAATCAACACTGCCTCAGGTATTCCTCAAGGGTGAAGTCACTTATATTTTTCTTTGGTTTGCTGGTCAGAGGTTTCTCCAAAGCTGGATTTTCCTGTGCAGTAGTGAACTTGCTTAGTAGTCTCTCTGGGATAGTCTTACTAAAGCTAAGCTCCTTGAATTGGAAGTATTAGGGATAGGGAGAAGCCAAGAAAGAAAGAGGAAGACAGAATTATCCTTTAGTGATTATTAAGTACAAATTTTGTACAAAATTTTAAATTGTATCTTGATTCCAAGTAAATGCTCAAACTAATTTCCATTCCTGCCATGGAAAAAGCAATGCACATATAGCAATACATTTTGCTAAAAATAGTTGTTTGTTTTGCAAATGGTTTAGAGCTGTCTACTACTTTATGACACATTATTTCATTCAGTAGACAAATAATTACCAAGTACTTCCATGAAGCAAGCTCCCCAGCAGTCTAGAATAGCCATGGAAATTCTTCAATGTTTAAGCTAAAATTAGGTTAGTACTTAAAGAAATAGAAAAATGTTATTTTTTAAACAACATTGAGGAATAAATATTTCAGGGAATGTCTGGAAGGAAAAAAACTGAAACAACTTCTCACTTTGACATACAAGACTTTAATTCAGTCACAATAATGGTTCTGGTGTTAGAAGTAGAATAATTCAACAGGTAACCACATTTTTTGAAGATGAGAATTCTGTTGCAAAAGAAACTCCCCTTTATGAATTGTTTTCTGTAGCTGGCTCGGAGAGGAAAATAGTGAGAAGATATGTCCACCCTTTTTAAGTTTAAAAAAAACTGTATCCTTATTTCAGCCATTATTTCCTCCAAGAAGGAATCGTTAGCCCTTCTTTGAAATTCTCATTTAAATTTTCTGCAATTCTGATAGCAATTTGTGTCCATTGTGTTCCTCCTTTATCAGACTATAAGTTCCTTAAAAGAAAGATCTGTTGAAGAGTCTTTACATTCCCCTGTTTTGTACATAGTAATCCTGAATAAAATACCTGCTGAGTTAACTAATGCATAAACACATTAATTAAGTTTACCTCTACTCTCATTAATGTACGGTTTTCTCAAGTATGTCCTTGGTTCTCATGTTTTCTTGTCTTTGCTTATGGTGTTCCCTGCCTGATGCACACATGACCCTTGCCAATTCCTTCTCAAGGTTTAGGACCTAGTTCTCAGAACATTTTCTCTAAGGCAAAACCATTCGTATCCACTCATCTCTAATAGAATTTTGAGACTTGTATTATGCTAGTTATTTCGTGTGTCTCTAGATTACACATCTTTAAGAGAAGAGACTATATCTTAATCATTTTGAATCTTTAGAAGTGTCTCACTGACACATAGAAGAAACTCAGTGAATGTTGACAACAGGCTCGTGATTCTCCATGGTCTTCTATTAGGAAAGGTGACGGATATGTTCATCAGCTCTTGCTTGTGTTCCAGCTCCAACTCAGTGATTCTAGAGACACTTCAGATATTTCCAGATTGTAATGCTTTTCTTTTGCTACCCACCTAAGAGTAACAGGACAGAGTCATGTAAGATCCTTCTAGAATATCAGCTGAACTCAGAATTAGTGCTACTTGATATGCTTAGCAGAGCTCAGGTTGATGATTCTGGGATGGAGAAATTGCCTCTATATACTCCTTTCCCAGACCCAGGAATATCAGGGGAAGCCTGACTCCTTCCAGTTCAGTGATGCCCAAAGAGGAGACTCAACTGATGTCTTCAGTTATAACCTGAGACCTACTATACACTTCACCAGGTATCAATCTCAGGAAAGGTAATTCCCTCTTTTTCCTTTCCATGTGTGATTTTAACAGACAGGACAAGAACTAGCACCTTTCTCAGAATGATATTCTTGTCCAGTCTCCTTACGGATTAAATCTCTTTAAACAATCCATGTTGATGTTATCTTAGCCTGCCTCAACTCTGTAACTGTTCAGATTTTGTCTTTAGACTGTGGGCTCCGGCACTGGGATGAGGAGAGAGTTTGTCACCTTTTCCTGCTTGCACTAGGGATTCCCAAATGTCAGTCATTTGCATACCACTTTTATGCTTTTGCCCTATTTGCATACTGGCACTATCACTGCCTTGATATTTTCTTAAAATTTACTTTTAATTTATTCAAATAAATTTGGCTTTATGATGAACAATATCATCTATTGAAATCACAGGTTTGACTTCTTATGACCCTATGGAATAGATATTTATCACAACACAGAGTTCCTGGGTCTAAAGTCTTGAGGTACCACAATTGATTTGCTTGTTCATCATATGACTGATTTCTTCTTCTTTGGCTAATTATTTTTTCCTTATAGTTCTCTTCTATTTTATTTTTTTCAATCCGCACTATGAGTTGCATGAACTGTAAATGGTGTAGTAGGATTTTTTAAGTATAGAGGTGTCAAAGGAGCCCAAACAACCCAAGTCCTATTTCTGGCTCCCCTAATATCCAACTTTGAGGTTTTGGTAATCTCTGAACCTCTGTCTCTTCATGTTAGAATGAGAAGAGTGACCCAAATACTCTTGTTTTCTTAGGTTCATTGTGATTTGAAACACATGAATCAAATATATATTATTAGTTCATTTACAAATAAAAAATTAGAACATATAGTATAATGGACCAGGAAGTATATGAAAAGGTAGTGAATGGCAAAATATTGCTGATTTTAAAAAAAGAAAATATAATGTTAAATGTCCATCATATTTTTATAGCATTTAAGAAATTTTCATGGAAAATATATTTGTGTTACCAAATGCAATATGAGCTAAATATGAATTCCAGAAAAAAAATTCTACAGAAAAAGGAATGTTTAGTCTTAAAATTCTATTCATTTTTAACATACTCTCCTTTCTCAAAAGGCCATTGACACTGGGTAGAAGAGTGAGTTCACTGAAACCATGGTTGATTGTCATAGCTGTGTGTTGATTCTGGTGATACCGATTGGTCTCCTTGTTTATTTTTTGGCATATGGTAAGTATCTATTCATTGTTTTATTTTGAATATTTGAAAACCCACTTTACTTGTTTTAAAACTTTAATGTTTTCTAATATTTTAGAATGCAATTTCCATTTGAATACATTTATATACAGTTGGGGAAATAATCTTTTATGTATAAAAATTATGTCTAGAGTTTAAATTTTGATGTGGTTTGTATAATATTATTTCTTGAACAGTGCAATCAATATATCCTATGTAATTTTGTGATATAATATTAGTTAATATGCTAAGAGTAAATTATTTTAGTAGAAATTCTAAATTTGAGGTCAATTTCTGAGAATATGTTACATTCTACCATTACTTAATTTACAGCTTAAATTTATGAATGATCACTAACAGGTGATGATTGTGTTATGACATAACTGACAAGCATGGTGACTATGAAAATGTGTGATCCTAAAACAGAGTTAGAGGGAGGTATAGACTACCGCTGTAGAATTTTTAACTCTCGGGAGTTCACCAATTGTATCATTTTTTGTTTTCAACCCCTCTACTTCTCATAATTATGCAACTCAAATTTACTAAACAGAAACCATCCCTGTCTGATTTCCCTCTCAGGCCAGAAGTTTTACTATTACCAGATCTCCTTCCAGATGCCCAGTATTGAATATAATCCTGATTTTTCAGTAGAACATTCCAAACTTAGCACTGACCTGAAACAAAAGGTCAGTAATGAGGTAAGCTACATCTTTGCTGGCATCATTCCTCTCCTGACAATACTCTTGTGAAAATTAAGGCAAAAGGTGAGTTGAAAGCGCTGCTTTTTGCATGTACATTATAATTTCCTGAAAAAAAACAGAATGCCCAGTTAAATTTTAATTTCAGATCGTCCTGAAAATATCTTCATGCAGTATTTGAAACATGCTTGTACTAAAAAATAATTCATTGTTTATCTGAAATTCAAGTTTAACTGTGTTTTTATTGGTTAATTCTGGAAACTGTAACCACTGTATTAGTCTGTTCTCACACTGGTAATAAAGACATACCTGAGACTGGGTAATTTATAAAGGAAAGATTGTTAAGGATTATTAAAGATTATAAAGGGAAGATAATTGATTCACAGTTCCACATAGCTGGAGAGGCCTCTCAATCATGGTGGAAGATCAAGGGGTGTCTTACATGGCTGCAGACAAAAGAGAGCTTGTGTAGGGGAATTCCCTTTTATAAAACCATCAGATCTCCTGAGACTTATTCACTATCACGAGAACAGCATGGGAAACACCTGCCCCCATGATTCAACTGCCTCCCACTGGGTTCTTCCCATGACACATGGGAATTGTGGGAGCTACAATTCAAGATGAGATTTGGGTGGGGACACAGCTAAAACCTATCACCAACATCATCTCAGGACACCTAGAAAAATACACTAGACAAACAATAATGGCATCAGAGACTAAACAACATAAGCCAACAGATTTTTTTTTTTTTTTTTTGAGACCAAGCCTTGCCTTTGTTTCCCAGTCTGGAGTGCAGTGGTGTGATCTTGGCTCACTGCAACCTCCACCTCCCAGGTTCAAGCGAATCTCCTGCTTCAGCCTCCTGAGTAGCTGGGATTACAGGTGCCTGCCACCACACCTGGCTAATTTTTGTATTTTTAGTAGAGACAGGGTTTCACCATGTTGGCCAGGCTGGTCTCGAACTCCTGACCTCAGGTGATCTACCCACCTTGGGCTCCCAAAGTGCTGGGATTACAGGTGTGAACCACTGCACCTGGCCACAACAGAAAAACTAAAAGGCAAATACAAAACCAATGATTAGAGTTATCTAAAATCTTAACTCGATCATTCAGGCACAAATAACATTACCACATACCATTTATTAAGTACCTACTCTATGGATGACCCTGATATATGTCCCATTAGGTTGCTCTTGAAAATATACCACAGAAACACACAGAGTAGCTCTTCCTCTGAAGACTTCAATTGTGTTCGCAGCCACTACTGAACCCAGCATTCACCAATCAAAGAAGGCAGATCACTCTTACCATGCGTTCAGACTTATTTCTTCAGCCATTTCACAACTCAAACCAGAAGCTGATGAAATGGTTTGAAGAATGCTACTGAGAGGAGTGGATATGCCTTTTCAAAAATACATCTTAAGGAAATTTTCATTGATGGAGGAAAAAAGCAGGCCAGTGTAAAGAATATTTTGTTACAGGAGTTAAGATACTGAATTAGAGACAGCCCAAACTTCGAAGTCATAGGCATCTAGATGCCACAAAGGATATCCCAGTTTTATCCTTTGTCATCCCAATAACTTTCAAAAAGTTGCTTGACCCCTAAAAATTTGCACTACAAAATGGGGATAATTTCACTCAACTCCCAGTGTTATTTTAAGGATCACCAAATGTAGTGAATACAAAGCATGAAAGGTAGTATCCTAATAAACGTTAGCATCTGTTTCTAGTGCTCTCACAGAACTTTTTATATACCTTTTCTAAAGCACTGATCATAAGTTATGAGAACATTGTAAGTCTATGTCCCCTTTTAACTTGTGAATTCATTTGTGCTGGAGCTAACTCCATTTCTTCTTATATTTCCTGTTCCTTTCACAGTGTTTGTACATGGTAGGCCCATATAAATACTCATCAAGGAGATGACTAGTAAATAAATGATCAACTTACTAATATTGGTCCTGTCCCTTAATGCATAAATGGAGATAACATCAAGAAAGGCAATGCAGTAATTTCGACCAGAGGTAAATGCAAACTTTTTCCATAAAATGCAAGATAGTAAATATTTTCAACTTTGCAGGACACACAGTGTCTGTGCAACTACTCACAGCTGTTATTGTAGTGTTAAAGGAGCCACAGACAACACATAAACAAGTAGGTATGACAATGTTTCAATAAAAATTTATTATGAACACTGAAACTTGAATTTTGTAAAATTTTTGGATATCAAAAATACCCTTCTCATTCTTTTTTTCAACTATTAAAAAGATATGAAGACCATCCTTAGATTGTGAGCAATATAAACACGGGTAGCAGGTTCGATTTTGTGTATAGGCTATAGTTTGCCAATCCTTGTAGAGTTGAGTTACAGTTATAGCAAACATATTCTTAAAAGAAAAGATTAAAACCAGTACCTAAAATGAATTTTATACTTTCCTGAGGAGTTCAATAATCCAGACTGTTTATGTGTGACTCATGAAGCTGAGATTTACTTAGAAAAAAATTATTAAATGGGAAAGAGAATGGAATGAGGCAGGCAGAAAACATACAGATATTGGCCGGGCGCGGTGGCTCAAGCCTGTAATCCCAGCACTTTGGGAGGCCGAGACGGGCGGATCACGAGGTCAGGAGATCGAGACCATCCTGGCTAACATGGTGAAACCCCGTCTCTACTAAAAAATACAAAAAAAACTAGCCGGGCGACGTGGCGGGCGCCTGTGTCCCAGCTGCTCGGGAGGCTGAGGCAGGAGAATGGCGTAAACCCGGGAGGCGGAGCTTGCAGTGAGCTGAGACCGGCCACTGCACTCCAGCCTGGCGGCAGAGCAAGACTCCGTCTCAAAAAAAAAAAAAAAAAAAAAAAAAAAAAAAAAGAAAACATACAGTATTATATAAACATCTATATTTGTACATATAGAGAGAATATATTTTATGTATATATAAACATGTAAATATAAAATGTGGAAGTATATATACCAAAATGTAAATAAAAAGTTCTCTAGACAGTGATTTAAAAATGACTTTAATGCTTTCCAATATATTTTCTATATTGCTTACTTAAATTTTTTTTTTTTTTTTTGAGGCGGAGTCTCTCTCTGTCGCCCGGACTGGAGTGCAGTGGCCGGATCTCAGCTCACTGCAAGCTCCGCCTCCCGGGTTTACGCCATTCTCCTGCCTCAGCCTCCCGAGTAGCTGGGACTACAGGCGCCCACCACTTCGCCCGGCTAGTTTTTGTATTTTTAGTAGAGATGGGGTTTCACCGTGTTAGCCAGGATGGTCTCGATCTCCTGACCTCGTGATCCGCCCGTCTCGGCCTCCCAAAGTGCTGGGATTACAGGCTTGAGCCACCGCGCCCGGCCTACTTTAAAATTTTTTAACAATAAATATGCATTAATTTTGTCATATAAATGTGCATGTGTATATAAAAATACATTCTTCAAAAACAAATTTCCCTTCATAGTTAATTAGAAGAAAAACACATAACCATTTGTTTTGAGTAACTATTGATTTATTAATTAACTTGTACTCACCAGCCTATTCAAGATGATATTACATGGCATTTCACCAAAGAAAATTTCATAAATCAAGTCAGATAAGTGAAAAGCACTTCTTTGACATATACCCGGTTTCACAACTTAGCAGCTCTTCTCTTCTGGTTTATGAAACTCACTATGCAGACTCAGGTTCACTTAAGTATATAGTCAGTCTTTTTTCTGACAAGCCAGCTTGTTGAGTCTATAATCAGGCTTATGAGACCACATATTTTGTAACAAGCTGTGGTTTTATTAAGAAATAATTTGACCTAGGTATTCATACCACAGACAAATTATCCTATGTAGGAAGTCTAAAATGACACACAGTGGCATTTACAGTCTTATCTTATTCTAAGTAATCCTTTCCTACATTTTTATTGGTAAGTATGATGTTTCTAGAGAGCTGTTCAATAATATGTGTCCTCCTCCTTTCTCCCATTTGCCACAGCATCAAAATCTGGCCAAAAAAGTTTATTTAGAGCCTAAAAAACTGATCTTTCAATCACATCCATGAGGATGATAACTGAGCTGGAATGATATTGAGCGATGAGTGAGTGATGCATCCATATATATCGAGCTTTCAAATCTCTGTGCCTCCTTCTCCATGTATATTTTATAATAGAGGTTGAAATGCCTTGTTAAGTCAACCCTTCAGATAGTCATCTTTGACCATGTGACAAGTTGTTCAAGTATCATCATCCGATTGTAGAGATAATATTTATGATGGCAGGATTATGCTCAAATGAGGTTTGGGGGGGCTAATCGTAAATAAACATTGAAGTAAATGTTATTTGCATCATGGCAGGCTTTATGTAAGCATTTTTGTGATATATTGAAATGTGTGAAATTCATATTTAACAAAACTCTATTTTGTTGTGTTTTTTCTTTTCTCAGATAGATAAGATATTTCAGAGATCCAATGTAAACCATCATTTCATCAAGTGTCATGTTGTCAACTTTAGGTAATCACAGTTAATTAATTTGCATGATTATAAAAGGCAGCTTTTTATTATATAGTTATTCTTCAGTTATTTGCTTTGTATGCAGGTCTAAAGATCTTAGATATATCAAGAGCGAAAATAGTTTAATGTTATTACATTTGTTATTCCTCCTGTATAGAGTTCCTGTAGTGAGAGAGTTTCTTCAGTAGTGATGAAATATGTTCTACGGGTTGTCCTTTTAAAGTCTTTTGCTTTTCTTATGGAAGATTCTTTCAATTATTAACTACTGCTCTCAATTTTACTGACTTTAAGAAATAATAAACAGTTATGAATTTTTGAATCACAGGAATATACATTGAATATATATTCACATATATAGTTTATGATTATATATATACAATGTTGGTGGATGTAACAAGTGCTTTAGATTTCTGTTTTAGAAAAAATAATTCTAGAACTGTCAGATACTCTCTCCTCCCTAAATATGATCAAGTTTTACAAGCAGGGAATAATTTAGGTATTAATACCTGTGTGACACAAGGGGTGAAAATCTATGACAATAAAATGTGTAAAATATTTATGTTGTATTTTCTTGAAGATATAACTAATATTTAAGTAATAAAGTATGACATCATAATTGCTGTGGCTGTGGCCTCATTCATTCTGGTTATTTTGTTTTTCAGGCCAAGTAATGACAATTTGAAAGCAGATGTATTGCTTAAATTTCAGTTTATTCCTAACAATGAGAACGCAATAAAAATGCAAGCTGATAACATTTTGCATCAGAAGTTGAAATCAAATGAAAGCTTCTTGAAGATAGACACTTCATTACCTTACCTTAGAGGCAAGAAATACTATTTTTCTTTCATATTATAGTTACTCATTTTAATAACCTTCTCATATACAGAGAGAGCTTCTTTATTTCACCATAAAGAAAACTACTTTTCATTTTAAGTCTCTTGTTTACTTGATAATGAACAAACCTTTTGATTGCGATAAGGAAGATTATCTTATTTTGGCTAGTATGGAAATAATTATAAGTAAGAATTGTATGATAACCCAAATATAATAACATTTCTTCCTTTTTAAACAAGATCTCAGTGGAATTGTTTGTGTTCATGCAGCACACATATGACAAAAACCAACACTCTGCTGTTGATATACAGTAGTAATCTATAGTGTCTGACTCTCTTGAAATACTCTTTCCAATCTGAATCCAGAATGTGAAAGTGGTATGGATGCACGAACCACAATATGTGGGGCACAAACAAAATATGGGAGGAAGGAGGAAAGAGGCCTGGCATTGTAAGATACACTCTCATACCCTCTCTACAGCACACAGGATAGGATCGGCCCGGGACATGGAGTGGGCAGAATGACAAGAAAGACATCAGACTTGGATAGTATCTGTCTGAGGCATGAAGACACCATCTTATTTGCAACACAGACACAAAGAACTGATTGATGTGTTCAGGATATGAAATTAAATAAAGTTCATTATAATCCTAAAACTACTAGCTGCCTCTAGCTTTGAAGTTGTCATGTTTTACCAGACTTGTTTAACTTTTGCATTGAGATTATAAGGCTGATCGAAAATTACAAATTATCAGTCATTCTTCACTCAGTACCTTTTCCCAGAACTATTCTGGGAGGTTAGAGCATATGCATTGTAGTATGTTAACAGAAGATAAAATTATATTGTAGATTTGACCAAAGTCAGAAAGAAGAAAAAATAGCTTGAAGATAAGAATGAGTAGTCCCTGTGAGTAATACCCAACATTCAGTTCCATTAGTTATGCAGACAGGACAGAATAGACTCTGAATTCAAAGCACTGGACTATAGATAGCAGAGACAACACTGTCTGAAGGAAATGTTTTGTTGAGGAGGTACAGGTATCTGTCAAGTGTAACTTTACTTTTAAGTCAAATGTTAAAATCTTAAACTCATTATTTCTGGACCTATCCCTCACTCTTACCTTGGCATCTACTTTATGGTGCCAGAGGGAATTACATCCTTTCACAGTGTTGCTGGATGTGGGGAGGAAGGGGTGATTTAGGTCTCATTATTGGTTCATATAGGCATCTACTGGTGATGCATCACTCATCACCAGATACTCAGTTGCTTGTCTAAGCATGTTATTGTTGAGATGATCCTTATTCCCAACCAAAGGCTTCCATGCAATGGTAATTCCTTATACTTACGTACTTCACAACGGTGCTTGGGAGTTGCTTTGATTTGTATATTTTTTATTTCATGTTTCTCTCCAAAAGATATAACTTTCTGAACACAGGAAATATGCCTGCTGTAGTCACAAGGACATCTCCAGCGTTAGCATAGAACTCAACACAGGACAGGAACATGGTATTTGTGAGATGTTTTATCTTTAACTCTATAAAACAACTCAATCTCTTGAAAGTGGGCAGGAAAAAAGAGGGAATTTTTAAAAGCAATAATACAACGGAAAACTGAAGACCTTAAAATCATGTCTCTTTCCACATAGAGTTTTAGAACCGTATAGGGGAAAAAAAGTGAGAGGTTGCATATTTCAAAATTTTAACACTAGAGTTGAATTTTATAGGATAAGAAACATCATTTAAATATAAATAATATAAAGAAAAAATGCATGGAATGCATTCAGAGAGACTGCAGATGATGGTAGAGAGAACGCTAGTCTAGGACTTAGAAGACCTGTATTCTAGCAATAATGACAGTAGTCAGCCTTGCAAAAGTTGCTGAAACTGTGCATTAGTTCCTGTTTTGCAAAAATAAGATAATAAATGTAGAACTTACTCTTTAGGAGGGCGTAAAAATGCTTTCAAAGTTACTAAGAAAGAATAAATGAATTTAATGTATTATTTGATGGGACTTTCTCAGATATCTAGGCTCTTTTCTGTAAGTTTTATAGTTTTACATTTTAAACTTATACTTTTTCTACTGTTACATTTTTTCTGGAAGTTTCATAGTTTTACATTACATTATATTTTACATTTAAGTCTATAATCCATTTTGAGTTAATTTTCTATGCTGTGAGATTTAGGTAGAGGCTTTTTAAATTTTTTTAATTGATGTTCCATTATTCCAGTACCATTTGTAAAAACGTTATTCATCTTCCATTGAGTTACTTTTACTCCTTTGTCAAAAACTAATTAGGTATATGGGGCATACTTGTATGAATATACTTTTGGGTTCTCCATTCTTTTCCATTGATTTAGGTCTATCCTTTCACTGGTACCATACTTTCTTGATTACTGCAACAGTATATTAAGTCTTAACTGGTAAAAATGATTTATCCCACTTTATTCTCCTCTACCAAAATTGTATTGGCTACTAAAGTTCTTGATGGGTTGATCCTTTATCATTACATAATGTGCCTCTTTGGCCCTAGTAATTTTCCATGCTTTGAAATTTACATGATCTGATATCAATAATCCTCTTTAAAATTGTTTTTATGATTTATCTTTTCCATTCTTTTACTTTCAGTTTATCTATGTAGCTATGTTTGAAATGAGTTTCTTTTTTTGTCAATTAAAAAATAAAATATTAAAAATTTTTTTCTTCAACTTTTAAGCTGAGGGGTACATGTGCAGTATGTGCAGGTTTGTTACACAGGTAAACATGTGCTATGGTGGTTTACTACACAGATCAACCCATCACCTAGGTATTAAGCCCAGCATCCATTAGCTATTCTTCATGATGCTCTCCCACCTCCCACCACCTGCTTTCCAACAGGCCACAGTGTGTGTTGTTCCTCTTCATGTGTCTATGTGTTCTCATCATTCAGTTCTCACTTATAAATGAGAATATGTGATGTTTGGTTTGCTGTTCTTGTGTTAGTTTGCTGAGGATAATGGCTTCCAACTCCATCCATGTCCCTGCAAAGGACATTATTTCAGTCCTTTTTATGGCTGCATAGTATTCCATGGTGTATATGCACCACATTTTCTTTATCCAGGCTATTATTGATGGGCATTTGGGTTGATTCTGTGTCTTTACTATTGTGAATAGTGTTGCAATGAATGTACATGTGTGTGTATCCTTGTAATAGAATGGTTTCTATTCCTTTGGTATATACCCAGTAATGGGATTGCTGGGTCAAATGATATTTCTGCCTCTAGGTCTTTCAGGAATCGCCACACTGTATTCCACAATGGTTGAACTAATTTACATTCCCACCACCAGTGTAAAAGCATTCCTTTTCCTCCACAACCTTGCCAGCCTCTGTTGTTTTGTGACTTTTTAATAGTAGCCATTCTGACTGGTGTGAGATGGTGTCTCACTGTGGTTTTGATATGCTTTTCTCTAATGATCAGTGATGTTGAGCTCTTTTTCATATGTTTCTTGGCTGCATATATGTCTCCTTTTGAGAAGTGTCTGTTCATGTCCTTTGCTCACTTTTTACTGAAATTGTTTTTTTCTTGTACATTTGTTTAAGTTCCTTGTGGACTCTGGATATTAGACATTCATCAGATGGATACACTGTAAAATTTTCTCCCATTCTGTAGGTTTCTGTTCACCCTGATGATAGTTTCTTTTGCTGTGCAGAAGCTCTTTAGTTTAATTAAATCCCATTTGTCAATTTTTGCTTTTGTTGAAATCGCTTTTGGCACTTTAGTCATGAAATATTTGCCCATTTCTATATCTTGAATGGTATTGCTTAAATTTTCTTCTAGGGTTTTTATAGTTGTGGGTTTTACATTTAAGTCTTTAATCCATCTTGTGTTATTTTATTTTATTTTATTTTATTTTATTTTATTTTTGAGATGGAGTCTTGCTCTATCACCAGGCTGGAGTGAAGTGGTGGGATCTCAGCTCACTGCAACCTCCACCTCCCGGTTCAAGCGATTCTCCTGCCTCAACCTCTCTAGTAGCTGGGACTACAGGCATGTGCCACCATGTCCAGCTAATTTTTGTATTTTTAGTAGAGACAGGGTTTCACCATGTTGGCCAGGCTGGTCTCGATCTCTTGATCTCATGGTCTGCCAGCCTCGGCCTCCCAAAAGTTAAATTTTGTATATGATGTAAAGAAAGGGCCCAGTTTCAACTTTCTGCATATGGCTAGCCAGTTCTCCCAGCACCATTTATTGAATAAGGAATCCTTTCCCAATTGCTTGTTTTTGTCAGGTTTTTCCAAGATCAGATGGTTGTAGATGTGTGGTCTTATTTCTGAGATATCTATTTGGTTCCATTGGACTATGTGTCTGTTTTTATACTGGTACCATGTTGTTTTGGTTACTGTAGCCTTGTAGTATTGTTTGAAGGTCTTCTTTGTACTTCTGGCAGAATTCAGTTTTGAATCTGTCTGGTTTCGGGCTTTTTTTTTTTTTTTTTTGGTTGATAGGCTATTTATTACTGCCTTAACTTCAGAATCCATTACTAGTCTGTTCAGGGATTCAATTTATTTTTATTTCAGTCTTGGTTGGGCATATGTGTCCAGGAATTTATACATTTCTTCTAGATTTTCTAGTGTATGTGCATAGATGTGTTTACAGTACTCTCTGATGGTTGTTTATATTTCTGTGGGGTCAGTGGTGATATTCCCCTTATCATTTCTGATTGTGTCTATTTGAGTCTTCTCTCTTTTCTTCTTTATTAGTCTAGCTGACAGTCTATCTATCTTATTAATTAAAAGCAAACAGCTGCTGAATTTGTTGATTATTTAAAGGGTTTTTCATGTCTCTGTCTCCTTCAGTTCTACTCTGATCTTAGTTATTTCTTGTCATCTGCTAGCTTTGGGGTTTATTTGCTGTTGATTCTCTAATTCTTTTAGTTGTAATGTTAGGTTGTTGATTTGAGATCTTTCTAGTTTTCTGATGTGGGCATTTAGTGTTATACATTTCCCTCTTACCACTACTTCAGCTGAATGCCAGACACGCTGGTAAATTGTCTTTTTGTTCTCATTAATTTCAAAGAAGTTATTGATTTCTGCCTTAATTTCATTATTTACCCAGGAGTCATTCAGGAGCAGATTGTTCAATTTCCATGTAGTTGTGTGGTTTTGAGTGAGTTTCTTAATCTTGAGTTCTAATTTTATTGTGCTGTGGTCTGAGAGACTGCTTGTTATAATTTCAGTTCTTCCGACTATGTGATCAATTTTAGAGTAAGTGCCATGTGGCGATGTGAAGAATGTATATTCTGTTGTTTTGGCTGGAGATAGGTCTGCTTGATCCAGAGCTGAGTTAAGGTCCTGAATATCTTCGTTAATTTTTCTGTCTCGATGATCTAACGTTGTCAGTGAGATAATAAAGTATTTTCACTATTATTGTGTGTGAATATAAGTCTCTTTGTAGGTCCCTAAGAATTTGCTTTATGAATCTGCTTCTGTATTGGGCGCATATATATTTAGGATAGTTAGCTCTTCTTGTTGAATTGAACCCTTTACCTTTATGTAATGCCCTTCTTTGTCTGTTTTTATCTTTGTTTGTTTAAAATCCGTTGTGTCAGAAACTAGGATTGCGATCCCTGCTTTTTTCTGTTTTCCACTTGCTTGGTAAATTTTCCTTCATCCCTTTATTTTGAGCCCATGTCTGTCTTTGCACATGAGATGGGTCCATTGAAGACTGCATACTGATGGCTCTTGACTCTTTATTCAGCTGGCCATTCTGTGTCTTTTAACTGGGGCATTTAGCCTATTTATATTTAGGGTTAGTATTGTTATATATGAATTTGATCCTGTCATCATGATGCTAGCTGGTTATTCTGCAGACTTCTTTATGTGTTGCTTCCTAGTGTCATTGGACTGTGTACTTCCATGTGTTTGTAGTGGAATATTATAGAACGCTTCATAAATCTTTGTGTCATCCTTGTGTAAGGGCCAGGCTAATCTTCTCTGTATTGTTCCAATTTTAGTATATGTGCTGCTGAAGTGAGCACGGAGTTTCTTATAAACCACATTGTTGAGTTATGTTTTTAAAATCTATCCTACCAACCCTTGTCTTTTAATTGTTATGTTTAAATCATGTACATACATTAGGGTTTAAGGCTTTCATTTTATAATTTGTTTTCTGTTGGATGTGTCTTATTTCTCTGTTCCTTTTTTCTTATCCTTTTGCGAGCAACTTGAATTTTTTTATAATTTTATTTTGATTTATTTATGGCTTTTTAAAATTCATCAATTTGTGCAGTCATCTTAGAGGCTATTGTGAGTTTTCTCATTATATACATAACTAATCACAGCCTAGTGGTGCTGACATTTTACCACTTCAAATGAAATGTAGTGGTAACATTTCATTCGAATGTACTTCAGTTTGGGTCTCTTTAACCTACCTACTTTTAAAGTATACTTATCTTAAATATTTCTTCAACATACATTCAGCACAACATCAGTTGGTGTCATAGTTTTTCCTTCAACCATAAAATATATTTATTTAAGAAACTCATTAAGTGAAAGATAGTGTTTTGTTTACTTTTATTTTTATCCACTCTGTAGCTTTCTTTTCTTTCTGCACATTCTAGCCTCCTGTAATTATTTGCTTTTTGTTTGGATACTGTTGTTTAGTCATTATTTAAGGGAAGGTTTGTTAGAAATAAATTCTTTGTTTCTCTTCATCTGAGAATATACTTATTTCTTCTATATGTCTCAAAGAAATTCACAGGTTATGGGATTCAGGGTTGATAGTTCTTTTTTTTTCAGAACTTGAAAAATGCTGTGCCACTTTCATTTGGCCTTCATGGTTTCAGATGAGAACCACTGTTACTGAATTGGTGTTCTGCTTCAGGTAATGCATCGTTTTTCTCTGTATGCTTTTAAGATATTTTTCTTTCAATTTTAGTAGTTCAGTTATAATGGGTCTTGGTATGGATTCTTGCAATTCATACTCTTTGAGATTTACCCATCTTCTTGAGTCTGTTGGTCTCTATCTTTGGCCAAATTTGGGGAGTTTTCAATAATTAATTATTTGAATATTTTTCAGCCTCACACTTGTTTTCCTTTCCTTCTGAAAATCTAATGATACCAATGTTAGATCTTTTGCTACTGTCCCACAGATCCCAGAGACTTTGTTCATTTTCTTCAATCCATTTATACTCTGTCTTCAGACTGAGTGAATTCTATTGACTTACACTCAAGTTTACTAACTTCATTCTTCATCTTTTCTACTCCACTATTAGCACCATCCATCAGATTGGTTCATTATTATTATTGTTGTTATTTTGCTTATTATATTATTCAGTCCTATAATCTTTCGTTTGGTCCTTTTTTATAATTTCTATTTATTTGCTGAGATTTTCCAGGGTTTTTTTTTTTTTGTTTCAAGATAATTTGTACTTTATTTCTAAATCACTTTTATGGCAGGTCTTTAAAATACACATCAACATCTTATTCATCCAACATCTTATTCATCTCAGGATTGGCATTGGTTGTCTTTTCTTATTTAGATTATAGTTTTCTGTTTTGGGGTATGATGAGCAATTTTTCTTTGTATTCTGAACATTTTAGTTACATTAGGAGACTTCTGATTCTATTTAATTCTTCTACTTTAACAGATAGGCAACCTGCTTAGGTTTAGAGTACAGATTCTTACTTACTTTTGTTGTTTCAGTGACAATTCAGTTTTCATATCCTTGCAATACTATTCTGCACTTCCTCTTGATTACTGTTTCCCGTGCCTTTTGTGGGAGTAGAACATGCTTCCCTGGGCTGCCTTGAATCAGTGGGCCACCCTTTGTGGAGGGGTGCTGGGCCTGAGTCTCCTTATGTTTCTGAGTAGATGCAGGTCTCTGCTGCCACTGTCTTTGTGGGTATATCAGTCTGCCAGGTAGTTCCTGGTTTTGAAGTGTGGATTGGGATGGTCAAGGGCTTTCTGCTGTCACTGCTGCTGGCAGAATGGACTGCCAGGACTTGGCTGCGAAGCAGAAGGTTTGAATTTCCCATTAGCTGTCTGTTGTGCTTTCCCTTTCCCAGTACTTTGGAGAGAGAGAACAGACTTGTATTGAGATCATTTTGTCTATTCCTGTTGATGATTACAAATCGCAGGCCTTAGGTCCCCAGTCCAGCGTATATGTGAAATAAAAAGAAAATCCAGGAACATGCACCACTTGTCCTTCTTAAATTCTGAAGTCTCTAGCCATTCTGTCTTCTTCCTTCCAGCTTTCAGAGTTCTTTTATTGTTATTTGGTGAATAATTTTTAGATTACCTAGTTGTTTTTACAAGAGACAAGCAGGGAAAAGTGAGTCTACACAATCTTGTTCTAGAACTGGAGGTATTCAACCTCTTTTATCCTGCAGGTGGAACACATGTATTACATAATGCTCACATTTGATATACAGCACCATCATGGAAGTTCAACAATAGTTTTTACATAAATGGAGATGAGTTTAGGATTGAGCTAAACTTAACTGTGAACTAACTGTAATTCTACCCCTCTCCCACCGCTCCATAACCTACAGAGAATGGCACTAAACTATAATTGATATTACAGTGAAATGTATGCAGCGCGAGCTTTTGCCTCACGAATTATTAAATCATGTTCCAGCTGGGAATGGCAGCTCACTCCTATATTCCCAGAACTTTGGAAGGCCAAGGCGAGAGAATTGCTTGAGGCCAGGAGTTTGAGGCTGCAGTGAGCTATGATTGTATCACTGCACTCCACCTTGGGCAACAGAGTGAAACTCTGTCCCTAAAAAAATAAAAATAAATCATGTTCTTAATAAACTTGCCTCATAATATTATTATGAGGATATAATAAGCAAATAAATTTTGTCACAGAACCTAATATACAAGGCTTAGTAAACTATTAGTTATGATTGCTGTTTATTTATTCACTCAGCAAGTATTTATTGAGAACCTATTTGTGCCAAAAATTAAAGCCTCTGCTTCATGGAACTAATAATCTAATTGTGGCAAGGAACATAATAACTAGATAAAAAATAAGCAAAGTAATATCAGATAATTTGAAACTCCATGCAGAGAACAGAGAGAGTAAAAAGCTACTTTAGATTTGGTTGTAATGGAAGTTCTCTCTGAGGAGAGGATTTTAAAGCTGAGATCTGAGTGGCAAAGGGAAACCAACCATAAAAAGGCCAAGGGAAATAAGCATTCCTGGCAAAAGGTACAACTAGAACAAAGATTGCAGGCAGAAATACTTTTGCACAGTTAAGAAACAGGAAGGCCAAGGTGGCCATTGAATCATGACTAAAAGCAACAGCAGAGCCACTTGCCATCAGAGACATAAATAAGGACCATATCATGTAGGTCCAGGTAGGAAGTTTGGTTTATTCTAGAAGCCATGGAAGCCATTATTGGTAAAAATTAATTCTAAGGGATTTACTCTAATAAACTTAAGCACACTTTCCTGCAGATGAACTCAATGTACCACTTTAGCGTCTGACCTAAATTAAAGACTCATCAGTTTTCAGGCTCACCGAAACTCCACATTGGCTTTCATCTTAACAAAATGTGGGTCTAGATTGCTCATTATACTAACTAGGATACAGAACAGTTCAAATAATTTGGGAGGACAGTCACTGATTATGGTTTTCTTTGTTTCACGTTTTGAAAAAAATGACTAACAAGATAGCATGTTTTGAGGTTTTCTTAGCACATTGGTGAATTTTGATTCCACAGGGAGCATCCCTGGACCAAGCATAGATTACAGACTTCTAAGATGCATTAATGGCGACAGAAGGAAATGGTTTCTTGACATATAGTAGTGCGCATGTAAGACTATTCCTGGATTCTTCTGTTTTAACTTATATTTTGAAAAAATGGTGTGGCATTGATTAACTAGAAGACTCCTTCCTTTATGGCAAACTGTATCTTTATTTATGCCAATGATCTTGTAACCATAAACCAGGATTTTCCTGGAGTCTACATACAGTCAAAAGAGTTCAATTTACATCTAGCCTTCTCCTTTACGTAGGATTTTATTCTATTGTGTTTGAATTAAAAATTTCCTGACTGATGCAGTTCCTCTCAACCAGAAAAAGTCATATCATGTAGGAATAGTATTTTAAATTATAATAATTTAATCACTGAGCATCTTCTGGTTTTTTTTCAGATATGAATGCAGCACAAGCGGAACACATTCTTAACAGCTGTAAGTTCAAGAATATCACTGAGGTGTTTATAAATCAAAGAACAAAACTCAAAACATTTAGCATTTCTCTTTTTCCATGTTTACTCTTTCTCAAAAGTGTATAATATCTCTAGATGGACATGTGATTTTATTCTCCTCAAGGGAAAAATTACTAGTCATAATTGAAAATATCTATATGTATTCCTTGAAAATGTTTGCTCTTCCTCACAGAAAGTTTCACTAATGTCTTCTTTAACAGTTTTCTTTTATTTCATTGTATTTATTTTTATTTGACCTCCTTTGTTAAAGTAGTAAATTTTGCTTAGTGGTTAAATGACACCCAAAACCTTTAATATAGAAACTTTGATGTTTATGCTATAGTAATATTTTGGTTGTAATATTAGACATACATTTGTAAAAAAATTACATATGTTATTTTCTGCAATAAATAGTGTACACTTGGCACTCAAAAAATGTTATTAGGGTACACTCCAGCCTGGGCAACAGAGCAAGCCTCCATCTCAAAAAAAAAAAGATGGGACCTGCATCTACATCTATGATCAGTAAAGTGGCACAGGTCCCACAGGTACCTAAGCCATGACTTTAAACAACATACTTCCAGGCATAATTATACTATTAGAAACAAAACAAAAAAGTACATATTTATCTACATTTGTTCTCATACATATTTATCTACATTTGTTCAGGGTAAAGTGTTACCTCACAGATCACATTTAGAAACTAATTAAATAAATAATATAATCATTAAACATTTTAGGAGAATATAAGTTTTAAATTCTGGCTATGTAAAGGAATAAAAATAAGCAAATAAAATAATAAAAGTTTTAATTTGTAGCATTTGAAACTGGGAACAGTTTAGTGATTTTTTTGAAGAATTAAGAATGGCTTTGAGAATTTGATACATATGTGCACTTTTCTTATATGCAAAGGTGCCGCTGTTGATCTGCCATTGGCTGTCTGTCATGTGATGGTAATAAACATATTCACTTATTCATTCCATTTTTTGTCAACTGCGAGATACTGTAGCAGTTACTGAAGGAAACATAAGCATTTGTTAAAATCACAATGAAGCCACAATGAATTTACAATCTAATAATATAGCACACAAATAATTGAAACAAGTAAATGAAAGGCGAGGGTTTGGCTACATATTCTAGAATACAGCGCCTCCCTCCACTCACTTTCCATCATGAGGGGAAGGAGAAGCAATGTGGGTGGTCCGAGATATAACTAGATCACATGGCTTAAAAGAGAAACCCAAATAAATCTATGTAAAAGCAGATCTCTCTTTTCACTGGTTCATATACCCTTGCTTCCTTTCACTGCTAGCATAGTGAAATACCAAGGACCTAAATTAAGATGTGGGCCTAAGGAAAAGGAGCTAAGGAGGAGTTCTTTTGGTAGACCAAGGTTTTCACACTCTGTCCACTGACTCTGAAGGAGGTCAAGAAGTATGTGAACAAAATGGAAGGGAAGGGAGCTAAAGGCACAAGACTCTAGAAGACCATGTCTTCTTCTAACAGGATTTTTTCTCTTGTTTAAAAACTGTATAATGGGCTTCCACATAGTGTTCTTTTGAATGAATAGATACATTGTTAAAAGATTAATTTAAAATCATTTGTCTAAACCAAGGTTTAAAGATAAGAGGGAAGTCCTCATAACTTTAGACCAGTCCACTAGGGCTAGGGATTCCAAGTAAGTATTCTTACTTTGGGAGCAGAATACTTTCAGCAATAAGTAGCTCACATTTGCATGGAGTGCCCTTTGCATATGTTGCTCCTCTCAAACCTACTGAGACATAATGATATGATATCCAGGACATTTTCCTGTCAATTAATGTGAGTGGAATAAGATGAGATTCAAATTCACAGCCAGAGACTCCTTCTAGTTAACAGAAACAATGATGGAAGAGACACTAGGCATGAACCTGGGAAAGGCTTACGGACAAGGTGTCTTGTTTATTGAGTCTTGAGGTTATCACTTATGTAAGACATAGAAGAACATAGTCCTGTGTCTTAGTTAAGCCTTCCTAGTCTCATGCCTAGTGTCATAGAATTTCGTTTTGATCTGTCTAAACTAAAACTAAAAATTTTAGACAGCAAAACTAAAAATTTTACAAGGGTAAAACTGAAATCTTAGCTTTATTCACATCACCTTGTACCTGAAGGCATTAACAGGGAGTAAGTAATAAGCTCAATTATCATATTAATACTAATGGTAAGTAAAATGCAATGATTTTACATATTTTGATCCAAGGTGTTAGTTTATTAGACACTCAGATGTCAATTAACCCATTTCTGACATCCCTTTATTTATCAAATTGATTATATTGTTTTCTTCTTCTTTTCCAGGGTGATTCTGGAGGTCCTCTGGTTATTGCACGTGATAGAAACGCCTGGTACCTTGTTGGAATAGTAAGCTGGGGGATAGACGGTGGAAAAGAAAACAAGCCGGGACTTTATACCAAAGTGACTCATTATCGAGACTGGATTAAATCTAAAACTAACATCTAATGCAACAATCATCTCAAATCCAAACTATAAATGTCATGTGTGGTCTCTAGAAAATTGTGTTTAGTGTGCGTCACCATGTGTATTATCTTTGAGTTCAAAATCCAAAAAAGTGTGATCTAATGACTTTCCCCTTAAACACGAAGAAGACAGGCTTTCCTTCACATTGTCTGAAGTGTTTTTCTCCTATGGGCACAGAAGATATTTCAGCTACACAAAGATCTACCATTGCTGCTAAGTGTCTCTGATTTGTTCATTTTTCTTTTTCTAAGACATACAATATTCCTTTCAGAGTGAGCCGGCAGTTGAATCAGATAAGTACCAATTGGCTAAGCATGCTCTACTTTTTCACTGAAACGGCATGCCTCCCATACCTGATGGCTCCACAGCTTTAGTCTCTCTTATCAAATATTCCTCATTAAGAATGTGTGGGTTCACTGAACTAGGTAAGTCAAGGTTATTGATTTTCACCAATGTTAACACAAATGATAGAAGGGACACTAGGCATGAAACTAGGGCTTAAGAGATGGCACTACTGTGAATCCATTCCCCTTTGCCCTCAGAAGTGCATTTAATTTCCTTAGAAACTTGAAAAAGATTGATATTTATATTTACACTCAATGATGTAGATTTTAGTCTCTTTAAACAATTACACTGATGTTTATTTTGGAGCAATCAATAAATCCCTGGATCAGACAGCAAGAGAACTGTCAATATTGCTTTGTACAGGATTCTGCTCTGAACTATGTAAAAATGCTTTTATGTACTCATAAATTAAAGGCAGCCTTTCTTGGCATTTTTAAGTTGAAAGGAAAAGAGGCAATGATTCGGTGAGAAAGAGCTAGTTTCAGTTTCATCTTTAAAATGAGAGAAGTTTCAATCTTTGTGTAAACTTACTTTTCACTTTTTAAAATTATCTCAATGTATTTTCTTTAAACAATTTTCAACAAACCAGAACAATTAAGGGATCTGCAGAATGAGAAATCAATATAAATTAGATATTCATAAACACCTCACATGATAAGTCATTATAAAATTAGACATTCACAAACAATTTGATACAAGATTTTGGTTAAGACTTTATTGTGTAATATTTACATTTATTACTAAAAGTGGCCAGCATTTTTTTGCATGTTAGTATTTATAGATAATCAAGAAAATATATTTGGAATTACTTATTATGTTGAAGTCATCATTTTTTTATATATTTAATTGCATATTTTATAGTACTGTACAAGACTGTGGACTAGTATTTAACAAAACATGCTTATTCTGTGTGTCTAAACCTTTATTCCCACATCCCTTTTAAAATTAATTTAGTTAATGAGATAATTGCTGTGCTAATATCTTTTGGGGAGTTTTATATTGAGTCTCTCTTGCCTCACATAGTAGGATATTGTATATGTTAAAATATATATGTGGCAACAAACTCAAATTCATTCTGTTTGAGTCATCGCTACAATGCAGGGTTTCTCAATCTCAGTGCTATTGACATTTTGTCACAGTTAAATCTTTATTGAGGGAGGGGGAGAGACTGTCCTATGCATTGTGATATTATCAACATTCCTAAACTTTACATACTAGGTTCCAGTAGTACTCCCCTGCAAAGTTCCAACAACCAAAAGTTACTGCAGACATTGCCAAATGTCCCTTGGGGAGCAAAATGACCCCCAGTTAAGAAATACTGCTATGGGATCAATAGTAATAGGAAAAAAAAATCACTATTAAAAATCATGCATTCTGTTCTCACTCTTAGGTGGAAATTGAAGAATGAGATCACTTGGACACAGGAAGGCGAACATTGCACACACTGAGGCCTGTTGTGGGGTTGGGGGAGGGGGAGGGATAGCATTAGGAGATATACCTAATGTAAATGCCGAGTTAATGGGTGCAGCACACCAACATGGCACATGTATACATATGTAACAAACCTGCATGTTGTGCACATGTGCCCTAGAATATAAAGTAGAATAAAAAATAAATAAAAAATAAAAATCATGCACTCACAATTTCCTTACATGAGTTTGGAAATGTTTTTCTTCTCTCTCTTTTATAATGCTGATGCATTGAAAATGCTAGGGAAAAAAGCCTAGTATGACTACATTCATATTTATACCATCTTAGCTAAATTAGGATCATCTGGAAACTGATCTTCCTGATTGGAGAAAGTGAGAGAAAGAAGACCGTTTGAAGGCTGGCTCCTACAGGCAAATATACATGAATATATAGTGAGTTGTTAAATGTCTAAATCTTGAATAATTGCACCAAGTATACTTTATTTAATATTTTCAGAACGTGTAGACAGGCAGTATTCAAAAAGGAGGCTTGTGTATTCAGCTGAGACAGAAGGGCTCAGCCCTTCATCATCCATTAACACTTAGCAGTGGAGAATACAAAATTGCATAACGTCACTAAGCACTAAAAGCTACACTATCCAATATGCAAGTCACTAACCAGATGAAGCTATTTAGACAAATGAAATAAAATAAAAATATATTTCCTCTTGCGAATCACATTTAGTCATTACTGTCATACTAATCACATTTTAAGCACAAAATAGTCATGGTTACTATTTTGGGCAGCACAGATACAGAACATTTCCATCATTTACAAAAAGTTCTATTGGACATCACTGACCTAAAATATTCTAAGTACCCACTTACATAATTACTTATTCATCTAACGAGCATTTCTTAAACCTCTATGCGTCAGGTATTGAGTACTCTAGCCATTGAATATACATTTGTATATAAAACGAAGTCTCCATTCTCAAAATCACGTGAAGTGTTTTTGATAGCTACTGTCTACAGTAACATACTCTTTTGGGGCTGTGTTTGGCCAGGCACAGCATTATTTTTAGACCCTTTTTCTTCTATTGGCACCAGTCCACTAGTGGAAAAGGGGCCACCAGAGACTCACGGTTGAGGCCGAAATGGTCAGAAACTGGATTTTCAACTGACCTTAGAAAAAGATGAAAGAACTTCTTTAATTAATAGGATATTAAAGAATCAAAAAAGTTTTTGTCGTTTTTTTTAAATCAAGAGAATATTTCTTTTAAGCCAGGAAGATATGCTAATGGCAACCAAGCAAGAGTAACAACTAATGGAAGAGCATCAGAATGACTTAGTCACACAGATTAAAAACCACACATGACTATTTAAACAAGCAGCCAACCCAAATACAATGAGAATTGGATTGCATAATCCATTAATGTCATTTTATTGTAGTTAAATACAGCAAATGTGGAAATAGCAGGTCACTGGGACCCACATTGTTCAGGAAAAGCAATAAAGTTTGACCAAATGTGTTATCGTATGTTGCCATCTGCTGGTCTATGTTATTTAAAAAATATAGTTTATTTTACACTTTACTCTTGAACAACCTGGATTTGAACTGCACAGGACCTGTATTAGTCTGTTCTCATGCTCCTATAAAGACATACCCTAGACTGGGTAATTTATAAAGGAAAGAAGTTTAATGGACTCACAGTTCCATATGGTTGAGGAGGCCTCACAATCATGGTGGAAGGCAAGGAGGAACAAAGGCACGTGTTACATGGTGGCCAGCAAGAGAGCTTGTGCAGGGAACTGCCCTTTATAAAACCATCAGGTCTCATGAGACTTATTCACTACCACCCCCATGATTCAATTACCTCCCACTGGGTCCCTCCACGACACATGGGGATTATGGAAGCTACAATTAAGGTGAGATTTGGGTGGCGACACAGCCAAACCATATCCGATCTACTTATAGGTGGATTTGTTTCCACCTCTGGCACTCCTGAGACAGTGAGACCAATCCCTTCTCTTCTTCCTCCTCCTCATCCTGCTCAATGGGAAGACAATGAGGATGAAACCTTTATGATGAGCCACGTCCATCTAATGAATGGTAAATATATTGTTTCTTCCTTATGATTTTAATAACATTTTCTTTTCTCTTACTGGTATACAGTACACACAACATAAAATAGATATGTCAATCAACTCTTTATCTTATCAAGAAGACTTCCAGTCAACAGTAGGCTATGCATAGTTAAGTTTTGAGAGAGTCAAGAGTTATACATGAATTTTTGACTATGTGGGATAATCAACCCTAACACCCATGTTATTCAAGGGTCAACTGTAATTTCATTTCAAGCTACAAAGTAATGTGAGCTGTTTCCCAACATAGAGTAATACAAAGGCAAATCTAACAATCTCTCCCTGATTTTCTGCTAAGCAAATCAAAGTTCAAAGTTTTGTATATCTGTTTACATTATTTATGTTTATACAAACATAAATAAATATATTCACTAACGAAAGGCCTATTAAATAAATACATATATATCTTCACTAACAAAGGGTTTATACACTTTTCATTTCAAAAATAAGATCATTTGGTAAGTACACACATGTGTGTGCATATGTATGTATATGTATACACACACATAGGCTTTCGCTTCTATAAAAATGGTGTACTAGCATAGGACACTTGTTCCCTCCTCCAAATCAACCCTAGACACACTACAGATGAAAGAAGTGAACCTGGATTCTAGGCCAGAACTAGGAGACTAGAGATATCTTGAACTAGATAGAGTGTGTAGGGAGTTAGGTGGCTGAAGCCTAGAGTAGAATGAGAGGATAGTTAAGAGAAAGGCTTTTTAAGTTTTTCTCTTACATCTCCTAACACCATGTGATGCCCTACATTGCCTTGAGACAATCTTTACCTTCTTATCATACCAGAAACTAGTCTTAGCAATTCAGACCACCAATTTTGAAAGGACGGGAGAAAAAGCCTGCTGAGAAGTTTCTGGAAAAGGTAGCACCAATCAGCTGCTTTCAGGTACCGTCTTCTCACCTTTACCCCTCCAGATCTCCAGGGCTGTTGCATTAAAATTGAAAGAACCTGAACCTGTTTCCTCCTAGTGCTGCTTCACTCTTGAGAATTTATCAGTGACATTCCCACTGAAAAAGTCAACTGACAGAAGGTCAATGAGTGAGAATGATCAATAATAGGTATTGTGGCCTCTGGGATTCTCTGCCCTAGGATTCATCCCCAATCTTTCCTTAAATTCACTTTGACTGACACAAGTAAACACCTGCCCTTTGACCCTTCCACAGCCCATGCTGCCTGATAAAGCAGCTGATGCTCCTGTAGAAACATGAAATCATAGTTTAAAATAAGTAAACTCCAAATTGTACAACTGCTTCAGAAGAAAGACAATAGACAAGATAACATATAACCTCTGAAACAGAAGCATTAGTATAAAAAAAGGATGCAAAACACATATTATATCAATACTTAAAGATATAAGGGAAGATATGAGCTATTTGTCATTGCTCACATTAATCATCTGAAACAAGAAGAAGCACGCATAAAAAGAGAATGAAAATATTAGACATGGAAAATGTACGAGTTGAAATACAAAAGCACAGTTGATTAGATAAATAATAGGATAGTTACAATGGAAAAATAAATTGATGAATTGCAAGTTCAAATTGAAGAACTCTCAGAAAGGAAGAAGGGAAGGACAAAAATATAAAAATAAATTTTAAAAAATTAGAGACATGAAGGATAGAGAAGTAGAGATGCCAATATCTCAATTACAAGATTCTCAAATGCAGAAAAAAAGTAAAAATTGAGATGAGGAAATATTTTAAAAACTTATGAAGGTAAGATTTTAGTAATAAAAGAAAACTTAAAAACTGTATATAAAAAAGGCTTATAGAGTTCCAAATAGAAGAAATAAGGAAAAACCCATGCCTTGATATGTTAAAGTGGATTTTAAATTAAAAACATTATAGAAGCTACCAGAGAGAAAGAGAAGTTCACCTATAAAGAAACAAGAAGCCTATGACATCAGTTTTCTCAGCAGCAATACTGGAAATGAGATGTCAACGAAGTAATATTTTTAAAGTATTAAAAGAAAGGAATTATATACCTAGAATCTCATCTCCAGGACATAATTGTCCCATAAATCTCCACACTTACAGGAGCTATAATGATGCTCTATGTCTCCAGTACCGGTATCAACTCAGATCCTGTTTCTAATCGTTTTTGAAATATCTGGGTAATCTCTTTGCCTTTTGTATAGTTACCAGTAAGTAAAGTGTTTCAGGTCCCTTTGGGGAAGCACTTAGGGAATCATCACTGTATATAATTATGATGGGTAACAGGGTTCTTTCTCCTAGGGACTTAGCCACCTCTTCAGCCAATGGATTCTGGATCTGAAAATTGCCTCAAGTCTAAGAACTAAGAAAGGAATCATGGCTTTCTATTGGGGTGATCACCCAGAGCCTCTTGATCTTCCATTTTTGCATTTTTTTCTTCTTTGGTTGTAGATGTTAATCGGCACCCTGGTTAGCTGCCTGTTTATTTTCCCCTAAAAACACCATACTCTTTGAACTGTCGCCACAATTCTTTGTGGGTAAAACTTCCACAGCTGTCCCTCTAACCTTGCCATTTGTTAAAGCTCACTGTGAGTTCCTGGCTTTGGCAGTTAAGCACTGACACTTGGCCTCTGTTACTTCAGGACTCCATCATCCCTATGGACAATCTCAGGACTGTAGGTGCTTCCCTTATTGCAGCCTCTGCAACAGAGAGCCATCACTGAACTTCTTAGTTATTCTCAAGCTCCTCTCACCAGCCCGTTTGTAGTGACTTTCATAAATGATATGTTTTCTGGACTTCCCCATGAAACATATGCCTTAGTAGATCTTCTGGCCTCACATAATATATCCATTTCAATATACCCACTTCCCTCAGCCTCTTTATTTCTTTCTTCACTATCTTCTAGAGCAACTGAGACATTTCATCTGTATTTAATCCTGGATATGGCTTCTTCCAGGTTGCTAAGAGCCACCCTAGCAGGTTTACGCCTTGGGTTTTTGCTAGGTTGTCAAATTCCATGTCTTGAGAAAGTGCTCCTAAGTCTATGAATTCTTACTTATCCAGTTTTTCATTTACCCCTCCATGACCTACCACCCTCAAAACTTAATGTCAGGAGCCAATAGATACACACCAGTTCTTACAATTCTTTTAGTACATAGTCTCTTTTTCTATCTGATCAACCACAGTATGTTACTAGCTGAGCCACTGGCCTGGTTGTCAGTTGAGGAGGTAAGAATACCTCTTGAGGAGGCACCTGTTGTCTTGTGGTAGAAACAGCTCTCTAGCATCTTTCAGCAGGGGATAAGGGCTGGTTCTTACTAAGGAGACAGTGATGACTCCTGTAAACTCTGAGGTTGCAGGGGGTCTGCAGAACCAACGTCCTGAAAGACATCAATCCAGGTGTCCCATCTTATATTTCAAGTTCCTGGGTTCTTCCAATTAGGACTCTGACCAAAGCACAGCAGATCAACTTTGACTAAGCATTCACATTCTGGGAATCTAACTATTAGATCTTTAGCCTGCTGCTTGGCTGTGTCTACTCTTCCTCTGCATGAAATAAAAGGTTTTAGTAACTGGTTCTCACGCTTAGCCTTTAACATATTTTAAATGGCCTTCAGTTTCTCCTTACCTCTATGCAGGACAACGATGCAATTTAACATAACCAGCCAACTCTAATATCTTTGTAAGAGGCATTCTTCCTGCCTATCTTTCAGCTGCCTGAACTATCAGCTGCAACGGTGTCCCCTCTATCAGGAAGCACCAGAAAATTTTCCCAGGCTACTGCTGGTGAAATCTTTAACAATGCACCTGCCACCTTATGCCTGGGATTATCTGTGCCCTGCAGCCATTCAGCATGGCATCCTCTGCCCAACACATACTTAGGTGAGCTAATCAGTTCCACATTTTCTAAGACTACTCTATCAGACCTCAAGGTGGAATCTGAGGTGCAAGATAATTATTAAGGACAACATATGTGAAGAAAATAGTATGCTTGTTGGAAGAGTCACAGAGACACTTCAGAATGCCATGCAGTTCTGATTCTTGTGTAGTACGGAAGGAAGCAAAAAGAGTTGAATAGGAAGAGTTCCACATTGCATTGCAGTTTTAAGAAGATTTGGCCAAGCCTTTGGGGAGTACTCAAGTCAGTTACTCATCAAGGGAATTCCACACCTCCTAGAAATGGGCTTACCTTAAAAATCCTCCTGTGCTTAGTCACAGGCTGGAAGGAGCTCATGGGAAATGTGGTCTCAGTGTGAGTGCAGCTTTGGGCTCAAAGCACAGAATTTGAGTCATCTGTCAATAATATTCTAAGAGACAGATTTTTCAAGATCACCACGACAATAGAACCTTACCTAAAACTATGCACAGAAGTAGACAACAAAAATGGATTAGAGACCTAAGTAAGAAGGGAAAAACTGATCATGTTAATACTAAAAAAGGAAGAATATCTTTGCAACATAGGATAAGGAATAGATTGTTACAGCAAAGCATAGAAAGTATTAAATGTAAGGCAAAAATAAGATACATTTGACTATTTCTGCTATGCAACTAACAAACTAACATTATGGATAGAATTGAGGAAGATACTCAAAATATCTAAAACTGACAATATACTGATATCTACAATATACAAAACAATCCTGCAAATCAACTAGGAAAACAGTAATCTCAGTAGAAACACGAGTAAAGCACATGAAAAGGAAATTTACAAAAACAAAAAGCTAGCAAGCCTATAAAATTGCTGAAATAACTAGTATTCAGATAAATACAATTAAAACAAAACTAAGGCATCACTTTACACCTAATAAACCAATGGAGTAAGTCCAGTGTAGGCAAGGATGTGAAACCTTCACAGAATGCTAGTAGTAGCAGTACATTTTAGTCGAATTACATAAACATATGCTCTATGACCCAGGAATTCCACAACACCCAATATCACGTATTAAGTCACTTTTAGATTGTATTCCAGTACATTTTCTTCAGATTAGATTAGGATCAATGATCTATCTTTGTATTTAATTGTTGAAGGAAGAAGAGAGGTTTCCTCACCCTGAATAAATATCTCAAGGTTGTTGGAGTAGGGAGTAAAGAATTACCTTAGCATTCTTTCCAAAATATCCAACATAATTTCATTTCTCAGATTTGCAGGCAATATAAAGAGACAGGTTTTGGACATTAAACTTTTAATGTAAATAAATCCCATATTTATAATAAATACTAACTGCACTAACTATCACTCACAGAGATCCAGGAGTTTTGCATAGTCTAAATCCAGGAATTATGGCAAGGTGAGAGATCCATGCATTCCCCTAGGAGTGGGTGGATACAGGGAGCCAAGTGGCATGGTTCTGCCATGGTATCTCACAAGTTAAGACCCACTGGCTTGGAATTCGAGCTGGCCAGCAGCAGCCGGCTGGAGACTGCCTGAGATGGACCAAGTTACCCTGCAGATTGTGGCTAGACTGATTCTTTAAGTGGGACCGGGAACCATCCCTCCTCACTGTGTGGGGCCTCCCTGTGGGAATTTCAGCAACTCCAGCCATGTTTATATGTACAGAACTCTGATGTCTCGCTGAAACGGAGCTCCAGGGGAAGGGCAGTTGCCATCTCTGTGGTTCAGCTGACTTCACCTTTCTAGGCTGCTGGCTCTGTAGAGACTGGGCAGTTAGTGTGGCACACCAGCTCTGCCAAGGAGCAGTCAGACTGTTTCTTTAAGCAGGTCTCTGATCTATTTCCTCCTGACTGGGTGAGACCTCCCAACACGGGTCTCCAGACACCTCCAACAGGAGCATTCAGCCGGCATCAGGTTGGTGTTCCCCTGGGATGGAGCTGCCAGAGGAAGGAATAGGCTTCCATCTTTGCTGTTTTGCAGCCTTTACTGGTGATACCTTCAGGTGTGGAAGGGACCAAGGCAACTAGGGTCTGGAGTGTACTAAAAATACAATAATTAGCTGGGCATGGTGGCGCGTGCCTATAGTCCCAGCTTCTCAGGAGGCTGAGGTAGGAGAATAGCTTGAACCAAGGAGGCAGAGGTTGCAGTGAGTCGAGATTATGCCACTGCACTGCAGATTGGCAAGAGAGTAAGACTCCACCTTCAAAAAAGAAAAAAGAAAGAAAGAAAGAAAGAAAGAAAACCCAAACCCCAAAACCAAACAAACAGAAAGCAACAGCAAAAATATCAACAGAAAAGATCTCACAAAAATTCTACTCAAAGGTCAGCAAACTCAAAGATCAAAGGTAGATAAGCCCACAAAGATGAGAAAAAAATGACACAAAAATGCTGAAAACTAAAAAAGCCAGCGTGCTCCTTCTCCTCCAGATGACCACAACACTTCTACAGCAAGGGCACAGAACTGGACTGAGGCTAAGATGGCCAAATTGACAGAAGTAGTTTTCAGAAGGCGGGTAATAACAAACTTCACTTAGCTAAAGGAGCAAGTTCTAACCCAATGCAAAGAAGTTAAGAATAATGATAAAACAATACAGGAGGTGATAACAAAAATAACCAGTTTAAAGAGGACATAATGAATCTGATGGACGCAATACATGAACTACACTATGCAATCACAAGTTTCAGTAGCAGAATGATCAAGTTGAGGAAAGAATCTCAGAGCTTGAAGACTAGCTTTCTGAGATAAGACATGCAGACAAGAATGGAGAAAAAAGAATGAAAAGAAACAAAGAAAAGCTACAAAAATATGGGATTATGTAAAACAAGGGACTGAACCTACAACTAATTGGGGTACCTGAAAGAGACAGGGAGAACAGAACCACGTGGGAAAGCATACTTCAGGATATCATCTAGGAGAACCTCCCCAACCTAGAAAGACAGGCCAATATTCAAATTTAGGAAAGCCAGAGAACCCCAGTAAGATATTCTATGAGGAGATCAACCCAAGACACAGTCTTCAGATTCACCAAGATCAAAATGAAAGAAAAAATGTTAAGGGCAGCCAGAGAGAAAGGCCAGGTCACCTAAAAAGGGAAGTCCACCAGACTAACAGTGGACCTCTGAGCAGAAACCCTGTAAGCTGAGAGAGATTGGGGACCAATATTCAACAGTATTAAAGAAAAAGAATTCCAACCCAGAATTTCAAGTACTGCTAAACTGAGCTTCATAAGCGAAGGAGAAATAGGATTCTTTTCAGACAAGCAAATGCTGAGGGAATTCGTCACCATTAGGCCTTCCTGGCAAAAGCTCCAGAAGACAGCCCTAAATATGGAAAGGAAAAACCATTACCAGCCACTACAACAACACACTGAATTACACAGACCAGTGACACTAGGAAGGAACCACATACACAAGTCTGCAAAATAAACAGCTAGCATCATCATGACAGGATAAAATTCACAAATAACAACATAGTAATGGAAGTTCCAGCCAGGGCAATCAGGCAAGAGAAAGAAATAAAGAATATTCAAATAGGAAGAGAGGAAGTCAAATTATCTTTGTGTGCAGATGACATGACCCTATATTTAGAAAACTCCATTGTCTCAGCCCAAAAGCTTCTTCAGCTGATAAGCAACTTCAGCAAAGTCTCAGGATACAAAATCAATGTGCAAAAATCTCTATACATCAACAACAGGCAAGCAGAGAGCCAAATCATGAATGTACTCTCATTCACAATTGCTCAAAAAGAATAAAATACCTAGGAATACAGCTAACAAGGGAAATTCTCCTTGAAGGACCTCTTCAAGGAAAACTACACACTGCTACTCGAAGAAATCAGAGAGGACACAAATAAATGGAAAAACTTGTGGAAAGAAAGAATCCATGCTTGTGGACAGGAAGAATCAATATCGTGAAAATGGCCATACTGCCCAAAGTAATTTATACATTCAATGCTATTCCCATTAAACTACCATTGATATTCCTCACAGAAATAGAAAAAACTATTTTAAAATTCATGTGGAACAAAAAAAGCCCAAATAGCCAAGACTACTCTAAGCGAAAGGAACAAAGTTGGAGGTATTATGCTACGTGACTTCAAACTATACCACATGGCTACAGTAACCAAAACAGCATGGTATTGGTACAAAAACAGACACATAGACTGATGGAACAGAATAGAGATTTCAGAAATAAGACTGCACATCTACAACAATCTGATCTTCAACAAACCTGACAAAAACAAGCAAGGGGGAAAGGATTTTCTATTTAATAAATTTTGCTGGGAGAACTGGCTAGCCACCTACAAAAATTGAAACTAGACCCCTTCCTTACACCATATACAAAAATTAACTCAAGATGGTCTAAAGACTTAAATGGAAGATCCAATACTGTAAAAATCCTAGAAGAAAAATCCAGGCAATACCATTGAAGACATAATCACAGGCAAAGATTTCATGATGAAAATGCCAAAAGTGATTGCAACAAAAGCAAAAATTGACAAATAGCATCTGCTTAAACTAAAGAGCTTCTATACAGCAAAAGAAACTATTATCAGAGCTAACAGACAACCTACAGAATGGGAGAAAATTTTTGCAATCTATCCAGTTAACAAAGGTCTAATATCCAGAGTCTACAGGGAACTTAAACAAATTTAAAAGAAAAAAAAAAAAAAACAGCTCCTTAAAAAGTGAGTAAAGGACATGAACAGACACTTCTCAAAAGAAGACATACATACAGCCAACAAACGTATGAAAAAAAGCTCAACATCACTGATCATTAGAGAAAAGCAAATCAAAACCACAATGAGATACTATCTCATGTCAGTCAGAATGTCTATTACTAAAAAGTCAAGAAATAATAGATGCTGGTAAGGTTGCAGAGAAAAAGGAATGTTTTTACACTGTTGGTTGGAGTGTGAATTGGTTCAACCATTGTGAAAGACAGTGTGGCAATTCCTCAAGGATCTAGAGGCAGAAATGCAATTTGACCCAGCAATCCCATTACTGGTTACATACCCAAAGGAACATAAATCATTCTGTTACAAAGATGCACATACATATATGTTCATTGCAGCACTATTCACAATAGCGAAGACACAGAATCAACCCAAATGCCTATTAAATACAGAGCAGAAAATGAAAATGTGGTACATATACACCATGAAATACTATGCAGCCACAAAAAGGAATAATATCATGTCCTTTTCAGGAACAATGATGGAGTTGGAAGCCATATTCGCAGCAAACTAATGCAGGAACACAAAACCAAGCACTGCATGTTCCCACTTATAAGTGGGAGCTGAATGATGAGAACACATGGACACACACAAGGGGAAACGACACACTTGGGTCTGTTGGAGAGTGGGGCATGGGAGGAGGAAAGAATAGCTAATGGATGCTGGGCTTAATACCTAGGTGATGGGTTGTTCTGTGCAGCAAACCACTATCGCACATGTTTACCTATGTAACAAAACTGCATATCTCCCACATCTACCCCTGAACTTAAAAATTGAAGAAAAAAAAATGTTTTGTTTTATTTTTTAATCGACAAAAAGGAAATTCATTTCAAATATAGGTACATCGATAAGTTGAAAATAAAAGGATGGAAAAAGATAAATCTTAAAAACTATTTAAAAAGTAATAGCTATATTGGTATCAGAACATGTAAATTTCAAAGCAAAGAAACTTACTAGGGCCAAAGAGGCACATATGTACTTCTAAAAGGATCAATCCACCAATAATATTTAGCAGTTCTAAATGTTCATACACCAAACAACAGAGCTTCAAAATATATGAAGCAAAAACTGAGAGAAGTTAAAGGAGATAAAGAAAAATGTACAATGTAGTTGGCAAGTTCAACATCCTCTGATTTTAACAACTGATGAATTACCAGGCAGAAAATCAGCAAGGATACAGATTTAAACAACACTATCAATCAATAGGGTCCAATGGACATTTATAAAAACACTTCACTCAACAGCAAGATACACTTTTTTTTTCAAGCACCTATGTAACAGTTTTCAAGATAGACATATTCTGGATAATTATCCTCAACATATTTAAAAGAATTAAAATCATACAAAGTAGGTGCTCTGTTTGTAACGGAGTAAAACCAGGAACCCATTATAGAAAGATAAAGGGTAAAATCAATACTCTAAGTTTCTACTACAAGAGACAAGCAAATGAGAGCAAAATAAATGTAAAGCAGGAGTAGGCAGGAAATAATAAAGAGCAAAATTTATCAAGATAAAAATCTCAGTCAATAAATTTGCGAACAAAGAAACAGCAGAGAAAAATTAGTGACAAAAAAAACTGTTTAAGAGAAAATTAATAACATTGATAACCCTCTGGAAAGATTGACAAAGATTAAAATAGAGAAGATTAAAATCACCAGTATCAGGAATGAAATGATGGAATATTACAAAAGAGCTAGTAGCCCTCAAATGTTAATTAAGGAATACCAGAAATGAGTTTACATTAATAAATTTCACAACTTAGAAGAGATGGACAAATTCCTTGAAAACCACAAACTACCAAAACTCAGCAAAGATAATATAGATAACTTAAATATTCCTACTACTAAATAAATTGAATTTTTAATTAAAATTCTGTTAAACAATCTTCAGGCATGAATGGTTTCACTGGAGAATTTTTCAAAAAACATTCAATTAACACCAATTTTACATGATCCCTTCCACACACACACACACACACACACACACACACACACACAAAACAGAAGAAAGGGAAACATTTTCTAATTCTAATTCATTTGATGAAGACAGTATTATTCTGATACTAAAACCAGAGAAACAAAAATGGGAAGCAGCAGACGAATCTCTCTCATTAATTTAGGCACAAAATTCTAAACAAAACTTTAGCCAATTGAATCTAATAATATATAAAAAGAAGAATATACCATGATGAAATGAAATTTATTCCAGGTGTGCAAGTATGTTTCAATATTTGAAAATCAATTAATGTAATATACCATACTAATAGGCTAAAGAAGGAAAAATATATAATCATGTCAATTGACACAGAAAAGTGTTCAACAAAATTTGACATCAATCACACCCACTAGATTGTCCATAATCCCAGATACTTCAGAGGCTGAGGCAGAATAATCACTTGAACCTGGGAGGTGGAGGCTGCGGTGAGATGATATCATGTCACGGTACTCCAGCCTGGGGGATGGAATGAGACCCTGTCTCAAAAAAAAAAAAAAAATTCACATGCAACCACAAAAGAGCCCAAATAGCCAAAACAATCCCAAACAAAAGGAGCAAAGCTGGAGGCATTATGCTACGTGACTTCAAACTATACTACGTGGCTACAGTAACCAAAACAGCATGGTATTGGTACAAAAACAGACACATACACCAATGGAACATAATAGAGAACTCAGAAATAAGACTGCATACTTACAAAGATCTGATTTTCGACAAACCTGACAAAAACAAGCAATGGGGAAAGGATTCCCTATTTAATAAGTGGTGCTGGGAGAACTGGCTAACCATATGCAGAAAATTGAAACTAGCCCCTTCCTTGCACTTTATACAAAAATTAACTCAAGATGGATTAAAGATTTAAATATTAACCTCCAAACCATAAAAACCCTAGAAGAAAATCTAGACAATACCATTCAGGTCATAGGCACAGGCAAATATTTCATTATAAAAACTCCAAAAGCAAAAATTGACAAATAGGATTTAATTAAATTATAAAGATACATGCATGTGTATGTTCATTGCAGCACTATCCACAATACCCCTAAGACATAGAGTCAACTCAAATACCCATTAATGGTAGATTGTTTTAAAAAAATGTGGTACATATGTAATGTGGAATACTATGCAGCCATAAAAAAGAATGAGATAATTTCCTTTGCAGGGACATGAATGAAACTGGAAGCCATTATCTTTAGCAAACTAATGCAGGAACAGAAAATCAAACACTGCATATTATCACTTGTAAGTGGGAATGGAACTATGAGAACACATGGACATATAGTGGGGAACAACACACACTGGGGCCTGTCAGGGGTGGTGGGTGGAAGGAGAGCATCAGGAAGAATGGCTAAGGGATGCTGGACTTAATATCTAGGTGACGGGCTGATTGTTCATCAAACCACCATGGCACACATTTACCTGTATAACAAATCTGCACATCCCACATATGTACCCTAGAACATAAAATAAAAGTCAAAGAAAAAAAGAGTTGATGATATACATGTAAGGAGCAGATCTTAATGATGTTTGTTTTACTGTCCTAATCTTAAAGTACATCATAGGAATATCATAGGAACTGAACAAATTACCTGTGGAATGCCATGACATTTACCATATTAGGCTTCTCCGAAATACCATAACACAATAGGTTCTGAGCTACCATGTACAATGACTCATAAGCTATGTTCTATTTCGCACTGCTTCATTTACAACATGACAATACTTACCTGTTACCTGGTATCAGTTTTGTAATTTCTCCTTTGCAGGGAGGAGAATAACATCCATTGAAGAAAAATCTCAGCCAGAGAAATATCTTACATCTTCCTTAAGGAAAGTATGTTGTTATTGTCTCATGATATAATTCCTATGCATTGTAGTATTTTTTCATTATAATGGCACATTAATATGAGATAATAGCAAAGCAATACCATGCCTATTTAAATTATTAACAATTTTTTAAAACCTTAAGAAGGATTTTCTGCAATACATTTCAACTATACAAGTAAGGTTTAGGCATAAACTAGTCCAGGTGATATATACATATTATGAATTATTGAGAGGTACTCAAGTAGATGCCTAAAGAGAAACAAAAAATAATTACCTCCACACTAAAAATGTGATTGTTGACAATCATACTACTTTAAATCTTTGTTCCCATCACATCAGGGAAGTTATATTGGGACGTTGTAGTTGTTGAGGGGGTACGTCATAAAAGATAGATTTAAATAGTAGACAAGGGCTGCTATTCCCCACCCCCAACTTCCATAATCAGCTGGTGATGGGGAAAAAAATAAACTATTATTTTTTAGAGCTAGATTTGTATCAAGCACCATTCATATAGTAATTCTAAATGATAAAAGTGAGAGCCTTTGGTGTCAGAAAGACCTGGAGGGAAATGCTGGCTCTATCATTTACAGACATGTGAGACTAGTCAAATTATTTCGCATCTATGAGCCTCAGTTTTTATTTCTGTAAAATGAGGTTAATTCTTCCCCAAAGGGCTGTTGTGAAGTATTAAATAAGATAATGCATGTAAAGTAGTGATGACAATGACCGGCCTTTGATGAGTGCTGTTTATTTGCAATAATTATGATATCATTTGTTTTTCTATTTTGAATGTAAATTTTATTGAGGTATAATTTACATTAAATAAAATTTACCTTTTTAGTGAATAGTTCTATGAGTTTTGACAAACACATACAGTCTTTTTTTTATTATTATACTTTAAGTTCTAGGGTACATATGCACAACATACAGGTTTGTTGCATATGTATACATGTGCCATGTTGGTGTGCTGCACCCATTAACTCGTCATTTACATTAGGTATATCTCCTAATGCTATCCCTCTCCCCTCCCTGCACTCCACAACAGGCCCCAGTGTGTGATGTTCCCCTTCCTGTGTCCAAATGTTCTCATTGTTCAATTCCCACCTATGAGTGAGAAAATGCGGTGTTTGTTTTTTTGTCCCTGCAGTAGTTTGCTGAAAATGATGGTTTCCAGCTTCATCCATGTCCCTACAAAGGTCATGAACTCATCCTTTTTTATGGCTGCATAGTATTCCCTGGTTTATATGTGCCACATTTTCTTAATCCAATCTATCATTGATGGACATTTGGGTTGGTTCCAAGTCTTTATTATTGTGAATAGTGCCTCAATAAATATACATGTGCATGTGTCTTTATAGCAGCATGATAATCCTTTGGGTATATATCCACTAATGGAATGGCTGGGTCAAATGTTGTTTCTAGTTCCAGATACTTGAGGAATCGCCACACTGTCTTCCATGATGGTTGAACTAGTTTACAGTCCCACCAACAGTGTAAAAGTGTTCCTATTTCTCCACATCCTCTCCAGCACCTGTGTTTCCTGACTTAATGATCACCATTCTAACTGGTGTGAGATGGTATCTCATTCTGATTTTGATTTGCATTTCTACGATGGCCAGTGATGATGAGCACTTTTTCATATGTCTGTTGGCTGCATAAATGTCTTCTTTTGAGAAGTGTCTGTTCATATCCTTTGCCCACATTTTGATGGGGTTGTTTGTTTTTTTCTTGTAAATTTGTTTGAGTTATTTGTAGATTCCGGATATTAGCCCTTTGTCAGATGAGTAGATTGCAAAACAATTTTTCCCATTCTGTAGGTTGCCTGTTCACTCTGATGGTTGTTTCTTTTGCTGTGCAGAAGCTTTTTGGTTTAATTAGATCTCATTTGTCCATTTTGGCTTCTGTTGCCATTACTTTTGGTGTTTTAGACATGAAGTCCTTGCCCATGCCTATGTCCTGAATGATATTGCCTAGGTTTTCTTCTAGGGTGTTTATAGTTTTAGGTCTAACATTTACGTCTTCAATCCATCTTGAATTAATTTTTGTATAAGGTGTAGGGAAGGGATTCAGTTTCAGCTTTCTACATATGGCTAGCCAATTTTCCCAGCACCATTTATTAAAGAGGGAATCCTTTCACCATTTCTTGTTTTCATCAGGTTTGTCAAAGATCAGATGGTTGTAGATGTGTGGTATTATTTCTGAGGGCTCTGTTCTGCTCCATTGGTCTATGTCTCTGTTTTGGTACCAGTACCATGCTGTTTTGGTTACTGTAGCCTTGTAGTATAGTTTGAAGTCAGGTAGCGTGATGCCTCCAGCTTTGTTCTTTTGGCTTGGGATTGTCTTGGCAATGCGGGCTCTTTTTTGGTTCCATATGAACTTTAAATTAGTTTTTTCCAATTCTGTGAAGAAAGTAATTGGTAGCTTGATGACATTGAATCTATAAATTACTTTGGACAGTATGGTCGTTTTCATGATATTGATTCTTCCTATCCATGAGTATGGAATGTTCTTCCATTTCTTTGTGTCCTCTTTTATTTCACTGAGCAGTGGTTTGCAGTTCTCCTTGAAGCGGTCCTTCACATCCCTTTTAAGTTGGATTCCTAGGTATTTTATTCTCTTTGAAGCAATTGTGAATGGGAGTTCACTCATGATTTTGCTCTCTGTTTGTCTGATATTGGTGTATAAGGATGTTTGTGATTTTTGCACATTGATTTCGTATTCTGAGACTTTGCTGAAGTTGCTTACCATCTTAAGGAGATTTTGAGCTGAGACAATGGAGTTTTCTAAATATATAATGATGACATCTGCAAACAGGGACAATTTGACTTCCTCTTTTCCTAATTGAATACCCTTTATTTCTTTCTCCTGCCTGATTGCCCTGGCCAGAACTTCCAACACTATGTTGAATAGGAGTGGTGACAGAGGGCATCCCTGTCTTGTGCCAGTTTTCAAAGGGAATGCTTGCACTTTTTGCCCATTCAGTATGATATTGGCTGTGGGTTTGTCATAAATAGCTCATATTATTTTGAGATACGTCCCATCAATACTTAATTTATTGAGAGTTTTTAGCATGAAGGGCGGTTGAATTTTGTCAAAAGCCTTTTCTGCATCTATTGAGATAATCATGTGGTTTTTGTCTTTGGTTCTGTTTATATGCTGGATTACATTTATTGATTTCCATCTGTTGAAGCAGTCTTGCATCCCAGGGATGAAGCCCACTTGATCATAAGCTTTTTGATATGCTGCTGGATTCGGTTTGCCAGTATTTTATTGAGGATTTTTGCATTGATATTCATCAGGGATATTGGTCTAAAATTCTCTTTTTTTGCGGTGTCTCTGTCAGGCTTTGGTATCAGGATGATGCTGGCCTCATAAAATGAGTTAGGGAGGATTCCCTCTTTTTCTATTGATTGGAATAGTTTCAGAAGGAATGGTACCAGCTCCTCCTTGTATCTCTGGTAGAATTTGACTGTGAATTCATCTGGTCCCGGAGTTTTTTTGGTTGGTAAGCTATTAATTATTGTCTCAATTTCACAGCCTGTTATTGGCCTATTCCGAGATTGAACTTCTTCCTGGATTAGTCTTGGGAGGATGTATGTGTCGAGGAATTTATCCATTTATTCTAGGGTTTCTAGTTTATTTGCCTAGAGGTGTTTTTAGTATTCTCTGATGGTAGTTTGTGTTTCTGTGGGATCGGTGGTGATATCCCCTTCATCATTTTTTATTTGGTCTATTTGATTCTTCTCACTTTTCTTCTTTATTAGTCTTGCTAGAGGTCTATCAATTTTGTTGAGTGAAACCAGCTCCTGGATTCACTGATTTTTTGAAGGGTTTTTTTTTGTGTGTCTCTATCTCCTTCAGTTCTGCTCTGATCTTAGTTATTTTTTGCCTTCTGCTAACTTTTGAATGTGTTTGCTTTTGCTTCTCTAGTTCTTTTAATTGTGATATTAGAGTGTTAATTTTAGATCTTTCCTGCTTTCTCTTGTGGGCATTTAGTGCTATAAATTTCCCACCACACACTGCTTTAAATGTGTCCCAGAGATTCTGGTATGTTGTGTCCTTGTTCTCATTGGTTTCGAAGAACATTTTTATTTGTGCCTTTATTTCGTTATGTACCAAGCAGTCATTCAGGAACAAGTTGCTCAGTTTTCATGTAGTTGAGCGGTTTTTCATGAGTTTCTTAATCCTGAGTTCTAGTTCAATTGCACTGTGGTCTGAGAGACAGTTTGCTATAATTTTTGTTCTTTTACATTTGCTGAGGAGTACTTTACTTCCAACTATGTGGTCAATTTAGGAATAAGTGCGATGTGGTGCCAAGAAGAATGTATATTCTGTTGATTTGGGGTGGAGAGTTCTGTAGATGTCTATTAGGTCTGCTTGCTGCAGAGATGAGTTCAATTCCTGGATATCCTTGTTAACTTTCTGTCTCGTTGATCTGTCTAATGTTGACAGTGGGGTGTTAAAGTCTCCCATTATTATTGTGTGGGAGTCTAAGTCTCTTTGTAGGTCTCTAAGGATTTGTTTTATGAATGTGGGTGCTCCTGTATTGGGTGCATATATATTTAGAGTAGTTAGCTCTTCTTGTTGAATTGATCCCTTTATCATTATGTAATGACTTTCTTTGTCTCTTTTAATCTTTGTGGTTTAAAGTCCATTTTATCAGAGACTAGGATTGCAACCTCTGCATTTTTTTGTTTTCAATTTGCTTGGTAGATCTTCCTCGATCCCTTTATTTTGAGCCTATGTGTGTCTCTGAACATGAGATGGTTCTCCTGAATACAGCAGACTGATGCGTCTTGACTCTTTATCCAATTTGCCAGTCTGTGTCTTTTAATTGGAACATTTAATCCATTCAAATTTAAGGTTAACATTGTTATGTGTGAACTTGATCCTATCATTATGATGTTAGCTCGTTATTTGGCTCGTTAGTTGATGCAGTTTCTTCCTAGCATTGATGGCCTTTACAATTTTGCATGTTTTTGCAGGGGCTGGTACTGTTGTTCCTTTCCATGTTTAGTGCTTCCTTCAGGATCTCTTGTAGGGCAGGCCTGGTGGTGACAAAATCTCTCACATTTGCTTGTCTGTCAAGGATTTTATTTCTCCTTCACTTATGAAGCTCAGTTTGGATGGATATGAAATTCTTGGTTGAAAATTCTTTTAAGAATGTTGAATATTAGCCCCCACTTTCTTCTGGTTTGCAGAGTTTCTGCCAAGAGATCTGCTGTTAGTTTGATGGGCTTCCGTTTGTGGATAACCTGACCTTTCTCTCTGGCTGTCCTTAATATTTTTTCCTTCATTTCAACTTTGGTGAATCTGGCAATTATGTGTCTTGGAGTTGCTCTTCTCAAGGAGTATCTTTGTGGCATTCTCTGTATTTCCTGAATTTGAATGTTGGCCTGCCTTGCTAGGTTGGGGAAGTTCTCCTGGATAATATCCTGCAAAGTGTTTTCCAATTTGGTTCCATTCTCCCCGTCACTTTTAGGTATACCAATCAGACATAGATTTGGTCTTTTCACATAGTCCTATATTTCTTGGAGGCTTTGTTCGTTTGTTTTTACTCTTTTTTCTCTAAACTTCTCTTCTTGCTTCATTTCATTCATTTGATCTTCAATCACTGATACGCTTTCTTCCAGTTGATTGAATCGGATACTGAAGCTTGTGCATTCATCACATAGTTCTCGTGCCATGGTTTTCAGCTCCATCAGGTCATTTAAGGACTTCTCTACACTGGTTATTCTAGTTAGCCATTCGTCTAATCTCTTTTCACTGTTTAACTTCTTTGCAATGGGTTCAAACTTCATCGTTTAGCTCAGAGAAATTTGATCTGCTGAAGCCTTCTCTCAGCTCGTCAAAGTCATTCTCTGTCCAGCTTTGTTCCATTGCTGGCAAGGAGCTGCATTCCTTTGGAGGGGGAGAGGCACTCTGATTTTCAGAATTTTCAGCTTTTCTGCTCTGTTTTTTCCCCATCTTTGTGGTTTTATCTACCTTTGGTCTTTGATGATGGTGACATACAGATGGGGTTTTGGTGTGGACGTCCTTTCTGTTTGTTAGTTTTCCTTCTAACAGTCAGGACCCTCAGCTTCAGGTCTGTTGGAGTTTGCTGGAGGTCCACTCCAGACCCTGTTTGCCTGGGTACCAGCAGCGGAGGTTGCAGAAGAGTGAATATTGTTGAACAGCCAGTGTTGCTGCCTGATCGTTCCTCTGGAAGTTTCATCTCAGAGGGGTACCTGGCTGTGTGAGGTGTCAGTCTGTGCCTACTGGAGGGTGCCTCCTAGTTAGGTTACTCGGGGGTTGGGGACCCACTTGAGGAGGCAGTCTGTCCATTCTCAGATCTCAAACTCCATGCTGGGAGAACCACTACTCTCTTCAAAGCTGTCAGACAGGGACATTTAAGTCTGCAGAGGTTTCTGCTGCCTTTTGTTTGGCTATGCCCTGCCCCCAGAGGTGAAATCTACAGAGGCAGGCAGACCTCCTTGAGTTGCGGTGGGTGGAGCTTCCAGGCAGCTTTGTTTACCTACTCAAGCCTTAGCAATAGTGGGCACCCCTCCCCCAGTCTCATTGCTGTTTTGCTGTTCAATCTCAGACTGCTGTGCTAGCAATGAGTGAGGTTCCGTGGGCGTGGGACCCTCTGAACCAGGCACGGGATATAATCTCCTGGTGTTTCATTTGCTAAGACCATTGGAAAAGTGCAGTATTAGGGTGAGAGTGACCCGATTTTCCAGGTGCTTTCTGTCACAGCTTTACTTGGCTAGGAAAGGGAATTCCCTGATCACTTGCACTTCCTGGGTGAGGCAAAGCCTCGTCCTGCTTCAGCTCATGCTCGGTGGGCTGCACCTACTGTCCTGCACCCACTGTCTGACAAGCCCCAGTGAGATGAACCCTGTAGCTCAGTTGGAAATACAGAAATCACCCATCTTCTGCATCGCTCATACTGGGAACTGTAGACCGGAGCTGTTCCTATTCAGCCATCTTGGAACCACCCCTGACAAGCACATATCGTCTTAAAATCAACACCAGAAGACATAGAAAAATTTCATCTCCCCCAAAATTTCCTTGTCATGAAGCCCCTCTTTGCCATCACCATACTGTGGCAATCTCTAATTTGTTTTTGTCTTTCCGGTATTGCCTTTTATAGAAATGTCATATGAATGGAATTATGCAATATGTAACTTTTTGAATCTGGATTGTTTTATTCAGCATAATACCATCGAGCTAGTCTCATTTAATTTGTACATATATTACTATTAATAGAGAAGAAAAATTAAGTACAGAAAGTTAAGTAGTTTACTCAAATCCATAATTAGTAGAAGACAGAAATTTGGTTCTGGATCTATTTCAAAGTTTTATGTTTCTTGTTTGCTGTCATATTGCCTCCTGTTGGCTGATAGCTTATTAAACTCCCACTGCCAATTCTGGAGTTTATTCTGATATTCAGACGTTTAGTCTTCTACACTCCTGCCATTAAATACACAAAAAGCTAAGAAGCCAGATTGCATTAGGTTGCACAGAGAGATTCTGAACAAAATTCTTATGTTCTGCCACATTGGCATTCAGAGCAGTCATCTTTTACCTTAGTATAGTCCATGATTCCCTTCTTATTTGTACCAGATAGTGTGAGGGGCATTTTGCATATATTGTTCCATATAATTCCTACAATAGTCTGGAAAGCTATTATTAATTCCATTTATGGACAAGGAAGTTAAGACACAAAATGGCCAACCAGCAGTTACAGAGTAAATCCAGGATTTGCAGGCAGATGTATCTCTCTCCAAAGTTAGAGCTCTGTCTATGAGGACTTCTACCACTCACAATAGAAGTTGTTGTTTATTGCCATTGTGCTAGACAATTTCACATACATTATGCAATTTAATACTGACAAAGGTCTTGCATATAGATGGTATTAACCCATTCTAAACAGGAGAAAAATGATTCTCAAAGGATTTAAGTAACCTGTTCAAATTAACTAACAGAGTCAGAATTCCATTCTAAGTCCATGCCCTATTCAGTATTCCGTGAAGCACTGTGCCAGAAGAAAAGAAGGAAAAAGAGGGAAAGGAAGGAAAAGGAAGAAAAGAATGTTCCTATGTGTGTTCCTTGTATCAATAGAATAACCTTCATTAAGGTTTTATCTATTAAATATTAGCTAAGAAAACATATGCAAACAAAGCACAGTCCTAATAATAATAGCCAGTGTTTCTGCCGTGCTTCCATTGTATGAGGCACTATTTTAAACATTTTACATTCACAGCATTAACTCATATATGTTTCACAAAAAACCCAAAAGATGATAATTAGTATTATTCCTATTTTACAGACTTGGAAACTTCTGAGATTTGGACCTTGGCACTCCTAGAGAGCCTATACACTTAAAGCACTCTGTTGTACTGTGTAGAAAGATTTCAAATGTGCTTTCCTCAAGTGCTAGAAGCAATGACTGTGGAAATCCTCTATTGAAGGCAGTGTTACCCCTTAAATGGGTACCATTTGGTTATAAGTGTATGATCAAGGCTAAACAGTAAATATTTTCGTCCTTCATACACTTGGCAAAAAAAATAAGGGAGATCTGTGTTTTGCAAAATGGAATGATCTTCACAGTGTTAAACGAATACAACCAAGCTACACAATAATGTGTACAATGTGATACTTTTAAATTAAAATGCATAAATGGTTTTTATGCATTATAAGCATTAACACCACTCCTCCAAACACTAGTTGCTTCTGAGGGAGAAGGAAAGGGACCAAGATTAGGTCATGATCAAACATGGTTTTAGTCTCTTTTTTTTTTTTTTTTTTTTACTAAGGTCATGTATTCATATGTTGTTTGTCTAATTGAAAATGCTTATTTCTTCTCTTTTCTTCATTCTGATAAATGTCTCTCAATGTTTAGCACATTAAGTCATTTGAGGAAACATATAGTTTTATGTTAATTTATTTGCCTGTACTCTCAGAAGTAGGCATTTAAAAAAATTATTATGTACTAGTAAATTCACTATACTTCTGTAAGATGCGGAGATACCTGCTGTTCAATATGAATTTATGGAATGTTTCTTGAGTTATATTTTTATTATGTATTTAGATTTCAAGAAGATCTGTTTGTTTTTATCTAGAGCTTTTATGTGACAGCTTCTTTAAGATACTTGTATACCTACCATAATCTCTTTTAAACTCTTAATTCTAGTACATTCCTAAGATATTTCTCATTCTAATCTTTGTAACCAGCTTCTCCTCCTTTAACAAAATTAGTCCATACCAAAAAAAATATTGCTTTCTTGTTGGGACTATGCTGTCTGTGGCTTTCTTCAAGGTATTCCATGGGTTGAAATCTCTCTGTTCAGACTTGTCTAACTAGTTTCATTTCAACTCCTTGTAATTTGTTTCCTTATTTCTTTGAGCCGTAGACTTCTAATACATCTAGAGATGTCATATAGTTGATTAGAAAGTTGAGTTCAGTGGGTGCAGACCTGCAAGATCATATTCTTCCTCCTGTACATGATGTATCGGTAAGTTCAGTTCTGTTTTATAGATGGCTTGTTTGCTGTACTATCAGTGGCCACATTCCTGATGTGTAGATGACTGCTAGTGAGGTGTCTTTAGTGGATTCAATCTGCATTGGATTTTTAAAAATTTCTGGAATTATTATAGCATCCTGGATTAATTAATTCCTCTCTGTGAAATCAATGTTTTTGCATAAAAATTGTTGGCATTATTTCATGTGGCCAAGTTCAATAGTTAAGATTTTAGAAAAGGCTAATGAAAAACTATATTACCTTGTGTCCTAATTGGTTTTGATTTTTTGTGTCTGTGGAAGGAGGGTGTTTATGTGTTTTAAAACAAGCCTCCTTTCAGCAATATTGACAAAATTTAGCTTCTATAGCATTTTCTCTTTCACTGTGTTTACTTGTGCTTTTGGTGGGTCCTTGTGGGACTAATGCAGATTGAGAGGTAAATAGCTGCAGAGACACCTGCCTCTATCGTAGGAGACCCAGGGCTTCTATGTGGGAAAATGAGAAAATGAGCTCAATATTGAGAAAACATGCCTATTCTTTACAATTCTTCCTATTACATTTTGAAGAAAAATACATAAATTATTTGGATATTGTTTTTCAAAATAGGGTATGCCATGTGCAAAGAATATGAAAAAATAAGATTCCTCGGCATAACTTTATATACAGTTAAAATAGTGATTTTAAACAGCCATGATGATAATAATATTTCACCATTGCTTAGATTTAAACTATTTTCAAAACATCTTTATGTATGTTATTTCCTTTAATAGCTAAGACAGCCTTGTGGCTAAGTAGAACAAGTATCGCAAGTATCGTTACCTCCCATTTTAAAGCAAGAAATTCGAGGGAAACAGAAGTTAGGGGACGTCTCCAGGTCTAGAGGGCTGTCAGAAGCCAGAATCATGGCTATAATTCCTTGGATTCTTCAACTCCTTAGAGTCCAGTCTTCCTTATCAGCTACTGCAGCCTGTCTGGGTGGCAAGGATTCCACTTGGTGAATTTCAGAGATGGTAATTTGATACGAGATTGGTCACTAAGTTAGTGAACTTCACTAGGCTTCCTTCCCCATTTATAAAATGCATGTTTGCATCAGTCCCTCAGTAACCACATAGTAATTGACAAAAAGTCTCCTGAGACCCTCAGCAAGGGTCTTCAGTGCTTCAAACATAACCAGCACTCCACAAATATTTGTTGAACAAATGAACGGGTAAGCAGATGTAAAATATCTAGCATTAATGTTTTACTGTTTAAAAAATATTTTAAAAATTAATATTTTACTATTAAATTATTGAAGTATATTGAATGTGAAAATGCATATCCATGTTTATAGAATCATGATATTGTAAAAGAGGATTTTCAGTTTTTCATATTTCATATTCTCCAAATCATTCTTTTAAAATATGAAACTCATGGGCACAAAAAGTGTCCTTTTCTATGAACATTAATATATTTATAGGAGTGTTTGCAGCTTAGGGAAGTAAGTTACAAGGGTAGAATCAGTGGTCAATGACATTGTTCCAGACATCAGTGAGACCTGCTGGTAAAGAAAGGAAACAGGCTGGGTGTGGTGGCTCATGCCTGTAATCCCAGCACTTTGGGAGGCTGAAGCAGGCAAATCACTTAAGGCTAGAAGTTAGAGACCAGCCTGGCCAACATAGTGAAACCCCATCTCTCCTAAAAATACAACAATTAGCTTGGCATGGTGGCGCATGCACTTGTAGGCTCAGCTACTTGGGAGGGTGAGGCAAGAAAATCCCTTGAACCCGGAAGTCGGAGGTTGCAGTGAGCCAAGATCATGCCACTACACTCTAGCCTGGGCAACAGAACAAGACTCTGTCTCAAGAAAAAAAAGAAAAGAAAGAAAGAAAAGAAAAAGAAAGGAAATGGTGGGAAACATTGAATGGTTATGGTTTCTTTAAGCCAAATTCATGCAACATTAATTTAGGATTTGGAAGATTTGCAGGAGATGTCACATCAGACAAACAGGTAGGCTTAAGGATTGAGGCAAAGCAGATGGTTAATAATTACTACAATACCCTATGTCTCACCTACAGTCATTCTACAATATGTTCTACAGTCATGCTTGCCATTCTTACTTCTCCATTAACAAGAAACACAATGTGGAAGCCTTGTCAAATATATTCGATTCGTATGCTTGCTCTTTCTGCTATCATGAACCTTGGATCTCTTCTCTATGGGTTCTGTTACTCTCTTTTCTGTATTGCAGGGATTCTTTCTGTTTTGGTGTAAATCTCTGTTTGAATTTTCCTTTAGGAATACCCATACACCTACTTTTTCCTACACTTTTGTTAATTGAATGATTCACTCACTTAAGTACCTCAATTATCTTTCTTACAAAAGATAAAATACCAAATGACTTCTTCAGGTGAGATTCTTATCCTGTTCCCGGAAGTCTGGCATCTCTCTTTTCCCATAGCTCTTTATTTTCAGTATTGTTTAATAAATGCAAAAAATCAGAATTCTTCTCTTCCTCATCACATTTAGAGAAAAAGACAGTCCTGGGCAGGTCCTTTGTAAGCTTTCATGTTTTATATTTTAATTTCACTTCAGATGATTGCTTTAATCAACTTTTAATTTGTCACGAGAATTTCCTAATATATTCTAAATTTATACCTTCAGAATTAAAAATAGCAAACTCTCCATGTTAGTTACTAGATACTAAACTTGTTATAAATTACCAATTAAATATTACTTTTTAGGCTAGTTTTCAGCAAACTCATAGTGCTTACTATAAATAAGCATTCAAACTATAATATACATATTACATTATGTTGGTGAATTTAATTCTCTCAGCAATCCTATGATTTAGGTAATATTATCTCCATTTTATAGGTGAAGAAAGTAGCCCAATATCACAAGCTAATAAGTGGAGGAGCTGGAATTTCAACCTGAACAATAGAGTCAGAGCCTGAGTTTATCTAATAGGGTAACTTAACTGTCTTTCTTTCTTTTTAGTAATTTCTAAGAGAAGAATAACTGTTTTTTAATTTAATTTAATTTTAATATCAACTTTTATTTTAGCTATAGTGGATACATCTGCAGGTTTGTTACACAGATATATTGCAAGGGGGCATAGCACCCAACAGGTAGATTTTCCACCTATGCCCTCCTCCCAACCTTCTCTCTCTAGTAGTCTGCAGTGTCCATTATTCCCATGTTTATGTCTATGTGTGCTCAATGTTTATCCCCCACTTATAAGTGAGAACATGTCTTATTTGGTTTTCAGTTCCTGCATTAGTTTGCTTAGGATTATGGCCTCCAACTTCATCTATGTTGCTGAAAGGACATGACTTCATTTTTTACAGCTGCATAGTATTCCATGGTTTATACGTATGACATGTAAAAAAAAATTTTTTTATTATTATACTTTAAGTTCTAGGGTACATGTGCATAACATGCAGGTTTGTTACATATGTATACTTGTGCCATGTTGGTGTGCTGCATCCACCAACTCGTCAGCACCCATCAACTCATCATTTACATCAGGTATAACTCCCAATGCAATCCCTCCCCCTTACCCCCTCCCCATAATAGGCCCCGGTGTGTGACGTTCCCCTTCCGAAGTCCAAGTGATCTCATTGTTCAGTTCCCACCTATGAGTGAGAACATGCGGTGTTTGGTTTTCTGTCCTTGTGATAGTTTACTGAGAATGATGGTTTCCAGCTTCATCCATGTCCCTACAAAGGACATAAACTCACCCTTTTTTTATGGCTGCATAGTATTCTATGGTGTATATGTGCCACATTTTCTTAATCCAGTCTGTCATTGATGGACATTTGGGTTGATTCCAAGTCTTTGCTATTGTGAATAGTGCCGCAATAAACATACGTGTTCATGTGTCTTTATAGCAGCATGATTTATAATCCTTTGGGTATATACCCAGTAATGGGATGGCTGGGTCATATGGTATTTCTAGTTCTAGATCCTTGAGGAATTGCCATACTGTTTTCCATAATGGTTGAACTAGTTTACAGTCCCACCAACAGTGAAAAAGTGTTCCTATTTCTCCACAACCTCTCCAGCACCTGTTGTTTCCTGACTTTTTAGTGATTGCCATTCTAACTGGTGTGAGATGGTATCTCATTGTGGTTTTGATTTGCATTTCTCTGATGGCCAGTGATGACGAGCATTTTTTCATGTGTCTGTTGGCTGTATGGATGTCTTCTTTTGAGAAATGTCTGTTCATATCCCTTGCCCACTTTTTGAAGTGGTTGTTTGTTCTTTTCTTGTAAATTTGTTTGAGTTCTTTGTAGGTTCTGGATATTAGCCCTTTGTCAGATGAGTAGATTGCAAAAATTTTCTCCCATTCTGTAGGTTGCCTGTTCATTCTAATGGTAGTTTCTTTTGCTGTGCAGAAGCTCTTTAGTTTAATTAGATCCCATTTGTCAATTTTGGCTTTTGTTGCCATTGCTTTTGGTGTGTTAGACATAAAGTCCTTGTCCATGCCTATGTCCTGAATGGTATTACCTAGGTTTTCTTCTAGGGTTTTTATGGTATTAGGTCTAACATTTAAGTCTCTAATCCATCTTGAATTAATTTTCATATAAGGAGTAAGGAAAGGATCCAGTTTCAGCTTTCTACTTAGGGCTAGCCAGTTTTCCCAGCACCATTTATTAAATAGGGAATCCTTTCTCTGTTTCTTGTTTTTCTCAGGTTTGTCAAAGAACAGATGGCTGTAGATGTGTGGTATTATTTCAGAGGACTCTGTTCTGTTCCATTGGTCTATATATCTGTTTTGGTACCAGTACGATGCTGCTTTGGTTACTGTAGCCTTGTAGTATAGTTTGAAGTCAGGTAGCATGATGCTTCTAGCTTTGTTCTTTTGGTTTAGGATTGTCTTGGCAATGTGGGCTTTTTTTGGGTTCCATATGAACTTTCAAGTAGTTTTTTTCCAATTCTGTGAAGAAACTCATTGGTAGCTTGATGGGGATGGCATTGAATCTATAAATTAACTTGTGCAGTATGGCCATTTCCATGATATTGATTCTTCCTATCTATGAGCATGGTATGTTCTTCCATTTGTTTGTGTCCTCTTTTATTTCACTGAGCAGTGGTTTGTAGTTCTCCTTGAAGAGGTCCTTCACATCTCTTGTAAGTTGGATTCCTAGGTATTTTATTCTCTTTGAAGCAATTGTGAATGGAAGTTCATACCTGATTTGGCTCTCTGTTTGTCTGTTACTGATGTATAAGAATGCTTATGATTTTTGCACATTGATTTTATATCCTGAGACTTTGCTGAAGTTGCTTATCAGTTTAAGGAGATTTTGGGCTGAGATGATGGGGCTTTCTAAGTATACACTCATGTCATCTGCAAACAGGGACAATTTGACTTCTTCTTTTCCTAATTGAATACCCCTTATTTCTTTCTCCTGCCTGATTGCCCTAGCCAGAACTTCCAACACTATGTTGAATAGGAGTGGTGAGAGAGGGCATCCCTGTCTTGTGTCAGTTTTCAAAGGGAATGCTTGAAGTTTTTGCCCATTCAGTATGATATTGGCTGTGGGTTTGTCATAAATAGCTCATAGTATTTTGAGATACGTTCCATCAGTACTGAATTTATTGAGAGTTTTTAGCATGCAGGGCTGTTGAATTTTGTCAAAGGCCTTTTCTGCATCTATTGAGATAATCATGTGGTTTTTGTCTCTGGTCCTGTCTATATGCTGGATTACGTTTACTGATTTGCGTATGCTAAACCAGCCTTGCATCCAAGGGATGAAGCCCACTTGATGATGGTGGATCAGCTTTTTGATGTGCTGCTGGATTCGGTTTGCCAATATTTTATTGAGGATTTTTGCATCCATGTTCGTCAGGGATATTGGTCTAAAATTCTCTTTTTTTGCGGTGTCTCTGCCAGGCTTTGGTATCAGGATGATGCTGGCCTCATAAAATGAGTTAGAGAGGATTCCCTCTTTTTCTATTGATTGGAATAGTTTCAGAAGGAATGGTGCCAGCTCCTCCTTGTACATCTGGTAGAATTTGACTGTGAATCCACCTGGTCCTGGAGTTTTTTTGGTTGGTAGGCTATTAATTATTGCCTCAATTTCAGAGCCTGTTATTGGTCTATTCCGAGATTGAACTTCTTCCTGGATTAGTCTTGGGAGGGTGTATGTGTCGAGGAATTTATCCATTTATTCTAGGGTTTCTAGTTTATTTGCATAGAGGTGTTTTTAGTATTCTCTGATGGTAGTTTGTGTTTCTGTGGGATCGGTGGTGATATCCCCTTCATCATTTTTTATTGCTTTTATTTGATTCTTCTCTCTTTTCTTCTTTATTGGTCTTGCTAGCGGTCGATCAGTTTTGTTGGTCTTTTCAAAAAACCAACTCCTGGATTCATTGATTTTTTTGGAGGGTATTTGGTGTCTCTATCTCCTTCAGTTCTGCTCTGATCTTAGTTATTTCTTGCCTTCTGCTAGCTTTTGAATGCGTTTGCTCTTGCTTCTCTAGTTCTTTTAACTGTGATATTAGAGTGTCAATTTTAGATCTTTCCAGCTTTCTCTTGTGGACATTTAGTGCTATAAATTTCCCTCTACATACTGCTTTAAATGTGTCCCAGAGATTCTGGTATGTTGTATCTTTGTTCTCATTGGTTTCCAAGAACATCTTTATTTCTGCCTTCATTTCATTATGTACTCAGTAGTTATTCAGGAGCAGGTTGTTCAGTTTCCATGTAGTTAAGTGGTTTTGATTGGGTTTCTGAATCCTGAGTTCTAGTTTGATTGCACTGTGGTCTGAGAGACAGTTTGTTATAATTTCAGTTCTTGTATATTTGCTGAGGAGTGCTTTACTTCCAATTATGTGGTCAATTTTGGAATAAATGTGATGTGGTGCTGAGAAGAAGGTATATTCTGTTGATTTGGGGTGGAGAGTTCTGTAGATGTCTATTAGATCTGCTTGGTGCAGAGTTGAGTTCAATTCCTGGATATCCTTGTTAACTTTCTGTCTCATTGATCTGTCTAATGTTGACAGTGTGGTGTTGAAGTCTCCCATTATTATTGTATGGGAGTCTAAGTCTCTTTGTAAGTCTCTAAGGACTTGCTTTATGAATCTGGGTGCTCCTGTATTGGGTGCATATACATTTAGGATAGTTAGCTCTTCCTGTTGAATTGATCCCTTTACCATTATGGAATGGCCTTCTTTGTCTCTTTTGATCTTTGATGGTTTAAAGTCTGTTTTATCAGAGACTAGGATTGCAATCCCTGCTTTTTTTTGTTCTCCATTTGCTTGGTAGATCTTCCTCCATGCCTTTATTTTGAGCCTATGTGTGTCTCTGAATGTGAGATGGGTCTCCTGAATACAGGAAACTGATGGATCTTGACTCTTTATCCAGTTTTCCAGTCTGTGTCTTTTAATTGGACCATTTAGTCTATTTACATTTAAGGTTAATATTGTTATGTGTGAACTTGATCCTGTCATTATGATATTAACTGGTTATTTTGCTCGTTAGTTGATGCAGTTTCTTCCTAGCCTCGATGGTCTTTACATTTTGGCATGTTTTTGCAATCGCTGGTACTGGTTGTTTCTTTCCATGTTTAGTGCTTCCTTCAGGGTCTCTTGTAAGGCAGAGCTGGTGGTGACAAAATCTCTAAGCATTTGCTTATCTGTAAAGGATTTTATTTCTCCTTCACTTATGAAACTTAGTTTGGCTGGATATGAAATTCTGGGTTTAAAATTCTTTTCTTTAAGAATGTTGAATATTGGCCCCCACTCTCTTCTGGCTTGTAGAGTTTCTGCCGAGAGATCTGCTGTTAGTCTGATGGGCTTCCCTTTGTGGGTAGCCTAACCTTTCTCTCTGGCTGCCCTTAACAGTTTTTCCTTCATTTCAACTTTGGTGAATCTGACAATTATGTGTCTTGGAGTTGCTCTTCTTGAGGAGTATCTTTGTGACATTTTAAAAAACCAAAATCCACTATTGATGGACACCTAGGTTGATTGCATGTCTTGCTATTGTGAATAGCACAGCAATAACATATAAGTGCACATGTCTTTTAGGTATAATGATTTGTTTTTCTTTGGGTATATACCTAGTAATGGGATTGCTGTGTTAAATAGCTCTGTCCTAAGTTCTTTGAGAAATCTCCAAACTGCTTTCCATTGTGGCTGAACCAGTTTACATTCCCACTAAAAGTGTATAAAAATTCCCCTTTCTCTGCAGCCCTACCAGCAACTACAGTTTTTTGGCTCTGTAATAGTAGCCATTCTAACAGGTGTGAGAGAGTATTTCTCTGATGATTAGTAAGGTTGAGCATTTTTTCATGTTTGTTGGCCACTTGCATGTCTTCTTTTAAGAAGTGTCTATTCTTATCTTTTGCTCATTTTTAATGGGGTTATTTGTTTTTTGCTTGTTGATTTAAGTTTTTCATAGATTCTAGGTATTAGACCTTTGTCAGATGCATGGTTTTTGAATATTTTCTCTGATTCTGTAGATTGTCTGTTTACTCTGTTGATAGTTTCTTTTGCTGTGCAGATACTCTTTAGTTTAATTAGGTCTCACTTACCAATTTTTGTTTTGTTGCAATTGCTTTTGGAGACTTCACCAAAAATTCTTCACCAGGGTTGATGTTAAGAAGGTTATTTGCTAGGTTTTCTAGAATTTGAGTAAAATATTCACAATACTAGTCAATCCATAAGGTTCTGTCTATAGTTAATGAATTGAAATAATGTGCTTATCATTCAGATGTAAAAGCTGATTTGTAGCAACCTTTTCTTGATTTGTTTAGTTTCTTTTCCAAATGTCTGCCTGTATTAGTCCATTTTCATGCTGCTGATAAAGACATATCTGAGACTGGGCAATTTACAAAAGAGAGAGATTTAATGGACTCACAGTTCCATGTGGCTGGGGAGGCCTCGCAATCATGGCAGAAGGTGAAAGGCATGATTGTCTTTCTTATACAGTGGCAAGACAAAGGAAAAGCGCTTTTGCAGGGAAACTCCTCCTTATAAAACCATCAGATTTTGTGAGACTTATTCATTATCACAAGAATAGCATGGGAAAGATCTGTCCTCATGATTCAATTACCTCCCATCAGGTCCCTCCCATGACACGTGGGAATTATGAGAGCTACAATTCAAGATGAGATTTGGATGGGGACACAGCCAAACCATATCATTTTGCCCCTGGCCCCACCCAAATCTCATGTCCTCACATTTTAAAACCAACCATGCCTTTCATCAGTCCTCCAAAGTCTTAACTGATTTCAGCATTAACTCAAAAGTCCACAGTCTCATCTGAAACAAGGCAAGTCCCTTCCACCTATGAGCCTGTAAAATCAAAAGCAAGTTAGTAACTTCCTAGACACAACAGAGGGACAGGCACTGGACAAATAGAACCATTTCAAATCAGAGAAATTGGCCAAAATAAAGGGGCTAAACGCCCCATACAAGTCTGAAATCCAGCCGAGCAGTCAAATCTTAAAGCTCCAAAATGATCTCCTTTGGTTCCATGTCTCAAATGCAGGTCACACTGATGCAAAAGGTGGGTTCCCATGGCCTTGGGCAGCTCCAACCCTATGGCTTTGCAGGGTACAGTCTCCCTCCTGGCTGCTTTCATGGGCTGGTGTTGAGTGTCTGTGGCTTTTCCAGGTACATGGTGAAAGCTGTCAGTGAATCTACCATTCTGGGGTCTGGAGGACAGTGGTCCTCCTCTTACAGCTCCATTAGGCAGCACTCCAGTAGGGACTCTGTGAGGAGGCTTTGACTCAATAGTTCCCTTCTGCACTTCCCTAGCAGAGGTTCTCCATGAGTGCCCCACTCCTGCACCAAACTTCTTCCTGGACTTCCAGGCATTTTCATACATCCTCTGAAATCTAGGTGGAGGTTGCCAAACCTCAATTCTTGACATCTGTGTACCTGCAGGCTCAACCCCACATGGAAGCTGCCAAGGCTTGGGACTTGCACCTTCTGAAGCCACGACCCAAGCTGTAGCTTGGCCTCTTTTAGTCACAGCTAGAGCAACTGGGACACAGAGCAACAAGTCCCTAGAGTGCACACAGCAAAGCGACCCTGGACCTGTCCATGAAACTATTTTTCCTCCTAGGTCTCCAGGCCTGTGATGGGAGGGGCTGTCTTGAAGACCTCTGACATGCCCTGGAGACATTTTCCCCATGTTTTGGTGATTAACATTCGTTTCCTCATTACTTATGAAAATGTCTGCAGCCAGCTTGAATTTCTCCTCATAAAATGGGATTTTCTGTTTCATCACATTGTCAGGATGCAAATTATCTGAACTTTTATGTTCTGTCTTCCTTATAAAACTGAATGCCTTAATAGCACCCAAGTCACCTTTTGAATGCTTTGCTGCTTAGAAATTTCTTTCGTCAGATACCCTAAATCATCTCTCCCAAGTTCAAAGTTCCACAAATCTCTAGGGTAGGGCAAAATGCCACCAGCCTCTTTGCTAAAACATAACAAGGGTCACCTTTGCTCTGGTTCCCAACAAGTTCCTTATCTCCATCTGAGACCATCTCAGCCTGGATTTCATTGTCTAGATCACTATCAGGTTTTTGTTCAAAGCCATTTAACAACTCTCTAGGGAGCTCCAAACTTTCCAAAATTTTCCTGTCTTCTTCTGAGCCCTCCAAACTGTTCCAACCTCTGCCTATTACCCAGTTTCAAAGTTGCTTCCACATATTCAGGTGTCTTTTCAGTGGCACCCCATTCTGTTGGTACCAATTTACTGTATTAGTCCATTTTCACAGTGCTGATAAAGACATACCCAAGACTGGGCAATTTACGAAAGAAAGAGGTCTAATGAACTCATAGTTCCTTGTGGCTGGGGAGGCCTCAAATCATGGCAGAAGATGAAAGAGCTTGTGCAGGGAAATTCCCCCTTATAAAACCATCAGATCTCATGAGACTTATTCACTATCATGAGAATTGCATAGGAAAGAGCCACACCCATGATTCAATTACCTCCCATTGGGTCTCTCCCATGACACAGCAGGTGGGAATTGTAGGAGGTACAATTCAAGATAAGATATGGGTAAGGACACAGCCAAACTGTATCACTGTCATATAAGGAATAATATTTGATAGATAAAGAGAGAGGATGACAGAAATGTGTATACAGTAGTTGGAAGCCTAGTTTGTAAGAATTTATGATCAGATAAGCATATGATTCCACAGTGGGTGATGATTCATTTGTAACACATCGACAGCTACCATTTATTATACACTTACTAAATTTGAATCATTTTGTGCACATTATCTCATTTATTCCTTACAATCTTTATGTGAGTTAGTCCCTATGCCTGCCCTATTTTATAGGGGGAAAAAGTTGCCTCAGATCATAGAGTTACTGGACATTAAACTGAAGCTATCCATATCTTCCTATTCCCAACAGATTCATAGATATGTTTCTGAAATATCTCTGGCAATGACAAGAAATTGATCCACTGGAGATATGAAAGTAATATAAGCAAGACCTGAATATACACTATTAAAGGCTTTTTTACAACATTATCAAGGTGATCTGGTTACAAACAGAACAGATAACTTTGAAGTGAGACAAATAAGTCCTTCCCTTACCTTATCTCTGCCACTTCTGTTGTTTTTCCTCTCTGAACCCATTTCCTCATTAGTAAAATGGTAATAATAAAGCCTACCACATCAAGCTGTAGCAACAATTACATGAGATCACCTATATGACAACTCCTGACCCAGAGTAGGACTTATGCTAGAGTCCTTCATTTACTCATTTCATGGCTTTACATCTCTAGATAGTATTTATTATCATCAATTTACAGGGGAGAAAACTGAAATTCAGAGAGGTTTTATAAACTCAAGATACATGTTAGAGTCATAAGCAAGGACTGACACCAAAGTCTATTGACCTTAAAAGGCAGTTTCATATCTGCAATACCAAGATGCCTATAGAAGGTCTCTTTTTTAAAAATCTTAAACTCTCCTTTTTTTTGTTAATGTAATGGAAATTTGTTATTTGTATTATTTTAAATATTTACAGAAAATAAGTTTACAATGCTTCATTATTTTCAATGTCATAGCAGAGCTTGAGACTAAAGTACTAAATATTGTACCATGAATTGCATGAGGGTAGAGAAACCATGTTTTATTCATCCCTGCCTCCCTAAGCCAAACATGACATCTAAAATATAGTAGAGGCCCACTAAAACGTTGTGGGAAACAAAAATGGGTGGATAAGTGGATGGATGGATGGATGGATAGATGGACAGTTGAATGGATCCTGAGACAGACAAAAGAAAGGACAAAGAAGAAATCATAAATATTGTAATGGCTGGTAAATTCATAGAAGTAGTTTGTTAAGTCATATTTACATTGTACAGGACCCTGACACAGGCATTTGAATACAAACAATTCCTTTTGCACACAGGCATATCATTTCAACATGATCCTTAACCGCCAACCTGATATATACCTTACAAACTTTTGTAGGTGATTCTGTACCTAGTGCCAAAACATGTTAAAGCTAAGTGTGCATACACACATGTACATACATAAACACACACGCACACACACACTGCATAATGTTAAGCATTACATACCTTTTCTAGAAAAGTAGAACATTCTGTAATAAGTTTTACTTTGTGGCTCAACCTTTAATCAATTTTTAATAGTGTACAAATTAAATAGCATCTTCCTTTTATTATGTCATTCTAGGCCACACTGGAGTACACTTTTTGTTGGTTAATGTTGCATTAAAAATATTCTGGTACTTTCTGATACCTTACCTAACTAAACTCCCTCATATGGAACAACTCCAAGATGATCTTAAAATCCAAAATGCTACTGTCATCAAAATTACATACAAAATATATCCTCACACAAAAATGCTCATTTTCTCAGCATGGCTGATTTCTATCAAGTACGTAATAATAATAACAATAAAAAGAATGATAACATCTCACATTTATATATTATTTACTCTATGTAGGTTACATTTAATATGTATTAATGCATTTAATCTTCATATAAATCCTATGAGATAGGTATCAATTTTATTTGCATTTTACAAATGGAAGAACTAAGACACAAAAGGGTCAAAGGCTTTGCCTCACATTGCAAAGCTAGCAAGTGGCCAACTGGGACTTGAACTCAAGCAGTCTGGCTCCAGATATTGGCTCTTATTGTTAATGCTGTACCACTCCCAATTAGAAGTCAGTTCACTCACGTCACATTAATTTAAACTAATATGTGACTGTGCTCTATCATTAATTCAAAGTCTAAGTTCAGTGCTATTGAAGAAAGCCTCTGCAGCTATAAGCTAGGATGACAAAACTACATATTTTGCTAATATCTCAAGGTGAGAGGGAGTTAAATGCCAGTCATAGTTCAGGATACAGCTAGAGAGGGATCATTAACTGAATGAGGGCAGGGAGATCTAGAAGGGATAAGAAACTGAAATTAATTTCACTGATTAGGGTTGGATGGACGCTAGAGGAAAGGCAGGGCAATAGGAACCTGTAGGAACTCCAGCCCGAGAGGCCAGATGTGATCAACAGTGAGTATCTGTGTGCTTGTCCCGGGGATGAAGTATACATCCATGGGGAACCCAGGAAAGGTGTTCTCAATCACCTTGAGCCTCGATCTCCTCGGTTATGCTTTAATTTTTCCCTTTTTCTGTTTTGTTTTGGTTAGTTTGCTTAATTTCTGTCCCTGGGACCAGGATGAAGGCATTTTTCTAGGCAGGTGAGGAAATGACATATTTTCTTTTCTTGGCTCCTAACTTTCCTTCCCTGAGTTCCCCAAACTCAGCTCAGCCTAAATCTCTTCATCATTTTCCACAGAGAATTACATTTGGTCTAGATTCACAGTGGTATTTTATTCAATGTTGCAATTCCCTCTTTGCTGCACCTCACCCCTACTCATATCTGGGAGTTAGAGGCAGAAGGAATAGAAAATGTTTTCTTTGTTTCTTCCTCTTCTGTTGACCTATCTGACCATGAGATATCCCATGAGAATATATCTAGAACCACCTTTTCAAAACTGTTCTGTGCAGCAGAAGGATCCCAAGAAACCCCCTTTTTTTTTTTTTCCTTTTTTGGTCGAGACAGAGTTTCACTCTTGTTGCCCAGACTGGAGTGCAATGGTGCGATCTTGGCTCACCACAACCTCTGCCTCCTGGGTCCAAGCAATTCTTCTGCGTCAGCCTCCCCAGTAGCTGGGATTACAGGCATGCACCACCACAGCTGGCTAATTTTGTATTTTTAGTAGAGAAGAGGTTTCTCCATGTTGGTCAGGCTGGTTTCGAACTCCCGACCTCACATGATCCGCCCACCTCGGCCTCTCAAGGTGCTGGGATTACAGGCATGAGCCACCATGCCTGGCCCCAAGAAATACTTTTTTACCACCATCCCAGTAGAGACGGGATTAAAAAGTATATTTAGAAAACTTTTATTCCAATCTAATTCAACCAGTAGTTTTCAAGTCTGTAAGAGCTAGGTGGTGTATTAGGCCCTGGAGTTGTATTAGTTCTCAGATATATTTAAAAAACACTAAGAAAAGCTGCTCATCTTTAATCTCATTTGAAACCATTAAAGGTGCTAAGATTTGCATAAGTGAGGATTCTATTTAACTTTATTTAAACCAGGGATCCCCAAGTCCTGGGCTGCAGATCTGCAGATCTGTACCAGTTCATGGCCTGTTAAGAACTAGGCAGCACAGCACTAAGCAGGAGGTAAGCAGTAGGCAAGTGAGCATTACCACCCACGCTCTGCCTCCTGTTAGATGAGCAGAGGCATTAGCTTCTCACAGAAGCATGAACCCTATTGTAAACTGCGTATGCAAGGGACCCAGGTTACACGCTTCTTATGAGAATCTAATGTCTGATAATCTGAGGTGGAACAGTTTCATTCCCAAACCATCCCCCCACCTCCATCCATGGAAAACTTGTCTTCCACAAAACCAGTCCCTGGTGCCAAAAAGGCTGGGGCTGCTGATTTAAACCATTTTTTCCAAATCGATTTGAATACGTGAAATCTCTCTTCCCTCCACTACTTGGAAACACCATTTGAGAAATACCCCAATGCTGTGTATAATTTATTCACCATCTTCAAGATCTTGCACACTTAGGAGGTAGAAGATATGTGTACACATAACATATCAAGAATTAAAACATATAGAGAATATTTAGAAGAATAGCAAAAAGTGTCAAATTAAGTAAAAGACTTTGAAGTTTACAAACAACTCCAAATATGGTCACTAATTTTTCCATACACATTTATCTCACAGGCCTCTTTTCCGTGACATTACTTTGGCCACCATTATGGGAACCTCTGTGGGGATGGGGAGCAAAGGAATTCTAACTTTGTGAAAGTATGTGAGAATTTAAAGCCAGTGGAAAGGGAGGAGATATGAAAGCAAAATCAAATTTGAAACATAATCACAATGAAGATTGGTGGAGCTTCTTATCAGTAAAACCACCTCTACACTCACTTTATAAAACCTTTCACTTACCTTTTATGCTACTTGAAGTTCCACAAATTGTTCATTTGGGTAAAAAGGAAGCCTATTCCGAAGAAGGAAAAAAAGTGTTTCCCAAGGGCAATTTGACATCACAGAGAAAACAGGCTTCTAAGTCATAACAGCCACAGTAGGTTTTAACTCTGCATACTGGCTGCATGAATTGAGCAAGTTATTCACCTATAAAATGATGACGAATTATTCTACTGACAACAGTGTTTGGAGAATAAAATATATCAACAATCTCTACAAAGTCAGCACTTCCTAAATAGCAGTTCTATATTCTATCATTTTGGGTACTAAATGGTCATTCTAAAATAGTCATAGAATACCCAGACAGATGTCCACATATCAGAGTATATTAAGTCACCAGAAAAGGTTGCTTTCCTTGTAGCAAATGACTAAGTTCAGTCCCTCAGAAAGAACCAGAATTTCCTTTAGTAAAAGTAGAGTTATCACTTTGCTTCTATAAGTACTTTCTTTCAGAAATAGGTCCTAGGCTAGGAAAAGGGAAGCAAAGCTTTCTGGGTGAAATGGCTCCACAGAATTTAGTACCTTAGAACCTTTGTTCGGTTACATTGGGAGTTAAGTAGACTTGTAGTTTGGCCTGGAAATCTGACCAATAATCCCTTTTAAAATCAGATAGTCTATTTTGGACTTCTTCATGAAGATTTATGGAAAAATATCCTATCTGTAAATTGGCATTTGTGTAATAGTCACATGCATCTACATTTACACACTATTAATATATCTACAAGAAAGCAAAAAACAAAAAACAAAAACAAACAAACAAACAAATCTCCCCAAAAGAAGAGACTTGGAGCTTAGAGATAAAATGATAAAGGCATGTGGTTGATCCTGGAGTTGCCTAAGTGGCTGCCTTCAGGGAAAGGCTTTTCTAGGAAAAGTAAGACCCTTGTGAAGTAAAGGGTTTACAATGTCTTTGTCTTGACTCAAGTTATCTTTGAACTCACATACACAGAAGTTGCCAGCGTAGAACTTTGTTGCTGAGAAACTGCAATTCCCAGCTCTGATCATTAACAATCCATACTGCTTTGTATATTCTCCAATGAATGTGTCTTTCCATCCGCAAGATTGCAGAAAGCAAAGTCATGAAATTATTCAAATTATCACCCTGTTTTTATTGACAGCATCTTTAGAAAAAACTGGCATGACTGCATCCTTCTAAATCCCAAATAATCAAACTGAATGAAGGCCTAATGGATTTGGTCTAATTGGATTTCATGGAAATTATAAGTTGTGCTACTCTGAGTAAGGATAATGTGTTACTGTGAATAAGGATCATCTGTACTCTGGGGACTCACATCCATTTGGGCTGTCTGTCCCACAAGGGTCTGCCCCATCTCTTGTTTGGCCAGGTGAACCTCCAAAGGTGATGCCTACCTTTGCCTTGGCCCACCAAGGCTCTTCCGCCTCACCACGGGCTCCTTCTTGGTCACCATAACATCACCAAAGGCTTCAGAGTGTCAAATAGTCATAATCAGGGATTACTTTTAGCTTTCTTCCCATTTTAATTTTTAAGAGTTTACTTTTTATTTCCAAAATTACTACCTCAGTAAAATATCCTTTAGTTATTTTTAATTCTAGGCTTACCATAAAATTCCCTTGTCATCAAATAGTTCTCCCTCACCACCCCTACAAAAATGAAAGAATATTTAAATCTCACTTGCTTTCTCTGAAGGCTATAGGTTTCTGTTCATTTTCCTGAAAGTCATAGTATTTTCAGTTATGGCATGCAGAATTCTAAGAAAGCCCCCAAGATTCCCACCCTCCGGTGTACATACCAGAGAGTGTACCAATATTATTGGTACCGGTACCAATTATTCAGTCAAACACTAATTGGTACCAAAATATTGGTACTGGTACCAATTATTCAGTCAAACACTAATCTGGGTGCTGCTATGAGGACATTTTGCAGATATAATAAAGGTCCCAATAAATCAATTGGCTTGAAGATGGGAGACTATCCTTGATGGGCCTACCCTAATCGAATGACATTTTTAAAGAGCTCGGACTTTCCCAATAGAGAGATTCAAAGTGTGAGAGAGATTTGTTGTGAGGGAGATTCTCCACTGCTGGCTTTGAAGATGGAGATGGCCAAGTGACAAGTAATGGATGGCATCTGGGAGCTGAAAGAGGCCTCTGACTCACAGCCAGCAAGAGAACAGAGACCTCGGTTCAGCTTCAAGGAACTGAGTTCTGCCTAATACCTAAATTGGCTTGGAGGAGGATCACAAATTTCAGATGAGAAAGCCCCAATCAACACCTTGATTTCATCCATGTGAGATTCTGAGCAGAAAGCCCATCCATGCCACATACAGAGCTGTGAGCTAATAAATAGGTGTTGCTTTGATCTGCTAAATTTGTGGTAATTCGTTACAAAGCAATAGAAAATTAATACACCTGTGTTTGTTTTATTAACACAAGCAAAGCATAAAAAAAGCAGGAGCAAAATGGTGCATCTTTAATTTCAAAAAGTTAGATTCCAAAAGCCTTTACCAAGTGTATTTCTTTTCAAATCTGAAGTAATATTCCAAAAATGACTAATATGACCTCTCCAGAATGGGAAGGTGATGACACTTTTTTTTTGAGATGGAGTCTCGCTCTGTCACCCAGGCTGGAGTGCAGTGGCACCATCTCGGCTCACTGCAACCTCTGCCTCCTGGGTTCAAGCAATTCTGGTGCCTCAGCCTCCCGAGTAGCTGGAATTACAGGTATACACCACCACACCCAGCTAATTTTTGTATTTTTACTAGAGATGAGGTTTCACCATGTTGGTCAGGAGAGTCTTGAACTCCTGACCTTAAGTGACCTGCCCACCTCAGCCTCCCAAAGTACCGGGATTACAAGCGTGAGCCACCACGCCCAGTGGTGATACATTTTTGTTTTTATGTATTCCTTGTTTATATTGATAAAAGTGGGCAAATAGGATTTAGTAGCTGCAGCTTTATCCTATGGCTTCTGCAGCTTTTGTAATCTGGCAGTGCACATCTGCTATATTATCTAAATGTTTCCTCAAAAGGAGAAACACTCTTTAACAACTTATCACTCTAGTCTGTTGGTCACCATTTTCCCTCAGATGCTCACAGCTCCTTCTGTGGGATCTGAAGATATGACTTCCATGACACTTGATCAGTATGTCAATGGGTATTGAACCACTCTTGAGCTCTGATCCCACAGTTCAGTTCCCATCAGTGTGACTTTATGTGTGTCTTGGTGGTGGGAAATGTGATTCTTTCATCTACTTTCTCCATTTTTTTTTACTCAGAGGAACTGTGCTCTAATTGGAAAATGGATTGAAAGCTTATAAATTTCCTTGAGTTTTAACTTTTCTCCTTTGGTCTTTTTCTTTTCAAATGACTTGAAGGTGTATTGATAAGCTTCTATGAGAAAATGAAGGGTTGAACAAATTGAACATGTATGACTAAATGAATAGATTAATACATAAATGATAAATTTATTCAATAATTTGAATGAAATCAATCGAGAGGCACTGAGAATAAATTTGTGTCCTATAAGTTAGAAGACCTGAGTTTGAGATAACTAGTAGCTCTATTATACGGGAGAAATTACTTAATCATCACCGGACTTCATTTTCCTCATTTGGAAAGCAATTCAATCACACTAAACAGTCTTTAAGCTCTCCTTCACTTATGAATGTATGTTTTAAGCCATTTAAGATGTTAAATAATGTCACATCCCGTGAGACTTCTGTTTGTTGTTCTATTCGAGCATGTTAACTCGTGTCTATCAGAGTACCTGCTGCCTTTCCACAGCCAGTTCTCTAGATTATTTTTAATCAGTCAGTGCACACATGGTCAATATTTACTCAATAGCATTCAGGTCTCTCACATTCCACTAGGATTCTTGAATAATTTTATTACTTATGCCAAAACTATTATCTTCTTAACTATTTTAGGTCCAAACAGTTTTACCTTTTATCCTGGCATTTATATATAAAATAAAGTTTCATAAGGCTGGGCGCGGTGGCTCACGCCTGTAATATCAGCACTTTGGGAGGCTGAGGTGGGCGGATCACGAGGTCAGGAGATGGAGACCATCCTGGCTAACACGATGAAACCTCGTCTCTACTAAAAATACAAAAAATTAGCAGGGCGTGGTGGCGGGAACCTGTAGTACCAGCTACTCCGGAGACTGAGGCGGGAGAATGGCGTAAACACGGGAGGCGGAGCTTGCAGTGAGCCGAATCGCGCCACTGCACTCCAGCCTGGGTGACAGAGCGAGACTCTGTCTCAAAAAAACAAAACAAAACAAACTGGTTTGTAGTCAAAAGAAAAACTTTTTATAAATCAACCGATCCTGTGAAGAAACTATGAAAAATATCCTCTCTTTCCAAAAAAAAATTTAGGCTATCAATATATACACATAAAGAGATAAATTCCGATAAAATGGGTACGTAAAATTCACTATGATAGCAAGTTTTAGAGAACAAGCACGGGAATTAGTCGACCTGGCCCCTTAAACAGATATCCTCCCTCTCATCCTCTGTTATTTCCTGTATAATGTTAGTATCATTCCTGCCTGACACTCACAGATTTATATGATTCCTACTCTGTACTACGTGCCTTATTGGGTCTTAGTGGTAAAAAGATGAACAAGACTAATGCAGCCCATTGAGAAGCTATCTGGAAGTGAACATACATGCAAACTAATATTTGATTTAATGTGATAAGCATTGTTGCTGATCATAGGTGCCAGAAGAACAGCAAAGAGTTATTTTTTCCTCCAAAATTGTGGAAAATGTTTATTCCTGGTGTGATGCAATATAAAATACACAGCATCACCTTTGAAGTATTCTTGCCAAATGAATTTAACCAAAATCTAATCGAGACTTCAGATCTAAAGAAAATCTAAAGGTAATCCAATTTATAGGAAATGAGGGATATAGAAGAACAAGTTAAATAATACCACAGGAAAGCATTCAGACAAGTCCAGAAAGTAAGATGTTCTAAAGGATGATTAGCTTGATCTCTTCAATGGTCAATGTCTTTAAAAACTCAAAAAGAAGCAGGACTCTTTTAGATTAAAAGAGATTAAAAAGGCATAACAACCAAGTGCACTACACGGTCCTCAATGATGTCCCGGCTTTTACAGACCATTTGTAATTATAATGAAACCATGGAGGGAATTTGAAGATGGACTGGGTATTAGATGATATGGCAGAAATATTATTAATTGTTTAGGAGTGTTAATAGTATCATGGTTGGCCGGGCGCGGTGGCTCAAGCCTGTAATCCCAGCACTTTGGGAGTCCGAGACAGGCGGATCACGAGGTCAGGAGACCGAGACCATCCTGGCTAACACGGTGAAACCCCGTCTCTACTAAAAAATACAAAAACTAGCCGGGCGAGGTGGCGGGCGCCTGTAGTCCCAGCTACTTGGGAGGCTGAGGCAGGAGAATGGCGCAAACTCAGGAGGCAGAGCTTGCAGTGAGCTGAGATCCCGCCACTGCACTCCAGTCCGGGCGACAGAGCGAGACTCTGCCTCAAAAACAAACAAACAAACAACAAAAACAAAACAAAACAAAACAAAAAAAATAGTATCATGGTTATGTTGGACATATCCTAATTGTTTATAATAATGATTTGGTAAAAAGACATGATGTCTTATTTCACATTAAAATATAGCAGCAGAAAAAAATAAATGAGCCAAATATGGCAAAAGTGTTAACAATTGATGTAATAACATTATATATATATATATATATATATATAAAAATATGTATGTTCAGTTATACCATTCTTAGTAATTTTTTATGTCTGAACATTTTCATGATAGTTAAAAATAAAAGATAAAAGATAAAAATAAATGAGATAATAGATTTAAAATCACTTCGTAAACTCTAAAGTGATAGATAGATAAAAGAGATAATAAAGTGCTGGAGAAAGGTGGAATGGTCCCTCTTCAAGCATATGTGCCACCTTGCACCATGCTGCTAAGAGAAACCATTCCTGACTGCCACAAAGAGGCCACCAAATGCCTCTAGAATAGAAACCAGGAGCAACATTAGGATTCCTAGATCCTGATTTTTTTTTTTTTTAACACATCTTCTCAGGCTAAGATGATGTTGAACAAAATTAAAGACCAACAACTTTTTTTTTTTTTTTTTTTGAGACGGAGTCTTGCTCTGTCACCCAAGCTGGAGTGCACTGGCCAGATCTCAGCTCACTGCAAGCTCCGCCTCCCGGGTTCACGCCATTCTGCTGCCTCAGCCTCCCGAGTAGCTGGGACTACAGGCGCCGCCACCTCGCCCGGCTAAGGACCAACAACTTTTTGCAGGGAAAGGCAGGCTAGAGCAGCTTGAACTTGTCTAAGGAGAGCCGAAAACCTGCAGCATTACTATCTGAGAGTAACCAGTGGGCCCTTCCTTTTTGCAGGACAGTAGGATTTGGCACCCAAAGAAGGTATCTGAAGCCATGGATGATTGCCGTTCTCATTGTGTTGTCCCTGACAGTGGTGGCAGTGACCATAGGTCTCCTGGTTCACTTCCTAGTATTTGGTAAGTAAAATTAAGGATTTCACTCTATTTGATTTTATTTTTCAGCAAAGCTTCATTTACATATATGTAAATGTAATTTCATCTAAAAAATTGCACATTTGCCTGCAAATTTTCACAGAGTATGTTTAATTGTTTCAGTCATTTCATCAATAAGCAAGTACTAAATGCTTATTATATGTGATTACTTTTCTGGATGCTCAGGATACAGCTTAAACAAAGTAGACAGATTTCTAATTTCCTTAGAACTCTCAGTCTAGATTTGTGAGAATCTACACAAAAAGATCAAAAATTGTAATTGTCTGAAACTTACTAGTAATTATAATAAATAACTCATCACTTATTATACATTAAAATGAAAAGCTATGATAAATTAGTTATTAAAATTGGCTCTTTTACTCATGAACTATCATTTTCTGTCCAACATTTCTAAGGCAAAAGAAAAGCACTTGTCTAATAAAATAAGGAATTTTAAAATGATTGAAAACGTATAGTATGACACAATATTATCATTTATTTTTAGAGAAAAAAATTTACTCTTTCCAAAACAATATTTGGGGAGTATATTTTTATCAATAAATATATTTATAATTATACAAATAATGCACTTCAAGATCCTCTTTTTATATTGAGTCTCTTTCTGAGAACACAAGCCATTTATATTTTTTGACAAATCTCTACAATGTCACTCTCACATGAATGTATGTGATAAATAACTCAGGCTGCTCACTTTAATGGTCTTATCTGTCATCACCTTCCACAGACTAAATGGGGGAACAAATACTCTATTTGGAGCCTTGAAGGGCTTAAGATCATAGTCCTAGGTCTTATATGACAACCCCAGCTGTAGTTTATACCATTGGCAAAAGATTCTCAGGTCTGTTTATTTGGTTGCATAAAAGCCCAATGAGAGTAAGGTCTGATAACAGTATGACTCATATGGATAAGTAATCAGGAAGTCCAAAAAAATATTACAAGGTCCAGAGATTTCCCACTTAAGACATATGCCTTCCTCATATCCCTGTTTCTTTCCTTAATTTGTAATCTAGAAACCCACTGCCTCTTCCCTGAGCCAGGCTTCTCAAGGATTTAGGTTGTCTTGTGTTTTTTCCATTCTCTATCTTTAACTCTGTAGCTTTCTTACCCTCTCCGGGCCTTACACCTCAGACTACCAAATTCCTTAGGAGTCCCAACTACTTTCCTTTCTTACATTTCCTAATAGATTTATCCCTGTTGCACACTAGTCTCATCTTCAATCTCAAGACAGCTCCTCTTTACACTCTCTTTTCAAGTTTTTCTTAGTGTGCATGACTGTCTTGTTACAAATCAAAATTCACAAGGACGTTCACTTATCTCTACTTCCACCAGAGCGTATGGTGGTACACATTTCAACTCAGCAAGGAGCAATGTAGCAATGAAATGTTCAAGCTCTACAGCTAGACTATCTGGATTTAAAGCTTGGACAGGCCACCTACTAGTTATAGAACAAGTTACTTAAAGCCTCTGTGCCTTAATTTTCTTATCTGTAAAGTGAAGGTGATACCAATCTTAGAGAGCTGGTGTGAGGATTAAATGAACTAATTCATGAAAACTGCACAGGACTGTGCCTGGCATATTGTAGAAACTCAATAAATGGCAGTTACTATAATTAATATAAAACATTAATTTTTTTTAACAAAATTCCATTATGAAGGAGCCCAGGGACATATTCAAGACTTTATATTGGCTCCACTGTAATTGGGTTCTGAAATCTTTGTCCAAACCATTTAGTTTCCTATTTTTCATTTCCATTACAGACCAAAAAATGGAGTACTATCGTGGCTCCTTTAAAATTTTAGAACCACAAATCAATAACAATTTTGGGCAAAGCAACACATATCAACTTAAGGACTTACGAGAGACGACCGAAAATTTGGTGAGTCAGGTAAACTTCTTTTTATCACCGAATAATGCAAGTGGAAGGGATTTTGTGGATCATTTCTCCATTTCTAAAAACATTATTTTCAGACCACCCACATTAGAATCATCTTGCAGATTGCTAGGCCCCATAGCAGACTTGCTTAATCAGAGTCTGATGAGATGGGTAAGCGGGGAGAGGGGAGTAAGGGAATCTGCATGTCTAACAAATGGGCGATTCTAATAAGCCCCTCTTTCTAACTCAACTACCTTATTTAAAGGTAAGAGAATTGAGGCCAAGATATCCTAGCCCATTTCTTCCCTAATTCCACTAAGTTTCCCCAGTAGAGAAGCTTAATCATACCAAAACTAGTTTTTATAAGTCCACACACTTTTTTGTAAGACTACATTTTAAGATTTTGAGTATTTTCAGAATTTACGTTCATCTTGTAAATATATTGATAAAGACAAAAAACTCAGACTTTTTTTGTAGTAATCAAGTCAAATGCTAATAATTTGTTAAAGCTAAAGTGCAAGACTGCTCCCAAAAAGAAAAAAGCACACTTAGTTATATAATCATTCCACTCAAAATGCCCATGAACTCTCACTCGATAACTAGGTTCAAAGTAATTTTTCTGACAAGGAAGCACAGAAGCAGAGAGTTATTTTAAAAAGAAAGAAAGGACAAATGTGTTGGTTTGTTTTAGTCAAAGAACCATTTTTAAGACACTTTCTTTCTCGAATCATTTATCTTTTCTTCCTGTGATCATTTGCTCTTTGTCCATAGTATACCTAATGGCATCATATTTACAATAATATTGTGGAGTTTATAATCCCTATTTTCAGTTAACATTAAATCATGTACAGTTTTTAAATTTTGTGGTTTCATCTTTCCCAACCAATAATTAATGTCTACAGATTGATATAGATTCTTCATTCTTTCACATGCAGAGCATCTTATAAAAGAGCATTTGCAATCAATTCTTGAGTTATGCTAGGATGAACTTGGAGCCTGCACCTATACACCCAAATACCTCCTCTACTCCTCCAGTCCTAAGTGACTCCACATAACCTCCTCAATGTAAAAAAAGAAAACTCTTAACTTGCTTTAGTTAAAAAGATAAACACATTCTTTGAATGATGGAAAATGTTACAATTTACTGGGAAATTTTGAAATTTGTTTAATTGATGTTTTATGGCCAACACTACTGTTACTGTTGTTGTCATAAGTTAACTAAGCAATTCTGTCTTCACTGAAGTAAACGGACAAGAATGCAATAGGTCTAAAAGAAGTGAGAGAAATGCAGAGGTGCATGATGAACAGAAACTCTATTTAAAAATGGACTTTTAAGTTTCAGCTAAGCATGTGCTCCTTCAAAGGCTAAGACTAAGTTAAATAAGGACATATTATCATCATGGGTACCTATAAGGCCCTTCTCTGGTTGTCATTATTTATTTATCCTCCTTTATCACCATAGCATAAGCGCTTACCCTCCCCCTTGCAGGCAACCATTCTATGTTTCATGTGGTATTCTTTTGTTTGTATTCATTCTTACAAAAATATGTTTTGTTGTTTTGCATGCACATGCTTTCGACTTATATCTTGTGTTATAAATCACTTTTGTTTCACCTCTTTTTACTGAGAACTTTTAAAAAGATCTTTGTTACTATATATACCTTTAGTTTATTGCTGTCAACTGCTAATTCATAGTGTGTATCTACTATACTTTACTTGCCTGTCATGCCAAGAAATGCCACACTAAACAGACTCCTACTTATAGACCTATGCAAGTACTTCTGGAAGCAGAATTATTAGGTCATTGAATGTACATATACTTAATTTGACCAATTAGTGCAGGTTTGCTCTTCAAAATGGCTGAATCAGTGTGCACACACATCTATAATGCATGAGGATTTCATGTCTCCACATCTAACCAACACTTAGTATCTTAGTATGCTTAGGCTACTACAACAAAAAATACATAGGCTGGGTATCTTAAACAATGAACACTTATTTCTCATAGTTCTGGAGGCTGAAGATTCCAAGATGAAGGTGATCAAGGATCTAGCAGATGTCTGGTGAGGGCCTGCTTCCTGATTCATAGAACACCACCTTGCTGTGTCCCTCATGGCAGAAGCCATAAGAGAACTTTCTTTTGTAAGGACACTAATGACTTTCATGAGAACTCCACCCTCATGACCTAACTATCCTCCAAAGATCCCATCTCCTCTATCATCACTTTGAGAGTTAGGATCTCAAAATATAAACTTCAGGGGAACATAAACATTCAGTCCACAGCACTTGATATTATTTGACTTTCTGAATTTGCCACACTAATAGGTATAAAGTAGTATTTTATCTGTGATTTACTTTGCATGTTCTAATTACTAATGAGTCTGTGCATTGTTATGTATAATTATTAACTTTTTGGACTTTCATTTCTATAAATTGCCTGTACATATTCTTTGCCCATTTTTCTGTTAGACTTGCTTTTTTACCTTATTTGTATTGCTTTGCAGAAGTTCTTTACATTTTCTAGATATTGATAGTATGTTGGTTGTAGACACTGCACTTATCCATTCTGTCTTCTACTAATATTGACCATGTTGTTCTTTACAAAACAGAAATCTGTAACTGAGATAATCATTTTTTCACTGTTTTGCCTTATGATTGTATTTTGAAGCTTTTCTTTAAGAAGTCCTCCTTCCCTTCTAAGATATAAAAATATTTTACTATGTTATTTATTAACCTTATAGTTTTATCTTTTACATTAGGTCTCTAATACATGTGGAATCCACCTTTGGATGTGAGGTTAGGTAGATTCAGTTTTTTAATTAATATAGTGAGCCAGTTTTTAAATATAAATAGCTAAAATATCTTGGCTTTTCCTAATATGTGATATGATTATTGAGCTTATTGCATGTGTTTCTTGACACCTGGGTCTTGCAGAAGAGGAAACATGATCTGTCTCCTCAAACTGCTTCCAATCTTTTTGGAGAGATTGAGTAACACGCACGGAATTGAATATCATGACATGATGTGATTAAGGGCTAAATTATATATTGAGGACAGTAAGTGTAGAAAAACTTCAAAACAAGACAAAGATTCCCATGGTCAGAAAAGGCTTTATATTATTTTAACTCTGTTTAAATAAGACAGGTATTTTTCTCCTCCCATCCCCCACCAAGTTAGCTTTAGAAGAATTACAGGAAGAGTTTATGCCTCATCCTGAGCCACACCTGTTTATTGTTGCTAAATCCCAATGAATACAACCAGATTCTTCTCTCTGTCCTATATGGGTGCTAATTAGACAACCAAGGAAGACAGGTGGCAGGTCCTGTTCTTCCTCTCTTTGGGCTTTACTGATTTGAATGCAAATTGAGATGCAAAAGTAAAATGAGTTCATATTTAGATACTGCTATAATCCATCCCTGTTCCCTGAGATAGTGGAGCAGATATATCTCACCTCTCATATCATCCTTCAGAGAAGAGTCCATTAATCAGACATTACTGATGTCTGATTACTGTAGGCTGGTCATCCTGCAGGCAGAGAAGCATGGCATCCAGCAGAAGCTGAGAGCATACACTTTGAGGGAGGGAAGGATAAGCCAGCAATTTATGCTGAATGAGCTGGCTAAGTATACATGTTCAATAAGTTCTGGTGGAAGTCACAAATACTTATGAAAGGAGAAAAATGACCATGTGCAATTGAACTTTATGCCTCTTACTGTTTCGCATGTTCAAAAAATGGTGGCCTTAGCGTGATCCAAGGGTGGAGTTTTCAGCCATTTGATGTTAAAAGGTGAAGCGGAGGACACAAAACCCTTACTATGCATCCTCTGTGAGTCAGCCAAAACCAGTCTGGACTGCTAGGTAGATTAACAAAGAAAAAAAGAGAGGGAAGATACAAATAAGCACAATCAGAAATGACAGAGGTAACATTACAACCAATCCCACAGAAATACAAAAGATCATGTGAGACTATTATGAACACTTCTATGTAGATAAACTAGAAAATCTAGAGGAAATGGGTACATTTCTGGAAAAACACAATCTTCCAAGATTTAATCCGAAAGAAATTGAAACCCTGAACAGACCAATATTGAGTTCATAATTAAATCAGTAATTTTAAAAACCTACCAACCAAAAGGAAAAAAAGGCCCAAACTAGATGGATTTACAGCCAAATTCTACCAGACGTACAAGAAATAGCTAGGACCAATTCTAATGAAGTTATTCCAAAAAATTGAGAGATTTCTTCCTAAATCATTCTATGAAGTCAACATTATCCTGATGCCAAAACCTGACAAAGACACAATGAAAAAATAAAAATTACAGGCCAATATCCCTGATGAACATACATATAAAAATCCTCAACCAAATACCAGCAAACCAAATCCAGCAGCACATCAAAAAGTGAATTTTCCAAAATCAAGTAGTCTTTATTTCTGTGATGCAAGACTGGTTCAACATATGTAAATCAATAAATGTTATTTACCACATAAACCAAATTAAAAACAAAAACCATACAATTAGCCAGGCACAGTGGCTCACACCTGTAATCCCAGCACTTTGGGAGACTATGGTGGGCAAATTACTTGAGGTCAGAAGTTCGAGACCAACATGGTGAAACCCCATCTGTACTAAAAATACAAAAATTACCCGGGCATGGTGGCATGGTGGTATGGTGGCAGGTGCCTGTAATTCCAGCTACTCGGAAGGCTGAGGCAGGAGAATCACTTGAACCCAAGAGTCAGAGGCTGCAGTGAGCCGAGATCACGCCATTGCACTCCATCCTGGGTGACAGAGCAAAAATCCATCTCAAAAAAAAATTAAAAAATTAAAAATTAAAATCATACAATCATCTCAATAGATGTAGAAAAAGCTCAGATAAAATTAAATATCCCTTCATAATAAAAATCCTTAACAGGCTAGGCATCAAAGAAACATACTTCAAAATAATAAATGCCATCTGTGACAAACCCACAGCCATCATCACACTGAATGGGCAAAAGCTGGAGGCACTCTCCTTAAGAACAGGAACAACACAAGAATGTTCACTCTCACTACTGCTATTCAACATAGTACTAGAAGTTCTAGAAAGAGCAATCAGGCAAGAGAAAGAAGTAAAAGGCATCCAAATAGGAAAAGAGGAAGCCAAATTATCTCTCTTTACTGACAATATGATTATATGCCTAGAAAACCCTAAAAGCTTTACAAAAAGATTCCAAAACTGATAAACAACTTCAGTAAAGTTTCAAGATACAAAATCAATGTAGAAAATTCAGTAGCATTTCTATACAATAATGTCCAAGCTGAGAGCCAAATCAAGAACACAATCCCATTTACAGTAGCCACACACACACAAATGAAATACCTAGGAATACATCTAACCAAGGAGGTAAAAGATCTCTATAAGGAAAATTACAAAACACTGTTGAAAGAAATCAGAGATGACACAAATGAATGGAAAAACATTCCACGCTCATGGATTGGAAGAATCAATATTGTTAAAATGGCCCTACTGCACAGAGCAATCTACAGATTCAATGCTATTCCTACAAAACTACCAACATCATTGGCCATCAGAGAAATGCAAATCAAAACCACAATGAGATACCATCTCACACCAGTTAGAATGGCAATCATTAAGAAGTCAGGAAACAACAGGTGTTGGAGAGGATGTGGAGAAATAGGAACACTTTTGCACTGTTGGTGGGATTGTAAACTAGTTCAACCATTATGGAAAACAGTATGGCAATTCCTCAAGGATCTAGAATGAAATGTACCATATGACCCAGCCATCCCACTACTGGGTATATACCCAAAGGATTATAAATTATTCTACTACAAAGACACATGCACACGTATGTTTATTGCGGCACTATTCACAATAGCAAAGACTTGGAATCAACCCAAATGTCCATCTGTGACAGACTGGATTAAGAAAATGTGGTACATATACACCATGGAATACTATGCAGCCATAAAAAAGGATGAATTTGCGTCCTCTGTAGGGACATGGATGCAGCTGGAAACCATCATTCTTAGCAAACTATCACAAGAAAAGAAAACCAAACACTGCATGTTCTCACTCATAGGTGGGAACTGAACAATGAGATCACTTGGACTGGGGAAGGGGAACATCACACACTGGGGCCTATCATGGGGAGGGGGGAGGAGGGAGGGATTGCATTGGGGAGTTATACATGATATAAATGATGAATTGATGGGTGCTGACGAGTTGATGGGTGCAGCACACCAACATGGCATAAGTATACATATGTAACAAACCTGCACGTTATGCACATGTACCCTAGAACTTAAAGTATAATAATTAAAAAAAAAATAACTACCAACATAATTTTCCACACAAAATTAGAAAAAGCTTTTGTAAACTTCATACAGTACAAAGCAAAACAAAACAAAACAAAAAAAGCTTCAATAACCAAATCATTCCTAATCAAAAAGAACAGAGCCAGAGGCATCACACTACCCGACTTCAAACTATAATTTAAGGCTACAGTAATCAAAACAGAATGGTACTGGTACAAAAACAGACACATAAACCAATGGAACAGAATAGAGAACCCAGAAATAAAGCCACACATCTACAGCCATCTGATATTTGATAAAATTAACAAAAATAAGCAATGGAGAGAGAACTTTCTATTTAATAAATGGTACTGGAATAGCTAGCTAGTCAGAAGCAGAAGAATGAAATTGGACCCCTAGCTATCACCATATACAAAAACTAATTCCAGATGGAGTAAAGAATTAAATGTAAGACCACAATTAATGTAAGAACCCTAGAAGAAAACCTAGGAAATACTGTTGTAGACATCAGTCTTGGCACAGGATTTATGACTAAGTCATCAAAAGCAATTTCAACAAAAACAAAAATTGACAAGTTGGACCTAATTAAACTAAAGAACTTCTGTACAATAAAAGAAGCTATCAACAGAGTAAACAAACAACCTACAAAATGGGAGAAAATATTTGCAAACCATGCATCTGAAAAGGTCTAATGTCCAGAATCTGTAAAGAACTTAAACAACTCATCAAGCAAAATAAACCAAATAACCCCACTAAAAAGTAAGCAAAGAACGTGAAAAGATGCTGCTCAAAAGAAGACATACAAAGCAGTCAAGAAACATATGAACAAATGCTCCACATCAGTAATCATCAGAGTAATGCAAATCAAAACTACAGTGAGATACTATCTCATACCAGTTACAATGGCTATTATTAAAGAGTAAAAAAATAACAGATGCTGATGAGACTGTGGAGGAAAGAGAATGCTTAAATACTGTTGGAAATGTAAATTGGTTCAGCCACTGTGGAAAGCAGTTTGGAGACTTTTCAAAGTACCAAATAGAACTGCTACTCAACCCAGCAATCCTCTTCCTGGGTGTATACCCAAAGGAGAATAAACTTTTCTCCCAAAAAGACAGATGCACTGTCACATTAATTACCACAGTATTCACAATATCAAAGATGTGGAATCAACCTAGATGCCCATCAGTGGTGGACTGGACAAACAAATTGTGGTATCTATATACATATATATAATATATATATATATATATATATAAATACCATGGAATACTATGTAGCCATAAAAAAAATGAAATCATGTCCTTTGCAGCAACATGGATGTAACACCACAAGGAAGGCACTGTTATCTCCTCTTTACAGGTAAGAGAACCAAGCTTCTGAAATTAAAGTCCATAGCTGGAAAATGATGGAGGGGAGATTTCAAGTCATCTAGGTAACTCCATATATGTGCTCTTTCCACTAAATTGTTCTACTGTCAGGAAAGGACTCAGCTAAGATAGAAGATAAAATTATTAAAATCTAAATCAATTCTTCTCTCATTTAATTTTTTAAATCCATAAAGATTATAAATCCTCTATGCTGTGCTAGCTCACTTTTTCTTGACAGATACATTAGATACACTTACTATAGAAAAATATTCTCGTTCTCATTTCCCTGTATCAGTTTTTGGTGAGGAAGGCAAAGGGAGAAGAAACTGTAATAGAGAGAGATGAAGGAAACTGATGGATATATTGACGTAGGTATGTATATCTAGTGTGAACAATCTACGGTTGGAAGAAAGATGTGAATGAGTATGCTTTTTGAGGGAAGTTTTTTGAGAAAAGAAGTAATATGAACTATTTCTAAATTTCCTGATAAAGTTATAAATACAGCATAGTCTTCACAGGAGGATCTATTTAGTTCATCATTCATCATTCAGCAAATACAGCATGATGTGATGTTAGGCACTATAAAAGGCTAAGAAAAATGATTCTCTCTCATAGACGAATCAAATTGAGAGATTTAGAAGACAACAAATCTGGAGAGGACATGAACCTTCTAAATAATGACCTTCCCTTGCTTTGAGTATCCTGGTTTTAAATATTTTTAGTACAGCTTTAAGTAGATCCAAATGAGATATTTTCCTCTTTAAAAAAAGCAATTCAAAGATCTAGGTTTTTGTGGTACATCGAAAGTTAATACTTTATTCTTTAAAATCCTTAATTGAAAACCTTTAAATTCTATACATATTTTGCCTCATAATCTCAGAAATGTAAACCAATTTGGGATATAGATATCTCATATATTGCTACTTGTTACATGTGATTAGTCACAGATGTCTGTTCATTTCCTTCTGACATTCCACAAAGAAACACTGAAGAAGGGCCAGTGCAATCAAAGAAATGACTGATGGCATCACCAAGTATCACATCCCATTTGATGATCTGATTACCTCTTTGTTTAGGGTGATCTGAAAGTCACAGTTTCATGGCATCCTCCACACCCACACAGCATGTATGACACTGGTCAGTTAGACCTGACCCCAAGAAGGCTAATAAGCCTCAAAATTCTGTGAGCATCACTCAGTGTTCAGGTTGACTAACCTCTATCCAGGCTTGAGAGAATGGTTCATAGCTGACTTCTTGGATCAAAAAAACACCTGGAGTTTTATATGGATATGACACAAACTTTAAAGGATTGCAATAAAAACTACCAAGATTATGGTCCTTATCTTTGGGGAGTAAAGAAAATAGGCTGCCTTTGGAGAGGGGTGCAACAGTTTCTGATCCACTTAGAAACTGCTTGCTGCCCATCAGTGGGTAGGAGGTCTTAGTGAGAACCTACCTGTATGCTCATCTTGAGGTGGGCACTATGAAGGCATTAACAGGCTCTGAAGCTACATGGCCCTTGTTTCAGTGAGCTCTGTGGCTCACTGCTGTGTCAACTTGGGCAAGTCACTTGCTCTTCTATGAAATGTGGATAATCATAGTACTCACCTTAGAGGGTTGATTTGAAAGCAAATGAGTTCAAACACAATGATGTCTGTGCTTGGTGCACATATGGCAGACGACAGTGACTCCTACTATTATAATTATTACAGTCTTACCAAGGAGGAGCCTACCACAAATAATCAATTGCCTGAAAATGTCCACAAACAGGGAAAAAAACCCTTCCAATAATTCATGTGCAATTTTCTTTTTTTTCTAGGAGCATTGATCTCAACCTGATGTAAAGCAAACACTTTAAAAAGTCTTGTAAAATTTTCCCAGTAAATGCAAAACTTTCTGATAAATAAATTCTCGTCTTTTTATTCATTTGTTTATTCATCAAAAATATACTTCAAACCAACAGCATGCAAAGCACTATGCTATTTTCTAGACTATGAAAAGATAAATTGCCAGCTCTATGCATAAAGGGTTTGCCATTTAATAAAAGAGACGATATATTTGAATAAATATATAGTGAATATATTGCATAAATATATAATGAATGTCTACATTAAAGAATAGAAGGTGTAAGAGGAATTAGAAAAATTGAGACAGAAGGAAGACAGATTAGTTTGAGATTGATGAATATCCCCAAAGAAGGTATTATCTGAGATTGGCCTTGAAGGATAGTTGTGATTCAGGAATACAGAACTTGCAGAATGAGAAGGTTGCTACAGACCAAAGGAACAGTCTGAGAGGGGCGAGTATGCAGGAAAATGAGGGCCATGCCTGAAAGTACTGGTGGTGTTGAAGATGGGGCCGGGCAGGTTTGTCACAGAGGGAGAGGACCTTGAATGTCTGACATTGTGAACAGAGGCTCCAAGGCTCAAATTCTCTATTTCTACCTTGAGTTCAATCCTTGTGACAATGAAACTTCAGTGAAGCTTTATTTAAGGTGAAAAGTGTTTTTTAAAAGCCCTCTTACATAATATCCTTTGCATGTTACTCATGTTATAATTAGGAGAAAGCAATAGGATGTAAAGTTTTTTTCACAGCATAGTTTTGGTTTCTTTAATGCTAAGGAGCTCATCTGGTGTTATGTTGGAAAAAACAGCTTTTATATTTCATTTACATTCCATATGCCAGTCTTTGGTGACATATGTACCTGCGGTTTGCAGTGTTAGCCACAAAACACTCCCTAAGTGAATACATTGACTGCTGTAAGGGGAGTCAGCCAGGAAGCATCTGCAGAGAAAAGCAGGCAACATGTATAAACAGAGTTAATTCAGGAATGAGAGCTGAATGGCTGGGCAAGTCTGTTTGTTTGAGTTGACAGCCTCTCCCTCACTCTTTCATTAAACACCCAACTAATCTTCAATTGCCCTCTTGGAACTTAATCTCAGTGTAATTTCTAGCATGTCAAAATCATCAAGCAGAAAGAGATACTACCCTGAAAGAGGGTCTTTTGTTCAATGCTAGGAGACAAACTCCAACTACAAAATTCTAGAAATGCCCTAAAGAAGGAGGTAGGATAGATTTACAAATTGCTAACGCTGTTAGGTTGCAGAGATAATAATAGATTTATAACAAGCTGGAACACAGCTTTAAATGTATAAGTTTCTCTGGAACTTCTGGGAACTTGGAATGCCAGAATGTTGGCGGAAAGAATGCTTCTAATAATGAAAGCCATCATCTGCCATGGAAACAATTTCCAGGTCTTTAGAAAGCTAGTTTATACATAAGCTCCATTCAGCAATAAAACTTACGTTCATGTTTTCTCTGATTTTCCTCCTGTTGTAAATTCATTTTATAAGAATTCTTTTTACCAGTCCCTCTACCCCATTTCTCAAAGCCCTGTCCTCAGACTACCTGTATCACCTAAAGATTCCAAGGCCTCCTCCGATCTAGTAAATGAGACTTTTCTAGAGAGAGAGTCCTAGAATTTTATAAAGTAGAATCCTTTTTATTATTGTGATCACCAAAGTTTCTTCTGCCTAGATTCTTCCTATGTTATTTTTTCAGCTCCTATCTTCCCAGACAACCTAACCATTCAAAGATAAAATTGATGCTTGGTTTAGATATTCATAGCAGGTGCCTTGCCAGATTGATGATGTTATCCAGAGTCAAAAACTTAATCCAATGCCTTCACCAACAAGTTACAAATGGCCAGGAATCAATTGTGGTTGAACTTATTCAGAGGGTAATTATAAAACAAACTTTGTTAAATACCCAACTGCTATTTACTTTTCTTCTTTCTAAATTGTATCACTTTTCTCCCTGTTCCATTTTGTTTGCCATTTTTTTTTTTTTTGTAGTGGGGGACTCCTCTGCCTCCATACTGAGTAGTAGAACTGGCTGTGGGTGATGAGAGAGAAATTATTATAACAAAGTCACCCTTTCGAAAACATGTCTTCCAAAAGAATTTTGTTTCTAGCATATAAGCCCCACACCACCTCAGCCCATTTAGGCTTTCTTTCTTTAAGTACCAATAAAGACATATTTTGGATACTAGCAATTTATTTTCTAAATGCGATCCTTGATCTTAAGTTTAAGGCTATTACCAAATCTATATCTCTAAAAGATACCTTAGGTAAGTAAATTATTTGATAACTTATTACTATGTGTTCTATGAAAGAAACTGAAGTAAAATTTACATCACATTTAACAGGGTGGTTGTGTGATTGAGTGGGAAGAGGAGCACCCTACAGATAGAAGACCTGGGTTTCAGTCCCAGCTTACTAGTATCTGCATGATGCCAGGCAAATTCACATAATGCCTCTGAGTCATAGATTTCTAATAGGAATGAAAATATTTCTTATTTCACGGAATTGTCATAAGAGTTAAAGAAGAAAACAAATAATTCGGTTCCTGAAGTATTTATGAATTCTTGAGTGTGCTAAGGAAGTTATAACTTGTTTCTTGATCCCTGAAACAGCTTTCCCTATATTTGTGTGTGTGTGTGTGTGTGTGTGTTTCAGTCATGAGTTGGTTTTTCTTCTCATTCCTTGAGAATTTAGGATATTTTGTGTGCACATTTGGTTCCTCTGTCCAACATGAACTGTAGTCCCTTACCCCACTTTGAGATGACACGATTTCCACCAAGTGAGTGCTAGGAGATACTGCAAGCCAAATGCCAGGTGTGATAGACCACAGCATCCCAATACTGTGGCAGTAGATTAAAGCCAGGCATATGGACTAAAAGCAGTGGCTTTGCTTCTCCTACTTTGGTGACATAAACTGAGTAACAAATTTGAGCTAATACTGGAATACCACCTAATCCTTTCCTCCCTGATTTACCCTAGGGTCCACAATCAACAATAATTTTAAAAGTTTGGCTCTCTCCTAAATCCCTAATGCCTCCTCCTTACCCTTTATAAGCAAAGATCTGCAGAGCTAAGACCTATAATGCCAGGATGGAGGCTAGAGGACCATCAGCAATTAATTACCAAATCTTACTCAGCATTTTATATGTGTTTAACCTTCATAGCCTTATGAGTAGCAGACCAATATCTTTGTTTTACAGGTTCGAAAACTGAGGCTAAAATTGATTCAGTAACTTTGCCAAGGTTGCCCAGTTTGTGAGCAGTAGCATAGCCTCAAATCCAGGACTGAGGCAGGGATTTCTTTGTCACCACTCAAAGCCTCCCTGAATATCCCATCTCTGCTCTGTATCTCTCTGCTACTCCTTCTATGGTGTTTTAGCAAGATATCTTCTACTCCAGAAACCTACTCTAGCACAGTAGAATTACTTGCGTAGGTTTTTTAAAAATATGAGTGCCTAGGTCCCCTCTAGACCAATCAAAATCAAAATTATTGGAGAGGGTCTCTGGCATCCATAAATTTTTTTTTTTTTTTTTTTTTTTTTTTTTTTGAGACGGAGTCTCGCTTTGTCGCCCAGGCTGCAGTGCAGTGGCGCAATCTTGGCTCACTGCAAGCTCCACCTCCTGGGTTCACGCCATTCTCCTGCCTCAGCCTCCGAGTAGCTGGGATTACAGGGGAGCACCACCACGCCCGGCTAATTTTTTGTATTTTTAGTAGAGACGGAGTTTCACCGTGTTAGCCAGGATGGTCTGGATCTCCTGACCTCGTGATCTGCCCGCCTTGGCCTCCCAAAGTGCTGGGATTACAGGCGTGAGCCACTGCGCCCGACCATAAATTTTTTTAATTCAGCAAATGATTCCGTAGCACTGTGAAGGCTAAGATCCACCAATTTAAATAATGATATTAGTTCTGTTAAAAAAAATTCCATTGCTTTAACATTTAATCAAGGATATATTCTTATTATAAAAGATATTACTAACACATAGCTTCCCTCTTGTTATATAACAGGTGGATGAGATATTTATAGATTCAGCCTGGAAGAAGAACTATATCAAGAACCAAGTAGTCAGAATGACGTATGTATGGTTGGGCAAAAGTGGAATCACAAGACTGGAGGGAAAAGGAACAAAGGAGACAGGGACCCTCATGTATTGTATGTCTCTATGGACTAGGCTTTTGGCTACAATTTTTCATAAACATTATCTTTAAAGCAGTCTTGGAGTATAAGGCTGACCACCATTTTGTCAACAAAAAGACTAAGATTCAGGGAGGGTAAGAAATATGTTCAAAATTCCCCCAACTGACAGTTTCCCAAAGTGACAGAACCAAGAATCAAACCCCATCAACTTATTGTGAGACCTGGAACCTACCAGAACCCGTGACCTGGGGAAAACCCAGCAGCTTGTCATTGCATACACCAAGTTGTATTCTTTTGACAACTATGTTATTTCAAACATGTTAAGCAGGCAAACTTGGCTACAAAATGGGATCACAAATTTCACCTGTAATGCAACCTAACGACATGAGGCATGCCTAAACAAAAATATATTCCTGTTGTAATAAATTTTCCTTTTGCTGTGGTGGAGGGGGAAGACTCATATCAGTTGTAGATATTGCTCAGAAGTTTTATTTGTGTTATTTTGAAAAATTACATAGTAGAACATACATGTCATATACATAAATGCATGAACCTGTATGACTCATATTTCTTTTTTTTTTTTTTTTTTGAGACGGAGTCTTGCTCTGTCGCCCGGGCTGGAATGCAGTGGCCGGATCTCAGCTCACTGCAAGCTCCGCCTCCCGGGTTTACGCCATTCTCCTGCCTCAGCCTCCCGAGTAGCTGGGACTACAGGCGCCGCCACCTCGCCCAGCTAGTTTTTTGTATTTTTTAGTAGAGACGGGGTTTCACTGGGTTAGCCAGGATGGTCTCGATCTCCTGACCTTGTGATCCACCCGTCTCGGCCTCCCAAAGTGCTGGGATTACAGGCTTGAGCCACCGAGCCCGGCCTCATATTTCTTAAAGATAAAGAAAAATAATATATTCAGATTTTGATTTATTTGAAGAAAATAATTATCATTTTCTTACCAATAGACTAATAATGCTTTGTTGGCAGGTGTACTCCAAAGTTCTCTATGTCTTTACTGAGTAGTGACTTCCGTAAGGATTTTATAATATAAATTGGGTAATTTCTAAAATACTTAGGAGAGGAAAAGCATATAAATACTAGAACTTTCTATATTTCATGTTCTCTGTTTTCAAATTCTCATTTACCATATTATTGCAGCAACATTATCATACTCTCGTGAAGTCCTTTCGATGGTAGCCATCATCACTATATAATACTTGGTAAAAATGTTAATTCCTCAGATTTAAGAAGTAAAATTAGTCATCTGTTTGCCAATTTGATAGAAAGTTTTAGTCATTTAGATCTTTATATTCCAGAGCCTAAATGAACAAAACTACATAAATTGTCTCAGAATTTCCTTTTAGTCAAAAGATTCAGGGAGATGGGCCTCTAGTGTTTTCCGCAGTTTTTTTAAAATTTGTTTGTTTAAAAAAAATAGGAGAGACAACAGATCAATATGTATTAGTTTCAGGTTTTTTTTTTTTTTTAACCTGTAATTGGTTTTCCTATTTTAAGAGTATTTAAAAGTTTAGTTCCTCAGGTAATAGAACTTGAACCTATTTATATTATAAAAGTTCAAGAAATTGGGCATATTTCATTTGGAGAAGACTCAGGGACCACAATACTGTTTTCTTCAAATATTTGGGCTAGAAGAGGAAATTATTTTATGTATGTTCCAACTGGTAGACCTAGGCCTTATGGAATGGGAGATATAGGGAGGCATATTTCAACTCAAAACGATGAACTCAGAGCTGACCAAAGAGAAACAAGCCTCTTTAGAAAATTAAACTTACTATCTTTTTAATTATTGCACTGTCATTAGAGGGCCATTTGTCATAGACCCTGTAGAAGTGATTCAGGTATCAAATATACAATTGATTAGCCTAAGAAAACACGAAAGTTTCTTCTACACTCTCAAAGCTTATAATTTTGATGATGATTTTTTACTTCTGTCATTCCTAGCTTCTGTAACAATCCTTCAAATTAATTGGGGGAAATGCACTGAAAACATAATGAAAGCTAGAAGAGGGAACGTATGAAATGACCTTGGGTCAGAATGACATGAGACAATCAGCACTTGACACTCTCAGCAACTGAGGGATCATTCAAGGGAGGAAGATACAGGAAACACTGAAGGACAATTCCAGGTGTATTCTTTGAAAATGTACCTTTCTTTTGTGTGGCATAGTCCAGAGGAAGATGGTGTGAAAGCAGATGTCATTATGGTGTTCCAGTTCCCCTCTACTGAACAAAGAGCAGTAAGAGAGAAGAAAATTCAAAGCTTCTTAAATCAGAAGATGAGGAATTTAAGAGCCTTGCCAATAAATGCCTCATCAGTTCAAGTTAATGGTAAGGAGGTCCCCTTCTGTGTGATATGAAGTTCTCTATTAGGTTCATGTTTTGACTAATCTCAAATTTATTTGTCATTATTTCCATTCCAAATAATAGCTAGAATTCAGATGAAAAAATTCAAGTTAAAGATGTGACATTTCAAGGTGTATTAGTCTCTAATGTAAGCACATCTGAAGTTAGTCATCCAGTGGTTTTCCCAACAGTAACTGATTGGCACTCATCCCAAAATAAAGGCAAGGATTCACAACTAACAGAGGGTTAATCTCACTTAGGCACTGCCTCCGTGACTAAGCAATTGAAAATACTAAGAGTTTGGCAATAATTGTTTTTCTGGGTGGGACCTTCCTAAAACACAAATTCATTTGTTGCCATACTTTTATTGATAGTTTCTATATATGGTGTCATAAAATTTTTGTTAGCTTTTTTTACTATGGGCATTTGGGAAAATGGCAAGCCAACATTGTAGCTGTTAGAGTGATTTTACCATTAATGCTTTAAAAATCACAGTCTAGGAAAACATCACTGAAACTATGTGTACATTGTTCCACTATTCTTTTTTTTTTCTTGTTCACCCTTAGCCCATTATACTGTTATCACTTCCCTCATTTAAAAAGAACAAACCTTTACCAAGGTCTATCTCTATTGCCTTTACCAGAAGTAACTAATTTCTTTTTATATTCCAGTGACATATGCAAATTCACCCTTATGGAAGTGAAATTCATGCAAAAAGGGTTGAGGAATTCAGTAATTAAAAGGAGCTAAGAATCAAATTTAAATCTCTAATTTCTTAAAAGGCTCCAATTAAAAAAGGTTTCTATAGTCAAACACATCTTAAAAATTCTGGCTATGATATTCATTTCTCGGAAACTCTTCCTTATGGTACCATATTAAAGATTCTAAGGCAGCCAGCTAGAGAGAAACTTGTTTACCCTCATCCACTAAGCTGTTTTCACAGCATCTTCTTCCAGCAGACAAGTACAGATTTCCCCTACAAATTTCAATGGATACTAGACCTAAGAGAGTTACAGAAGAGATTCCGGGTAAGCGATTTTTATCAGACATGAAACAGGACACTCTACCCTTGTAAAGGTCTAGCTGACTCTTCAAGAGGAAATCAAATAAGGAAGTAAAAAATGTGAGGTAATGGAATGGGCAGATGTTTGCTGATATGACGAGTCAGCTACTTAGAGAATAAAGCTGAGGACCTCTCCCAGCCAGAAGGGAGGAACCTGACAAGTGCTTAATCCATCTTCTTTGTTAGATGGGGAACAGAAATTGTAAAACAATGACCATTCTGATAACTTACATGATGCGTTCTGTGTAATTTCCAATAAATAGTTCATTTGTCAGGAATGTAAAAGCCTGAACTATCTGAAATCAGAGTGAAGCATAAATTGTTCATTGGCTGCCTGGTCTTTTTGTTTTTCATAGGCTCAGCTTCTGAACTTCAGCTTATTTTAATAATTGTACTAAATTAAAAGGCAGGATATGCTAATGGAGAAACTGATTTGAGAGTTACCTGAGGCCGGGCGCGGTGGCTCACGCCTGTAATCCCAGCACTTTGGGAGGCCGAGGCGGGTGGATCACCTGAGGTCGGGAGTTCAAGACCAGCCTGGCCAACATGGTGAAACCCTGTCTCTCCTAAAAACACCAAAAATTAGTCAGGCCTGGTGGCAGGCACCTGTAATCCCAGCTGCTTGGGAGACTGAGGGGGAGGAATCATTTGAACCCAGGAGGCAGAGGTTGCAGTGAGCCAAGATTGCGCCACTGCACTCAAGCCTGGGTGTGACAAAGCAAGATTCCATCTCCAAAAAAAAAAAAGGGGGGGGAGAGTTACCTGACCAATTCTGACTCCACTAAGTCACTACAGGACCACCCAAATAATTGGCTCATGCCTTTGTCTTCATTTTCTCATCTGTAAAATTCCAATGGTAATGTTTGTTCTTTCTGAAATCACAGAGAGATTATAAGAATATACAAGGAAATAGAAAACACAATGTGGAATAAAGAGGCTGTTACTACTGAGAAAGCTATTACATTGTGCACACTCTTTGGAAACCTGAAATAACTAATTTGAGTGATTGACTAGTAGCAGATAGATCCTTGAAAGTTTCAGAATTTTCAAATGTAAAAAGAACAGTGTTTATTAGTGATATGGGATCCTAGGGGGTGTTGCTTTTCTGGCCAAAAACCTCTGTGGCCAGTGGTTTGTGCCTTTGCCCAGGTTTTGCTCTGGCCCACTGGGCTCATTCTGCCCACTTGACCTGGCAGACTGCCCACCTCCTGCTACCGGCCTGGATCCCATGCCCACCAAGGCCAACCCAGGCATGGAGCTGTGAGGGTTGTGTAAGTGAGCATGGGGTCTGGCCACTGCCCACAGCCAGGCACACTGGCTGCAGCATGATGGGCAGCTCCAGGCGCTGGCACAGGTGTGCTGGCTCTCTGTGAGGCTGTGGTTGGACAAAGATCACTGCAAGCAGCTTCTCTGGCTGGCACCTGGAAATGTGGTGGCACCCAGGAAGACTGAAGATGACAGGAACCGCAGGGTCCCAAAGAGGGAGTCACAGCCCTGGCTTGGGGAGCTCCCAGGTCTGGGATCCCTAAAAGGCTGCAGCTTTTCTCTCTTTTTGCCTACAATGTGGCCAGCAAGGGGTATGTTTCATTCCTGTTTGTGTTACAGCTCTTTTAGTCTTGCTATTTGGCAGGTCCTGAATTCTTGTCCTGAGACCAAGAAGAATGAGGTACGCAGACAAGTGGAGGGTGAGCAAGGCGAGAAAGAGGTTTACTGAGCAAGAGAACAGCTCACAGGGGACCCACAGTGGGCAGCTCCTCTTCGTAGCCAGGGAGTCCAAGCAAGTGTTCAGCTCCTAGCAGAGAGGAGGCCCTGGAGTTAGAAGCTTCTCTCTGAAGGCAAGTTGTCCCACTGAGTGTTCAGCTTTCAGCAGACAGTAGGCCCTAGAGTGGTCTAGCTCCTCTATGCAGGCAGGTAGTCCCACGATCTCCTAGTCACCTACCTCTCCATCTGCAAGGGCCCAGTGCTGCCTACGGCACCTCTCTGCCCACCCCTTCGTGCCTGACCTCGCTGCTCTCAGACCAGTGGGCAACTTGGCCCAGTCCCATTGTGGTAGCTTCCAGGGTGGCAGGCTCTGGAGGGCTCCCAGGGATGGGCTCCATGGATTATCCACTTTCTCCTCGCACCCTCCCTGCAGTGGCCATGGTCGAGAATGGCAACGTGGGGCCAGGTTCCGGAGTAGGAGAGGCTCCAGGCCTGGGAGCGGGTCCTGCCTGGTCACATGAGGTTGGGGGCGGCACAGTCGGCTGCCTCGGGGATGTGGGGCACAGGGGACCCACCACCGTCACTGCTGCTCCCGCATCCGCTCTTGCTGACACTGCTCCAGACAGCCTGTAACTGCCATCACTAGCACTTAAGAAAGGCACATTCAGTGGACAGCTCAGGAGAATCTTTAAGGCAATTTTTATAGACAAAAACATTGCTTCCTGGGAACACATAATTTTTTGACTACCAATAAACAGAAAACTGTAGAGATTCTAGATTAAGTCTAGAAATAACCTTGTAGCCCAAGATTTATTTATAATTTGTCAAGAATCTGTATTTTGTTTTGACAAAAAAACTGTATGATGTGGGTCCTTTAGGAGGCACAGTGTAACAAAACAAAGCTAAAATCAACTTCTTTGCATTGCAAACGCCAAGGCTGTAGTCAAGCAGCTCACTGCCTGTGTGTCAGATGACTTTGCTTCATTTTTCATCATGATACTTGTAGCCTGTAGAGCCCTGAATATTAACTAGCTTTCTCCCACTCAGAACCGTGTTAGGAGGTGGTCGCTTTCAAAACTAAAGTGTTAATGTTTATTTCCATTTCTGTACCTGGAAAGTAAAAATCTTTGGTCAAAATTAGAAACTAGTTACTTGTGTGTTGACAGTTTGTTTCCAGGTGTAGTCATTCTATCTAAAAATCTGGTTATACTCATGACCATTATTACTTACCCTGGTATCATTCCTGGAAATGGATAACTTGCATCCTACTCAGGCTAAGTTGACAAAGTTTTAACTGAAGAGTTCTAACTTTATGCTATTTTCCACTTTATTGCATTACTAAGGACAAAATATATAGTTTTATTAAAAATGAAATAAATTTACTGCCTTAAACAACATTTGATGGTAAACTGAATTCCTTCCATAGAGTAAGCACCAAGAGCAATTGATGATCCTGGGCAATTGATGGTCCTAAGCAACTGATTCTTCACCATACAATGATTTGGGATGCCTTTAAGGGTATACTTGAATTGGATATTTTCAAAAGCGCCCACTTTGTAGAGTTTATCATCACCAGTTTCCCCAGTGGAATTTGTAGAAAGTTAATAGAATGAAACAATCTTATTTTGTATAATGGGGAATAGAATACTGAGAATGTGTCTGAGAAACATTGCACTGGTAGGAAAAAGTAAAGCAGTTTATTCTCATCTGCTCCGTCAGCTAAGTTATTTTAACTTGAAAATCATCACAATTTTCATGAAAACTTCCACCAACTTTATTTTTCCCCAGCTTTAGTAAGATATAATTGACAAATAAAAATTGTATATATTTACTGTATACAACATGGTGTTTTGATACATGTATACAAGTTAAATATTTGTGTTTCCTTAGTCAAATTCCTCACTTTTTTGGAAGCTGACAGAATTTAATCTTGGATTGCATCCAATAACTAGCTTTTACCAATATTCAGTATCTTTTGGATAAGAAACACGTAACAGTTTATTGTTTAAAAAAAGCAATTTTAGTATTTAGGAACTGTGTTTAAAAAGCATTTAAAAGATCATTTATGTGAGAGTTTTCAAGGTTTTTTCATCCTAAACCCTTTAACCAAAAAAAAAAAAAAAAAAAAAAAAAAGGTTTATGTGAAATTCGAAGTAAATAAAAGAGAAAAAGAGAAAAAGCAGATCTGTTCTGGCTGAGGCTGAGTTTGAGGCCTGTAAGACAGTCTACCTGCAATATGGTTTTGCTGTGTCCCACCCAAATCTCATCTCAATTTGTAGCCCCCATAATTCCCGCATGTTGTGAGAGGCACCTGGTGGGAGATAAATTAAATCATGGGTGCAGTTTCCCCCATACTGTTCTATGGTAATGAATGAGATCTGCTGGTTTTTTAAGAGGCTTCCCCTTTCACTTGGCTCACATTCTCTGACTTGCCTGCCACCATGTAAGACATGCCTTTTGCCTTCCTCCATGACTGTGAGGCCTCCCCAGTCACATGGAACTCTGAGCCCATTAAATCTCTTTTTCTTTATAAATTACCCAGTCTCAGATATCTTTACCAGCACTGTAAAAATGAACTAATATAGCCTGTTTCCTCTGTCCCATTTACCCATCTTCTGAAGTGGAATACAAAGAAGCTTTACCCTGAACTGCTGGAAAACCATAGTTCTCTATTAATACAAACTATTTGTGGGCTGTAGTCATCCACTATTTGTGCCTTACTCACCCATTGCTTGTGATAGTATCCACCTAATTAGAGGCTGCCTATAAGTCTCTACAAAAACTCTGCACAGATGTTGTATCAGATAGCCATTTTCCTAATTAATCTATATGTTCAACTGTCTAGAATCCATATATGGTCAATATCCTCTGATTATTCCTGGTCATTGAGACCAACCAGGAAAATATCAAATTATCACTACTTGTTTTGTCTTGTTTTTCAGCAATGAGCTCATCAACAGGGGAGTTAACTGTCCAAGCAAGTAAGTCGAGTTAGCTTATATAAACAAGTAATTTTCACATCAGAAAGGACATTTTCAAATATTTGCTCATATTTGCCCATCTGTGCTCCAAATTTTCTTTGAGAGATAATAACTATTTGTACAATAGATTTAAATACCTTTTTTTTTTTTTTTTTTGAGGCGGAGTCTCGCTCTGTCGCCCAGGCTGGAGTGCAGTGGCCGGATCTCAGCTCACTGCAAGCTCCGCCTCCCGGGTTCACGCCATTCTCCTGCCTCAGCCTCCGGAGTAGCTGGGACTACAGGCGCCCGCCACCTCGCCCGGCTAGTTTTTTGTATTTTTAGTAGAGACGGGGTTTCACCATGTTCGCCAGGATGGTCTCGATCTCCTGACCTCGTGATCCGCCCGTCTCGGCCTCCCAAAGTGCTGGGATTACAGGCTTGAGCCACCGCGCCCGGCCTTAAATACTTTTTTTTTCTAACTCATGGACTGATCTTTTAGTCATGTTCAAGAAAAAAATTGCCATGGTAACCTTTTGGGGAAATTTGAAGAAAGTATATATTTCTGATTGGGAATACTGGACTTGTTTTTCTAATTTTTAAAAATTCCATAAAATGTACTTTCTGCTACAAAATAAAATATTGAGAAAGTAATTAATAGGGAGGACATAAAACCCATTGTTTGTGACTGACAAGTTATCTATGAAATATGCTGAGGTCAGGAGTTCAAGACCAGTCTGACCAACATGGAGAAGAAGCCCCATCTCTATTAAAAATAAAAAAATTAGCCGCGTGTGGTGACAGGCACCTGTAGTCCCAGCTGCTTGGGAGGCTGAGGCAGGAGAATCACTTGAACCTGGGAGGCAGAGGTTGCAGTGAGCCGAGATCGCACCACTGCACTCCAGCCTTGGTGACAGAGTGAGACTCCACCTCAAAAAAAAAAAAAAAAAAGAAGAAAAAAAAGAAATATGCTTAATATATTCATCTTAATCGCTAACAGTGGCTTCATTAAATCACTTCAAATCACTGTGGCCTATATTTCAAAAGATTTTACAAAAACAATGATGAATTTGAGCAGTGATGTTCATGCATTTGCTTCTGTGTCTTGCAAACACTCTAAGTCTTTTTATTCATGTATTTATTCATTCAACAAATATCTTTTAACATCTACCAAGTGCCAGAAATTAGACCAGGAGTTGGTGGTACCATTGTAAACAAAACATGATCCCTACTCTAAAATTAGAATTCCAAAGTAGAGAAAGATATAAATAAATCAGGAAGTATGAAAATAGTGTGATAAATGCTATGGCAGAGGAAGTACATAGTGCTATGAGAGTCCATCAGAGAGTCAGCTAACCTGGTCTCACAGAGTAAGAAAGTGAACTCTGAAATGCGAGAGAGAAGAGGCCATGAATCCAGTGACAGGTAGGGTGAGTGTCCTGGGTAGGAGGAGTAGTATAGAAAAATGTCTTCAGGCAAGTAAGAATGGGGTCATTTGTTGTAATTACAAGATGTTTCTTATAACTTAATGATCTCATCTTTTTCAGGTTGTGGTAAACGAGTTGTTCCATTACACGTCAACAGAATAGCATCTGGAGTCATTGCACCCAAGGCGGCCTGGCCTTGGCAAGCTTCCCTTCAGTATGATAACATCCATCAGTGTGGGGCCACCTTAATTAGTAATACATGGCTTGTCACTGCAGCACACTGCTTCCAGAAGTAAGTTATTGACCTTAAGTTAGAACCCACTTCTGCTAAAAATCCCTGAGTTTTGTCATATTCTTGGTAACAATTAATGTCCCAAATATTACTGAAGTAAAATAAGAAAAAGTTATTTCAGGTTCTTCTCTAAAATAATGTTACACTTGCATACTTAATCAGAAATTTGATGGGAATAAAGGAAGTAACAGTCATTATCCTAGTATTCATCAATTATTTCCTCAAAGTTTTTAATAAGGAAACTGTGTAAGGAATCAGAACTATTTTGTGACATCCTAACACAAAATATTCACTAATAACATATACCATTAATCTTTTGTGAAACAATGCTCTCCACTTAAAACTAGTGTCTGTTTCTGCCAAACACTTGGGCCAGTCTCCTACTCATCATAAATAATCAAACTAATTCCAAAGTAAAATGGAAATTTTCAATAAATGCAGGAAGTTGGTAACTGTAATGATGGAGAACCAGAACCGCAGATCAAATGTAGAGCATTGACGTATGAAGATCTGTGGAATTAGAACAGTTTACAACCAAAATGAGAGCTTGCTAACATGATAAAGACAGGCAGTTTAAAAGAGATTCCTGGAGTATCAAAGGATTCAGAGAGGCCCTTGGGCTACTCAATGTGACCTTCGCATAATAGAGCACCTCTTCACAACAGTGCCACAAAAGACAAAGCTGAAGTGAAGAATAGCAAATTGTGCTATCATCTAATTGCTTCTGAATGCATATATTTTATTAATGTATATTAAACTATAAAATCATTTATAAGATAAAATGACTTTTTATAGCTTTTAGTTTTACTTTTCAAGATAATAACCATTTTTATCACTATTACATTTAAAATTTTAGATTTTTTTCTAAGTAGATTAACTGTATTGCCTTTCTTCTTCATTACCAATTACTATGTAATAACAAAGACATCTCGAGTATCTCTATATAATAGGTAGCAGCAGAATTTAGTGGGAAAAATATGTCCTAGGCAGTTGGAGAGCTGGGCAAATTATTGAACCTTAGTATATTAGGTAATAGATAGACTAGATCTTTTCACATTCTTTTTGACCTGTAAAATTCTAACTTTTGTTACTATAATAAATTTTATCTGCCTAAGAGCATAAATCTTTATAGAGACTCTTAATATTCTGAAGAAAATATGTATTAAGAATCTAGGCTGGGCATGGTGGCTCATCCCTGCAATCCCAGAATTTTGGGAGTCCGAGGCTAGAGGACCACTTAAGCTCAGGAGTTCAAGACCAGCCTGGGCAAGATAGTGAAACCCCATTGGAAATGGTGGTGCATGCCTATCATCCCAGCTTCTTGGGAGGCTAAGGCAGCAGGATCCCTTAAGCCCAGGAGTTTGAGGCTACAGCAAACTATGATTGCACCACTGCACTCCAGCCTGGGTGACAATGCAAGACCCCATCTTAAAAAATAGTAATCTATTTTTTAAAAGAATCTACATAAATTCTTAATGTTTGAAAGCTGTGAGAGCTCAGTAAGCTGATATATTAGAAAGCCGGAAATCCCCTATGCTGGTATCTGGTTTTTCAAAGTAATGGGGAACTTACTTTGCCAAAGTTAGCCATTTTTGTGCTAGATAGTTCTATTTTTGCAAATACCTTTATAGCATTGAACACCAAATCTGCACTCTATTAACTTCCACTGTCAATGTTTGTTTTTGTTTTTGTTTTTTTCATCTGGAACAACAGGAACTAATTTTATCTCTTCATTCGTGTAACAGCTATTCTTTAGTTTCTCTTTTTTAGACCAAACATGAAATGAGTGAGAATATCCAAACCATGAGTGAAAATAAATATCATTACTGTGTGCTTTAGTTTGCTAAGGATAATGACCTCCAGCCCTATCCATGTCCTTGCAAAGGACATGATTTTGTTCTTTTTATGGCTGCATAGCATGCCATGGTCTATGTATACCACGTTTTCTTCATCCAGTCTATCACTAATGGGCATTTAGGTTGATTCCATGTCTTTGCTATACTGAAGAGTGCTAGAGGGAGAGGATCAGGAAAAATAACTGGTGGGTACTAGGCTTAATACCTGGGTGATGAAATAATATGTACAACAAAACCCCATGACACAAGTTTATCTGTGTAACAAACCTGCACATGTAACCCTGAATTTCTAAAAATGTATATATGTACATATATATGCATATATATGTGTGTGAAAAAAATATATATATATATGTTTACCTCATTTTTACAGAACCAACTTCCAGATGCCCTACTACATTGGTTCTTATTCTCTGAACATTCAAGACTTTGTCAGTGTCTTCCTTAAAATATGCTTCCAATAACTAAATACACCAAGACAGATGTGTAGCGAGTGTCACATATAATAAAATAAAGCAGGAAGTCTTCTGAAAAATACAAATAATACAAATTGGTGGGAGACAGTGTTTTATAAAGGGAAGAGCAGAGAGAGGCAGGCAGACATGTGACGTGAATCAAATAGTTTAACCTATCCAAGCTTTATTTTCCTTAAGTATAAAGCACAGTCTTTACTAGATCATCTTCCATTGCTACTAAATGATTTTTCTGATCCCTGTATATACCACAGTCTACCCACTGCCCAAGCCCACAAGCTAGAAGTCAACCACATTTACCACATTTGATCATCTCTCAAAGGACTATGCAGTCATCTAATAGACTTTACCACATCCATTCTTGACCTTCAAGAATCTACTCTCCAGAAAGAACGAACATGATTTTTAAAAATGTAAACGAGACTACATTATTCTCTGGCTTAATTATCCAGTAGATTCCCGTATCACTTGAATAAAATGTAAGCACTTTATCGTGACTTATGAAACTCTCTAAAATCTAGTCCCTGCTTACCTCTCCAAGCTCACCCCCAACCATTCTTTCCCTTGTGTTTTGACTGCAGCTCATCCAATGCAAGACCTTGGGATTTTTGCCTGGAAACTTGTTTCCCTCATCTCCTTACACTGACCCTCATTTACTATGTCTTAGCCCAGATGCATTCTTAAAATAGTCATAATGACCTGTTAGTATTCTATTCCATTACCCTATTGTATTTTGTTCATAGCCTTTATCAATGTTCAAGGTTATTTATCTACTTGGCTGCTTGTTTTGATCCTTTTCCTTCTCTAGAATCTTATACTCCTATGAGCAGGCACCTTAGGTCTTGTTCATCACTTTATCTCCAGCAATTCAGATAAGGCTCAGCACATAGATGCTCAGTAAATAATTGTGGAAGGGATAAATGAATGATATTTTATGTGTATTACAGTTCCAAAATTCAATAGCTTTGTATTAAATATCAGTTCTAATATGGTGTTTATGTATGTTTTATCTTTCAAAACATTAGCAATAGATTATATTTAAATGATCAAAGAAAACTATAACCGCAGTCAAGTATTCTCAGGATTGTATTTCTCTTATAATAGCCTAAATGCAATTAATGTAGTACATATACTTTGGGCAGCTTAGATATATTCTGTTAATTTCTAACCTTTTCCAGGTATAAAAATCCACATCAATGGACTGTTAGTTTTGGAACAAAAATCAACCCTCCCTTAATGAAAAGAAATGTCAAAAGATTTATTATCCATGAGAACTATCACTCCACAGCAAGAGAGTATGACATTGCTGTCGTGCAGGTCTCTTACAGAGTCACTTTTTCAGATGACATACGCCGGATATGTTTGCCAGAAGCCTCTGCATCCTTCCAACCAAATTCAACTGTCTACATCACAGGATTTGGAGCACTTTACTATGGTGGTGGGTATCTCAGGATAGCTAACAGAGCACTAAGCCCTGTCTAGCTAGGGCAATGTGATTTCATCTCCATCAATATTGTACTGACGGCCATTTCCACACAGTCTGATTGGATTAGTTAAGGTTCTTATTTTGCAAGTGACAGAAATTCCATTCACATTAACCGGTGCAGAATAAAAAACAAAGAAACAAAAACTTCAACAAATTTGGCTCATGTAATTTAGAAGTCAAAAAAGCATAATAAGTGTCACTTCAGACACAGGAGTTTATATGATGTCATCTGGCTCTGCGTCTCTGAATCTGAATTTTTTGCCCCTGCTTTTCTCTGTGTTGGCTTCATTCAGAGGGATGCTAGCTTCACCTAGTGTCAGAGGTGGCTAACAACACCTCAACACTTACATCATCCTCAACCAAGAAAAAAATACACAGAAAGGAACATTTACTTCTTTTCTTTGCCAGAATTCACATTAATTTCTATTGTTCCAGCTGTGTCTAGGAGGACTCAGATTGAGTGGCTAACTCAAATATTCTTTATGCCTATGTTGCAAAATTTGCTTCAGTAATGAAGAGGCTAATTTAAGTGTGATGGTGAATAAGAATCGTGTAGAGATAAATTGTTAAATTATTTGCCCTCTCTAAAAGGATTCAGCTTGATATACTGAACTTAGTCTCATAAGAAATAATGATGATTTAGTTATTGAATTTTTTAGGCAATCTTAGTGAGACACGCTCTGGATTCTACCATGTGGTCCAGGTGCATATGTATAACAATAGCTAGAGAGTTTCTTTAACACTGGGCTTGAGAAAATGCAAAAGAGCTTTCTGAGAATGACTAAATCTATTTGCAGGATTCTATACAATTTATTTATATACAAGAAATTATAAAGAATAAGCTTTTGATTGTCAGTCTCCCATTAAAGAACTAGGAATAAACTTTCACTCATATAGGCAGGAATAGCTTTTAGGGTCTCTAGATTTTCTCTAGATGTCCCATGTGGTTTTGTTTTTTTTTTCATCTTATACAGACTGAAACATGTATTGCTTTCTTTAACGTTCTATTATCAATCACAGAAAATATTACCGATAGTTTATTAATTCCAGTAGATTAGTGCTGCTGTAAACTTGACACTTCCCTAGGTCTGCACTCTCTTGGATGAATTTTCTCTGAAGATAGGGCTTGCATTCTCTGCTTCATAGTCATGGGAAAAAGACATCACAAATCCCCTCTGGCTTGGTGGGAAAAATCATTGTCTTTCAGGAGTTTGAGATTGACACAGAAAAATACCTGTCATAATGCTTTGTGAGTGGCAACAGAATCTGACACTTATAGAGCACTCCATCCTACTGGAATATGGCTTCTCTTGGTGAGTGACCCACAGGTGCTTTTAATCTATTAAATAGATTAAATTATCCTAAGTACATTAATAGATTAAAAGGGCCCATTCGTTACTCACCAAGAGAGGCCATATTCAAGTCTGTAAAGCAAACCTTAAGAAGTTTTTTAAAATTGAACTCATACAAAGTATATTCTCTGATCATAATAGAATCTAACTAAACATCAGTAACAGAAAGATAACGTAAAAATCCCCAAATGCTTACCAATTAAAAAATATATGTAAATAAAGGGAAAATCTCAAAGAAATTTGTAAAAACACATAGAACTAAATGAAAACAACAATATATAAATACATGCCGGATGCAGCTAAAATAGTGTATAAAGGGAAATTTATAGAAAATGCATATTATAAGGAAAGATATCAAATCAATAAGTTCTCACTTCGAGAAACTAGAAAAAGAAAAAAATAAACCTAAAACAAATGTAAGGAAGGAAATAATAAGGATAAGAATAGAAATGAATAAAATTAAAAATTTTAAAATAAAGAAAATAAATAAAGAGCTGATTATTTGATAAAATCAATATTTTGCAAGAAGTGTCATTAAACATTTTCACAGAAGATGAGATATAGTTCAGGGATGTCCAGAATTTATGGGCTATACTTTTCATAACTTGGAATACATTTTACCAACTGGTTTACTGAAGAAGTTGTGGATTTGCACTGTCACCTACTTACAATATATAGATTGTCAGTTTCACCTTACTCTTCTCAGCATCGGGCATGAATTTATTATTTATTTATTTATTTATTTATTTGACAGAGTCTCACTCTGTCGCCCAGGCTGGAGTGTTGTGGTGTGATCTTGGCTCACTGCGGGCTCCACCTCCCAGGTTCACGCCATTCTCCTGCCTCAGTCTCCCGAGTAGTTGGGACTACAGGCACCCACCACCACGCCTGACTAATTTTCTTTGTAGTTTTAGTAGAGACGAGGTTTCACCGTGTTAGCCAGGATGGTCTCGATCTCCTGACCTCGTGATCCGCCCGCCTTGGCCTCCCAAAGTGCTGGGATTACAGGCATGAGCCACCGTGCCAGGCCATGAATGTTTTTAATTGATGAAATAGTAGGCTCTCTCTCTCTCTCTATATATATATATACACACACACACACACACACGTGTGTGTGTATAATGTATATAAACCAATTGTATTCAAATAACAGGATAATTTGAAAAATCTCTTAGCATATTTCTGAGATACACACTTAAATCTTCTGAGCACTTTTAAAAATGTGTTTACAAACATTTCTTCAGAAATAAATCTTGGAAATGGTCTTCTAAAGAAACTGGTGTTTGTATAGGGTTTTTTCAAATGTACTTAGTTATTTTTTTAAATTGATGTATAAAATTGCATGTACTTACCATGTACAACATGGTATGTTGAAGTATAGTATATGTACATTGTGAGTGCTAAATCTAGCTAATTAACAAATGTCTTATTTTACATAATTATCATTTTTGTGGCAAGAACACTTAACATCTACTCTCGTAGCATTTCTCAAGAATATAATATATCATCAGTAGGCAACCAGAAGCTGGGGGTCTTTACAGGGGAAGGGGTTGGGGAGACACAGGTCAACAAATTCATATTTGCGGTTAGATAGGAGGAATAAGTTCAAGAGATCTCTCATACATCATGGTGACTATAGCTGATGATATATTGTATTCTTGTATTAGTTTTTTATAACTGTATAACAAATAACCACAAACAGTTTAAAACAGCACTCATTTATTTTTATCTCACTGTTTTCATGAGTCAGACATTCAGACACAGCTTAGTTGACTCCTCAGGGTCTCACCAAACTGTAATCAAGATGTCAGCTGGGGTTGTGGTCGCATCTGTGGGTCCTTTGAGGGTTTGCTCAAGGTTGCTGGCAGAATTCCATTACTTGCATCTGTAGAACGCATGACAGCATGCTGCTTTAACTCTTTAGGAAAGAGGCTCTGAACTCCAGGAAGGCTCGCCCTTTTTGAAATGGCTCAGCAGATTAGGTCAGGCCCACCTTTGATAACCTCTATTTGATTAATTCAAAGTCATTGATTAATTCATTAGAGGTCTTAATCGCATCTGTAAAATTCCCTCATCTTTGCCGTATAACATAACCTAATCATAAGAATCGCATCCATCACATTCACAGATCCTGCCCATATGTGGGAGGAGGGGAATCACACGGGAATCTTGGGGACCATCCCAGAATTCTGCCAACTGCAGGGTCATGGTTTCCCAATCAATATATGGTTTAGTATAAAGAGTCCCTGAATGCTTGTGCTATTCTTAGTTTTCTACATAGCCTGCCATAAATACTGGTTTCTAAAACTCAGAATCTAGCTTACAGTCTGCAGCCACCAACTTGTAATACATTAGAAGTGAAATCATTGCCATTTAATGCATTTATATATATATGTGATATATAACATATATATCTCACATATATTTTATATTTATGAAAGCTCATCATAAACTTTAAATAATAAAATAAATGTACAGGGTATTAAAGGCATTTTATCAAGCCAAAGGAGAAAACTATCTAGGCATGCAAAGTTTCTGGGAACAATCTGGAACCCACAAATAAAAGCTTTAAAAAAGATAAAAGGCCTTCCTGAAATATATGAACTGATTACTTTTAAGGTTAAATTTTCCAGAAAAAAGAATCCAAATGGCTTTCTTGCTTTCAAAAATCTTTATAAAAATGTGATTGGACAATAATTATCATTTGATGTGCCAGATTTAACCAGAAATTCTTTTCTCTAGAAACTGCTTATATTAACCTCATTCTGTATTGACAATTTTACTATGAAAAATATATTAGGAAAGTCTGCTCACTTCACTCTAGCCAAAGATGTTGATTGCAAATACTAAAATAACTTTATTTTTTCTTAAGGGGAATCCCAAAATGAACTTCGAGAAGCCAGAGTAAAAATCATAAGTGATGATGTCTGCAAGCAACCACAGGTATATGGCAATGATATAAAATCTGGAATGTTCTGTGCCGGATGTATGGAAGGAATTTATGATGCCTGCAGGGTAAGTTGGAGGGTTTTTTTTATATTATTAACTCAAAAATTTTTATCTGGCTCAGGATATATTATACGTTCTTTACATAAGGACAAAACATAAGTATCGTGTTAGCTCAAAAAAGTTACAAATGCAAATTTCACAGCACAAAATACTTTTAAATGTTTTATTAAGATAATTGAAGTAAGAGTTTCTGTGATGCTATCAAACAAACAAAATTAGAATTTCTTAACCAGAAATCCAAAGATTAATAAAGTAGCTTATTTTTTCAAGGGGCTCACATTCAAGAAAGAAAAAATCATAAACAGAGAAGTATAAAGTGATGTTATAAGTAATATAATGAAAAGCAAATATTTTCCTTGAAGGAAACATTTTTTCGAACACGTATCAGAGATGAGATGTAAATAAGGCCTGAAGAATAAATAACACTTATCCAACTTCAGAATAAGAAAATAATGTTATAGAAAAGACAAAAAGCATAGCCAAAATTACGAAAGTGTGAAATTACAATTCATATCTAAGGGAACTCCAAGTAATTGGTTGGGTCTCAGCATGAGGAGGATGAGAGGAGAAACAAGTAGATAACCATAAGCAGGTGGATTAGGCCATGCTGTGATGCCATGGGTCTTCCCCAGTGCCCTCCTCTGCCTTCTAACATGTATGTTTTCCAATGAAGGTATGAGTGTGTTTCTTCCTGGAGACACTTGCTTTTTAACATGAGATTCTTTAGAACTCTAAGGAGGCTACTCTATGTGGAAATGATGGAATGGTATTGATATCAGGTGGCAGAACGTCCTGTCCAGTCCCACAAACTATACTACATGTGCGGCCTCTATCAGAAAAGGAGCAGGGAGTTATGTAGCATAGAGGCTAGGCAAAGCAGGATCTGGTTCGCAGCCAGCCTCAGTTGCTGAGAATGTGGAGGAAGGCAGGCAGAATTTAGAGATTCCAGCAAAAGACCATATCATGGGAAACAGGTGGAAAGTGCAGGAGTCTTGGAGCAGACAGGACCGGGGAATTCAGGTGAACCATGAGATTACTGAAAAGCTTTAGGAGGGATTGGTGGTCATAGAGAGGCTTCACTGGATTGGGGAGCAGAGGTAAGCTTCCTGCCTAACTATGCAAAGTAAGTGATAAAACAAGACTCTAGTCACAGAAAAATAGGGTAAGTTATCAGGGCAGCGGTGCAGGTACGAGGATCCAAGACAGGAATACAGTGATTGTAATTGGGGCATATGGTGAGGGACCTAGTCTGATACAATAGAAGTGCAAGCACCACCATCAGCTAGTCTTTGTCCAATTTACAAATTATTGATATATAACTCAATAAATCCCATCCTGTATATACAAGATTGGTCCTAAAGCATGTTTTGGGGGGAAAGGAGAAAGAGCCGCTAATTTTTCAACTAGAGGTCTAGCCAAGCAAGACCCAAATACAACTGAGAAAAGGATCAGAATTGCTTATAGGAAAGCCAGAAATGAAAGGCTTTGACAACTTGATCAAGATTTGTGATTCCGCTGTTGTTTCCAGTTCAGTTAAGCGTTTACAAAAGAATCCCTAGTTGTAATTACCACATAGGCAGCTGCTACACTGATTAGAGAACTCTGTCAAGATGGCACTGAAAATCATTTTAGAAAATGATAGGTGGATGTTTGCAACATTTTCTGAAAACCTATAATTTAAAATCAGGTTGCTGGGAAACTGCTGTATGGGAAAATTAGTCAAGAACTGTCCCTGGTCATTTTTCCATTTATTCTAACTCTCTTCACTTATTCACTAAAAAAAAAGTTTGAGTGCTCTACTCTTTACTATACATCGTACATATACCAAATGTAGTCTCCCAAGCAAAAACCTTCCTGGAACCTGCTTTCAGGAAAACTACTGTCTAGTGGATCAGATATGAATGAATCAAAAAATTATGCCAATGATAAAGAAAACTTGGAAGGAGAAGGTCATTGTTCTATGAGTATATTTTTAAGAAATGAACATGACTAGCTAGGGTGGTGAAGCTAAGTGGTGAATGGAGTGAACTAGTATCTAGGAAGATTTCAAATGATGATAGAGGCAGGGAGAATTCTAGGAGCTGAAACATCACATGGTGGAACAGAGAACGCACATGACCCAGTGGTACAGGAAGAGGTAGAAGAATTTGTTTGAAGTCAGACTTTGCAGGACCTTGTGAGCCACATTATTTTTTCCCTGTTTTCTAAGGACAATAAACAGGTTTAACCAAGAGATTCATATTAAATTAGTTAATACGTGTAAAGCTCCCCAAACACTGCCTGGTATATTGTGAGTACTATTTAGACATTTGCTAAATTAAAAGGGTAGAATGATCAAATTTGAATATTGTGAGAAGTGTTCTGGTCAAAGTAAGGAAAAAATCTGGGAAAGGGCAATTGAGGATCAATCAGCAGGTACTGCAAAAATCCAGGTGAAATATGTTAGTTTGGACGAATATGGTGACATGGAGACAAAGATATTTACAGGTAACAGTGGCAAATGAAGTAATGGATTTCATATGGTTGGAGAGAAGGGGTGGGGCAAAGAATGATATATCAATTCATGGCTTAGAAAACAAAAATAAAATAAACTCCTGGCTTGAGAGGCTGCAGAGATTGTAATAATAATCAACGAGTTAGGAAAGAGTGACGAAGGTCCAGATCTAGAAAGACAGCATGGGTCCAGCATCAACCACATGGAATTGGAGGTGCTTTTGAGACACACAAGTAAGGAAGTGAGGACCTCCACCCATGCCAGTTCCTTATCTAGAAGAATGTCCCCTGTCTTCCTACCAATTAATAGCCCAAGTTTTAGCTTAATTCTCTTTTCATGTGTGAAACTCCTAAGTCTGTTACCACTGTATCCCCTGTCATTTTGTGTTAGTAGCTGGCACAAGATTCACCTGACACTCAATATGGCTTCTTGCTGCCTTTGTGCCCTGCCTCTTCAAATAGATAGTAAGGACTGTGGAGACTCCTTGCTGATTGAATTTTCCTTGAGTGATTTATTATTTAAGGAAGAGGAAATGAGAATTAGTGAAAAGAAAGAGAGAAAGAAGGGGAAAGTAATACTATTTGAACTATCATCTGTCTAAATTTACGATTTAAAAGTGCTCTGCAGCTGGCCTGAAGACAAATCAGTGGGGATGCTTGTTAAAAGTGCAGGCCTAGGATCCCACCCTGGTTCAACAGAATCTTTAGAGGTCGGCATTAGAGATCTGCATTTAAGAACTTCCCTTCATAACGTTTATTCAGAATGAAGTCTGAGAAACACTGATAAACAGATGTCAGTTATAAATCCCAGGATGCTCATGGTAATATAATTATCTTTTCTCATCTACAGGTAGCCCAATGCCTTTTTAATGCTCTGAATAGGATTTTGAATAATTCCACCTGTCTGTTTCCATACTCTTCATAGTGCATGGAATGTTTCTTATTATACTTAATAAATTCCATTATATCTTATCTCAGCTGATCTTTTGAGAGTTTTTTCTTTTTTTTTAAATCTTGCACTTTCTAACTTAAGGAAATGGTGAAAAGATCATTATATTGTTTTTTTAAACTGATTTAATCCGTATCACATTAACTAGAAAACTCTATTAAAACAATGCTCCAAAGGGAGGCAGAAGCTGACCATCCATGAATGTCAAGAAACCATGGTGCTATTAGAAGACATTTAAGAAAAGTCCATTTCTAGAACATAAACTAAGTCCACTATAGCTTCAAAAAATGTTCATGTACAGTACAGTAATCATGGATGTTCCTGATGAAAGCCCAAAGAAACATTTGAATGTATAAAGAAAGATTAAATTATGTTTAGCATTTTCTGATAAAAGCCCAAACGAACATTTGAATGTATAAAGAAAGATTAAATTATGTTTGGTGTTTTATTACTCTTGGGTGGGTTTTAATTTGCCCTCATTTGGATACTAGACAAGAAGTCGGACTTCCTATTTTTTTTCTCTATCCCACTGCACCCTTAGCTATGATTTTGTATTAGCCAGATTTTCTAGGTTTCTTCTTTGTTCATCTTTAAAATGTGTAGATTGAAATATCTAAGCATGGAGATTTTACATTCAAATTCACCTCTGCTCTTCCCCCAAACCCATCAAAATGACCATAAAGGCAGATAAGGTCAGGTGTAGTGGCTCACACCTATAATCCTAGCACTTTGGAAGGGACAAGGAGAGAGGTTCGCTTGAGCCCAGGTGTTCAAGACTAGCCTAGACAACAAAATGAGACCCAATCTCTACAAAAAGTGTAAAAATTAGCTGGGTGTGGTGGTGCGCACCTGTAGTCCCAGCTACTCAGAAGGCTGAGGTGAGAGGATTGCGAGAGCCCAAGAGTTTGAGACTATAGTGAGCTGTGATTGCGCCGGTACACTTCCACCTGGGAGACAAAGAGCGGCTCAAAAAAACAAAACAGAAAAACCCCCTAACAATCATTTTGAAAAACCGCTTGGCATCATCTACAAAATATAATTTTCTATATATCTACAAATTGTGCTTAAAAGAAGCTATCAACTAATAAAAACCAAAAGAGAGAAAACTGAAAAAACTCCAACAAAATTTTGAAAGAGAAAAAGATGGAGGAGTTTTAACTGACTTAGTAAAGAAGAGGTTAAAACATAAATGTCTTGGGTGGAGAGGGGAGTGAAATACCAATTTTAAGTGAAACCAGTATTTTGGGAGATATGGGTGTAGAAATGTAAAGACTTCACAGAGAGTACTTGGAACACCCCATTTCTCCCTATCCTAAATAATCAGTCTAATCCATACCTCATCTCTACTTTCCCCACCTCTACCACCTCTTTCCAAACATCTAAACTCCAGAGATGGGAAGTTTGTACTCTGTAGCAATTGAATCTGAGGTCCTTTAACTCAGTGACACTAAATATAGTAGAAAGCAGAGGGGGCCTGAAAAGGTGGGATTATGTGAAAGCAGGCCTCAACCTCTTCCCATGCTTTCTCCCAAAGTGCTGCAGGCAGATATACATAATGCCTCCAACTTTCTCCCTGCAAGAAATTGCAAGATTCTTCTCTAGAGAAGCCCACAGTCTAGAGGGAAAAAAAAAAAAAAAAATACCTCCATATACTGATATTTAAGAGGCCCCTACTAGAATACAGAGTATCAGCCCAGAAGCCTTCCTACCTACCTGTATTAGTTCATTCTGTGCTGCTGTAATAGAATGCTGAAAACTAAGTACATATAAGGAACAGAGAGGTATTTCTTACAGTTCTAGAAACTGGAAAGTCCAAGGTTGAGGGTCCCACATCTGATCTTCATCTTGCCCCACATCTTGCCTCATCATCCCATGCAAAAAGGTGGAAGGGCAAAGAAAGCACAAGATGGGTGGAGGGAGAGAAGGCCAAACTCATTCTTCTATCAGGAACTTACTCCTGTGATAACAAACCCACCCCTATGGTAATAATATGAATTCACTCACAAGAGCAGAGCCCTCATGACCTGATCACCTCTTCTTAGGTCCCACCTCTCAACACTGTTGCATTGGGGATTAAGTTTCTGCAACATATGAACTCTTGGGCACACATTCAAACCACAGTACCACCCAGCACAAAAGCACAGAGCTAACAATCTGCTTTCTAGCACCACACCCTAGAACCAAACAGTAAGAATCATCTCCAGAAATGTAGCAACCATATAATCATAATTTTTAAAATCCAGTGGAAGGATTGGAAGATAAAATCAAGGAAATCTCTCAGAAAGAACAACAACAACAAAAAGACACAGAAGAGAAAAATAACCAGAAAAATTAAGAAGATTAGAGGATAAACTCAGGAGGTCCAACATTAAATGAATAAGAGTTCTGAAAACATAAAACATGAGTATACAATATAAAAAAATAGTAATAAAGAAGACTCCTAGTTCTGAAGCTTACATGCATCCTATTGAAGAAAAGGTCCTAGTAGTGCTGGGCACAATAAATGAAGTAGTTCTTTCCAAAACATGCCATCATAAAGGGTCAGAAGCCAGGGATAAGGAGAACAATCTTAACACTTTGAAGGAAGAAGCATCAGAACACATAGAACTCCTCAACGGTAACTCTAGAAGGTAGAAGATGGTGGAAAACGCATTCAAATTTCAAAGGGAAGATTATTTCAACCTAGAATCCTGCCCATGCTAACTAAATATCAATTATGAGGGTGGAATTAAGAATTTTAGACAAACAATGACAGAAAAAAATGTACTTCTGATACCCTCTTTCTTAGAAAACTACTTGAGGGAGTACCTCAGCAAAATTAGGGAATAAATCAAGAAAGTGGAAGACATAAAACCTGAAACTGTTAATCCAACACTAAGGAGTGGTGTCATATAATCCCAACATCATAACTCTGCACCAGGCTTAAAATAACCAGCTCGAATTTGAGCAGAAGTAAGAAAAGATTGTGTGTGTGTGTGTGTGTGTGTGTGTTGATATGATGGAACTGTTTCAGAGGAAGCAAAAGAACTAACAAGCTATCTGATGTCCTTGAACATTAGTAAACATTATTGTGAGGTGTTGGTAGATCTTTTGGAGCATTCAACATTGACCAGGTACATAGAAAACTATCCACATGAAAAAAAGAGTTATGTTATTAATTCTAGGAAAGCCAAAAAAGATTTCTGTAATGCAAATATGTTACTTGACTCTTCCATTAATAAGATTTTCCAAATGGCATTAAACATAGGCTGTTAATTTAACCAAAAATAGAGATACTATAATGTAAAGATGTTGTGTGGAAAAGTTGCAAAGAAGTTGTAAAACACCTAAATCCCTAACTATGTAAGAAAAAAATAAATATTTACTGTCTAAATCTAGAAACTGTAATTTGAGCATATCTAATGATAAGGAGTTAGACACTGTAAGAAATTATTAAACAAGCACGAAGTGGCTACCTCTTGGAGAACAGCCTGCATGAGGAAACATGGGACATAATTGCTTTTCAAGCCTCTTCATGGTCTTTCGTTTTTGTCTTTTTTAACTAAGTGCTGTTTACTCTAACAAAATAAACTTTATTTTTTAAATGTGAAAGTTAAACCTTAAGGCTCTTTGTAATTTTAAAATCCATGTCTCAATTAATTATTCTGTGTTGATAATCTATACATGTACTGTCTAGTAACAAAATATGTGATTCATCAAAATATCTTAAATAATGAGCTTTATGTTTAGCTAATTTTCTTTCTCTTTTCTTACGTTTTTATTTTCAGGGTGATTCTGGAGGACCTTTAGTCACAAGGGATCTGAAAGACACCTGGTATCTCATTGGAATTGTGAGCTGGGGAGATAACTGTGGTCAAAAGGACAAGCCTGGAGTCTACACACAAGTGACTTATTACCGAAACTGGATTGCTTCAAAAACAGGCCTCTAATTCGCCATAGAAGTTAAACAAAGAGAGCTGTATGCAGGTCATATATGCATGAGAATTCAACTATTTAGTGGGTATAGTACACAAAGTGATATTAAATTACTGGATCTAGCAACATGAAACACACAACGTAAGTTATTTAGAATCACTTTAATCAACCAATAATCCTTCGCCATTTTTTTTTTTTTTTTGAGACGGAGTCTCGCTCTGTGGCCCAGGCTGGAGTGCAGTGGCCGGATCTCAGCTCACTGCAAGCTCCGCCTCCCGGGTTTACACCATTCTCCTGCCTCAGCCTCCCGAGTAGCTGGGACTACAGCCGCCCGCCACCTCGCCCGGCTAGTTTTTTTTGTATTTTTTTAGTAGAGACGGGGTTTCACCGTGTTAGCCAGGATAGTCTTGATCTCCTGACCTCGTGATCCGCCCGTCTCGGCCTCCCAAAGTGCTGGGATTAAAGGCTTGAGCCACCGCGCCCGGCCTCCTTAGCCAATTTATAAGGGACTTTTATTTGTAAAGTAATAGATCTGGCTTGAAAAATACAGTAGAGATACCTAGCTCTTTAAATAATGAATGTTGAAGTACAAATGAGACTCAACACATATTTTTGAAGTTAGTCCATGAGATTTTTTAAATGTCTTTATCAAGGGGATCCCCTTTTAACTGAGACATTTTTGAACTCACAAAGTGTTCAAGAAACCCTTGTATAATTCCCTACGTTTCTCTAGAGCTCACAAATCTTTTTTTCTTTTTCCTTATTCATCAGATTTTCCAAAGCACCTTTCCACCATAAGAAATGAATTTTCGGCCGGGCGCGGTGGCTCAAACCTGTAATCCCAGCTCTTTGGGAGGCCGAGACGGGCGGATCACGAGGTCAGGAGATTGAGACCATCCTGGCTAACACGGTGAAAGCCCGTCTCTACTAAAAAAGTACCAAAAAAAAAAAAAAAAAAACTAGCTGGGCGAGGTGGCGGTCGCCTGTAGTCCCAGCTACTCGGGAGGCTGAGGCAGGAGAATGGCGTAAACCCGGGAGGCGGAGCTTGCAGTGAGCCGAGATCCGGCCACTGCACTCCAGCCTGGGCGAAAAAGCGAGACTCCGTCTCAAAAAAAAAAAAAAAAAAAAAAAATGAATTTTCTACTTCTAAACCCATTTGAGGGACACAAATAAAAGAAAGCCATATGTAGGAAACAAAGTCTGATAGTAAAGCAAGTTAGAGATCTTCTAACTTTTTTTAGTTATAAAGCCTCTAATTTTTTGGTGACTTTTCTACACACATACACACACACACACACACATACATACACACACACACACAAGCACACTCACATAGATATTCCTATCCTACATATATAACCAGAAAAATCCAGATTAATGAATGATATATAGATAGAGTGATTAGTTGATCAAAACTATGTATTCATTAAAAATTTAGGAGAAGGTGATGGTAATTTCATAAGTCCCAAAACACAGGCACAGGAAATTTGACATTTCATAGATACACTTACACATTTTGACCACAAGGGGGAAATTTTGTACATTATTATTGTATGGTTAAATGCCTGAAAAAAATAAGAATTCACTAATGCTGTGAAAAATCAAAGAACATTTTCTTCCTCTGTAGCAAGAAAAATTTTATGCCCTTGCATTTCTACAGCCAAATAGCTTATAAGGCTTATGGCAATGTCCCAACTATTGCAACCATAAAACCCTAGTTTTAGAAAAATTTGAAAATAAATATAAAATTTGAGCACCTACTGCATATAACACATGTGGTTATAACATATAGCATATAGGATGTTTTCCCTTTTGGACCACATAAACAAAGTGGTTCAAAAGAGAAAACATACTCCATAAGCAATGTGTCTCCTGAAGTCATTGGGAGAGTAAGGCCAATATCATGAATCTTTCAATTGTCATTAAAATTACATTTATTTTAAATAACTAGTTTGGATCACTCTGAAGCTGAGTTCACAAACTTGGCACTATTTATATTTTGATCTGGATAATGTTTTATTGTATTTTGTAATAAATTAAATTAAGGCTTTGTGGAAGCAGTTATTCTGCTTGGCAATGCTTGTGAAACATTATGGTCTGCAGACTGGGGAGTCATTTACTCATGTAGTCCAAATATAAGACAAATCATTAGAATGATGAACTTGCTTTATAATAATTTCCCTCATATACTATTGAGAAGTCATGAAAATAGTCCTACAATATCTGAAAGAGATGCGCAGTTCATTCATAAAACACTTGATTCATAATTTAGACTCATAGAATTTTAGAGCTTAGAAGAGATTGCATGTCATGTAAACACTTATGTTATGTTTAAGAGAACTGAAGCCAGAAAACATAAATGACTCAATGAAGCAATAGGTAGTCTGCATCACCAATGGGCCTAGAACACAGGTACCAGTTTCACCTTCCCTTTTTCTTGTAAAGTATCTTTATTATTGCCTATTTTTGTTGAATCAACAGATCTGTAAAATTTTAAGTCAGAGCTATTGAACCTGTGTTAAGGTAGAAAACTCTTAAGAATTTTAAATGATGAGATTCATTTAGGCAGCTGGCTGCCAATTCTCTGAATTCACTTCAAGACAAAGTTTCTTCTTCATATATAAATATACATAGGCATATAAATTGTTCTATATTATGGTGGTAAAATTTAATGCTGACTTTGGATGTTCAGATTCAGGAAATGATCTTAGAATTATAAACTTTGTATTTTTAAACTATTTGGTGCAACATTTCATTTTGGGTCACATGTAAGCAGATATTGATTGATATGTCATTTTTAATCTAATAAAGTTGGTGATCAGAGCATTCTACAAACAATATGATGGAGTTCGTTTTTGGCCAATATCATGAATCTTTCAGCTGTCATTAAAATCACATTTCTTTTTTTTTTATTTATTTTTATTTTTTTTTGTACTTATGTGTCTATAATTTGTATTAAAATGACACCTTGCTTTACTAAAGAGATTATACTTCAGGACAAAACAAATAGGGTAGAAATTAACTTTACATGATTCAAATGTATGGTTTCAAATTTAGCAAGTTTATCCATGGGATACTTACACTGAAAAACTATTTGCTGTTTCTCTGAAAGTTGAATTTAACTGTGTGTCCTGTACCGTATTTGGCAGCCTAGACTGGCGCGAAGAAGTACCCCAATACCTAAGCAGCATTTATGTGATTCCTCTCTGGCCATTGCAGAATAAAACTTCCTTTCAGAGAGCACTACTGTTTTCATAACATTATATAAAAGTGTTTCCAAGTAAAGCCCAGGAAAAAAAGATGCATAACCCAGGGCTTCTCAAAATGTTCTCCAAGCATCAGCTGCATTGACATCACCCAAACCTTGTTAGACACGCAGATTCCCAGGTCCCAGCCAGACCTACTGAATCAGAAGTTCTGATGGGAGTTTCCAGAAACCCGTGTTTCGATATCAGTCTCTTTGCCCCCCATTCTGACATATGTGTAAGTTTCAGATCCACTGACTAGGGGACTGTTTTATATTCATTGGTGTCTAAACCCAACCGGAGAATACTTAAAAACAAAAGAAAATCAGTTTTAACTGTTGTCAGTTTGTTTGTTGTTGTTACTGTTTATTATAGATGCACAGAACTTGAGTCCACTTTTAGTGAATGAGGGTATGGATGTGGGGAGGAGGTAGTGGCAGAGAAAAAGTAGAGTGTGGACATCTTAGTTTGTGTAGCTCTTTATCTAAGGACTGGCCTTAGATAGTTTCCTTAGCACCAAGATTATTTATTGACTAAAACTTTAAGTCATTTAATGAAATCAGCTCCAAAATAAGGTCAATTTTGCAGATAGCAGGGCCATCTAATCTAAACAATGTTTTATAATGGTTTCTAAGTAATATCAGGTAGTGAACATTTGAAGCTGCTGAGTGGAATACTGAATATAATGCTTTTGCTTTTTATACAAACATCTGGATCCAAGATATAAACAAAGAGAAGTTATAATGAAGAACTTCTAAAATGTCAAATGATCCATGAATTACAGTCCTATGCTTGTGTACATCATTTTGGGAAACTTGGTTGGATACCATAGTATTTTAATTAAGTTAATGGGAAATTACATATTCACAGACTCAACCTTTATATATCATGTATTCTAACTATTTTAACTTAGAATTTTACCAACTGATAACCAAACACTGTCATGTAGCTGGAATAAATGATTTTTGTGACTTTTTCTTTACTCAAAATTTTGGCATCATTTAAGATTTTTGATCAAATAAGCATTTGTGGTTTTCTTAAATAAAGGAATAAATATAAGATAGCTTTGATGCTATTAATGTTGGTCACTTGTTCCTTTTTGAGTTTTCTCTCTTAGGTTCTAAAAGTAAAAAATACAACTACTATTGACTACAAGTGTCAATCTTTCTAACATAAGAGTCTATCTTCTTTCAAAGGGGTCTGATTAAATGTTTCAGTAAGTATTTATAATTTTAAGAGGCATTAGACATATAAAGACATAAATACAGATGTGTATATCTGTATTTACATTACATACATATAAATATACATTATATAGATGACATCTGTCAACATTAAGATTACAGTCATCTAAATGATGTCACAGTCATCTAAATGATGTTACAGTCATCTAAATGAGGTCCCTACCCTAAGTATATGCAATGGCCATACAAAGTGTCCAGTAAATGCACTGACTAGCAACTGAGAAAAGCTTCCAAAGATGGATACTCTTCTGTTAGAAAAGAACCTCTATGTGACAATGGTAGCAAACACTCAAAGGGATTATAACTGGATAATGACTAATTCACATTCAATAAAAGCTTTTCATAAAATAGAGGATAACAAACATAACCCACTGCAATTTGAGTCAATAACCCATTCCCAGAATAAACCATTGAACTAAAACCTGAAAGATATGGCATTCATCCTTGACAGGTGGGTGAGTGCATGAATTAGAAAATGATGAGTTCTTCCAGGATTTGCTAATTTCTCTAGGATAAACTCAGTTTTAACCAAAATTCTGCAAATCTTGTCTGGTCTTTAAGAATGTGGAAATGCAGTAAAAATTTGTTAGTGGAGTTAATGACCAAGAAAATGACAGTCAATCACAGAGTCTTCAAATAAGCTACCCAGGTGTTGACTCAGCTGCAACAAGAGATGGGGTTAATCTTGCTGTAAAATTTGAAAGTTTTAAAAAGAAACAGTTGCTACTATGCATAATAAACCTGTTGCCTTTGCTCAGAAAACAAAAAAAGAGAAACAAAACAAAACACTTCACTTTAGTTATATGCTAACCTTTCCTTAATGAGGAAAGTAATAAACTGTATATTTTTCTTTTTTTCTTTTTTTGGTTACAGTTCAGTGTTTAATTTGAACACTGAACAGTTGGCCATTCTTGACTGGCCGAAACTAGGTGCTTGGCACAAGAGTATGCTTTTGTTTTGTTTTGTTTTGTTTTTATTATACTTTAAGTTCTAGGGTACATGTGCATAATGTGCAGGTTTGTTACATATACATACTCGTGCCATGTTGGTGTGCTGCACCCATCAACTCGTCAGCACCCATCAATTCATCATTTATATCAGGTATAACTCCCAATGCAATCCCTCCCCCCTACCCCCTCCCCATGACAGGCCCCGGTGTGTGATATTCCCCTTCCCGAATCCAAGTTATCTCATTGTTCAGTTCCCACCTATGAGTGAGAACATGCGGTGTTTGGTTTTCTCTTCTTGTGATAGATTGCTAAGAATGATGGTTTCCAGCTGCATCCATGTCCCTACAAAGGACGCAAACTCATCCTTTTTGATGGCTGCATAGTATTCCATGGTGTATATGTGCCACATTTTCTTAATCCAGTCTGTCACAGATGGACATTTGGGTTGATTCCAAGTCTTTGCTATTGTGAATAGTGCCGCAATAAACATACGTGTGCATGTGTCTTTATAGCAGCATGATTTATAATCCTTTGAGTATATACCCAGTAGTGGGATGGCTGGGTCATATGGTACATCTAGTTCTAGATCCTTGAGGAATTGCCATACTCTTTTCCATAATGGATGAACTAGTTTACAATCCCACCAACAGTGTAAAAGTGTTCCTATTTCTCCACATCCTCTCCAGCACCTGTTGTTGCCTGACTTTTTAATGATTGCCATTCTAACTGGTGTGAGATGGTATCTCATTATGGTTTTGATTTGCATTTCTCTGATGGCCAGTGATGATGAGCATTTTTTCATGTGTCTGTTGGCTGTATGAATGTCTTCTTTTGAGAAATGTCTGTTCATATCCTTTGCCCAGTTTTTGACGGGGTTGTTTTTTCCTTGTATATTTGTTTGAGTTCTTTGTAGATTCTGGATATTAATCCTTTGTCAGATGAGTAGATTGCAAAAATTTTCTCCCATTCTGTAGGTTGCCTGTTCACTCTGATGGTAGTTTCTTTTGCTGTGCAGAAGCTCTTTAGTTTAATTAGGTCCCATTTGTCAATTTTGGCTTTTGCTGCCGTTGCTTTCGGTGTTTTAGACATGAAGTCCTTGCCCATGCCTGTGTCCTGAATGGTACTACCTAGGTTTTCTTCTAGGGTTTTTATGGTATTAGGTCTAACATTTAAATCTCTAATCCATCTTGAATTAATCTTCGTATAAGGAGTAAGGAAAGGATCCAGTTTCAGCTTTCTACTTATGGCTAGCCAATTTTCCCAGCACCATTTATTAAATAAGGAATCCTTTCCCCATTTCTTGTTTCTCTCAGGTTTGTCAAAGATCAGATGGCTGTAGATGTGTGGTATTATTTCTGAGGACTCTGTTCTGTTCCATTGGTCTATATCTCTATTATGGTACCAGTATCATGCTGTTTTGGTTACTGTAGCCTTGTAGTATAGTTTGAAGTCAGGTAGTGTGATGCCTCCAGCTTTGTCCTTTTGACTTAGGATTGTCTTGGCAATGCGGGCTCTTTTTTGGTTCCATATGAACTTTAAAGCAGTTTTTTCCAATTCTGTGAAGAAACTCATTGGTAGCTTGATGGGGATGGCATTGAATCTATAAATCACCTTGGGCAGTATGGCCATTTTCACGATATTGATTCTTCCTATCCATGAGCATGGTATGTTCTTCCATTTGTTTGTGTCCTCTTTTATTTCACTGAGCAGTGGTTTGTAGTTCTCCTTGAAGAGGTCCTTTACATCTCTTGTAAGTTGGATTCCTAGGTATTTTATTCTCTGTGAAGCAATTGTGAATGGAAGTTCATTCATGATTTGGCTCTCTGTCTGTTACTGGTGTATAAGAATGCTTGTGATTTTTGCACATTAATTTTGTATCCTGAGACTTTGCTGACGTTGCTTATCACCTTAAGGAGATTTTGGGCTGAGACAATGGGGTTTTCTAAATATACAATCATGTCATCTGCAAACAGGGACAATTTGACTTCTTCTTTTCCTAACTGAATACCCTTTATTTCTTTCTCTTGCCTGATTGCCTTAGCCAGAACTTCCAACACTATGTTGAATAGGAGTGGTGAGAGAGGGCATCCCTGTCTTGTGCCAGTTTTCAAAGGGAATTTTTCCAGTTTTTGCCCGTTCAGTATGCTATTAGCTGTGGGTTTGTCATAAATAGCTCTTATTATTTTGAGGTACGTTCCATCAATACCGAATTTATTGAGCATTTTTAGCATGAAGCGCTGTTGAATTTTGTCAAAAGCCCTTTCTGCATCTATTGAGATAATCATGTGGTTCTTGTCTTTGGTTCTGTTTATATGCTGGATGACGTTTATTGATTTGCGAATGTTGAACCAGCCTTGCATCCCAGGGATGAAGCCCACTTGATCATGGTGGATAAGCTTTTTGATGTGCTGCTGAATCCGGTTTGCCAGCATTTTATTGAGGATTTTTGCATCAATGTTCATCAGGGATATTGGTCTAAAATTCTCTTTTTTTATTGTGTCTCTGCCAGGCTTTGGTATCAGGATGATGTTGGCCTCATAAAATGAGTTAGGGAGGATTCCCTCTTTTTCTATGGATTGGAATAGTTTCAGAAGGAATGGTACCAGCTCCTCCTTGTACCTCTGGTAGAATTCAGCTGTGAATCCATCTGGTCCTGGATTTTTTTGGTTGGTAGGCTATTAATTATTGCCTCAATTGCAGAGCCTGCTATTGATCTATTTAGGGATTCAACTTCTTCCTGGTTTAGTCTTGGAAGAGTGTAAGTGTCCAGGAAATTATCCATTTCTTCTAGATTTTCTAGTTGATTTGCGTAGAGGTGTTTATAGTATTCTCTGATGGTAGTTTGTATTTCTGTGGGGTCCGTGGTGATATCCCCTTTATCATTTTTTATTGCGTCTATTTGATTCCTCTCTCTTTTCTTCTTTATTAGTCTTGCTAGCGGTGTGTCAATTTTGTTGATTTTCTCAAAAAGCCAACTCCTGGATTCATTGATTTTTTGGAAGGTTTTTTGTGTCTCTATCTCCTTGAGTTCTGCTCTGATCTTAGTTATTTCTTGCCTTCTGCTAGCTTTTGAATGTGTTTGCTCTTGCCTCTCTAGTTCTTTTAATTGTGATGTTAGAGTGTCAATTTTAGATCTTTCCTGCTTTCTCTTGTGGGCATTTAGTGCTATAAATTTCCCTCTACACACTGCTTTAAATGTGTCCCAGAGATTCTGGTATGTTGTATCTTTGTTCTCATTGGTTTCAAAGAACATCTTTATTTCTGCCTTCATTTCATTATGTACCCAGTAGTCATTCAGGAACAGGTTGCTCAGTTTCCATGTAGTTGAGCGGTTTTGATTGAGTTTCTTAGTCCTGAGTTCTAGTTTGATTGCACTGTGGTCTGAGAGACAGTTTGTTATAATTTCTGTTCTTTGACATTTGCTGAGGAGTGCTTTACTTCCATCTATGTTGTCAATTCTGTAATAGGTGCGATGTGGTGCTGAGAAGAATGTGTATTCTGTTGATATGGGGTGGAGAGTTCTGTAGATGTCTATTAGGTCCGCTTGGTGCAGAGATGAGTTCAATTCCTGGATATCCTTGATAACTTTCTGTCTCGTTGATCTGTCTAATGTTGACAGTGGAGTGTTGAAGTCTCCCATTATTATTGTATGGGAGTCTAAGTCTCTTTGTAAGTCTCTAAGAACTTGCTTTATGAATGTGGGTGCTCCTGTATTGGGTGCATATATATTTAGGAGAGTTAGCTCTTCCTGTTGAATTGATCCCTTTACCATTATGTAATGGCCTTCTTTGTCTCTTTTGATCTTTGATGGTTTAAAGTCTGTTTTATCAGAGACTAGGATTGCAACCCCTGCTTTTTTTTTGTTCTCCATTTGCTTGGTAGATCTTCCTCCATCCCTTTATTTTGAGCCTATGTATGTCTCTGCATGTGAGATGGGTCTCCTGAATACAGCAGACTGATGGGTCTTGACTCTTTATCCAGTTTGCCAGTCTGTGTCTTTTAATTGGAGCATTTAGTCCATTTACATTTAAGGTTAATATTGTTATGGGTGAACTTGATCCTGTCATTATGATATTAACTGGTTATTTTGCTCGTTAGTTGATGCAGTTTCTTCCTAGCATCGATGGTCTTTACATTTCGGCATGTTTTTGCAATGGCACGTTTAGGGCTTCCTTCAGGGTCTCTTGTAAGGCACGCCTGGTGCTGACAAAATCTCTAAGCATTTGCTTATCTGTAAAGGATTTTATTTCTCCTTCACTGATGAAACTTAGTTTGGCTGGATATGAAATTCTGGGTTTAAAATTCTTTTCTTTAAGAACGTTGAATATTGGTCCCCACTCTCTTCTGGCTTGTAGAATTTCTGCTGAGAGATCTGCTGTTAGTCTGATGGGCTTCCCTTTGTGGGTAACCCGAACTTTCTCTCCGGCTGCCCTTAAGATTTTTTCCTTCATTTCAACTTTGGTGAATCTGGCAATTATGTGTCTTGGAGTTGCTCTTCTGGAGGAGTATCTTTGTGGTGTTCTCTGTATTTCCTGAATTTGAATGTTGGCCTGCCCTACTAGGTTGGGGAAGTTCTCCTGGGTGATATCCTGAAGAGTGTTTTCCAACTTGGTTCCATTTTCCCCCTCATTTTCAGGCACCCCAATCAGATGTACATTTGGTCTTTTTACATAATCCCATACTTCTTCCAGGCTTTGTTCATTTCTTTTTCTTCTTTTTTCTTTTGGTTTCTCTTCTCGCTTCATTTCATTCATTTGATCCTCAATCGCTGATACTCTTTCTTGCAGTTGATCGAGTCGGTTACTGAAGCTTGTGCATTTGTCACGTATTTCTCGTGTCATGGTTTTCATCTCTGTCATTTTGTTTATGACCTTCTCTGCATTAATTATTCTAGCTGTCAATTCTTCCACTCTTTTTTCAAGATTTTTAGTTTCTTTGCGCTGGGTACGTAATTCCTCCTTTAGCTCTGAGAAGTTGGATGGACTGAAGCCTTCTTCTCTCATCTCGTCAAAGTCATTCTCTGACCAGCTTTGATCCGTTGCTGGTGATGAGCTGTGCTCCTTTGCAGGGGGAGATGCGCTCTTATTTTTTGAATTTCCAGCTTTTCTGCCCTGCTTCTTCCCCATCTTTGTGGTTTTATCTGCCTCTGGTCTTTGATGATGGTGACGTACTGATAGGGTTTTGGTATAGGTGTTCTTCCTGTTCAATAGTTTTCCTTCTAACAGTCAGGACCCTCAGCTGTAGGTCTGTTGGAGATTGCCTGAGGTCCACTCCAGACCCTGTTTGCCTGGGTATCAGCAGCAGAGGTTGCAGAAGATAGAATATTGCTGAACAGCGAGTGTATCTGCCTGATTCCTACTTTGGAAGCTTCCTCTCAGTCAGACTGCCCCTAGTGGGGGATGTCTCCCAGTTAGGCTACTCAGGGGTCAGGGACCCACTTGAGCAGGCAGTCTGTCCGTTCTCAGATCTCAACTTCCGTGTTGGGAGATCCACTGCTCTCTTCAAAGCTGTCAGACAGAGTCGTTTGCGTCTGTAGAGGTTCCTGCTGCTTTTGTTGTAGTTGTTGTTAACTGTGCCCTGTCCCCAGAGGTGGAGTCTACAGAGACAGGCAGGTTTCCTTGAGCTGCTGTGAGCTCCACCCAGTTCGAGCTTCCCAGTGGCTTTGTTTACCTACTTAAGCCTCAGCAATGGCGGGCGCCCCTCCCCCAGCCTCGCTGCTGCCTTGCGGTTAGATCGCAGACTGCTGTGTTAGCAATGAGGGAGGCTCCTTGGGCGTGGGACCCTCCCGGCCAGGTGTGGGATATATTCTCCTGGTGTGCCCGTTTGCTTAAAGCGCAGTATTGGGGTGGGAGTTACCCGATTTTCCAGGTGTTGTGTGTCTCAGTTCCCCTGGCTAGGAAAAGGGATTCCCTTCCCCCTTGCGCTTCCCAGGTGAGGCAATGCCTCGCCCTGCTTCAGCTCTTGCTGGTCGGGCTGAAGCAGCTGACCACCACCGATTGTCTGGCACTCCCTAGTGAAATGACCCCAGTACCTCAGTTGAAAATGCAGAAATCACTGGTCTTCTGTGTCGCTCGTGCTGGGAGTTGGAGACTGGAGCTGTTCCTATTCGGCCATCTTGCTCCCTGTTCCCACATTTCTTTTAAATAACTAGTTGGGGTCACTTTGAAGCTGAGTTCATAAATTTGGCACTATTAATATTTTGGTCTGGATAATATTTTATTGTGAAGGGCTATCCTGTTCATTGTAGAATACTTAGCAGCATCCCACTGGATGCCTGTAGCATACCCGTTTTCTCAAATTATTATAATCAAAAATATCTCCCGACTTGGCAAAGGTCCCCTAAGGTATAAAATTATTCACTATTGAGAGCCACTATTCTGGATTCATTTGATCATTTTTAGAAATGTGAGAAATGACTCAAAGTTATGACACCAAATATTCAGAAACTACAGTTTTCTGATCAAGCTGAACATTCACTAGCATGTTCTTAAAAGAAATGACAGAATACATGACTGGTGCTTCAGTCTGTGGCTGTTTCAAATGCAGACTGATCTCCCCAAACATAAAGTGCTCAAAGAATTTGTCTAATGCTTCTGCCTGAACTAGAGTATAGTCATAGAGCACCATTAAACTTTTCCATGAAAACAGGGCTTTATGAAAAACACCCTCTAGCAGTTTCTCTACCTTGACCACAATTCACAGTAGGAAATATGTTATACATCACAGCTCCATACATATACAACCAAATACATACAAAAATTGAAACAGCAGGTTCATAAAACAATACTTACCTTTACAAAATGTAATGAAATCTAATATTTCCTACTTTATTGTACTCTATGCTATACAATTCTATTCCACTTTAAAAAAAAAAAAAAAAAAAACCATTTACCCCGTCTCCTAAATTGATTTCACAATCTAATCAATCATCATTGGCAATGCCAATAAAATGTTCTCAAATTATCATTTTCTATTATATTTTTTATTTGTATAAATTTAAGGGGTAGAAAGTGCAGTTTTGTTACAGGAATATATGTACAGTGGTGAAGTCTGACCATTTAGTGTATTATTAACATTCATTTGGGGAGGAGTGGATCAAGATAACAGAATAGAAGCCTCCACTGATTGTCCCCCTCCCCAAAGGACACCAATTTAACAACTATCTACACAAAATGATCACCTTCATAAGAACCAAAAATAACGTGAGAACTCACAGTATCTGGTTTTAACTTTATATCACTGAAAGAGGCACTGAAAAGGTAGGAGAAACAGTCCTGAATCACTGGCACCATGGCTCCCCTATACCCAGAAGCAGCGGTGTGGTGCAAAGAATATTTTGGTGTGCTGGGCAGAGAGATATGACAGTATTTTTGAGGCACTAAACTCAGTGCTGCCCTATTATAACAGAAAACAAACATAGACTAAACTTAGCTGACATGGAGGGAGTATATAAAACAGCCGTAATCAGAGGAGAATAATCCATCCCAGTGGTCCAACCTTGTGTTCCTGCGAGCCTCAAAAAAGAGAACCATTCCCTCCATTTGAGGAGAGAGGATAGAATAGTGGGAAGGACTTTGTCTTGCATCTTGGATACAAGCTCAGCCACAGCAGGATAGGACCCTGGTCAGAGTCATGAGGCCCTCTTTCCAGGTCCTAGTTCCTGGATGATATTTCTAAACATACCCTGGGCCAGAAGGGACCCTCCCTGCTTCCTCAAAGGGAAGGACCCAGTTCTGGCAGGATTCATCACCTGCTAATGAAAGGGCCCTTGGGCCCTGAAGAACCAGCAGCAATACCTAGGTACTATGTTGAAGGGTTTGGGTAAGACTCTAAGATGTGCTGGGCTCAGATGAGACTCAGCATATTACCAGCTTTAGTGGCTACGAGACTCCTTTCCTTTAAGAAAAGCAGAGGGAAAAGCAAAAGGGACTTTGTCCTGCACTTTAGGTACTAGTTTGGCCACAGGGGGATAGAGCACCAAGTGGGCTCTTGGGGTATCCAACTAGGACTTGATGCTTGGATGGCATTTCTGGACCTTCCCCGGGCCAGAAGGGAGCCTATTCACCCTAAAGGGTGAATTTCAGGCCAGGCAAAATTCATCGCATGCTGACGAAAGAGGCCTTGGGCCTTAGGGGAACATCAGTGGTAGTCTGGCAGTACTCCCATGGGACTGTGGCAGTGAAGGCCATGGGGTGAGTCTCTCTGCCTTTGGAAAAGGGAAGGACTGCATCTTTTGGTTTCAGTGCCAGCTCAGGCACAGTACAATAGAAAATCAGGTAGACTTCTAAAGTTTTTGACTCTAGTCCCTGGCTCCCAGAAGGCACCCTGGACATGCCCAGGGGTGGGGTGAACTTACCACCCTGAAGGGAAGGATACAGGCCTGGCTGGCTCTGCCACTTGTTGATAGTAGAGTCCCATGGTCTTGAATGAACATAAGTCATAGCCAGGGAGTGGTTACAGCAGGCCTTTGGTGAGACTCAGAGCTGTGCTGGCTTTGGGTCTGACCCAGCACTGTTCTAGCAGTGTTGGCCATAGAGATGCTTGTGTTAGTTACACCATCCCCAGTTTCAAGTGTCTTAGAAAAGAGAAAGAGAGAGACTTCATTCACTTTGGAGAAAGTAAGGAAAGAGAACAAGAGTCTGTCTGGTAATCCAGAGAATTCTTCCAGATCTTGCCCAAGACCATCAAGGTGGTACTCTGTGAATCTGCAAGACCCACAGTGTTACTGGGCCTTGGGTGCTCCCTTAAAGCAGACAGAGCTTGGATCACAACATTCAAGTCCTTTTGAATATCTGGAAAGTCTTCCCAAGAAGGATGGGTACAAATAAGCCCATATTGAGAAAACTACAATAAATACCTAACTCTTTAAAGCTCAGACACTGAAGAACATCTACAAGTATGAACAACATCCAGGAAAAATGTGACCTCATCAAATGAACAAAATAAGGCACCAGGGACCAATCCTGGACAAAGAAAGATATGTGAACTTTAAAACAGGTAATTCAAAATAGCTATGTTGAAGACATTCAGAGAAATTCAAGACAAGACAGAGAAGGAATACGGAATGCAATCAGGTAAATTTAACAAAGAGATTGAAATAATTAGAAAGAATTTTGCAGAAATTCTGGAGTTGAAAAATGCAATTGGCATACTGAAGAATGCATCAAAGTTTTTTTTTAATAGCAGAAGTAATCAAACAGAAGAAAAAATTAGTGAGCCTGAAGATAGCGTATTTGAAAATTCACAGTCAGATGAAACAAAAGAAGAAAGAATAAGAAAAAAGTGAAGCACACCTACAAGATTTAGAAAATAGCCTAAAAAGGGCAAATTAAGAGTTTTGAGCCTTAAAGAGGAAATAGAGAAAGAGATAGAGGTAAAAGAGTTTCATTCAAGGGATAATAATGGAGAACTTTCCAAACCTAGAGAAAGATATCAATATCCAAGTATAAGACGGTAAAAGAACACCAAGCCAATTTAACCCAAAGAAGACTACCTCAAGGCATTTGATATTTGAACTCCCAAAGGTCAAAGATAAAGAAAAGATCCTAAAAGCAACAAGAGAAAAGAAACAAATTACATACATTGGAGCTCCAATACATCTGGCAGCAGACTTTTCATTGGAAATCTTACTGGTCAGGAAAGAGTAGTATGACATATTTAAAGTGCTGAAGGAAAAAATATTTACCCCAGAATAGTATATCCAGCAAATATGTATTTCAAACATGAAGGAGAAATGAAGACTTTCTCAGACAAACAAAAGCTGAGAGATTTCACAACACCAGACCTGTCCTACAAGGAATGCTACAGGGAGTACTTCAATCAGAAAGAAAATGATGTTAATAAAATAAGAGATAAGAAGATACAAAACTCACTGGTAATAGGAAATACATAGAAAAACACAGAATATTATAACACAGTAAATGTGATGTGTAAACTACTCTTATCTTAAGTAGAAAGACTAAATGATGAACCAATCAAAAACAACAACTACAATAACTATTCAAGACAAAGTACAATAAGATACAAATAGAAACAATAAAAAGTTAAAAAGCAGGGGATCTAAATTAAAGCATAATGTCTTTGTTAGTTTTGTGTTGGCTAGTTTGTTTGTTTATGCAAACAGTATTAAATTGTTATCAGCTTAAAATAATGGGTTATAATATAGTATTTGCAAGCTTCATGGTAACCTCAAACCAAAAACACATACAACAGATACGTAAAAAATAAAAAGCAAAAAACTAAACTGTATCACCAGAGAAAATCACCTTCACTAAAAGGAAGACAGGAGAAAAAGAAATAAGGAAGAGAAGATCACAAAACCATCAGGAAACAAATAACAAAATGGCTCAAATATGCCCCTACTTATCAATAATAACATTGATTGTAAATGGACTAAGTTCTTCAATCAAAAGACATAGAATGGCTGAATGGATCTATTTTTTTTTTTAAAAAAGATCCAATGATCTGTTGCCCACAAGAAACATACTTTACCTATAAAGACACAGGGATGTAAAAAGATATTCCATGCCAGTGGAAACCAGAAAAGAGCAAGAGTAGCTATACTTATAACAGACAAAATAGATTTCAAGAAAAAAACTATATGAAGAGACAAACAAGGTCACTATTTTAATACAAAGGGGTCAATTCAGCAAGAGACATGACAATTTTAAATGTATATACACCCAACACTGGCACACCCAGGTATATAAGGCAAATATGATCAGAACTAAAGAAGGAGATAGGTCCAATCTAATAATAGCTGGAGACTTCAACATCTGATTTTCAGCAAAGGATAGATCTTCTAGACAGAAAATCAATAAAGAAACATCAGACTTAATCTGCACCATAGACCAAATGGACCTAATAGATATTTACAGAACATTTCATTCCATGGCTGTAGAATATACATTCTCTTCTTCAGCAAAGAATCATTCCCAAGGATAGATCACAGGTTAGGTCACAAAACAAGACTTAAAACATTTTTTAAAATTGAAATAGTATCCAGCATCTTGTTTGGCCACAATAGAATAGAACTAAAAATCAATAACAAGAGGAATTTGGGAAACTACACAAACACATTTAATTAAATAATATGCTCCTGAATGACCAGTGAGTCATTGAAGAAATTAAAAAGGAAATTAAAAATTTCCTGAAACAAATAATAATGGAAACACAACACACTAAAACCTATGAAATACAGCAAAAGTGGTACTAAGAGAGAAGTTTATAGCTATAAGTGTCTACATAACAAAAAAGAAAAAAAACAACTTCATAATCTTATATTTGGAAAAACCTAAAGACTCCACCAAAAAACCATTCGAACTGATAAATAAATTCAGTTAAGTTGCAGGATACAAAAATCAACAGAAAAACATTAGTAGCATTTCCATATGCCAACAGCAAACAATCTGAAAAAGAAATTAAAAACATAATTCAATTTACAATAGCTGCAAATAAAATTAAATACCTAGGAATTAATTCAACTGAAGAAGTGAAAGATCTATATAATAAAATCTATAAAACACTAATAAAAAAAATTGAAGAAGTCACCAAAAATGGAAAGACATTCCATGTTCATGGATTGGAAGGATCAATATTGTTAAAATGTCCATACAATCCAAAGCAATCTATAGAGTCAATGCAATCCCTATCAGAAGACCAAAGATATTCTCCACAAAAATAGAAAAAATAATCCTAAAATTTATACGGAATCCCAAAAGACCTGGAATAGTCAAAGCTACACTAAGCAATAAGAACAAAACTGGAGGAATCACATTACTTGACTTGAAATTATACTACAGAGCTATTGTAACCAAAACAGCATGGAACTGGCATAGAAACAGACACACAGAACAATAGAACAGAATAGAGAATCCAGAAACAAATTCACACACCTAAAGTAAACTCATTTTTTTCAAAGGTACCAAGAACAAACACTGGGGAAAAGACAATCTCTTCAATAAATTATGCTAGGAAAACTGGATATCCATATGCAGAAGAATGAAACTATATCCCTATCTGTTATCATATACAAAAAATCAAATCAGAATGGATTAAAGACTTAAATTTAAAACTCTAAACTATGAAACTACTACAAGAAAACTTTGTGGAAACTCTCCAGGACGTCGGTCTGGACAAAAAGTTATTTTTTTTTTTTCTTTTTGAAACAGAGTCTTTCTCTGTCACCCAGGCTGGAGCGCAATGCATGCTCTCAGCTCACCGCAACCTCTGCCTCCCGGGCTCAAGCAATTATCCTGTCTCAGCTTCCCCAGTAGCTGGGACTACAGGTGCACATCAACATGCCTAGCTAATTTTTGTATTCTTAGTGGAGATGGAGTTTCACCATATTGGTAAGGGTGGTCTTGAAATCCTGACCTCAGGTGATCCACCTGCCTCAGCCTCTCAAAGTACTGGGATTACAGGCGTGAGCCACAGCACTCGGTGACAAAAAATTCATGAGCAATAATACCCCACAAGCATAGGTAACCAAAGCAAAAAATGGGCAAATGGGATCACATCAAGTTGAAAAGCTTCTGCACAGCAAAGGAAATAATCAAAAAAGAGAAAAGACAACCCACAGAATGGGAGAAAACATCTGCAAACTGCCCAGATGGGATTTAATTGGTAAACTAACTTTTTAAACTGTTTTGATATTTTCTAAGCTCAGTAGACTCCTCCTACACCAGAAGTCACTAAATAAAATAAAGCAGAAAAATACTAAATGTCACGCTGTAATTCAAAAAATATACCAATGGAAGTGATCTGGGGCTCATGAGCTAACAAAAGACTGGAAAACAATGAGTGAGAGTATCAACACTCTCCACATAAGGAGGTACCTGAAACATCCAAACTTAGAGAAAGACTCAGTAACTAAAAACCACTTGTATATGAACTAATGTAGTATTAGTATTTTGAGCTAGCATTAACTTAGTATTTTGAGCTAATGTTAAAATTTCTGAGGTCAAGTTTTGGAGAGAAGACAAATCAAAAGCCATTTTACACATTTTTAATCTGAAGATTGTAACTGGTAGGGAAGGGAATCTGGATCCAAACCTACTTAGAGAATAGGTTCAAAAGAATGTGGACATTTAAAGCCTAATTCTTAGCCCAACAAATGGTAAAATCAGGCATATTATAATAAAGTAACAATATTGTTGGCAAAAATAAGGATGGAAAATTAAAGATACTATCTTATGTTTATTCATTAAAAGAACTAAAATGTGTCTGCTACATTTCTGAGGTAGGAAGTGAGTTACTACAGTGACTTCTCCCTCCAGCCCATATGCTTCCAAGTATGCAGAAACAGTAGTTAGCTGAGAACCTAACACTTGGATTTTCTGCCTCTGGTTAATGTTTCTGAGATAGGTAGATAAAGTAGAGTGAGTTCTTAGTGAACTGGGCATAGGTGAGAATTGTGAAAGAATGAATAGATGTAGATGGAGTGGAAACTGAAGCTCCAAATTACAAGAGAAATATTAAAGTTGCCAACACTTCAGAGGGAACCATTCAGCAGACCTCTAGACCCTGGCAATGGCCAGAGGAACCCTCAAAGAATATACTCTACACATACTCTACACAGCAGTCTTCCCTAAGGTTACACACTATTGTTGCACCTGATCTTGGTATCCCAGAGACTATGCTGGTGGCACTCCTGCATTGGGCTATAGATTTCCCAAGCGCTTTAAAAAAAGGCTATCAAGGGAATGTGTAACAGTATAGCCACTTTGGAAGAAAGTTTGGCAGTTTCTTACAAAGCTAAACATACTCTTTGTTTGTTTGTTTTAAGACGGAGTCTCACTCTGTTGCCCAGGCTGGAGTGCAATGGCAGTCTCGGCTCGCTACAACCTCCACCCTCCAGGTTCAAGTGATTCTCCTGCCTCGGCCTCCCAAGTAGCTGGGATTACAGGCACCCACCACCATGCCCAGCTAATTTTTGTACTTTTAGTAGAGACTGGATTTCACCATGTTGACTAGGCTGGTCTCGCACTCCTGACCTCGTGATCCGCCCGCCTTGGCCTCCCAAAGTGCTGGAATTACAGGCGCGAACCACCGTGCCCGGCCAACATACTGTTATATATGATCCATCAATCATTCTCTTTGGTATTTACTTAAATGAGTTGAAAGTTTATGTCCCTACAAAAACCTGCACATAGTTGTTTATAGCCATTATAATTATCAAAACTTGTAATCAAGGTGTCCTTTAGAAGGATAGTGGATTAAAAAAATAACTGTGGCACATCCATACAATGGAAACCTTAAATGTATACTACTAAGTGAAAGAAGACAATTTTAAAGGAATCAGTGGTTGTCAGGGGTTGCTGGGTGGGGAAGGATAAATACATGGAGCACAGAGATTTTTAGAGAAGTGAAACTACTCTGTACCATACTATAATGGTGGATACATGTTATTGTACACAAGCCAAAACCCATAGAATGTACACCACCAAGAGCGAACTCTAATGTAAACTATAGATTTTAGTTGATAATGATATCAGGGTAGCTTTATCAGTTATAACAAATGTACCACTCTGGTTCAAAATGTTGATAGTAGGGGAGGCTGTGCACGTGATGTGGTAAGAAGATATACGGAAACTCTCTGTACTTTCCATCTAATTTTTCTACATACATAAAATTGCTCTGAAAAATAAAATCTATTTTTTATGTATTATTATTATTATCATTATTATTTTTGAGACGAAGTCTCACTCTGTCACCAGGCTGGAGTGCAGTGGCACAATCTCAGCTCACTGTAACCTCTGCCTCTCAGGTTCAAGCGATTCTCCTGTCTCAGCCTCGTGAGTAGCTGGGACTACAGGTGTGCACCACCACACCTGGCTAATTTTTGTATGTTTGGTGGAGACAGGGTTTCATCAGATTGGTTAGGATAGTCTTGATCTCTTGACCTCATGATCCACCCACCTTGGCCACCCAAAGTGCTGTGATTACAGGCATGAGCCACCACGCCAGACAAAATCTTTTTTTAAAAAAAAGCTACCAGATCCTCAAAGGCCCTTTGAGATGTGGTGGAATATAGAGGAGTATAAAAGGAGAATATAGAGTTCTGGATGAAGGAGTGCAGGGAGTTAGAATAAGGGAATTACTTCTTCCATAGCTAAAGAATTCTGTGGCTGAATTTTGTTGTTGAGAGAAAACATAAATCAGAAATTTTTGTAATAATCAAATTGAAACTCTTGATCAATGGGTATAAGCAGAGAATAGGAACCAAAACTATTTTTCTTAAATAATGGAAGAGCTGAATATCATGTAACTTAAAGTTCTGTGGAAACTGATGGTGATGATGTAGACAGAGGGTCAGTGCAGTATCTAATAGCCTCATGAGGATGTTGGAGACCTCCTTGCTAATGTCATACCAATGTTAGTGGGAAAAACCAAAGGTAACAAGTAGCTTCCACAGTCAGGAAAAGAAAGTGATTTCTCAGATTACCCTCATCCGTCCTTAGCCTTCACATAAGCATGATTGGTTTGGGCATATTAGATGATATTACGTAGTATTTTGTAAATTTTTGCATAACTTACTGCATATTTTGCATGGGCTGTATTGATAAACTATGGTAGCATCATAGCACAGAAAAAGTCATAGGTTGAGTCACTCCCTGACTTACTGTCCTCGTGAAGTAAACCACCTCTGAATTCTGGGCCCTCCAGGGCCATCTCAGGAGGTTCTGGCATTCTGTTAGACACTATTATCCATAGCAATTCTCCAGTTATCTTTGAGGGATCATCTATATTAATTGGAGCCTGGGAGTTAAATGACTCAAATTCTCCAGTTAGTTAGATATCCTAGAGAAAATTTCCCTGACAAATCCCTGATAACCTAATTTGGCCAGTGTCAAGCCTATGAATGTGTTATGCTACCTGACAAAAGGAAATTTGCAGATGTAAATAAAGCTACCAAGTATTAGCATGTAGTTAAGATAATTCTAAGTTATCTGAGTGAGTCCAATATAATATCATGAAACCTTAAAAACAGGGAGAGCTAAGCAAAATTTCACCAACTTTGAAAGGTGCAGTTGAAATGGTCTGCCTTAACATACTTAATAAAATTTCCCTTGAGGATTCCCAGAGCCAAATCAGGAAAAAATCCAAGTTCAATGAAAGGTTCGTGTGACTAAAGATCTAGTAGAACGTGTTATGTTTATTACAAGTAAAACAAAAACAATGGCAGCATTTTCAAATACAAACCCTAACTTGATCATAAGAACAAACATTTTGAATTGCAGTGTTTGACTTGAAGTCCACTTAAGCAACCCTACATACCTTGATCTAGAGAAAATAGTTAATTCTGAGGAATTATTAACTGTACATAATTAAATATAATTACTAAGTGTACATGTTTAAATAACCGTATATACTTAAATACAGTTAAAAATTTCTCAGAGCCACATTAGTCTATTTATGAGTGTTCTAACAAGATTTTTATTAATCAAGATAATGTGAACATTATGAAATCAACTGAAAAGATTTCCGCATGTTCTATTCTTAAAAATGGTTAACATAGGAAATAACTATTTCTTGAAACATTATGAGTCCAGATCATTTTAGAAAAAAAAAATTGTATATAATGTTTTCCATTCTTCCATGGTTATTTTTCACTTCAAGTTTTCTACTTCTTCAGTGAATTTCAATAATTTTTGTGTTTCATAAAATTATTTTCTTATGATTCAATATTTTTATCATAGTTTCACATAATGTTAGCATTTCTCATCTCTTCTGTGTCTGTTGTTGTATTATTTTTCTCATTTTTAAAATTTTGCATTTTTGTGTACTTTTTATCGATACAAATTATACTTCTTATCTGTGTTAATGTTGTTGCTCTGGACTTCTACCTATACTGTGTCTGTGTAGTAATCTGCTGTTTTTGTTCTTCCTCTTTAACTTTTTTTGTTTGTTTTAGTTATGTATCTACTAATGCACTGGTTTCTGCTAACTGCATCTTCTTTTAAAAACCATTAGAAGAATCATTGTCTTTTACTATTTCTGTTGAAACAATTCATATATATTGGCATAATCAACATTACATTTCTATCACATTTCTTTCTACCATTTATTTCTTATATTTTCTTAAGAACTTCCTAATCATCTATATTTTATTCCCCCAATACACACCCATCCCCAGAGCAACTGAGACCTTAGTAAATATTTCCAGGTACTTCCCTCCCTTGGTGGGAGACTTTTTACTATTTGTTTGCTATTATTATTTGTTATAGTCTAATTGCTCCATTTTAAACAGATAGATGTTGTTCCCTTTATTTTTTTATTTTTTATTTTTTTTTATTTTTGAGATGAGTCTCACTCTGTCACCAGGCTGGAGTGCAGTGGCGTGATCTCTGCTCACTGCAGCCTCCACCTCCAGGTTCAAGCGATTCTCCGGCCTCAGCCTCCCAAGTAGCTGGGACTACGGGTGTGCACCACCATGCCCAGCTAATTTTTATATTTTTAGTAGAAACAGGGTTTCATCATGTTAGCCTGGGATGGTCTCAATCTCTTGACCTCGTGATCTGCCCGCCTCGGCCTCCCAAAGTGCTGGTATTACAGGTGTGAGCCACCGCGCCCAGCCTATGTTGTTTCCTTTAAAGCATCTAAAACCAAAAATCAACAAAATAGTTTTTATGTCAAAACTTAATGTAACTTGATTTTCCACAACACTTCTGCTTGTTCTTCCTCTCCAGTGAAGCTGCATCTTTGCCAGAGGCCTGGTTTGTGTTCGTGCAGAGGCCTGGTGTGTGTTCTTATTAGGTTCTTAAAAAGAGCACTCACCATAGAAATTCATACCATGGGTTCTAAGGCCCTTAAATTACAACACTGCACAGCTATATATTTTTCCAAAATAACTACTTTAAAATATTACCATATATCTACATCAATACATAATAAGATAATGTCTCTGGCTTTTAAAAGATTATAATTGATTTCCTTCTATATTATACAGGCTTATTACTGCTCAAGAATTCCTTTAAGATGAAAAGATAGATATAAATGTCATGATACTGGAAAAAAAACAACTCTATGTCACACTCAAATTATACTTAGTCACAACCTGAAAAGAACATATTTCATAGCAGAAAACAAAGCAAAACAAAACAAATAACCTGTGACTTCTTTGGAATTTGTCTCTACATGTTAAAAAAGTGAAAATAATTTATTTATTCCACTTCCAAATGAGCAGGACAATACAACATATTTTAATGACTTAATCACAATGAAATCAGTTATTTTAAAAAAATCTCTGGGAGACAGGAGAGGCTCCCTTCAATTATAAGGTATCTATGAAGTTAGAATGTTTCCAACAACCCAGATAGTGCTGTTGGCTAAGGCCCTCCAGGCAGGCAAGACAAACCCATATCTGGCATAGATGTCCATTCCTGTGAGAAGAAATGGCTGGTCCTTCCAGGATAGAAGGCATTCAACACAGCTAACTTGCCACTGACTGTCCAGTTGGCCCCCTTGAGTAACAGAGTTATCCAGTGGGTGTAGTTATTATCTAGGTTGATGGCAGGTTGGCATTCTGAGGAGGCATTTGTTGCATTGTTGTTGGTAAGTGGGAGTCCTTGCTGCTGGGCCTAGGCAGGACCTCTATCTTGCCCACTGCGGCCACGTCATTTGTGCGTCCATCCTGCCAGCACTTAATGATATTGATCTAAGATGACCAATCATGCCAGTTTGCCTAGGATTGAGGAGGTTTCCAGGATGCTATACTTTCCATTTCAAAGCCTGGATTGTCCCAGGCAAAATGAGACAAATTGATCCTCTCCTAGTGCATATTCCACCAGCTCCTGTCACCAGCATATTCCTAACGGTCTTCATTTATTATCTGGACTTTCCCAGGGAATATAATTTTCTAATGGGTCTTCTGGCTTCACATAAGGTTATACATTACATCATGTCCGGTTCTCTGAGTCCTTTAATCCCCTTCCCTACTGTCTTCCATAACAATCCTAGCATTTCAACCTTGCTCAGGATGGGCCATCACTTTTTCCAGACTCCTAAGAGCCACTCCAACAGCAAGTTTACACCATTCCCTGGGTACCTTGTCAGGTGTTAAATCCTGTATACTGAGAGATTACTCCCAAATTAACAAAACTTTCCTCATCCAGCCTTATGCTCCAATCCCCTTGACCAAGCACACTCAGGATCCTGTCCCACAGAAGGCACTCCCACGGTCTCTGCTGCCGCCTGCTGGTTACTTTATGCAGCACGTTTGGGGTGAAGATTGTTTCCTCCCTCTTCAGGCCTGACACATTCCCAGCTGGTTATGATAATAATCAGCTTAACTTTGATAGGCCCAGTAACCAGGAGAGGAGAGGCACACAGCTCCTAATTTATGAGCTATTGCCTTGTGGGGAAAAGGCCTGCCCAGTATCTCTTCACAATGCCAGCTGTCATTGAAAAAAGTGGGGCCACTTCCGCAAGGCCACAGGTTCAAAAAGAAGTCTGCAGAGTCAAAACCTTCAAGGCCATCTAGCTAGATGTCCACATCCCATGCATCAGGTCCCAGGTTTTCTTAATTAGACCCTTGACTTCAGAAGAGCAGATCTATTTCAACTAAGTATTTAACCATCATTGAAATTCAGCCACTCTATCCAATTCTGTGCTTGGTATTCATCTTTTCCTGCTTACCCACTAAGGTTAGGGCTTCTTAATAATCTACCAAAAGGAGTCTCTGGAACACGTACTCAGCTTTTTCAATTACGTTCATTGCCCTCGACTTTTCATCATCTGCCTATTGGGCATAAAAGCAACCAAGTAGCAACCATGCAATTTCACTCTCGTTATGTTTATCACCCCAGTCCCCCATGCCTTTTAATACGTGAATCATCACACTAGCTTGTGTATTCACTAGCTTGCTGGCCTGCCTCACTACTAATGAAAATTTCAACAGACTACCACCTCTTGTTAGAGGTTGCCAGCTTGCCACCTACCACCAAGTCCTCATTACCAGCTGGGTAGTGAATAATAAGTCTCATCCTGATGCCTATTTTCCTGGAGTTGTCTCGGTATCAGCTATTACAAGTTGGGTTTCAGCACAGCAAATACTTACACAAAGTTAAAGTACAAAAATTTATTGAAAAGTAACACCTGTTAAAGGAGATGGAAAGAAGCAGGACTGGGCAGGGGTAGCTGTCAGAGAGCAGTGACAATCTGACAACATTTCTCCCAGGTCAACAGGGAACTTTGTAATAAATATTACTTGTTAGAGAAATCCATATTGAGTGGAAATAGCTAGACTCTTGTATCATCACCTTGCTCAATCACTGGCTTGGGGGCCACTGGGAAAAGAACATGTTCTTAGCTTGAAAGCTGAGGAAGGCCCTGACAAACCTATTAGTTAGACTGTCATGTTGTACTAAGCATGTCCTTTTTTTCTGATGTTTTCACATCTGCATGTCCTTATTGACCCTGGAGGGACTGCCCCACCCAGGGCTAACTAATTTCCAAAGATAGCAAATGACTCCTTAGGACTAGCCTGTCATATGCAAGCCAACCCTTCCCACCTGTCTTATGGAGCTCTTATACTCCAAGCCACTATTAGGGCCTTGCCCTAATTACTCCAGGGCCAGGTATCATGCAACTAATGACACCCCCCACACCTGAGAGCCCCTGATATTATTCAAACTAGCCAATCCGAAGCCTGCTTACCTTGTCCCACCTGTTCCTTACCACAGAAACAATAATAAAGGTTCTTCCTTATAGTACCTCTTTCACCCCTTTCCTTCTGAGTGACCCTCCTGCTTCACTGTGTGGCATGGTGTGCACCCTCCTCTTGGGAAGTGTGAGTAACAAGCTGTCTTTCCAGTGTCAATCTTCTTCTGATCACTTAGCCTCACCATACCTAAATAAAAAACAAATCTACAATTAAAAGACAGATACTCATACTCTTTGCAGTTAAGCACCAAGCTTTGTCTTGAAGAAGGATCTGAAGGACAGCTCCACGTCTGCTCTAAGAGTGAATTGTGTAACAGCTGAAACACAGTTACAGTATGCAGAAAGCAGTGAAGTTTTATTTACTCACTCAATAATTCAAAAATTATTCAAATAAATAGTTGAGTAATTTATATAAATTATTGAAATTATTAAATGAATGATTAACCCCATGCCTGGTAGGAGTAACAGGCTCTGAGAACATAGCAATCCTTTCTTTTGTGGACTCTGTTGTCTACTGTGTAGGCAAATTTCAAAAAAAGTATGCTGAGGCCGGGCACAGTGGCTCACTCCTATAATCCCAGCACTTTTGGAGGCCAAGGCAGGAGGATTGCTTGAGGCCAAAAGTTTAAGACCAACTTGGGCAATCTAGCAAGACCCTTATCTCTACAAAAAATTAAGATATTAGCTGAGCATGGTTGTGCACACCTGTAGTCCCAGCTACTAGGGAGGCCAAGGTGGGAAGATTGCTTGAGCCCAGGAGTTCAAGGCTACAGTGAGACACAATCATGCCAATGCACTCCAGCATAGTCTATGGAGGAGTGAGATTCTATCTCAAAATAAAATAAAAAAGTATACTGAGTGTTGTAAGGAGTATACGAGGAGAAGTAAACTGATGATGGATCACACTTCTGAGGAACCAACCTACCAAAAGAGAAAAAGCCTATAAGTAGACCTTAATGATTATTCTGATTTGGGAATTAAGAAAAAAGTTTATTGAAAGAGGTAGAAAAAGATAATCCAAGCTAAAGGGACAGAACTGGAAGAGATAGAGGGGTAGCATATTGAAGTAATTAAAAGAAATTCAATGGATAGAGTGTGGAGTATTAGAGGTATGGTGGGAATGAGCATGAAAGTTGGGCAAGGGCCAGATACCACAGGGCATTGCCACCCATGTTAAGGAGAACAGATTCTATCTTAAGTGTACGGGAAGCTATTGAAGAGTTTTTTAAAGAATAGTGACATAATTCAATTTATAATCATCATTCTTATAGCTGAGTAAACCAGAGTGGGAAAAGGATTAGAGGCAGAAGGGTCAATTAGAAGGCTGTGACAGTGATCAAGCTGATGATTACCATGGCCTGGAGTCACGTAGTGGCAGTGGGGATGAGAGGGAAAGAAATTGGTTCAATACATATTTATGTACATAGGGCACCAAGAAAAGAGATAGAGTCAAGGATGACACCTTAGTTTGTTAGGTTTCTGGAGTTCAAAACTGGGTGAATGGGAGTGGACTTGTGGAAATAGGGAATAGTGGAGAAACAGGTTTAGAAAAAGGAGAGAAGACATGAATACAGAGCACAATGAAAAGATTAGCCTCCCAAGGGATGAGGAAACCTCTTCTGCTATAACAGGAAGAACATGGGCAGATGGGTACAGATCTGTAGACATGATAGCAGGAAGTGAAGGGAGTGTCCATCTGAAGGCTTCTCTTTTGTTTTTCCAATAGTGGAAAGGTAAGTCATCTGCTGAAAGCAAGTGCAGTGAATAAGGAATGGAACATACATACTGGGGAAGAGTAGAAAGATTTGAAGTGGTTTTAATAAACCCTAGCTTGACATTGACCAGGGAAACCTAGCTGTATTGTTAGGCAGTATTGAAGGGCCAGCTAAGACCAATAGTCATAAATTTATAATGTACTAATTCTTAAAATAGATACTATGTAATATCTATTTTAATACATACTAGTATCTCTTTAATAACAGAGTTTATCAGTCAGACCATCCAGTATGTGAAATGATGTATGATGTTGTATGCTAAATGAAATTAGATTTATTTGCTCTGATTGCTTTTCTCAATGTCGAGAAAAATTACAAGAGTAAAATTTGTGAATGCGTGCAGGAAAGTGAAATTTACTCTCCATATAAGAAAACAACTCTATGCAGCTCAAAGGGGATGAGGTAGAAAACTTAGGAGAGGGGTAAAGGATACATACGTCTTCCTTTAACAAGATTAAAGAATGCCTCTAGTCAAGATGTTTCTTTGGCCTCCTATGGTTAAGTGCAGGTAAAAAAAAAAAATTGCTTGTGGAAAACACAAGAAAATAACTGACTGTCAACATGAAAGCCATCACAGTTTGTAATGAGTGTTGGATTTCTTTAACCATGTTTGTATGAATGCTTTAGGAATAAGACTGATTTGTAGAAGCAAAAGAACATGCCAATCTAAGCAGGGGCGGTATTTTGGAAACATCCAGGACCAGTTTCAAATTGTATGAGGTCTCCACTCCTTAGAGATTATGACCCCTATACACACACACACACACACACACACACACACTGCCATGAGAACAAGTACCCTGCGAACTGAACATGACAAGTGCTTTACATTTATTAGTTCATTTGATTTGATTTGACTAAATTTAGTTTTTGCAACTCTATGAGAATGGTATTTTAACCCAATTTTCACATGTTAAAAAAAACTCTGAGGCTTACAGAGATAAATAACTTTTCCTGACCTTGTGGGGTAGTAAAGAGAAGAGTCAATGTTTTATTTAAAGTGTATTCTAACTCCAAAGAGAATACTGTTTCCATTACATCATGCCTTCTAAATAGATAAATGCCTCTAAAACATGGTAAAATGTACTTGTACCTTTGCCTCCAACTACCTGGAAGTCATAAGCCACAAAATTACATTTAGCCACACTAGCAAAATCCAATTATTACCCAATTTTAAAATGTACATTTATAACAAATATGAATACTTGTATTTAAATAACATTTATAGCTTTTATACGGTGAGCACATCCATTCTTTTTTCTTTTTCTACAATAACTCTGTGAGGGAGGTCATGACAAATATATAACCTACCATAACCATATGACTGTGCTTTCCTGGACTTGATGACTAAACAAACTTCAAATTCAAAAAAACACTACTGGCCCACACCTTCTTAGGTCATCTGCTTTTTGGTTGTTTTTTTTCTGCTAATATTGTTATGACGGTCCCATTCAATGATTCACACTTCCTTCTAAACCAAGTGTGTTAATAGACATTTGTAGGGAAATATGTCCAGAGTTCAAGATTTCATGGGTCTCTTAACCACACTGTCTCCCTATCAGCAGGCAAAATAACCAGTCTTAATAGTTCTTACATAGCATAGTTCATCTTCCAGAAATATAAATGATCTCCACTATGTCCCTGAAAACTGTTCCTGTCATTCCTTCTCAGTCTAGCTGCCTTGGTTTTGTGACTGTTCAACCAGAAGAATAAAATCAGCCTGTAACCAGAAGGCAGACGACTTTTATATTTTTTGTATAATGTGATTCTACATTTCTCATTCATGCAATCTCTTAAAAAGAGAATAGGTCAAGGCCTATCCTGACACTCCCTGAGGATCTAAAGATGAAGAGTCAACATCTTTAAACTGGTCCCTGTTATGAACAATTCCTTTGCCTCACAAACCATAATTTCCTGCCCCACCTCCCTTTCTGTGTTGAGCTCATCATGCGGGAAGTCACTTTCAGACTGAATCCAATTTTCCCCATACCTTTCCCCCGACTCATCCCCAAGTTCTGTTGTGAATAGTAATAGAGCACTGGGATTTGCGCTAATATGTTAATTACGAGACATCTAAACAACATATGTTGAGTAAGTACCTTTGGTAAAAAGGTCTTTACTGCTGAGCATTCCAGGAAATAAAAAGACATACAAGAAAGAGCATGCATAATTAGGGAAATTTTCTGTAAACAAAAAACAGAAGATAACACTTTAAATCCTGGTAAAAATTATTAAACCAAAAGTAAAATTTTATAAGCCATTAAAATATTTAAATTACTTGGCTCAATAAGCCTCTTCAGTTTATTATGAAGAAAAATTCAACTGTAGGATGACAAAGAAAAACTATGTTTGTGAAGGTAGTCATTCAAAGACTCATCTACAATTAAAAAAAATAGAAAATATCTAAATACTTCACATTAGAAGATAACTTTGGTACTTTATGATGACTCCATTCAATGTAATGCGATTTGCCTTTTAAAGTGCAGCCATTAAAACTGCTAATAATGGGTGAATCTTGTGAGTTTTAAATTATATAAAACTACAAAGTTATAAATATATAGCTACTAAAAATAAAAATTAGTAATATCAATATGTTTGTGAAATAATATTAAGTATAAAAAGCATAACACAAAATTATATACCATGATATAACTATATTTAAAGGTACTTGAAGTTAACATGTAAAATTTAAAAATGTTTTGTTTATGTAAGTTTATTTTTTAAACTTTTAAATCTTGTTATATTTATTTATTTATTGTTAAAAATAATGGCAGAATGTCAGGCATGAGATACAGTATGTAAAAAATACATTTGGGAAGGGTAGAGAGTAACCACTCATTCCTGTCTCTGTTGTTTGCTTTGCACATTATATTTTAAAAAGTCAAATAATTGAACACATCTGAAGTTGCAGTACTGGAGTAAATGTAATCATTAGTGGTCAGTGCTTTACAAGATGAAGTCAAAGAACTTTATAATTGAAAGAGTCCTTTAAGACCTCCTGATTCAACTTCCCATTTTCTTAGTAGATACATGTGACTCATGGAGAAATAAGTAAATTTTTCCCTTAAGCTACACAATTAGTTGGTGAAAAAGCTAAGACTAGAATTCATATTGTAATAATAATAATATTGTAATAATTCTATTACAATTTCCAATTATTTAGCATTCATTAGTTCTCATAAAGTAACCCCAGTATAACCTTCCAAATTTATATCCTGCTTTGGAATGTTAGACAGGAATGCCCTTTTTCCCCTCCATGCTAGTCTTGCCTGCTTTCTTGAGCTCTCCACCCTTACCCTAACCCCCTACACACTCATACTGTCTTCTTCTGTCTGCTCCTCTTCTAGTAGTAGTGTGTTAGAATACCTTTTTCAAATGATCATATTGGAAAAAGACAAAGTGGATTTTAGTTCCAACTATTCTGTTTGCTAGTCTTACTTTGTGCACCTACTCAATTACTGCTCTATTTCATATACTATGAGAAAAACAGCATTTAATCATAGAGATGAGGGAATTCAGAGGTAGTCCCCATTAATGTATGGAAAGTATATTCTGATAGTTCTTGGCTGGCTGTGGCAAGGTATGAGGTATATGACAGTATGATAACACGAGCAAAAGAATTGTCAAATCCCCTTGAACTAAAAGTGATTCTACAATTGTGAAGTAGTCACAGGCTTTCACAAAATACCTGTCAACTGTAATTGTGTTTAATCTCAATTTACCAGAATAAATTTTTTACTAATTTGTGAAATTCCTGTCTATTTTTAATTATCTTCCACAAGTCATACTATTGGTTTGCTGATTCCCTCAAACTTGTTTAACAAGTTATATTTTAATTACATGAGATTTCCTCCTTTGTCCTCAACTATAGATCACACATAATACATGAGAGTCATTCGAGTGGGAATCTCAAAGCAGTTGAGTAGGCAGAAAAAGGAACCCCTTCATTAAGGATTAAAATGTATAGGTAAGTCCTGTTTTTGTCTTTGTAGCTTTAAAAGTTTTACTATATCTTACAGTATGGGAAAAATATAAAAAAGCTTTGGAAATTTTGACTGTGTCTAGCAATCTTCTAGTTACTTCTCTGAAAACTTCATTGAAACTCTTAGATATTGTTTAGATAATATGCTTGATATTATTTCCATAAGGTACATAGTTGCTTAACTGAATTTTTTATAAAACAAATAACCACAAAAATTCAGCTTAGCATTATGACAACATATCTTTAAATAACGAAGTGGTTTTGTTTCTCATGTGCAACGTTTTAAAAAGTGGTGTGTGGATTTTAAAATTGCAATCTGTAAATAATTCTTCTGTTGTTTAGAACTTTTTGAGGATTCTGTATTTTGACTTCCATTACAGTTTTATTGCTAGTTATTAAATAAATATGCCATAAATCCTAAAGTACACTTTTAGAAAGTAAAGATGGTATTTTTCTACTTTTTATGTAGTCGTGGAATTATTTTCAGGAAAGTTCTTGCTAATATTTAAGAAAAAATAATATCTCTCTGGTTTTCTTTTTAGTTAATGAATAGGTATTTTCATATACTTTCACATAAAGAAAGCAAAAAGTTGTGGGATAATCAAGTCACCCGTTAAAAATCTCAAAACAATGAAATAATTATATAACTTGGTATGCTTATATGTGCACTTAAGTGTATATATATGTATATTATTTTTCTATGACTACAGAAAAACATGATACTGGTAAGTCATGCTGAAAGGATCAACAAAAACATGAACAATGTGTTGGCTATAAGTGTAGTTGAATTTATTTTAAATCTCCTGAACACTGGAAAATTCAATCAAAAGTCAAACCATTTTAAATAATAAAAATATATATACAATTATATGCACTTGAATATACATATGAGTGAAAAGTGGATAGCTGTCTAAGCTTCCAGTGATAGAAGAAATAAAATTATTTCATATTAATGTAATAGATACAAGACATTTATTAAAGTAGCTTAAAAAACCTATGAAGTAATTTGCATACTGAGTTTGTTCTCGTTTTATGCGGGAAAAAAAAAACCAAATCACAAAATCATATTTACTCATCAACTACTACTTTGTAAAGCTGTACATGGGAGAAAGTCTAATAAAGAACATAGAATATTTATCAGGTTTGTTATACTAAAGCAGTGAGTTTATGAATTATATTTTTTATTATTCTTAAACCATATATAACAGTGTAATATTATTTGGGTAATATAGTGCATTTTAAAATGTATTTTGCGGAAATATTTTAATTTTAAAGGAATTGCTCTGATTTTAAAATATTGCCCTTATAAGTAGCCAAGTGTATATCAAAACATCATTCAATGGAAAATAATAAAAGAAGACATGTAAATAACACAAATCCTGAAAGAGTTGTACAATTTCAGAAGACTTTGAATCAATCAAATTTCTAAGTTGATCCATCGTACAGGAAATTTGCCACTCAATCAGAGCCAACCTTGCCAATTACAAAGAACTCTCCTGTGGAATTTTGGTTTCTAAGGATCACACTTTTTGGAATATTTTATCTCTTTAATAGTCTGTACCTACTACTAATAAATAGTAGCTAGGTGTTTATATTATATAATGGAAGGGAAATTAAATTGTACAATATACTTTTTTAGGTAATTCTAGGTAATTTTGGCATAATTTTAGGTAAGTCTTCAGGTAATTCTGAAATACTTTTGGTTGAAAATGGGCTGCCTTGGATGGTTTGATTGCTTTTTTATAAAAATTAAACTCCTAGCTCTCTTCCAAGCTGCTGCAAGATGAAATGCTCCTTTCTTTGTCTACCTTCTTCCCTTCTTTGAAGAAGGAAATCCCACCACAGGGCCCAGGAACCTAAACAGCTGTGTTACTCATTTCAGATCCTTGGTCACTTGAGATTTTCTCAGATTCACCAAGGGAACATCTGTGCCCACCAGATTACATAAAAAGTGAGAAATGAGGTTTGGGAAATAGGATAAAGATTTATAAACTGGAATTCAGAATATAGTTTATGGAAAGATTTAAGGTAAATGAGCACATCTCAGCTCAGGGACACACAAGTCTTAGCAGGAGTCCTCCTACCAAACAAATCTTATTTCCGTTTCTTCCCTTTTCTCAAGACATGATTAACTGACTGCAGAGACATGCCAAAGACAATCAGATGTCCTGCCTCCCAACAGTCCAAAAGAACCTGAGACAGAAGTTGGGGGGGAAGAGCCATCGCTGTCAAAAATGCATTCCAAATTCTGCCTGTTGTTTCAATCCTGGTTTTTGAACTGCTATAGGAACTTAGAAAAACATGCTTAATAAATTGTAAATCATTAGGCAAAGAATGTATTTCTTCATAGAAATTAGACAGGTGGACACCAATTTATATTTACAGTCATGAAGCCCAAAATAGTGCATTTAAAGTACAAGTTGTTGCCTATAAAATCTTGGGCCACATGCTAAAGCAGCTGCTGCATTTGGCCCAAATGTTTTTCTAATGATGGTGTGGGATGGGCCCGCACACAGGAAGATGAGCTGCAGTAAGTCATCTGGGATTATATATTTTCTAGCAAATTATCCCATGCCACTGCCAACTTGTCTTCCAGAAGGCACTCCCAATTTATTTTCTCAGTAATTCATTACTTACCTAATTCTTACACTACTGCAACTCCCAAATAGCTATGACTGGCACCCCTAAAATAAGTCATGAGGAAGGAAATCAATATCTACTGTTGTAAGGGAACTTAAAGTTATCCAATCCAATTTCGTAAAAGGTATTGCTCCCATTTGAAGGATCCCATTCTTTTGAGCAAAGAAGACTTGGCATGATTTCACAGTTTGGGGGAGTATTCTTTCTCTAGCTTTAGTGTGTGCTCATGACATATAAAATAAAAGCACCATCCCAAGTCTAAAGTCATTAATTGGATAACTGCCTAAGATAGTTGTAAATAAAATGGACTTTGGAAAAGTTTATACTGATGAGTCATTCAGCAGAAAGTAAAAGCAGATTCTATGGAATATTTACAATATCCATTTGCCAGACGTTTTAACAAGTGTATCAGTGATGAATAAAGTAATACATGCACTCAGAGTTCAAGGCAGTGGAGCAATAAGTCATTGATGGCCATGGTGGTGCTTGTATTCCGTGTATTCCCTGAAGGCTGAGGTAGGAGGATCACTTGAGTCCAGAAGTTCAGTGTTGCAGTGAGCCATGATCGTGCCACTGCACTCCAGCTGGGGTGATGGAGCAAAAACCTATCTCAAGAAAAAGATTAAAAATTATAAATAAATAAAAGCCGTCAAGTATATTTTTTCTAAATTAGACACATTTTTATTCTGACAAGCTTTCTTCTTAGCCAATATATCTACCTGAGTTTAATAGTGCAAGAATAAATTAAGATGTAATGTTTCCTTCTCTGGTGAATATTTGTCAGCATAAAGACATGCCATACTATCCCTAATTTTTAAAAAATCCCTCCCTTGGCCCATATCCCCTGTCCAGCTATTGCCTCATTTCTCATCTCCTGCTCTTAAAAGCAAAACTATTCTAAAGATCTGTCTAAACCTATTGCCTCTATTTTTATTTTCTTCCTCCATTATCTCCTTTTGCTTTTTAACTTTTTATCATTAAACATATCACATATACATTCTAATTTTAAAATAATGAACCTCTGGGTATGAGACATCTATTAATAAAAATAGCATCACCAGTATCTTAGAAGACCCCGTGGGCACCTCCTGTCTATTAACTGACCTTTCCCCACTTTTCACGATGTAACTGTTATGTGGCATGGTATCTTAATTTCTTTCATTTTCTTCATGATTTTACCATTCATAGATATATTCCTTAAAAACTTATGGTTTAATTCTACCTGTCTTTGAAAATCATATAAATGAGAAATATATTATATATTATATACAATAAAGTGTGCATAGCTTATTCGTGTTCATAGCTATATAATATTTCGTTGTAAGACTGTCCTATAACTTAAATATTTACTTTTCTAGTATATTGCCATTACAGATAATGTAGCACTGAATATTCTTACACAGGTCCAATGGTACAAACATGCAAGAGTTTCTCTTGGATATGTTCCTAGAAATGGATTTTCTGAGTCAAATGGTGTATGCATCCTCCCTTTTCCCAGTGCAATAGTTTCTGATCTTCACAGCTCTGAAACAGCTCTTGTCTTGCTCCACATTGCAAAATCCAGTGGTCAGATCTCCACTGAGATTACATTATCACTCCACCAGAGACCATTCTTTTCTTGAAACGTGATCTTCACAGAGCTTCCAAAACACCATTCTTTCCTTTTATTTTATTTTTTGCCTATCCCATGGGTCAAATTTTCTCTGTTTCTGTTACTAGAATCTACTCATTTTCCTGTCCTCCAGAGTTTAAGTGCTTTTCTTCTTACATTCTGTGTGATTCCATCAGTCTCATGGTTTTCAATATTACATAAGCTAATGATTCCCTAGGATAGATAATGATCCCTTAAGTCCACTATCATTCACTGGAAAACACAAAATGCTGTTACCTCAAAGCAACTTCTGATATCATATGGCAAAATAAACCATTTTGAATCCTAAATACCTTAGTGCTTTATTTATACTTATACATCTTTTATGATATGTACAATTACTCCATATATATATATATATATATATATATACATGTTTTGAGACAGAGTCTCCCTCCGTCACCAAGGCTGGAGTGCAGTGATGCAATCTTGGCTCACTGAAACCTCTGCCTCCCGGATTCAAGTGATTCTCCTTCCTCAGCCTCCTTATAGCTGGAATTATTGGCACATGCCATCACACCTGGCCAATTTTTGTATTTTTAGTAGAGACGAGGTTTCACCATGTTGGTCAGGCTGGTCTCAAACTCTTGACCTCATCATCTACCTGCCTCGGCCTCCCAAAGTGCTAGGATTACAGGCATGAGCCACTGCTCCCAGCCAATTACTCCTTATATTATAATTCATTTATTCATTCATTGAGTGCTAGGTATACAGCACTGGAACAAAAAGGCCCAGACCTTGTTCTCATGGTGCTTGCTGAGAAGACAGACACTAAAATACATTAGGCAAGCAAATACTTATCTAATTATAGTTTTGGTGGTGCTATCAAGAAAAGTTTAAGGACTTTGGGTAATTAAGATAAATGGAAACAACCATCATTGAAAACATTTACTCTGTGGAAATCTCAGTAGGGCAAAATGTAGTCTTTACTGAAAACCACAGACCTTCTCATTCAAAAGACAACTGTTACAGCGATTAACATGGAAATATATAATTTCATTATGATTTGTTTAATACAACGACACTGAAATAAGTATTATAATAGTGAAAACGAAACCAGTCTAGAAGCTCATGGAAGACTTCTCTGAGGAAGCATTGTTTAAGCAGAAACTTAAAGGCAGGCAAGAAACAGATCCTGCTGCTTTTTGAAGACCATGTTTAGGATTTGGGATTATATCCTCAGAGAAACACAAAATTGTTAAAGATGTAGCAGGGCAGATATGTTATTACATTAGAATCTTTTTTCTTTATAAATTACCCAGTTTTAGGTCTTTTTTTATTATTATTATGCTTTAAGTTCTGGGGTACATGTGTAGGTTTGTTACAAAGGTATACATATGCCATAATGGTTTTTAAAAGATGATTTTAGCTTCATATAGAGAACGATCTCTGTGGAGAAAGGAGATATCTTTTGATGAAGGGAGACTAGTTGGAGGCTTGTTCAGTATTTTGGAAAAAGGATAAACATGGCTTGGATAAAGTGGTGGGAGTGGTAATACAACTTGAGATATGTCTAAGAAGTCAAAAGAACCAGATTTGACATTCAATTGGATGTGAGGGATGAGAGAGGTGTCAAGTATGATTTTCGGGTTTTTCACACGTATAACTTGGTGAATTTTGGCATCATTTACTGAGAAAGAAAATGCCAGAAAACGGTCTATTTGACTGGGCAAAAGAAGGTTTTGAAAATCAGAAAGATTATGATCAGTTCAGCTTTGCAAATGCTGAATTCTAAGCACCGAATAGAGATATGTGAAAGATACAGCTGGATATTGTAGTCTGGAAATCATGTACAGATCAATGTTTCTCAGGTGTAATTTTTGGTTTATCTCTTTCTGAATCCCCCATGCTACTTGTATAATGCAGAACTCTGAGACGCAAGACCAGACCTACTGAAATAGTCTGGGTGGGTATTGGATTCAGTACAGGAATTTGCATTTTTCCAAGTTTTCAAGTAATTCTTACTCACAAAAATTCAAGAAGCATTGGCTTAGATGGTAATTGAAACTGACTGAATGAGATCAACTAGAGAGAAAGGAGAATACCCAGGACAGAGCATGGAGCAACACCAGATACTTAGGTTGACTAGAGGATATGCAACTAGCAAAAGATCTAAAAAAAAAAAAAAAAAACACTTTTTATTGTAGAATATTTTAAAGATATACCGAAGTACAGAGAACAATAGAATGAATTCTCACACCTATGGCCAGTTTCAAGTTACCACACCCCAGCAGCCAGTATTGTTTCCTCCATACCCTACTCACAACCAAAAGATATTTAAAGAGGAGATGGGGCCAGAAAGAAAAAAGAGTATGAAATCATGGAAATCAAAAGAAAAAGAGTGTTTCAATAAAAAGGGATATTCAAGGGTGGGAAATGCTGCTAAGGGGCTATGTAATAACCTTCTTCAGTAAGACATGAGTACTTTAAGGGAAGGACAATTATTTGGCCATTTAAAAAAATGTCCTAAGTGCTTGGCAGAATATTGCAATAGGTACTCAATAGCTATTAGTTTTTCCAACATTCATTCAATAAGCACTGTACCTATAAAGCACCCACCATGTCTTGGGTTGCAAAAAACCATAAGGCTTCAGAAAAAAAGCACAGACAAAAAAGTCAAGAGGTTTAAATGCTGGTCTCTCTGTGGTACTACTTAATCTCACTGCAGATCAGTTTATTTATCTGCATAATAACAAAATCAGAGTGGATATTTTTGAAACTCTCTTCCATTGCTAACATTCTATGATTCCGCAAAATGCTATCAATCTTATAAAATGTTATTATAAAAATATATCGTATCGTATACCTTGAATATATAAAATTGTATTTGTCAATTAAATATTTTAAAATAAAAATAAAATGTATATATTCTATTGCATGTTTTCAAAAAATGTATTATTTTTAGCCAAAGTTAGGTTCTACATATAGAAAGACTAACAAATTTATAATTTATTGAACATACAACAGAATCTAAGTACTTTATAAACAGCATCTCAGTTATTCTTCACAACCCTCTGAGGCACGTGGCTATCTCCATTTTATGAATGAGGAAACTAAGGCTCAGAGAGGTTTTATTACTTCCCAGTGATCACATGGGTCTGTCTGATTATAAAACTCATGGTTATTACTATTGTAATATATTACCTTTCTGCATTGCCTGTGTAGTAATTAAAAACACAGGCCTCTAGACAGGACTAGTGTTTCATAGTAATCTTTATATAAAAAGAGAAGAAAAAGAATAAACAAGTACATTTGTTCAGGAGACAGAAAAAAATCCCTTTTTTATGTGACTCTTTGTGCCAGTATTAGATTCCATGGTGAGATTCACAAAGTAGACAGAGCCTTCCTTCCATCATCTAACCTATCCTTTTACTGTACAGATTCACTTAATGAACAGATCATTAAATACTTTGGGAGATATAGCAGAAAAGAAATCACAGTCTGTGCTTGCTTTTGACTTACTTGATTTACCAAGCACTGGCATAGGGCCAAATGCCAGACATTATTTGAGTTGTGTTAAAACATTTTTAATTCACTGTGCTCATAACAACAAGGAGGTAGGTACCACTGTCACTTCCATTTTGCAAACAAGGAAATTGAGGAGTTAGGTGACTTCCTAGGTTCACACAGCAAATAAATGGCAGAAGTGGGATTTGAACCCAATTAGTCCAGTCTCAGGGTCTGTGCCCTCAGCTGTTATCCTGTGCTGTCTCTCTCACAGAGCAGTTTATTTGTAGGGACAGGTTGTGGATGCAGAGACAGGTAATAAATATATGAGCAAACAGACCTTTCAGGGGAATAAAGTACTTGCAAAGATTGAGAGTGTGTAGGAGTGGTGGGAGGATCTATCCATGGGCTAGCCATGGGAAGGAAGAAGGAACCTTCTTGTTAAGAAGGGAGGATATAGAGAACAGTGTGAAGGTGATGAAGACACTTGCTGATTCTTCATTCAATGACAAGGAAGAAAACTGAAATCCAAAGAAGGGATTTGCCTCCTGTCGAGCAGCTTTTTCTGATTACAACAGCTTTCTCCTCTCACCCTGCCAGTATGCATACTCCTCCCCTGGATAAGAGAATATATGTGCAGCATTTTTCATAAGCTCTGAGGAGCACATTGTATAGGCATCAAAAGTATTCATTCCATAGACCTTGGAACTCTGTTCATTTCATTATAACACAAAATCATCCTTGGAAAATAAAACTAAGAAGCTTGATTCTTTCCTCTGCTTCTGAAGACAATCTAGGCAAGAAGCCAGTAGGATTAAATTCAGAAGGGATTGAATGCAAGATGTTGTTTTTAAATATATATTGATGCAACTAAATATTACTCAAGCACATTTCAAAGAACTAATCTAGGGTTTGGTCCATGATTCACTAAAAGTCACATTTTTTTTTTCTGTGAGAATAATTATGATTTAGTAGATATGGTTAAATAGAATGAACCGTGATGAATACAAATGAGGCTCTGATTCCAGCATCCACTCCTCTCTACTAAATGACCCTCAACCAGTTGCTGTGAGAAAATAATTTCAGTAAATTTCTGGATTCCCTACTCTATCACCTCCTCTGACTTATTTCACCCAATATATGTTGAAATGTCATCTTTCTTTCTTTATGCTCTTTATTAATAGATTTTTACTTATTTAACCTGTGTGTTTAATGATATATGTCTTTCTTACTGATTCTACTCCATAATTCACAGTGCCTCCCTTCTCACCAACTCACTCCCATCCCCAACATTTTTAACATTGCAACCAATGTTGTGGTTTAGGTCTATCTACAAAAATAAAATCAAACATTGGAGGATGCCCACATTTGGAGCAAAAAACACTGCCATGAACTCCTTTAGAGTGTAATGTAACACATTTCTCACCTCTTTGGGACACATTTTGTAGAGATAATGATGGGTGGAGAATATCTTGACACTTTCTATTGAACATTACAAATCAGATCACATTGAGCTATGTATAGGAGCTTCTAAATCCTTCACTGATTTATATCCTACAGGAAGCAAACATGGATCCACCAGTCATCTGTTACTTGACAGGGAAACATTCTGGGAAATACATCATTAGGCGATTTTGTCCTGATGCAAACATCGTAGAGTATACTTAGATACACCTAGATGATATAACCTACTACACACCTAGGCTATGCAGTCTATTACTCCTTGTCTACAGACCTGTATAGCACATTACTGTACTGAATACCATAGGCAATTGTAACACAGTAGTAAATATTTGTGTATCTACACATATCTAAACATAAAAAAGGTACAGTAAAAATGTGTATAACAATTGTATGGGACCACTGTCATACATGTGACCTGTGATTGACAAAGATGTTGTTATATGTTTTGTGACTGTAGTTCTATAATAGGGTCAGTATATTTTGATGAAGCAATAAGTTAAGGCTTTGAACATTTCATAATAATCCTATAGCAAAGAGGATTGCCTATTTACTTGGGCTTTAGGAAACAGAGAAGGATTTATTATGCCTTCAGTGCAATCACTCCACTTTTCTCTGATCTTTTCTGATGTAATTGTATCTAGAACCCTTGCTACACAAAACATAGTCTTTGGACCAATAGCATTTACGTCACCTGGGAGGCTTGTTGGAAATGCAGACTCAGATCCAACCCAGATTCACTAATTTAAAATTTGCATTTTAATTGACAATTCACATATCCACTAAAAATTGAGAAGTGCTGGACTAAACAATTTATTTCACCCAATATGTGCTGAAATGTCATCTTTCTTTCTTTAGGCTCTTTATTAATAGATTTTTATTTATTTAACCTGTACATTTAATGACATATTTCTTTCTTATTTATTCTACTCCATCATTCATGCTACAAGCTACAAGTTACAAGCTTAGTCTCCCAGATTCCCAAAATGGAAGAGAGGGGTACAGTAAGACATTTCCTTGTGTATTTAAATACGCATAAACATGTATCTAACCTGAGTGTGCAATAGATTTCCCCATTCCTCTCCTGCAGGAACACTGAATGCCTTGGCAAGTTAGAACTCACAGAGCAGCACATTCCTGAGTTCCAGGAATACTGTGCTCCTCAAAATGCTAGGTATTTCTGAAATAAATGTTTCTGTGCTTTGATAAGTTCGGGAAACACTGCTGTTTCATCAGTTCAGGCTACAGAAGGAAAAGAAGAAATAGAATTGGAAATGTGCAAAGAGCAATTGACTTTTTGTCATTTGGCATCTTGAGGTTAAACATGAACTTTTCTCTAGGCTTTCTCAGTCCTTTTTCCACTCTGACATATGACAGTGATGAAAATATGTGACACATCTCCATGGGTCCAACCAGGTTTAAAGCAATTCCCAATGCACTATTTGTAATTCCACCCAGAAAACAAAAACAAACAAAAAATGCACATGAGTAGGAAGAACATTATCCTAGAATTAAGTAATTTAAATTGCATAAGAAGTAAATCATTTCAAAACTCTGATGCGTTTTAACCATTATGTGTAACAAATTGCTTGTCATGAATACTAACAGACTCCTGTATTCCAATGTCTCATTGACAATTGCTACCTAGGAAATAGCATTGAAACCTGAGCTGAATGGGCTATTGAGTCTTTTTCTGTTCTGGAAGTTTAAGTCCACCCTCATCGTCAATTGAACACAGGAAACTTGGTAATTTTGTTATTCCACTAAGTTAACAATTATTAAAAGATAAATTTAATTTTAACCACTTTATTGAAATAAAATTACAAAACAGCAACTTCACGTGTTTAAGGTGTTAAGGTTCAATGATTGCTAGTATATGTACAGAGATGTGCAACCATCACCAAAATCCAATTTCAAAATACTTTCATCATCCCCAAAGATATTCAAATACATGTGATATTCAAGTACTCATTTCCCAAAGGCATTTTTACAATAAAATATCACATATTTAAACAGTCATGAATATTTCTTTATAATTTGTGGTAGCTGGCAAAATTATTTTGTGCCAATAAAGGTTAGAAGACATCTTTAGTTAAAAGTAAAGGGGGGAAAAGGAAAGAAAATGAAAAGAAAGAATGAAAGAAAGGAGGAAGAAAACATATCTATTTGGAAACTAAATCCAAACAGGGAAAAAATTTATTTTGGCCATTTTAGGGGCAAATAGGCAAGGAAGCAAACAAGTCTATAAATAGTTTTTTTCTTGTTTTGAAACTGGTATGGTCTTCATGGCTCTGTCAATGACTACACTTTGTAGAACTCAGAAAAAAAATATTAAAATTGAACAGCAGTGCCCTCTACAGTATATATTGGGCTATCCCTAACTAGCATTAATCAGTAAGGAGATAGCTAACCCATCAGGGCTCTCTCTGTTATGGTTCTTGGTAACAGGTTACAAACACTCAGTGCATGTTCTTAAACACCAGTAGAGTCAATAAAGTATTGTTCCCATCACTTTGCAAATCTGGTGACTCCTAGAGAAATTTACTTAAAATCTTAGCATCATAAAGTTCCAGAAAAAAATATTTCCATTTGTTCTGTTGTTTTCAAATCATTTTGTCAGACTCACCTTTGTAGGTGGTGCCACCCCTACCATACTATCACCATGCTCATTTGCAGACAGAAAAGGCTTCATAATCTCAATTATAGAAGCAAGAATCCACACTTTGGGCAGATGTAAAATGCCAGAAAAGATTACTTTCCTTAGCAAAGTAAGTGTATATTAAGTTTAAGAGAGAAGTAATCAGAATTGTTTTTAAGTCTTCAACTGATTCTTCACAGAAATGGCAAGTAGTCTTCAGACATTTATTAATAATCATGCAAAGCTGACCCTATTATTAAATATGGGGATAGATTCTGAGTGAAGGAAAACATGGCAAACTTTCCTGACTTGTGTCAGCAGCATTCTCGAAACCCTACTCAGCAGTCTATAGCATCCTCCTAGCTATACCATTGCTTGAAGAAGATGAGGTATGAGAGTGACAATACAGATATACCATCTCCTTCCTCAGTTTAAAATAAGATATATAGCATATGAGGATCAGAAACAGCATCTGAAAATTCTTGCCTTGCAAATTATGAGTGCAGAGCTGTATCACAGCTCTGACTTGAAAGGGAAACACTCTGAATTTCTTTAAATCCGTCTTCTGCAGTCAAGAAGTTCTTTCCCTGGAAAGGCTACAAATTAGTCTGACTAATGAATAAAGACTCTTGGCTTTGGTATTCGTCACCTTCCTTTATAGATTTTTCAATACCAGAATCAATTCCTACTCCTAGCCAATGCCTTCCTAGGAACAGTTCTTGAATGTATTAAATATACAGAAGCCAGAGTAATGAGATCACCGTCTTTTAAAATAAAGGCATTATTAATGAATTGGTAGGAAGAAAGAAAGGAAGGAACATAAAAATCCTCACCTTTATGGAGCTTCTTAACTGGTGGAGGGAGACACATAACAAACAAAATAAGTAAATTGTGGGGTATATTAGAAAGTTATAAGTGTACTGCAAAATAATAAAGCAAATAATAATAATAAAGCAGAGAGAGGAGGTGCAATTTTAAATAGGGTACTTAGCAAGGTCTCACTGAGAAGACAACAATTGGGCAAAGACATACGAGAGGCCAGGGAGCAAGGCCTGTGAAAACCTGAGGTTAGAGTGTTCCAGGCAGAAGGAAGAGCAAGCACAAAGTCCCAGAGGTAGAGAGGTCCTACTGTGCTTGAGGAGCAGCAGAGAGGCCAGGATGTCTGGAACAGGATATGGAGGCAGAGTGAAGTTAGAGATAAAGTCAGAGACGTAAGGACATATGGAACCACATTAGAAATTCCTGGAAGTAGTGTCTTGATGCAACACCAAGAAATTAAGAGGCAAAACAGTACAAGATAAATACCCATGGCTATCCTGGATGTCTAATAAACATGTCCACTATGAAAATTTTATTTTAAATTTTCTAGAAAATCTTAAAATATACAAAAACGATGTTGCCACACACAAGAGAAGGGTGTGACGCTCGGCATGAAGTCCTTAGTGGGTGATCAATGTAGCACCACAGGTGGGGTAGCTTGTGCCAAGACCATCTTTTTTAATTAGAGACTTCCTTCCATTTTTGGCAGGGAAGAGTGTTTGCTAAAAAAAAAAAAAGGAGCACAAATTTGCAAAATAGCAAATAAGAATAAGGGTTGAGCCTATATCTGTGAACTAATTGGAACAATCTATATAAAATTAAACCTTTGACCTTGGTCTCATTATACCATACCCTAAGTACCTAAAATAACCAGCTGCTGATTGATGGCTTAATGTGGTAGGTGTGATCCTTCTAGCAACTTATTAAATAACCACACACCCAAGCAGCCAGCATGAGTAATTATTTATGTTGTTTTCATTCATTACCAGTAACTCTTTAAGAATTAGCATGCACTAGTACATGAAGTACAGACCAAATTTAATATTGCTTTCTTTTCTATTTGTAAGCCACAGTTTACAAATATGAAACAAATGAAACAAAAGTTTCATTTTCCCTGGGTCATAAATCACTCTCTGTGTTTTTAGCCTCACATGTAAAATTATTTCACTTATGGCAATGGTATGATCATATGATTATAAATATTAATTGATAGGTTCCTAAATTATATACATGTAATATTGCATATATAGTAAGCTACACACATTATTATAAATTATATATCGCATATGTAATCATAATTGCCAATTGTTTCCTCTTATTATTAGATACCTAAGGCAATAGTAATGGGAAATTCTTTATTGTATCAAATTCATGTGTGTCTACATATATGCCTACAGATTTATATTGAAGGTCTGTATTTTTTAATCCAAAGGCAGTGAAATAAGTGGTTTCCAATACTCTTTTTCAGAGCTTCAAATACTACCTGTAAGATAATGACTTCAAAAAAAAATACTTCCAGTCCCAAGACCTTTGCTCAGTTGAGACCCATCTTAGCAGCTGACTGCTAGGAATTAACAGGAAAATATTAACAGTTACTGAAGTCTCAAAACGACTCAAATTGTCTAGTCATGTGACCAGTATAACTAAATCCCCAGTCACACAAGCTCAATCTTCAAAGTTTCATCTTGGACTTCCACTCTTGCCCCTGGCACTGAATTCTCTATGAGGGAGTGGTCCTAATTCTTCATCTTCCACATTTTCCTCAACCCTTTCTTTTCCACACACATAGCCTCTACACGGCCCTTGGCACTTCATATCCCATTAATGGATTAATAAATTTGTCTGTGCGATGAGACCTCCTGCCTCATAACTCCTGCCTCTTGCAGCCCAACCGGGTCACCAGATTAACCTTTCTAAAACACTGCTGCTTTTCTTTAACTTCTCATTTCAAAAAGCTCATTGATACCCTAAGACCAAGAAAGAGTCCAAACCCATTACTCATAAAGTCTTCTATAATCTTGACCAGCCTTATTTTTCTAGATTATTTTCCATCTGCTTTCCTATAAGCACCAGACTGGGCCAATTACTTTTCACCAAACACACTTTGCACTTCTACCTCTTCTGTTCCCATTTCTTCATTTACCCAGAAGGCCTATCCATCTTTCAAGGCATAGCTCACATGTCACATGTTCTATGAAGATTGGTGGCATTTCCTCCTCCCTCCTCTGAGTGAAGGAATTTTTATAATAGTTTTAAGGGGTAGAAGTGCAGTTTTGTTACATGGATGTATTGCATTGTTATGAAATCTGGGCTTTTAGTATAGCCTTCACCTGAATAGGGTACCCTGTATACATTAAGTAATTTCTCATCCTTCATTTCCCTCCCATCTTCCATGTCTCCATTATTCTACTCTCTCTGTCCATGTGTACACATTATTTAGCTACCATGTATAAGGGAGAACATGCAATCTTTGACTTTTTAAAAATCTTTTTGTTTTTATTATACTTTAAGTTCTGGGACACACGTGCAGAACGGGCAGGTTTGTTACATAGGTATACACGTGCCATGGTGGTTTGCTGCACCCATCAACCCGTCATCTACATTAGGTATTTCTCCTAATGCTATCCCTCCCCTAGCCCCCTAGCCCCCAGTAGGCCCCGGTGTGTGACGTTCCCCTCCTTGTGTCCATGTGTTCTCATTGTTCAAGTCCCACTTATGAATGAGAACATGTGGTGTTTGGTTTTCTGTTCCTGTGATAGTTTGCTCAGAATGATGGTTTCCAGCTTCATCCACGTCCCTGCAAAGGACGCAAACTCATCCTTTTTATGGAGGCATAGTATTCCATGGTGTATATGTGCCACATTTCCTTTTTCTTTTCTTTTTTTTTTTTTTCAGTAAGAACTTTTTTTATTGTTTACTTTTTAGTTTCAGTAGTTTTAGGGGTACAGGTGGTTTTTGGTTACATGGATGAGTTCTTTAGTAGTAAATTCTGAGATATTGGCACAACCATCACCCGAGCAAGTGTACACTGTACCCAACATTTAGTCTTCTATCCCTCATCCACCTCCCAGCCTCCTCCCGCTCAGGCCCCACAGTCCACTATCACTGTGCATTTTTGTGTCCTCCTAGCTTAGCTCCCACTTATAAGTGAGAACACACAGTATTTGATTTTCCATTCCTGAGTTACTCAGTTAAGAAAATTCTTAATACAAGGCTAATCAACCCATGTTGCCTTTTTTTCTTGCTCTCTCAAAGTTATAACCCAAATCGGAAAATACAAGCTCTTCTGCAGAGAGGTGGACTGACCACTAGACAGGGGCTAAGAGGCCCGTCTTGACTCCTGTCTCCTTTCTATGTTCCAGTTCACCAGCCATGCTCCCACGGGCCTGAGCTGCTCTTGTCTGCTACTAGTCACCCCGCTGCAGCTTCCCTCCCCAAGGCCCTGATTCTTGCTTCCTGAGTGTGAACTTCCTCCTGTCATTTACAACTGGCTGTGCTTCACACTGCACACCTGGCCAGGGGCAAGGAGGGGCTGGTGCTTGGAAATCCCAGACAATGTATATCAGGACAGTGACTGTAACAATTTTGGCAGATGGCAGGGAAGTGTCTTGTGGGAACTTTTTATAATTTGCACCAAGTCCCCATTTGGGATAGTGTCGGGGCTGCTCAAATCTTTCTTTCTTTATTATTATACTTTAAGTTCTAGGGTACATGCACACAACGTGCAAGTTTGTTACACATGTATACATGTGCCATGTTGGTTTGCTGCACCAATTAACTCGTCATTTACATTAGGTATATCTCCTAATGCTATCCCTCCCCCCACCCCACAACAGGCCCAGGTGTGTGATGTTCTCCTTCCTGTGTCCAAATGTTCTCATTGTTCAGTTCCCACCTATGAGTGAGAATATGCGGTGTTTGGTTTTTTGTCCCTGCGATAGTTTGCTGAGAATGATGGTTTCCAGTTTCATCCATGTCTCTACAAAGGACATGAACTCATCCTTTTTTATGGCTGCATAGTATTCTATGGTATATATGAACTACATTTTCTTAAGCCAGTCTATCATTGATGGACATCTGGGTTGGTTCCAAGTCTCTGCTATTTTGAATAGTGCCACAATAAACATACATGTTCATGTGTCTTTATAGCAGCATGATTTATAATCCTTTGGGTATATACCCAGTAGTGGGATGGCTGGGTCATATGGTACATCTAGTTCTAGATCCTTGAGGAATCGCCACACTGTCTTTCACAATGGATGAACCAGTTTGCAGTCCCACCAACAGTTTAAAAGTGTTCCTATTTCTCCACATCCTCTCCAGCACCTGTTGTAGCCTGACTTTTTAATAATCGCCATTCTAACTGATGTGAGATGGTATCTCATTGTGGTTTTGATTTGCATTTCTCTGATGGACAGTGATGATGAGCATTTTTTCATGTGTCTGTTGGCTGCATAAATGTCTTCTTTTGAGAAGTGTCTGTTCATATCCTTTGCCCACTTTTTGATGGGGTTGTTTCTTTCTTGTAAATTTATTTGAGTTCTTTGTAGATTCTGGATATTAGCCCTTTGTCAAATGAGTAGATAGCAAAAATTTTCTCCCATTCTGTAGGTTGCCTGTTCACTCTGATGGTAGTTTTTTGTTGTTGTTGTTGTGCAGAAGCTCTTTAGTTTAGTTATATCCCATTTGTCAATTTTGGCTTTTGTTGCCATTGCTTTTGGTGTTTTAGACTTGAAGTCCTTGCCCATGCCTATCCTGAATGGTATTGCCCAGGTTTTCTGCTAGGGTTTTTATAGTTTTACGTCTAATATTTAAGTCGTTAATCTGTCTTGAATTAATTTTTATATAAGGTGTAAGGAAGGGATCCAGTTTCAACTTTCTACATGTGGCTATCCAGTTTTCCCAGCACCATTTATTAAATAGGGAATCCTTTCCCCATTTCTTGTTTGTGTCAGGTTTGTCAAAGATCAGATGGTTGTAGATGTGTAGTGTTATTTCTGAGGGCTCTGTTCTGTTCCACTGGTCTATATGTCTGTTTTGGTACCAGTACCATTCTGTTTTGGTTACTGTAGCCTTATAGTATAGTTTGAAGTCAGGTAGTGTGATGCCTCCAGCTTTGTTCTTTTTGCTTCGGATTGTCTTGGCAATGCAGGCTCTTTTTTGGTTCCATATGAACTTTAAAGCAGTTTTTTCCAATTCTGTGAAGAAAGTCATTGGTAGCTTGATGGGGATGGCATTGATTCTATAAATTACCTTGGGCAGTATGACCATTTTCACAATATTGTTTCTTCCTATCCATGAAGGTGGAATGTTCTTCCATTTGTTTGTGTGCTCTTTTATTTCATTGAGTAGTGGTTTGTAGTTCTCCTTGAAGAGGTCCTTCACATCCCTTGTAAGCTGGATTCTTAGGTATTTTATTCTATTCGAAGCAATTGTGAATGGGAGTTCACTCATGATTTGGCTCTCTGTTTGTCTGTTATTGGTGTATAAGAATGCTTGTGATTTTTACACACTGATTTTGTATCCTGAGACTTTGCTGAAGTTACTTATCAGCTTAAGGAGATTGGGGGCTGAGACAATGGAGTTTTCTAAATATACAATCACGTCATCTGCAAACAGGACAATTTTACTTCCTCTTTTCCTAATTGAATATCTTTTATTTCTTTCTCCTGCCTGATTGCCCTGGCCAGAACTTCCAACACTATGTTGAATAGGAGTGGTGACAGAGGGCATCCCTGTCTTGTGCCAGTTTTCAAAGGAAATGTTTCCTGTTTTTGCCCATTCAGTATGATATTGGCTATGGGTTTGTCATAAATAGCTCTTATTATTTTGAGATACATCCCATCAATACCTAATTTATTGAGAGTTTTTAGCATGAAGGGCTGTTGAATTTTGTTAAAGGCTTTTTCTGCATCTATTGAGATAATCATGTGGTTTTTGTCTTTGGTTCTGTTTATATGCTGGATTACGTTTATTGATTTGCATATGCTGAACCAGCCTTGCATCCCAGGGATGAAGCCAACTTGATCATGGTGGATAAGCTTTTTGATGTACTGCTGGATTTGGTTTGCCAGTATTTTATTGAGGATTTTTGCATCGATGTTCATCAGGGATATTGGTCTCAAATTCTCTTTTTTTGTTGTGTCTCTGCCAGGCTTTGGTATCAGGATGACGTTGGCCTCATAAAATGAGTTAGGGAGGATTCCCTCTTTTTCTATTGATTGAAATAGTTTCAGAAGGAATGGTACCAGCTCCTACTTGTACCTCTGGTAGAATTCGGCTGTGAATCCGTCTGGTGCTGGACTATTTTTGGTTGGTAGGCTATTAATGATTGCCTCAATTTAAGAACCTGTTACTGGTCTTTTCAGAGATTCAACTTCTTCCTGGCTTAGTCTTGGGAGGGTGTATGTGTCCAGGAATTTATAAATTTCTTCTAGATTTTCTAGTTTTTTTTTGCACAGAGGTGTTTATAGTATTCTTTGATGGTAGATTGTATTTCTGTGGGATTGGCGGTGAAATCCCATTTATCATTTTTTATTGCGTCTATTGGATTCTTCTCTCTTTTCTTCATTAGTCTTGCTAGCAGTCTGTCAATTTTGTTGATCTTTTCAAAAAAAAACAAATCCTGTATTCATTGATTTTTTGAAGGTTTTTTTGTGTCTCTATCTCCTTCAGTTCTGCTCTGATCTTAGTTATTTCTTGCCTTCTGCTAGCTTTTGAATGTGTTTGCTCTTGCCTCTCTAGTTCTTTTAATTGTGGTGTTATGGTGTCAATTTTATATCTTTCCTCTTTTTTCTTGTGGGCATTTAGTGCTATAAATTTCCCTCTACACACTGCTTTAAATGTGTCCCAGAGATTCTGGTGTGTTGTGTCTTTGTTCTCATTGGTTTCAAAGAACATCTTTATTTCTGCCTTCATTTCGTTATGTATGCAATAGTCATTCAGGAGCAGGTTGTTCAGTTTGCATGTAGTTGAGCAGTTTTGAGTGAGTTTCTTAATCCTGAATTCTAGTTTGATTGCACTGTGGTCTGATAGACAGTTTGTTATAATTTCTGTTCTTTTACATTTGCTAAGGAGTGCTTTGCTTCCAACTATGTGGTCAATTTTGAAATAAGTGTGATGTGCTGAGAAGAATGTATATTCTGTTGATTTGGGGTGGAGAGTTCTATAGATGTCTATTAGGTCTTCTTGGTGCGGAGCTGAGTTCTATACCTGGATATCCTTTTCCTGCTTGTTAGTTTTCCTTCTAACAGTCAGGATCCTCAGCTGCAGGTCCATTGGAATTTGCTGGCGGTCCACTCCAGACCCTTTGCCTGGGTATCAGCAGCGGAAGCTGCAGAACAGCGAACATTTCTGAATAGAAAATTTTACTGCCTGATCATTCCTCTGGAAGTTTCATCTCAGAGGGGTACCCAGCCATGTGAGGTGTCAGTCTGCCCCTACTGGGGGGTGCCTCCCAGTTAGGCTACTCGGGGGTCTGGGACCCACTTGAGGAGGTAGTCTGTCTGTTCTCAGATCTCAAACTCCATGCTGGGAGAACCACTATTCTCTTCAAAGCTCTCAAACAGGGACATTTAAGTCTGCAGTGGTTTCTGCTGCCTTTTGTTCGGCTATGCCCTGTCCCCAGAGGTGTAGTCTACAGAAGCCAGCAGGCCTCCTTGAGCTTCAGTGGGCTCCACCCAGTTCGAGCTTCCCAGCGGCTTTGTTTACCTACTCAAGCCTCAGCAATGGCGGGCGCACTTCCCCCAACCTCGCTGCCACTTTGCAGTTCAATCTCAGACTGCTGTGCTAGCAATGAGCAAGGCTCCGTGGGCATAGGCCCTCCGAGCCAGGCACTGGATATAATCTCCTGGTGTGTCGTTTGCTAAGACTGTTGGAAAAGTGCAGTATTAGGGTTGGAGTGACCCGGTTTTCCAGGTGCCATCTGTCATAGCTTCCCTTGGCTAGGAAAGGGATTTCCCTGACCCCTTGTGCCTCCCAGGTGAGACAATGCCTTGCCCTGCTTCGGCTCATGCTTGGTGGACTGCACCCACTGTCCTGCAACCACTGTCCGACAAGCCTCTGTAAGATGAGCCTGGTACCTCAGTTGGAAATGCAGAAATCACCTGTCTTTTGTGTCACTCACGCTGGGAGCTGTAGACTGGAGCTGTTCCTATTCAGCCATCTTGTGCCACAATATTTGACTTTTTGTTTCTGAGTTGTTTCACTTAAGATAGTAGCCTCCAGTTCCATCCATATTGCTGTAAATGACATGATTTTATTCCTTTTATGGTTGAGTAGTATTCTGATATATATATATATATATAATTTCTCTAATGATCTGTTGATAGACACTTAGGTTTAATGCACATTTTTGCTGTTATAAATAGTGTTGCAATAAACATATGAGTACAGGTAATTTTTTATATAATTTCTTTTCCTTCAGGTAGATACCCAATAGTTGGATTGCTGGATCAAATGGTAGTTCTATTTTTTTTTCTTTGAGAAGTCTCCATATTGTTTTTCATAGAGGTTTTACTAATTTACTTTTCCACCAAAAGTGTGTAAGTGTTCCCTTTTCTCCTGCATCCTCACCAACATCTGTTATACCCTGACTTTCTAATAACCATTCCGACTGGTGTAACAGGTTATCTCATTCTGGTTTTAATTTGCACTTCTCTGATTAGTGATATTGAGCATTTTTTCATGTATTTGTGGCTATTTGTATGTCTCTTTTGAGAACTATCTATTCATATCCTTAGTCCACTCTTTAATGGGGTTATTGTGTAATTTTGCTGTTGTTATTTGAGTTCCTTATACCTTTTAGACATTAGTCTTTTCTAAGATGCATAGCTTGCAAATATTTTCTCCCATTTTTCAGGTTGTCTGTTCACTCTGTTGATTATTTCTTTTGCTATGCAGAAGCTTTTTAGTTTAAGTAAGTATCATTTCCCTATTTTTATTTTGTTGCATTTGCTTTTGAGGACTTAGTCATAAATTCTTTGCGTAGATTAATGTCCAAAAGTTTTCCCTACATTTTCTTCTAGCATTTTAGTAGTTTCAGATCTTAAATTTAAGTCTTTAATCCATCTTGACTTAATTTTTGCATATGGTGAGAGAGGTCCAATTTTATTCTTTGATATACAGCAATCCAGTTTTACCACCACCATTTATTAAATGAGGTGTCCTTTCCCTAGTGTATGTTTTTGTTGACTTTGTCAAAGGTCAGTTGGCTGTAGGTATGTGACTTTATTTCTGGGTTCTCTATTCTGTTTCATTGATCTATGTGTCTATTGTTATGCCAGTATGATGCTGTTTTGGTTACTATAGCTTTGTAGTATAATTTGAAGTCATGTCATATTATACCTCCAGCATTGCTCTTTTTTCTTAGAATTGCTTTGGCTATTTGGCTCGTTTTTTTTTTATTTTTTGGTTTTATATGAATTTTAGGATTTTTTTTTCCAATTCTGTGAAAAATAACATTGGTATTGTGATAGGGATTTAATTGAATGTGTAGATTGCTTTGAGAAGTATGGTAATTTTAATGGCATTGATTCTTCTGATGCATGAGCATGGGATGGTTTTCCATTTGTTTGTATAATCTCCATTTCTTTCTTTTTTTTTTTTTATACTTTAAGTTCTAGGGTACATGTGCAAAACGTGCAGGTTTGTTACATATGTATACTTGTGCCATGTTGGTGTGCTGCATCCACCAACTCGTCAGCACCCATTAATTCGTCATTTATATCAGGTATGACTCCCAATGCAATCCCTCACCCCTCACCCCACCCCATGATAGGCCCCGGTGTGTGATGTTCCCCTTTCCGAGTCCAAGTGATCTCATTGTTCAGTTCCCACCTATGAGTGAGAACATGCGGGGTTTGGTTTTCTCTTCTTGTGATAGTTTGCTAAGAATGATGGTTTCCAGCTGCATCCATGTCCCTACAAAGGATGCAACTCATCCTTTTTATGGCTGCATAGTATTCCATGGTGTATATGTGCCACATTTTCTTAATCCAGTCTGTCACAGATGGACATTTGGGTTGATTCCAAGTCTTTGCTATTGTGAATAGTGCCGCAATAAACATACATGTGCATGTGTCTTTATAGCAGCATGACTTATAATCCTTTGGGTATATACCCAGTAGTGGGATGGCTGGGTCATATGGTACATCTAGTTCTACATCCTTGATGAATCGCCATACTGTTTTCCATAATGGTTGAACTAGTTTACAATCCCATCAACAGTGTAAAAGTGTTCCTATTTCTCCACATCCTCTCCAGCACCTGTTGTTGCCTGACTTTTTAATAATTGCCATTCTAACTGGTGTGAGATGGTATCTCATTGTGGTTTTGATTTGCATTTCTCTGATGGCCAGTGATGATGAGCATTTTTTCATGTGTCTGTTGGCTGTATGAATGTCTTCTTTTGAGAAATGTCTGTTCATATCTTTGCCCACTTTTTGATGGGGTTGTTTGTTTTTTTCCTGTAAATTTGTTTGAGTTCTTTGTAGGTTCTGGATATCAGCCCTTTGTCAATGAGTAGATTGATTGCAAAAATTTTCTCCCATTCCGTAGGTTGCCTGTTCACTCTGATGGTAGTTTCTTTTGCTGTGCAGAAGCTCTTTAGTTTAATGAGATCCCATTTGTCAATTTTGGCTTTTGCTGCCGTTGCTTTTGGTGTTTTAGGCATGAAGTCCTTGCCCATGCCTATGTCCTGAATGGTACTACCTAGGTTTTCTTCTAGGGTTTTTATGGTATTAGGTCTAATATTTAAGTCTCTAATCCATCTTGAATTAATTTTCGTAGAAGGAGTAAGGAAAGGATCCAGTTTCAGCTTTCTACTTATGGCTAGCCAATTTTCCCAGCATCATTTATTAAATAGGGAGTCCTTTCCCCATCTCTTGTTTCTCTCTGGTTTGTCAAAGATCAGATGGCTGTAGATGTGTGGTATTATTTCTGAGGACTCTGTTCTGTTCCATTGGTCTATATCTCTGTTTTGGTACCAGTACCATGCTGTTTTGGTTACTGTGGCCTTGTAGTATAGTTTGAAGTCAGGTAGCATGATGCCTCCAGCTTTGTTCTTTTGACTTAGAATTGTCTTGGCAATGTAGGCTCTTTTTTGGTTCCATATGAACTTTAAAGCCGTTTTTTCCAGTTCTGTGAAGAAACTCATTGGTAGCTTGATGGGGATGACATTGAATCTATAAATAACCTTGGGCAGTACGGCCATTTTCACAATATTGATTCTTCCTATCCATGAGCATGGTATGTTCTTCCATTTGTTAGTGTCCTCTTTTATTTCACTGAGCAGTGGTTTGTAGTTCTCCTTGAAGAGGTCCTTTACATCTCTTGTAAGTTGGATTCCTAGGTATTTTATTCTCTTTGAAGCTATTGTGAATGGAAGTTCATTCATGATTTGGCTCTCTGTTTGTCTGTTACTGGTGTATAAGAATGCTTGTGATTTTTGCACATTGATTTTGTATCCTGAGACTTTGCTGAAGTTGCTTATCAGCTTAAGGAGCTTTTGGCCTGAGACAATGGGGTTTTCTAAATATACAATCATGTCATCTGCAAACAGGGACAATTTGACTTCTTCTTTTCCTAACTGGATACTCTTTACTTCTTTCTCTTGCCTGATTGCCCTAGCCAGAACTTCCAACACTATGTTGAATAGGAGTGGTGAGAGAGGGCATCCCTGTCTTGTGCCAGTTTTCAAAGGGAATTTTTCCAGTTTTTGCCCATTCAGTATGATATTGGCTGTGGGTTTGTCATAAATAGCTCGTATTATTTTGAGGTACGTTCCATGAATATCGAATTTATTGAGGGTTTTTAGCATGAAGCGCTGTTGAATTTTGTCAAAAGCCTTTTCTGCATCTATTGAGATAATCATGTGGTTCTTGTCTTTGGATCTGTTTATATGCTGGATGACGTTTATTGATTTGCGAATGTTGAACCAGCCTTGCCTCCCAGGGTTGAAGCCCATTTGATCATGGTGGATAAGCTTTTTGATGTGCTGCTGAATCCGGTTTGCCAGTATTTTATTGAGGATTTTTGCATCGATGTTCATCAAGGATATTGGTTTAAAATTCTCTTTTTTTGTTGTGTCTCTGCCAGGCTTTGGTATCAGGATGATGTTGGCCTCATAAAATGAGTTAGGGAGGATTCCCTCTTTTTCAATTGATTGGAATAGTTTCAGAAGGAATGGTACCAGCTCCTCTTGTACCTCTGGTAGAATTCAGCTGTGAATCCATCTGGTCCTGGACTTTTTTTGGTTGGTAGGCTATTAATTATTGCCTCAATTTCAGAGCCTGCTATTGGTCTATTCAGGGATTCAACTTCTTCCTGGTTTAGTCTTGGAAGAGTGTAAGTGTCCAGGAAATTATCCATTTCTTCTAGATTTTCTAGTTGATTTGCATAGAGGTGTTTATAGTATTCTCTGATGGTAGTTTGTACTTCTGTGGGGTGGTGGTGATATCCCCTTTATCATTTTTTATTGCACCTATTTGATTCTTCTCTCTTTTCTTTTTTATTAATCTTGCTAGCGGTCTGTCAATTTTGTTGATTTTTTCAAAAAAACAACTCCTGGATTCATCGATTTTTTGGGGGGTTTTTTGTGTCTCTATCTCCTTGAGTTCTGCTCTGATCTTAGTTATTTCTTGCCTTCTGCTAGCTTTTGAATGTGTTCGCTCTTGCCTCTCTAGTTCTTTTAATTGTGATGTTAGAGTGTCAATTTTAGATCTTTCCAGCTTTCTCTTGTGGGCATTTAGTGCTATAAATTTCCCTCTACACACTGCTTTAAATGTGTCCGAGAGATTCTGGTATGTTGTATCTTTGTTCTCATTGGTTTCAAAGAACATCTTTATTTCTGCCTTCATTTCGTTATGTACCCAGTAGTCATTCAGGAGCAGGTTGTTCAGTTTCCAAGTAGTTGAGCGGTTTTGATTGAGTTTCTTAATCCTGAGTTCTAGTTTGATTGCACTGTGGTCTGGGAGACAGTTTGTTATAATTTCTGTTCTTTTACATTTGCTAAGGAATGCTTTACTTCCAATTATGTGGTCAATTTTGGAATAAGTGCGATCTGGTGCTGAGAAGAATGTATATTCTGTTGATTTGGGGTGGAGAGTTCTATAGATGTCTATTAGGTCCGCTTGGTGCAGAGATGAGCTCAATTCCTGGATATCCTTGTTAACTTTCTGTCTCGTTGATCTGTCTAATGTAGACAGTGGGGTGTTGAAGTCTCCCATTATTATTGTATGTGAGTCTAAGTCTCTTTGTAAGTCTCTAAGGACTTGCTTTATGAATGTGGGTGCTCCTGTATTGGGTGCATATATATTTAGGATAGTTAGCTCTTCCTGTTGAATTGATCCCTTTACCATTATGTAATGGCCTTCTTTGTCTCTTTTGATCTTTGATGGTTTAAAGTCTATTTTATCAGAGACTAGGATTGCAACCCCTGCTTTTTTTTGTTCTCCATTTGCTTGGTAGATCTTCCTCCATCCCTTTGTTTTGAGCCTATGTGTGTCTCTGCATGTGAGATGGGTCTCCTGAATACAGCAGACTGATGGGTCTTGACTCTTGATCCAGTTTGCCAGTCTGTGTCTTTTCATTGGAGCATTTAGTCCATTAACATTTAAGGTTAATATTGTTATGTGTGAACTTGATCCTGCCATTATGATATTAACTGGTTATTTTGCTCGTTAGTTGATGCAGTTTCTTCCTAGCCTCGATGGTCTTTACATTTTGGCATGTTTTTGCAATGGCTGGTACTGGTTGTTCCTTTCCATGTTTAGGGCTTCCTTCAGGGTCTCTTGTAAGGCAGGCCTGGTGGTGACAAAATCTCTAAGCATTTGCTTATCTGTAAAGGATTTTATTTCTCCTTCACTGATGAAACTTAGTTTGGCTGGATATGAAATTCTGGGTTGAAAATTCTTTTCTTTAAGAACGTTGAATATTGGCCCCCACTCTCTTCTGGCTTGTAGAGTTTCTGCCGAGAGGTCTGCTGTTAGTCTGATGGGCTTCCCTTTGTGGGTAACCTGACCTTTCTCTCTGGCTGCCCTTAAGATTTTTTCCTTCATTTCAACTTTGGTGAATCTGGCAATTATGTGTCTTGGAGTTGCTCTTCTGGAGGAGTATCTTTGTGGTGTTCTCTGTATTTCCTGAATTTGAATGTTGGCCTGGCCTACGAGGTTGGGGAACTTCTCCTGGATGATATCCTGAAGAGCGTTTTCCAACTTGGTTCCATTTTCCCCCTCACTTTCAGGCACCCCAATCAGATGTACATTTGGTCTTTTTACATAATCCCATACTTCTTCCAGGCTTTGTTCATTTCTTTTTCTTCTTGTTTCTTTTAGTTTCTCTTCTCGCTTCATTTCATTCATTTGATCCTCAATCACTGATACTCTTTCTTCTAGTTGATCAAGTCAGTTACTGAAGCTTGTGCATTTGTCACGTATTTCTCGTGTCATGGATTTCATCTCTGTCATTTCGTTTATGACCTTCTCTGCATTAATTAGTCTAGCTGTCAATTCTTCCACTCTTTTTTCAAGATTTTTAGTTTCTTTGCGCTGGGTACGTAATTCCTCCTTTAGCTCTGAGAAGTTGGATGGACTGAAGCCTTCTTCTCTCATCTCGTCAAAGTCATTCTCTGACCAGCTTTGATCCATTTCTGGCAATGAGCTGCGCTCCTTTGCAGGGGGAGATGCGCTCTTATTTTTTGAATTTCCAGCTTTTCTGCCCTGCTTCTTCCCCATCTTTGTGGTTTTATCTGCCTCTGGTCTTTGATGATGGTGACGTACTGATGGGGTTTTGGTATAGGTGTCCTTCCTGTTTGATAGTTTTCCTTCTAATAGTCAGGACCCTCAGCTGTAGGTCTGTTGGAGATTGCTTGAGGTCCACTCCAGACCCTGTTTGCCTGGGTATCAGCAGCAGAGGTTGCAGAAGATAGAATATTGCTGAACAGCGAGTGTACCTGTCTGATTCTTACTTTGGGAGCTTCCTCTCAGGGGTGTACTCCACCCTGTGAGGTGTGGGGTGTCAGACTGCCCCTAGTGGGGGATGTCTCCCAGTTAGGCTACTCAGGGGTCAGGGACCCACTTGAGCAGGCAGTCTGTCCGTTCTCAGATCTCAACCTCCGTGTTGGGAGATCCACTGCTCTCTTCAAAGCTGTCAGACAGAGTCGTTTGGGTCTGCACAGGCCTCTGCTGCTTTCCCTGTTGTTTTTTTAGCTGTGCCCTGTCCCCAGAGGTGGAGTCTACAGAGACAGGCAGGTTTCCTTGAGCTGCTGTGAGCTCCACCCAGTTCGAGCTTCCTAGCAGCTTTGTTTACCTACTTTAGCCTCAGCAATGGTGGGCGCCCCTCCCCCAGTCTCGCTGCTGCCTTGCGGTTAGATTGCAGACTGCTGTGCTAGCAATGAGCGAGGCTCCGTGGCTGTGGGACCCTCCTGGCCAGGTGTGGGTATAATCTCCTGATGTGCCCGTTTGCTTAAAGCGCAGTATTGGGGTGGGAATTACCCGATTTTCCAGGTGTTGTGTGTCTCAGTTCGCCTGGCTAGGAAAAGGAATTCCCTTCCCCCTTGCACTTCTCAGGTGAGGCAATGCCTCGCCCTGCTTCAGCTCTCGCTGGTCGGGCTGCAGCAGCTGACCAGCACCGATTGTCCGGCACTCCCCAGTGAGATGACTCCAGTACCTCAGTTGAAAATGCAGAAATCACCGGTCTTCTGTGTCGCTCGCCGGGAGTTGGAGACTGGAGCTGTTCCTATTCGGCCATCTTGCTCCGCCCCCCGTGTTGATTTTTTTTCATCTCCATTTCTTTTATCAGTGTTTTGTACTTTTCCTTGTAGAGATCTATTTTATTTTTTAATCTATTGTAAATAGGATTGACTTACTGATTTGGTTCTCAGCTTGGTCATTATTGGTGTATAAAAATACTACTGAGCACTTTGGGAGGCCGAGACAGGTGGATCACGAGGTCAGGAGATCGAGACCATCCTGGCTAACACAGTGAAACCCCGTCTCTACTAAAATATACAAAAAACTAGCCAGGCGAGGTGGCGGGCACCTGTAGTCCCAGCTACTCGGGAGGCTGAGGCAGGAGAATGGCGTAAACCCGGGAAGCGGAGCTTGCAGTGAGCTGAGATCCGGTCACTGCACTCCAGCCTGGGCGACAGAGCGAGACTCTGTCTCAAAAAAAAAAAAATACTACTGAGTTTTGTACATTGACTTTGTATCCTGAGACATTTCTGAATTCATTTATCAAATCTAGGAGTCTTTTGGAGGACTTTTAAGAATTTTCTAGTTATAAGATCATATTGTCAGCAGAGGTAATTTGACTTCCTCTTCTCCAAGTTGGATGTCTTTTATTTATTTCTCTTTCCTGATAGCTCTTCTATGACTTCAAATAATGTGTTTAATAGACGTGATGAAAGTGGGCATCCTTGCCTTGTTCCAATTCTTTGGTGGAATGCTTTCAACTTTTCCCTGTACAGTATGATGTTATCTGTGGGTTTATCATATATGGTTTTTATTATTTCGAGGTATGCTCCCTTTATGCCTAGCTGTAAGGGTTTTTATCATGAAGGGATGCTAAATTTTATCAAATACCTTTTTCTGTATCTATTGAGATGATCATATGGTTTGGTTTCTAATTCTGCTTATGTGGTGAATCACATTTATCAGCTTGTATATGTTGAATCATACTTGCATCCCTGGAACAAAACCCAATTGACCATGAAATATTATCATTTTGATGTCCTGTTGGATTCAGTTTTCTGGTATTTTGTTAAGGATTTTTATGTAGCGTTCATCAGGGATATTGGCCTATAATTTTCCCTTTTGTGTGTGTGCCCTTGTCTCGTTTTGGTATCGGAGTAATACTGGAGTCATAGAATGAATTAGCAAAGATTCCTTCCCTCTCAATATTTTGGAACAATTTCATTAGGATTGGTATCAGTTTTTCTTTAAAAATCTGGTAGAATTTGGCTGCGAATGCATCTGGTCCTGGGATTTTTGTTGTTGTTGAAAGATTTTTTTTTTTCTTATTCAATTTTACTACTCATTATTGGTCTGGTCGGAATTTCTATTTTTGCCTGGTTTAATCTGTAGATTAAACTTGGTAGATTTCTACCTGGTTACATGTTTCCAGGAATTTATTGGTTGCTCTAGGTTTTCTAGTTTGTGAGTGTAGAGTTGTTCATAATTGTGTCTAACGGTCTTTGTGTTCCTATGATGTCATTGTAATGTCTCCTTTTTCATTTCTAATTTTGTTTATTTGAATCTGCTCTTTTTTTTCTTGGCTAGTCTAGGTAGCAGTCTATCAATTTTTTTATCTTTTCAAGTAACCAAATTTTTATTTCATTGATACTTTGTAATTTTGGGGTCTAAATTTTATTTAGTTCTACTCTGATCATTGTTATTTATTTTCTTCTGCTAGTTTAGAGTTTGGTTTGCTCTTGTTCTTCTAGTTCCTTAAGGTGCATCATTAGGCTGTTAATATGTGATCTTTTAATTTTTTTGACATTGGCATTTAATGTTATAAAATTCCTTCTTAGCACTGTCTTTTCTATATTTTAGAGGGTTTGGTATGTTTTGTCCCCATTTTCATTCATTTCAATTTTTTTTTAATTCCCTCTTTATTTCGTTATTGACCCAGAGATCATTCAGTAGCATGTTGGTTTTTTTTATTGTTGTTGTTGTTGTTGTTCATTTTTTTGTTTCATGTTTTTGTATAGTTTTAAGAGTTCCTCCTGGTATTGATTTCTAGTTTTAGACCATTGTAATTTGAGAAGATACTTGATATGATGATTTTTTAAAGTTTTTTCAGACTTGTTTTGTGCCCTAATACATGATCTATCTTGGAGAATGTTCCGTGTACTGATGAGAATGTATATTCCATGATAGTTGGGCAGAATTTTCTGTACATGTCTATTAGGTTCATTTGGTCTAAGTCCAATTTAAGTCCAGTGTTTCTTTGTTGATTTTCTGTCTTGATGATCTGTCTAGTACTGTCAGTGGGGGTGTTGAAGTTCTCCATCATTATTGTATCCCTGTCTATCTTTTGTCTTAAGTGTGGTAATATTTGTTTTATGCATATGGATGCTCTAGTGTTGGATATGTATATATTTAGGATTATTATATCTTCTTGTCGAGTCGATTCTGTTATCATTATATAACTTTGTCTTTTTTTTTTTTTTTACTATTGTTGATTTAAACCCTGTTTTATCTGATATAAATATAACTATTTCTACTGTCTTTTGGTTTTCATTTGTGTGGAATATATTTTTTCTATACATTTGCCTTTAGTCTATTAGTGCCTTTATCAGTAAAGTAAGTTTTTTGTAAGCAGCATATGGTTGATGGAGTTCTGTCATGCAACCATTTTATTTCTTTCTCTGTCATTTTTGTAATTGTTTCATAAGCCCCATGGTTTGGTGGAGTTCTGTCATATTGCCATTTTGTTTCTTTCTCTTTCTCATTTCTTTAATTGTTTTGTAAGACAGGTGAGTTTTATACTTTCATGTATTTTTATGATAGGTGAGTACCGACCTTTCATTCCCATGTTTAGAATTCCTTTGAGTATTTCTTGCAGAGCCAGTCTAGAGAGTTAAGGAATTAATTACTACAGAAGAGTAGAAAACTAGTATTGACTCTCCTACTCCAAAAGTACTTCAGTGGAGGTAGGTGTTGACACATTCCTCTTCTTTACTATAAAGCTACCTGTGTGATAAAAATGATATAGAGCACGACAAAAAGTGTGGAGAAAAAGTGAAATAGGTAAATCTGTAAACAGGTAATACTGAATATTTTAAAGAAATGCGTTTTTTTCTCTTGATAGTATAAGTTAAAATATATAGTAATAAACTAATTAATTAAAAATTTATTTTTCTCAAAAGTTTTTTATGGTTATTTAGCCCTTTATAATTTATACAGCATGCATGTCATCTACTCTAATTCTCACAAAATATACTGTACAATAACTGTTGTTATTACCAACATGTTGCAGGGGAACTAAGATTCCGCAATATTAAAAGGATTCATCTAAGCTCACGCAACAGTTACTGGCAGAAAAATCTTCAGTTCTAGGAATCTTGCTGTTATACTTCAGTTGCCTCTATAGTAATACCTTAAATTCCAGTTTACAAATCATTGGTATATACACTGTTTTATTTGATTTAAAAAAATCAAATTATGAGGAAGGTATTATCTTTATCATTTAAATTTTTTTGAAACCCGAAGCTTAAAACAGTTATGATTAATGTGAGATCACATAGCTTATATTTGACAGAAAGAGTACTTGAATCCACATCTCCTACCTCCAGTCTAGTTCCCTTTCCCATCCCCTTAGAAGTGCTTTATGATGTAGGAATTAAACACTGTGCTTAGAAGTTTTAAATCAATTAAATAAATCTTTCATATCTCAGTTCCTTCATTTGAAAGACATGACTGATATTAGAACAAAGTAAATTTCAAAAAAATAACAAATGATCATGTTTTAATTGGAAAAAATATCTTGCAGAAAAATTCTTTAATACAACCCTGGGCATATCCTCAAACACTATAGTCCAATGGGAGAAAAAACCCATTTGTACCAAGTTTGGTTTGAACTTTTCTATTTAAGGTGGTTGTAAAGCACCCATAACACCTTCAATTAGTAATTGGAAATGATGATGTGCAGCTCAAAGAGAGAGTTCTGGGCTCAAGATCTATCTTGAGAAATATTATTATTAATAGATGGTGATTCCCTTTGCTTCCCCCCAAGTGAGGTCAGGAGAGACATGAAATCCAAAGCTTTTCCATTCTCTGTAGTGTGAAGCAATGTACTTAGGGACGAAGTGTATGTGAGAGGAAGTTCATGTCTCTTTATTCAAACTTACCTGGTTTCTGTTTCCAGCTCTGTCACTCCTGAATAAGCATAAGCTATTCACTCTCTGAGCCTCACCTTGCCTATGTTTACAATGCAGTCATAATACAGAATTTACAACGCTATGAAAAGATCGTGAAGATTGGCAATGTACATGTACAATGCCTGACAGATAGGCTTTCACAATAAAGTATAAAAAGATAAATTTTCCACCCTCATGCAATTTTTTCAAGTCAATATAAAAGAGAAAGAGTGAGAGGGAAACTGGGTAAATGGGTCACAAATGAGTATCTGCTTTGCTGTTTAAACGCAAGCACTAAAAATCTCTCTGATCAAGACCCTGCTTTAAAAGCAAAATATTTTGTTTCACATATTTCCATTGCATTATGAATTAAAATTCAGTATTTACAAACATATTCAGTATTTACAAACAAATTCAGTATTTACAAACATAGAGTAAATACTGTGCACAATTTAGTTTGTGTTAGCAACGTTCAGAGGTTCAACTATAAGTTGAACATGCTATTGAAAGTTGAAACATGCTATTTCTTCAGTTGTTTCTACAGGCTGGAACAATTCATTCTTACGTAATTAGTTATGGCTTGTGAAAGTAAGGTAATTTCGGCTCCACACCCTTTGTTGAATCATATGTCTCATGGTGCTTTTCAGTTATTGAGTTCAAGGTGTTTTTCATGAACTGAAAGCAAAATTGGCTGTAATGTCATTCCTGTGGGAGGCTCATCCAAGTTAAAGCATATATTGACTCTAGTCATTTGATTTCATTTTTTGGAGATTTTAGCCTCCAACTTAATCCTTGTTTACAGTTCCTCTCACTCCAAGCTTGCAAATCCTGACATATCAGCTCATCTCTGGAAACATAATCAATCCCTAATTGTTGCAGAAAGGAACAATTTGAGATTTGTTTAGCCTTTGGAGTTACATTTGCCTCCAACTCTGTCTCTTTTTGACTCTTTCACTACTCAGCAGCCACTATTAATTACTGAAATCACAAATACCAAACACTATGCATTTGTGATTGCATGTGACAGGCACAATAACCCCATGAGGTAACAAATGGGTAAACTGAAACTCAAATAGTAAACAAATGTCAAAGTGACAGTTTTCAACTAGAAAATTACTACAGTAGTGGTTGCTGAACACTGGACTCTCAACCCATGTCAGTGAAAGCCAGTTTTCATTAGTGTAGCAAAATGAACAAATAAGACAAATATAGCAAAAAGACATCATAAAGTTATAGCATTTAATAAATTGTTCTGAGGTTATTTTCTTCCTATGTTATATATTTAAATGCTCTTTTTAAAAGTGATCATGCTTGAGCAGGGTCAATTTTTATAAAGTGTTCTGTGTTTATTCAACAAAATTGAAAACTGGCAAATCTCTGTCTGCTTCCAACAATCTTCTGGAATGTTACTAGTTCCAGTGCCACAGCGTACAATGTGCAAGTGACGCAATACAAAATATAAAGAGGTGCCCTTTTATAGGCCTGTGAGTTGGGTAGAGGCCAAACAATACCAGACGACACTGCAGTGAAATGTGTCCCACAGCACTGACCCTCAGAATGTACCCTTCTCACTTGTACCAGAATGTTGGCAAAACAAAATAGAAAAATATAAAAATTAGAATATGCCTAAATATAACTGCTTCTCAGCTCTGTTGAGGCTTTTAAATCTGAAATATGTCAAGAATTAACATAAGCAATAAATATTTATAAATACCATAAGTATTTACAAAATACCTGTATAACCCAAGCATTCTGCAAAGTGTTAAACACTTTGCCTATGTTAAGCATAGGCATGAATAGTATCTTTACCTTCAAGGTGTTCACAGCCAAGTTGGATAACCTATTGAACTAGAAATATATACTTTATAACACATAACATGACCCCACTTAATCTTCAAAACAGCCTTTTGAGGTAGGTATTACTATTCGTATTTTTCAGACAAAGAAAATCTCAGATAAATGACAATATGACCTCCAAGCAAACAAAGGGTAAAACTGAAATTCACACCCAGCTCCTCTGGTGACTTTTCCAGTGTGAGTGTGTGTGACTATATATTAGTACAAATTCATGGAGAAAATATGATATATCAAATAAATCATTGGCTGTTGGAGCAGTTCAAATTCATTTCAGGTGCTTGCTATTCTCCCTGATTCTCTATGCCTCTGCCGATTTTTAATAATATGGGGAATCTTGCAATGAGAAATGCTACTGTCCTGACCCCCTTACCACCCCACCCCTGCTTCTTTATCTTCCTCGACACTTCTTCCCACTCAAATGTACTCTCTCTTCAGTACAGCCTTGGGGATGGTGCCCAAGCAAGGATGATTACTACAGTAGGGTCTAGCATAGAATTTTGGATGACATTGCAGTAGAACAGAGAATGATTTGTTGTTATTCTTGAAAACTTTATCAATTGGCAGAAGGGAAAGCAATTCCAACCATAAGTCAGACTTCCTTCTTCCATCAGACTGATTGAACTTCAATCATTTTGTGCTGGAAAAAAAAAACCTTTCAAGGTTTTTTTCTTTCAAGAAAAACCATTAAGGACAGCCCTGTTAAGTTCAGTTTCATTTCTAGGAATATGTTTCTATGACTAGAGCCATGTGCCAGATAAGAGATCGTGAAAGACAGAAGACAATCGTGAGCACTAAAATGATGGCTGAAATCAGTGAAATGAATGACTTTCTTTGATCTCTCTCTCTCGTAAGGCCAGCACGTGTACCATCGACTTCAAGATTTCTGAATCCATATGTAGTATGTTTCATTGTCGTCGCAGGGGTAGTGATCCTGGCAGTGACCATAGCTCTACTTGTTTACTTTTTAGCTTTTGGTAAGTACCAGAGCATTATTACTCTTTAGATTTAATAGTGACGTACGATTTCAGATTTAAAGTTTGGCATTCTTTCTTTTATTATGGCTTTTATTTCTTAATATAATGTGATTATATATCTTACTTATAGTACTTCCGCAAATATAGATTCATATCTGTATTTTTCCTCAATCAGTATTTTTTCTCTTTCCTATTTTGGCCATTTTTAGTGCCCCAAACATGCCTTTTGAGTATACCAAACATTGTTACTCAAAAAAGAATTATTCTATCCAAAGGAAAAAAAATCTCAATAATTTTCTGATGCTAAAGTTTACTCATTTTGTTGTTCATTAATACTATGATTTCCTTCATTGATAACCTGATAAAATCACAAAAGTGAAATATTGCAAAGAACCCTAAGTTTCAACACCTAAAATTTGGATGTACGTAAGTATTTGCCCATTCTTATTAACAAATAATGCTCTGTCTTCTGAAAACAGTGTTTTACAGGCCTAACAGTTAGGATGGTCAGGAGATAAATTTTCAGTTGAGAAATAAAAAGGGGTAAAGTCAAACTTTTTAAAACATCATGTTCTTTAGTTATTTGTTTCCTTTATTTTTTTTAATTTTTTATTATATCACTAAAACAATAGACAACATGGACAAGAAAAAATAATGTAAAGAATATACATACCATGCTCATTCATAAACAACTTACTGTAAAAATCTCTGTGAAGGCTCTTTCAGATGCTTTAACATAGATATGTAAAATGTGTCAAATTTTACTAAATAATATCATATATTAGAATCTTTTTTCACTTAAAATACACTTTGAGGTTATTTTTATTTCAAATATAATTCTATTAAATCACTTAAATCATGTGTGTGGGTGTGCAGGTGTGTACATGGGTATGTGTGAGTGTTAAGAGAAAAAGAGAAATAATATAATTTATAGTATGTCCAATTGTAAATAGGTAAAAATGCTTAATTATGCAAAGGTTGAAATACTTCCAATGATGCAATACAATTACCAACATTAGAAATACCAGTAATGATACACAATCATTTCAGCCAATCAAATGTAAAGGTTGTGGCTAAATTTTGCTTATGACTGCATTTTGCTATCAAATCACCTGGAGTCACCTATCCCTAAGGTGAACTACAGAGGTAGAAAAAAGAGACATGGAGTTTCAGATTAAATTAATGAATTTTCACTCTTAATGACATGGCATTGTCATGCCTAAAGAGTAGGCCCTTTGGTAAGTCATCTGCAAACTGTGTTCCAGTGATCACTTATGGCCCCTAAATGACTTGATCTTCCACTACAAACAATCACGGTTCCCCCAGTATCTCCAACTCTTGCCCCTTACCAAGGTGTTTGTTTGCATAAGTAATGCATATGAATGATCAAAGGAAAGCAGAGATTTTTGTTCTGAGACAGATTCCATTAGGTTATGTACATTTTCATAATGTTTATGAGTTGTGTACAGATATGTTTTAGAGACTTTTGTCTCTTTCACACAAGTGAAAAGGTCCTCTGGAAGACCCCTGTCGTTGTTGTTGTTGTTTTTGTTGTTTTAGTGATACATAACATCTTACATATTTGTGGGATACATGTGATATTTTGTTACATACATAGAATGATCAAGTAATCTTAGTAAGATTAGCAATCTTAACTGAGGTGAATGATCAAGCCCGGGTATTTGAGGTATACAGCACTTTGAGTATTTATCATTTCTATGTGTTGGAACAACTCAAGTCCTCTTTTCTAGCTACTTTGAAATACATAATATATTGTTGTTAATCATCTGCTCTGCTATTAAACTCTAAAACTTACACCATTTACCTGACTATATGTTTATACCTGTTAGCCAACCTCTCTTCAATCCCCCTCACAATGCTCCACCCTTTCCAGTCTCTAGTATCTGTCATTCTACTCTCTACACTGATGAGATCAAATTTTTAAGCTCCCACATATGAGTTAGAACATATTTGTCTTTCTTTTTTATTCTTTTTTTAGTCATAGAGATGGGGTCTCACTTTGTTGCCCAGGCTGGTCTCAAATTTCTGGCTTCAAGTGATCTTCTCAGCTCTGCCTACCCAAGTACTAGGATTACAGGCATGTGCCACCATGCCTGGCTAATTTTGTCTTTCTGTGCTTGGCTTATTTCACTTAACACAATGACCTCCAATTCCATCCATGTTGCTGCAAATGACAAGATTTCATTCTTTTTATGGCCAAATAGTATTCTATTGTGTGTGTGTGTGTATGTGTGTGTATATACATATATATGTAAATATATATATGTAAATATATATATATATATAAAATATTTTCTTTATCCATTCATTTCTTGATGGACACATAGGTTGATTCCACACCTTGGCTGTTGTGAAGTGCTGAGATAAACACCCAAGTACAAATATTTCTTTGACATGATGATTTCTTTTCCTTTGGATAAATATCCAGTAGTGGGATTGCTGGATCATATGGTAGTTCTGTTTTAGTTTTATGAGAACTCTCAATGCCGTTTTCCACAATGGCTGCACTAATTTACATTTCCACCAACAGTGTATAAAAATTCTCTTCTCTCTGCATTCTCACCAGCATCTGTTATTTTTTATCTTTTGGTAATAGTAATCTTAACTGAGGTGAGATGATATCTCATTGTGGTTTTGATTTGTGTTTCTCTGATGATTAGCAATGTTGAGTATTTTTTCATGTACCTGTTGATGATTTGTATGTCTTATTTTGAGAAATGTTCACTCATGTTCTTTGCCCACTCCTTAATAGAATTTTTATTTTTATTTTTTTTAGTGTTGTGTTGTTTGGATCCTTGTATATTCTGGATATTAGTCTCTTGTCAGATGAACAGTTGGCAAATATTTTTTTCCCATTCAATAGGTTGTCTTTCCATTCTGTTGGTTGTTTCCTTTGCTGTGCAGAAGCTTTTTAGTTTAATTAATTCCCATTTGTCTATTTTTGGTTTTGTTGTCTGTACTTTTCAGGTCATAGTCATAAATTATTTCCCTAGACTAAAGACATGAAGTGTTTCCTCTAGGTTTTATTTTAATAGTTCTCATAGTTGTAGGTCTTACATTTAAGTCTTTGACCCATCTTGTGTTGATTTGTGTATATAGTGAGAGATAAGGGTCCAGTTTCATACTTCTGCAAATGGATATCCAGTTTTCCTAGTACTATTTATTGAAGAGAGTGTGCTTTCCCCATTGTTTGTTCTTAACACTTTTGTTGAAATTCAGTTGGCTGTATGTGAATTTCTTTCTGGGCTTTCTATTATATTTCATTGGTCTATGTGTCAGTTTTTATACCAATACCATGCTGTTTTGGTTGCTATAGCCTTGGAGTATAGTTTGATGTCAGGTAGTGTGATGTCTCCAGATTTGTTCTTTCTGCTCAGGTTTGATTCGACTATTTGGGCTCTTTTTTGTTTCATACAAATTTTAGGATGGTTTTTTTCTATTTCTGTGAAAAGCGATGTTGGTATTTTGATAGGAATTGCATTGAATCCATAGATTGCTTTGAAAAGTATAGTTATTTAAATGGTATCAGTTCTTTCAATCCATGAGCAAGAAATGTCTTTCCATTTGTTTGTGTCCTCTTCCATTTCTTTCATCGGTGTTTTGCAGTTTTCCTTGTAGAAGATGGAATTACCTTCTTGATTTGTTTCTCAGCTATTTCATTGTTGGTGTATAGAAATGCTACAGATTTTTTATGTTGAATTATATCCTGCAACTTTATTGAAATTATATATCAGATCTAAGAGTTTTTGGTGGAGTCTTTAGGTTTTTGGGGTTTAGAATTATATAATCTGCAAAAGGAACAATTTGAATATGTAACTTCTTTTCCAATTTGAATGCCTTTTTATTTCTTTCTCTCACCTGATTGCTCTGGTTAGGACTTCCAGTACTATATTGAATAGGAGTGATGAAAGTGGACATACTTGTCTTATTCCAGTTCTTAGAGGAAAGGCTTTCAGCTTTTCCCTATTTGGTAAAATGTTAGCTGTGGGTTGGTCAGCCTTCATGTTGTTGAGGTAGTCCTCTTCTAAGCCTAGTTTGTTGAGAGTTTTTGTTATGACGGGATATTGAATCTATTGAGCGTCTATTGAGATGATCATACGGTTTTTTTCTTCATTCTGTTTATGTGATGTATTAAGTTTATTGATTTGCATATGTTGAACCATTCTTGCATCTCTGGGATAAATCCTAGTTGATTGTGGTATCATTTTGGTATGCTGTTGGATTCAGTTTGATAGTATTTTGTTGAGGATTTTTGCCTCTGTGTTCATCAGTAATATTGGCCTGTATTTTTTTTTTTTTTTTTTGAGACAGAGTCTTGTTCTGTCACCCAGGCTGGAGCGAAGTGGCTTGATCTTGGCTCACTTTAACCTCTACCTCCTGGGTTCAAGCAATTCTCCTGCCTCAGCCTCCCAAGTAGCTGGGATTACAGGTGCCCACCACCACACCTGGTTAATTTTTGTATATTTAGTAGAGACAGGGTTTCACCATGTTGGTCAGGCTGGTCTCCAACTCCTGACCTCGTGATCCACCCGCCTTGGCCTTCCAAAGTGCTGGGATTACAGGCATGAGCCACTGCACCTGGCCTGTAGTATTATTTTTCTTTTATTGTGTCCTTGCCTGGTTTTCTATCAGAGTAATACTGGCTTCATAGAATGACTTGGGGAGAACTCCATCCTGTTTGATGTTTTTGAATAGTTTGAGGAGAATTGGTGTTAGTTCTTCTTTGAAGGTTTGGTAGAATAGCAATAAAGCCATCAGTCCTGGACATTTCTTTATTAGGAGACATTTTATTACTGATTCAATCTTATTACTTGTTATTGGTCTGTCAAGCTTTTTATTTTGCAAGGTGCCTTTTGATGAAAATAATTTACATTGGATTACTAGATTAGATATCTTGTCAGATGACTTATCTTCTATCTTACTCCAGAAAAACTAATGGCGAATCACTAACTCCTCTATAAAGAACATTATTTGAAAATAATTTTTTAAAATTTCATAATTACTTTGGGTTCTTTCCTAATGATACATGAATAATAGTATATTACAAACACTCATTAATATTTCCTGAATAAATACACCACAAACCTCCCTTAAAATATAGCAAGAACAAAAATTATAGTATTTGTGACTATTTTTAATTTCTCAAATAATAATTCCACTCTGATTGTAAAACATCTACACCACTCTGGCTTTGCCAATCTTTTTAAAAATGGAAAAGATAATAATTTTATCATAATTACACTCATATTAAGCATAGAACTTTTTCTTTCAAGGAAAGCAAATTTTTGAAATTCTATAATATAACATCCCATAATCCTGAATAAATTAAAAGTTTAATTACTTAGTAAAGTAAGACTGACCCTCCCTTTTATTTCTTTTCCAGATCAAAAATCTTACTTTTACAGGAGCAGTTTTCAACTCCTAAATGTTGAATATAATAGTCAGTTAAATTCACCAGCTACACAGGAATACAGGACTTTGAGTGGCAGAATTGAATCTCTGGTAAGTTAATGTTTGTCTCTGCTCTTTATTCCATTATAAAATGAATATGATAATAAACCTAATGCTTTGTAATATATTTTCAGTTGTTAGGTGCTCTACACATTTTCCTTCTTTGCATGGTGAAACATGTGTTTCTCTCTGCTTTTATCAAGTTAGTTTACTCATATACTGGTTCTTATTCACATATTTGTCATGAGTAAAATGTGTTAGAAAGGCCATGAGTAAACATGCATTTTATTTGTTTATGAATTCAAGTACTGAAAGTTTTTTATTTGTTCAATTAAGCATTGACATGGTCTTTTTAAATTCTTTTCATTTTTCCCTCCTCCCTCTTCCTTATCCAACTGAAGACACAAGGCAGGAGGTATTAAAAGACAGGTTTACCATATCAGTAATAACATAGTTTGGACAACATTACACTTTGGCTCAATAATAGACATAGAAGTTTGAACAGAAATATGCAAAGCAAGTTTGAGCTCTGACTTGAAGAGGGCCTCTGACTGCCTGCCAGGAAACCTCACCAGTGAACCCTTAACATTCACGTATCACCACAAACCAGGGGCTGCCCTTTAGCTTTGACCAGGTTCAGTGTTGCTCACTTACCCTTACCTTTTCAAAAATATGTCCTAAGACTATAAAGTAATTCAATGGTTCTACAATTTTAGCATGTAACTGAGTCACCTGGCAGGGTTGCTTTGGTGAATTCAATATAAAATTTTATCAGCATTTCTACATTTTCTGAAATATTCCTTAATCCAAGCTTTTAATCCCTTGGTGCTTTTCTGAAACACTGCAATGAGCTTCTAACTGTTCTCACTGTGTGCAGGCTCTTTTCCCTCTAATCTAATTTAAATCTAATTTCTGAACACAAATCTCTCACAGCCTGTTTCCTTCATGTTACCTCCAGCTCAAGACTTCTTGCCTACAAAATAAATTCCAAACTTGTTAGCTAAGCAACTTCTCATGTCTATGCTGTGTCTCATATTTCAGTCATCGTGTGCCCTACTTATTCTTATAGCCAACCTGAAATGCCATCTTTTATAAGAAATTACCTCTGATCTCCATGGTTGGATATAATTAATCTTCCTTCCACATCACCTCATCACAAAATCATATCTGTGTGGATCTCATGCCACATACCTCTACGTATTTTATGTTATAAATATTTGTAGACTTGTTTAATCTGCCGTGTTAGACTAAGTTCCATGAGGACAGCTCCACATCCATTCCATTTTTGTATATCCACAACATTTGGTGGGGTTGATGCTTAATAAATGTTTATTGAAGGAAAAGGAGTCTCCCACTTCTGACATAATGAACTTATTTTCCCCAGTGTTAACCCTACATCTGGTTCCTGCCCTAAATTCTCTTCCCAAATCATTCTGATTCAACTGGTCATTCCGATCTCATTAAACATTTAAATGATGTATCTAACTCCCCTTGCTTTATTCTATGCTCACCCTGCAGTCTTCTCATAACTGGGTTTTCAATGATGCTTGCTTCTAGAGAAAAAAAAATGTGATAAATAAGCTTATGATTCAGTCCTCCAGCTGTGATGGTTCTCACTGGAGATTAGCTCAGTAGTTTTTGAAGTATGGTCTCTCTAGTATCACCTAGAAACTTGTTAGAAATGCAAATTCTTGGGCTCACCAAGATCTACCAAATCAGAAATTTTGACATTGGGGCCTAAAAATCTGTGTTTTAACAAGTCTGCCAGTGCAGCCTGGTCCCTTTGTTCCTCGGAGCCCCGCTCAAAGCTTTCAGCGCTCATCTCCCACCAATGACAGGGTCCTCTATGGAAACTGGCAGGAGGGTTTCCAATTCTAACTACGTTTTAGAGTTTGCTTCCTAGGGCTATCCAGGCCCCAAGTATCACAGGTCAGGTTCCCAGGGAAGCAGACTCTAAGACCTGCGTGCAGAGAGTGTCTCTGGAGTGCTCTCAACCAACACCTTTAGGAAGAGAAGGAAGCAGCATTGGGCAGAGGCAGAGTCAAACTACAGTGCTGTTGGCACAGAAGACTGAAGGGAGCCAGAGGCAGGGGGTAGAAGTGGGCCCTTAGCAACCATCCTTCACCATTGGGTGTGAGTTGCCCTACCCCCTGTGTGTAACCTCAGTCCCAAGGTGGGTGGTAGTGCAGCAGAGCAGCCCCTACAAGGGCCAAACCAGAGACACACCAGGTGCCAGGAGTGCTGCCAGGGAATAGAGAGGAAAGGATGGGCTTAAGATAGGATCCACAGAACTTGGCAATGGATTAGAAGACAGGATGAGAAGTGGCAGGTTAACACTGACACAGAAATGTCTAACTTGGGTAGATAATGGTGCCATTGGCTGGAAGAGAAAACCAAAATGAAAACAGGTTGTTCAGGGAGACAAAAGTTCACTGTGGACATCTTAGCAGAGTGATTCAATGGGGAAAGGAATGGATGCCTAGACTACCTCAGAGGTAGATCTAAGCTGGAGCCAGCAATAAAGATACAAGATGAACAATCCCTAATGAACTGTTCCTCAGCCATGCTCCCCAGCCCCACTGCTTCAGTTTTACCATCCAAGCGAGGCTAGGAGGTGCACCTCCCTCAGTGGAGGACAGCAAAGCACCAGTGGCTCCAGGGAGTTGAGATCTTTTGATACTTTTTGTTCTACCATCTATCTGAAAAGCTGTCTCTCAGCCATTGCCTGCCTTTACACACAAGTGCAGTCCGGAATTGGGAGACGGGTGAGATTTATTATGCCTAGAGATCTGGATACCCAGTTGTTTGGGAGTGCATTTTCTGAATCACTTGTTGGTTTAAGTAATGCAGGTTTATTGATGCCACTTCTCTTGAATCCATGACTCTGGACCCGCCACCTACGTGAATGTGCAGAGGGAACGGAATAGCTGCAGTAGATCTCCATTAAAACCAGTGCATCCTCCCAGACACATACAGTAGCAGGGAAGTGAGTCAATGCCAGGACAGCACCAGCTCCCGCTTCGGTACATTTCCAAAGCTCTCAGTCTGTGTACAAAAGTTTGCTCTGGGGCAGTAGAAATGGCCCTGGGCAGGCAGTCAAAGGCCTGGTTTGATTTCCTCCACTTCCAGGCAAGTCACTACAAGGCTCACAGACTTTTTCCTCACCTGCCACATGGGTCCAGTGAGATCTACTGAGCTGTAAATAATGAAATGAGTGTGTGTGCAGTCACCTATAAGTTGTAAAGTACTACAAAATGGTGAAACTTTGGGATTTAGGTTATTTAAGGCTGAATGCTAAAAATGTCAGGCATTGTGGCAAAAGGAATTGAAAAATAAGATTGATTGACTGGGATTTAAAGACAAATGAAGGCACACATGCAAGTGCACATACACACTGACACTGCACAGCTCCCCTTGGAGGCAGATCCTGACCATGCAGACCTGGGGCTCTGCCTCTCCAAGTGCACTCCTTTACTACATAAACCCTCCTTCTCTTCTGGGGCTGTCACCCCACCAGAGCTGGCACTGAGCCCCTGCTGCTGCGCTTCCCTGGGGCGTCAGCTTTTGATAGGGGGCTAACTCCCTCTGTAGGAGCCTTAGCATCCCTGGGACTTCTTTCCCCCACCCCTACCCCCAGCAGTTTGTATCTATTCCTAACTCAGTCACCTGGCATTTGTTAAGTTCTAATGAGTGTCAGTAGTAACATTGTCACCCACTCTGTGAAATATGGAATCTTATTCACAGGCCTCTTCTTTTATATTTGTATTTGCATATCAACCAATTAATCAACTTGCTTTCTTTATGATGCTTATTATCTTAGTCCTTACTAAATTGCCTCTTAATGTTTTCCGCATAACAGAAATGTTAAAGTGGATCTTTAAGATTTTGGTCCAGTCAACCTGTGCCAGTGCAATGCCAAATCATGAATTAAAATATAATTACAAGAACCACTTATCCAAATTTTAACAGTTCCTTCAACTTTACGACAGTTTCTTCTACTTCGATTAAAGTCAAGTAAAATTAAAGTTCAATATTTTTATTAAAATATCTCCTTTAACATTCCATATTAATAAACATATTAAAGCTCATGATTCTAAGTAGATTACTGGAAGTTACTTTATCCAATTATGGCAATGGTTAATTTTAGATTATAGAATTTAGAATGAATTTTTGCCTTCTTTTTTTTCTTGTTTTTTAAACAGAGTCTTGCTCTGTTGTCCAGGCTGGAGTGTACTGGCGCGATCTTGACTCACTGAGACCTCTGCCCTGCAGGTTCAAGTGATTCTCCTGCCTCAGCCTCCTGAGCAGTTGGGATTATAGGTGCCTGCCACCACACCGGGCTAATTTCTTTTTTGTATTTTTAGGAGAGACAGGGTTTCACCAAGTTGGCCAGGCTGGTCTCGAACTTCTGACCTCAAGTGATGCACTCACCTCAGCCTCCCAAAGTGCTGGGATTACAGATGTGAGCAACCATGCCTGGCCTGACTTTTGCTTTCTGCTTAATACTTACTAGTATTTCTTGAATTTTTAAAAAAGAAACAAAAAGTACTTTGATAAAACCAACAGTCTCATTGTTCTTAAAGTTGTTCAAATGTTCTCTGGAAAAAAAAAAAAAAAACCCAGAAAGTTATCATTTGGTTAAGAAGCATGTTGGTCTGACATCAATCATCCTACAGGAGTGAATATTGAAAAAGTAATATATATTGTGGTGTAATCGACATTGCATAAATTTTACCATTTTGAGAAGAATCGGCTTCAAATCCTGGCTTAATGTAATACCCACTATGCTAGTTAATTTTCTTATCTTCACCTTTTCATATCCACATCCACCTAGGTGCCACCACACAGTATAAGCCAGCATAATCCATTCTTCTTAATGAAACCACAATACATCTGACCCTGCATCTCAGGAGAACTGTATCAGGCACAGCACTTCCCGTTGACTGTGAATCTGAATGTTATGCCTCAGGAGAAACATCCTTGCTGGGACCAAGTAGTGATTCAAAGAGATAGTTATGATTCGGTTAAGAAATTAATTATTATTATTACTATTTTTATTATTGAGACAAAGTCTCGTTCTGTCGCCCAGGCTGGAGTACAGTGGCGTGATCTCAGCTCACTGCAACCTCTGCCTCCCAGGTTCAAGTGATTCTCCTGCCTCGGTCTCCCAAATAGCTGGGACAACAGGTGCTTGCCACCACGCCCAGCTAATTTTTTGTATTTTTAGTAGATAGGGAGTTTCACTGTGTTAGCCAGGATGGTCTCGATCTCCTGACCTCATGGTCCACCCGCCTTGGCCTCCCAAAGTGTTGGGATTAGATGCGTGAGCCACCACGGCTGGCCAATAAATTATTAACTGAGCCAGGCACAGTGGTACACACCTGTAGTCCCAGATACGCAGGAGACTGAGGTTGGAGTACCCTTTTTTATGTTATTTTATTTTTAATTATTATGGGTACATAATAGGTGTACGTACCCATGGAGTATAAGTCATGTTCTGATACAGGCACATAATGTTTAATAATCACATCAGAGTAATTGGGATATCCATCACCTCAAGCATTTATCTTTCTTTGTGTTAGGAACATTCCAACTCCTCTCTTGGAATAGGCACCCTGTTGTGCTATTAAATGTGAGATCTTATTCATTTCATCTAACTATATTTTTCTACCCATTAACCATCACCACTTTTCCCCTCTTCCCCACTACGTTTCCTGTGAGGCTGGAGGATTCTTAAACACAGCAGTTAGAGGCCAGCCTGGGTAACATATGAGACTCAATTTCTAAAAAATAAAAAAGATATTACCAACTAATGCTAAAAATAGTCCCTGATGCTTAGGTATGAATCAGAAATGACAAAAAAAAAAAAAAAAAAAGACTGCCCTTTGCTTCCTTCTCCCCTTCTCTTCAAGTTTTCCATTGCTACTCATTTTAGTCTGGTTTAATCAGGTTTCATCCATTAAAAGCAATTGTTGGGATCACACATTTTGAGTTGTGTCAGTGGACTTCCCTTATGCTAGCATGACTCCTGCCCCAAGCCCTTAGAACAGTCACCAAGCCATATAACATAACCTCTCATTGAGTAAAACACCTGATGTGTTTAGAATGATTTCTAGCAAAAACCCATCCTGTCGTGCATCATCTCTGTGTAACAGATAAAGGAATAGGTACTGCATCAAAAGGTTACAGAACCTGTCCAAATCAATCCCATGTGTTTTACAATGGAACTGGGTTGAACTAAAGTGAAAATTCAGTTGTTTACTCCTCATTAACATGTCTCATGTTGCAAGGTTGAGAGGAAGGAGAAGAACTGTAATTACAGAGAGTTTCTCCCCTCTTTCTTTCTACAGATTACTAGAACATTCAAAGAATCAAATTTAAGAAACCAGTTCATGAGAGCCCATGTTGTCAAACTGAGGTGAGTGGAACTGTAGAAAAAATATTTAACTATAGATACAATGTGGCATATTTGACTTTTTGTCACAGAATGAATAGTAAATGACATGTTCAGATAAGTTGTTGCAATATTGTGAAAATAGTATTTTAGTCATCTTAAAAAACAATGCCAAAAAAGCCAAACATATGATCTATTTAGCTACTAATGTAAATAACCATGTTACATCTATTCTTATTGGGAAGAGGAAGAAGGGGTGGAGAGAGAGTTGGGGTGAAGGTACAGTAACAAAGTCATCCTATTGTAAAATTCCAGTGGATATCACTCACAGTGCAGCCTATGTCAATAGTCCTTCCTGGAGTTGTACAATGCTGTGGCTTGGGTGTATCCATCCAAGATCAAGACACTATGACCATCATCAAAAGTGGCTTTTTGGTTTTATCTGCCTGACATGCTATAATGAAAGGGTATTATGGCCAAATCCAAGGCGTGTTTATCATGAATTAATAATAGGAGGAGTAGCAGTATGCATACTAGTTATTTGCCATTCCTGCCTTAGTTAAATATGATGTGATAAAACCGGCCTTTCCAACTGAAATAGTCACCTTTACTGACTCTCCTGTAAATGACTCAAATGACCACATTGCTCTAGCCTTTAAATAATATGCAATAGTTCTTTGGCAGAAGAGGAATTATACCAATTCTTTTTCAAATACTAGCATCACAAGAAAATTAATTCTTACTCTCTGGAGAGTCACCTAGTAAGTATCTGGAGCACACATGTCTGGTAAGTTTTGATGAGGAGTTAAAGGGGTAAGAAGAGTCCATGAGAAGGAAATTTTCCAAAACACCTCTCAGTCAATTCAGTGCACATTCACTTAGTACTTTCTTGTGAGTATCTGTATCAGCCACTAATGCTCAAAAGTAAGTAAGCCCTGAAAAACCTGTAGGACTACGTGAGCCTTCTGCATTTTCTCTCTTTTCGGTCACTTCCTACTTATCACTCAATCCTCTGCAACATGGCTTCAATACCATCACAAAATATAAACTGCTCTTGCCAATTCAACAATGACATCCAAATAACAAAATCCAAAGAAACCACATCAGTCCTATTCTTGGACCTCTCAACAGTATTTTGTCCTGTTGGCCTGTCACTCCTTGAAATAGAACTATCCCTTGGTTTGTATGGCCTTGTACACTCTGATTTTCCCCTTATCTCCCTAGCTATTCCTTCTTGGTTTCCTTTACTAGGTCTTACGTCTTTGTATATTCCTCATATGTTGCTGAACGTCAGGCTGTGCTCTAGGCCTCTCATCTTCTCAGGTCACACTCTCTCCTTTCATTGACCTTCACTGCCACCCATATGCTGAGTGCTCTCAAAGTTATATCTCTAGGACAGTCCTCTTTTTTCTTTAGACATGAATATATGCAGCCATCTACTTGGTACCATCACATGGATAATTCTCATGATCTCTTCCAGTTTGACTGCTTCTTTATTTTTTTCTGGGCTCCTTTTTAGCATTGTTTTACATGGAACTTTACCATGTCTCTCAACCTCTATTTTATCTTTTATCTATGTTAGATTCTGTGTAATTTCTTTATCTCTTTTAGATAACGAATTTCTCTTCAACTTTGACTTGTATTCTGTGTAACCCATTTATTGCGTTTTCAATTTCAATGAGTATGATTTCCTATCTGAAAGTTCTATTTGCTTCTTTTGAGAATCTGACTGGTCTTTTAAAAACATTTCTTATTTTAAGTTTTGTGGGTACCTAGTAGTTGTGTGTATTTATCTGGTACATGAGATGTTTTGGTATAAGCAAACAATGCATAAAAATCACATTGTGTAAATGGGGTATCCATCCCCTCAAGCATTTATTCTTTGTGTTACAAACAATCCAATTATATTCTTTTAGTTATTTTTAAATGTTTAATTAAATATTATTGGCCATAGTCACTCTGTTGTGTTATCAGATACTAGGTGACCTTTTAAAAATAATGTTTTCTACTTAATCTCATTTTTATGATTCCATCTTTTATGTCATTTGTCACTTCAAATATAATCACTTGTCTGTTGATTCTGTTATGTGAAGTTTTTGAGGATAATCTATTTGTTATTTTGATTCCACCTTGGTATGGTTTGGCTGTGCCCCTACCAAAATCTCATCTTGAACTCTGGTTCCCATAATACCCACATGTCATGGAAGGGACCTTGTGGGACGTGATTAGATTGTAGGGACTTTTCTCCCCTTTGCTCTGTTCTTCTCTTTCCTGTCACCATGTAAGAAAGATGGGTTTGCTTCTCCTTCTGCAATGATTGTAAATTTCCTTAGGTCTCCCCAGCCATAGGGACATCTTTTCTTTATAAATTACCCAGTCTTGGGCAGTTATTTATAGCTCCGTGAGAAAATACTAATACACTCCTCATGATGTGTTGTTTACCATTGAAATTGTATGCTTAAATTTAATCTCACTTGGGACCCTGTACAACCTAGACTTAACACATCTACCTCCAGAGCAGTTACATCTGTCAGACATTCTAGAGGAATCAGCAGCACGTGGATTTTGTTGTTGCTGTTAATTTCTTAGTTTAAAGGTTCTGGGAGTATTCAGGTAGTATTAAGGAAGATTCAGACATCATGCAGCCAGGCCCATGATTATGAATTTTCAGTTGATACTTCTTTTTCTTTTTCTTAATTTAAAGCTGGATCTTGGAAACAGATAAATTTATTTTTTTATGAGATGATGAGCATATTTTTTTCATTCTAGTTCATGCTGTTTGTGGGGTTTAGTTTGAGACTCCTGGCCTTATTCTAAAACCTCAAGTTCAACTTCCTATTTTGCACTAGCCCAAGGTCCCATCTCCAGCCTCTATGTAAATGCTAAACATAAGCCTGTGGAATATTCTAGTCTTACCACATACTATTCATATTCTTCTTTATTTTTGGTCTTCCAGGATTTTCCTTACTTTTCTGTGAGCCCAGTTTTGCACTTGTAGTGGAATTTATTATATATTATCTATCGTTTCTATTTGTGTTATACAGAAAGTGTTTTCTAAAATTATTTAGGCTTCCATGTTGCTAGACATGGCAGTGGTAATTATTTGTTCAGTGCCTGTTTCTACATCTAAACTGCAAGACCCATATGGCAACTGTGAATCTTGGTCACAGCTAATTTCTGAAGCTTAGAATAGTGCCTAGCACAAGAAGTTGTTTATCTAACATTTTTCAAAATAAATATTAGATTAGTATCTGGAATGAATATTAAGTTACAGCTGGTCATTGAGGTGAGAGGAGGAAGCCAAGAGAGAATATGAGGGCCTCAAAGCCAAATATCTTTAACGTACTTTTTCAGAAGAGAAGATAGCCAATGTTAGGTAGAGAAACTGGTTTATGAGGTAATTTTCATGGAAGAAAATAGAAATTACTGAGGCTTTAGATAATCAGAATATTTAATCAAGTCACCAAGGTTTATTGTGAGGAATATTTATCGTTAATTAAAATGATTGATGAAATCTTAATATATGACAAAAGTTAAAATTTGCTTTTGTAGCCAGATGAATGGTCCAGGTACCAAGAAATTGAGTCTCTCACACAAATTTAGAATCTCATCACTTTATGAATTTGTTTAAGGAGATTAATTTTAATAACATTGAGAAGTCTAAGACTAGCTAATATTTATAGTACACTTACTGTATATTATTGACTCTTCTTCAAAGTTTTGCATATAGTGATTCATCTAATCTTCATAACCCATTTTACATGTGAAGAGACTTAGATATAGAAAGATCAAGAAACTTACATAACTTATCCAAAGTTACACTGTAAAATTCTGGCATTATAACTTCAAAATCAGCTCTCCTATAGTGAGTACAATGTTCTGTGCATTGAAATCAAATTTGTGAGATAGCATCGTGATATAGTATTATGTATACAAACACTGTTACAGAGATCTAGCTAAAGTTAAATTCCACAAATGAATGCTTTAAAGGGGTTTAATCAAGAAGAGTATACAAACAGGATGGTGAAAAAGTGTCATGTTATTTGTTTTTTAAAATATCTTTATGATTTACAGTCAAGATGGTAGTGGTGTGAGAGCGGATATTGTCATGAAATTTCGATTCACTAGAAATAACAATGGAGCATCAATGAAAAGCAGAATTGAGTCTGTTTTACAACAAATGCTAAATAACTCTGGAAATTTGGAAATAAACTCTTCAACTGAGATAACATGTAAGTATAATTTTTCATAAACAATTTTATTTCACCATATCCCTCAAGTTTACCAATTCAAATTCACATTTTAATTGAGAGGCTAACTTTTCTTTCTTTGAAACTAAACTATGAAAACAATACATTAAAAAGCTAAATACGCCATATAGCTCTCTAACGTAAAACATTCTAAGATTTAAAGAATCATTTGGCATTTATATAGTAAATTTTATTTGCTAAAAATTATCATTAATTATCCCTGCAACATTCCTTATGAGTGATGTTACTGTCAGATGTCATTTGTGGATATGACATTGGAGGGGTACATAGATGCTCAAGGTCAGAGAACTATTTAATTAATGATCCACCTCAGAGGCTTCTTCATTTTTCTTTGTAACATTTATCACAATTGAAATTACAAAGTTATTTGTGTAATTTTTGTATTGTTTGGCTTCATCCTACACTATAATCGTCCTGAAAAAAAAGAACCAGTCAAACTTCTTCATCCTACTACCCTCCTACCACCTAGTCTCCATCATATAACACATATTCAATAAATAATTCTTGCATGACTGAAATAAAAGAAGTAATATATGCATAGAATTTAAGGACATTCCTCCAAGTTGGTCACGTTCTGCTAGTTTAGTAAGTTATGATTTCTTCACTATGAGCTCAAGATTAAAAGGATTTTGATGATTCCCACACTAGACTGGTAGGTACCGGTTACAGATGTACTAACTGTTAAATATTGAAATGCCTTCCTATTTGTTAGTAAACAATTACTGCATCAGGCCCACAAAGTTGTCCTCCGAGATGCTTCAAATCCACTGCCACTGCAGCTAAAGAGTTATGCTTAGCAAAGCAAAGAACTCTAAGACACTGCTCCAACTCCATAGCCTGATTGCATCTTTTATGACTGGCTGATGCTCATGCACTGCAGTTTGTTAGGTAGTTGAATATTACCTCTGCTTCCACACATTAAGGAATTCTCATGAATGCACTTCCTGAGTGTTTATTTATTTAGCATTATACTAGACAGTATGGTGATACAATGGTAACATAACAGCAGTTTCCACCTCCAGAGCCCATAATCTAGTTAAGGGAAAGATATTCCAACACAAGAGTGTTGACAATCAAAATAGAATATGATCAAGGGCCCAGTGTGAGGCCCAGGCAGTGACCACTGCAAGAATCTAGGGAAGAAAGAGACCAGTGTGCTTAGGATATCTAGCAAAAGTTTCATGAAGGAGAATGGACTTTGACTTTGAAATATGGGTAGGATTTACATATTTTGAGATGAGAGAAAGAAAATTGCCAGAAAAGGAAAGCATGAAAAAGGAAACTAGTCTGTACCGAACGTGATGCTTTGACAGAACAATGAAGAAAGGGGCCTGCTGGAAAGATTGATTAGTGTTCATCATTCACATCATCATCATCAAAACACTTATTTAATGAGAACTTACTATTTTTAGGCATGGTTTTAATGCCTTATATGAATTTTTTTCTTGATTAATCCTTACAACAACCATATCCCATAGATAGTTTTATTGTCCCCCTTAGAAGAGATAAATTGCCCAGGCTGACACAGTCAGTATATGAGGCAGTCAGGATTCAAACTAAGTCTGTTTTGTTCAAAAAATTAAGAATGGCCAGCTTTTTAAAATGTTCTGTCTCCAAAAGTATGATCTGGCTCCACTGAAGCTTGCAAAACAAATATGATACCCAAACCTTGTGAAACTTTTAGTGGGAAATCACTTTGGATAAATCAGTTTGAGAGAGCATGGAAACCTGTCTTGAAAAGTTTTAATTTATCTTGCAGGAAATAAAAATGACAGGTTTCTCAATTAAAAAATTCAATCAAGGAAGGATATAATCTAACATAACATTTTTTAGAAAGGATCAGTCTGGTAAGGTAGAGGTGCATAAACTGAAAAGGAGCAAAAGTGGTGGAATTCAGTTAGAAAATTGTTGTAACCGTACTGATGTCCAATGATGAAAGCATGAACTAAAGTAGTAGCAAAAGGAATGAAGAGGAGAGAATAATTCAAAACATAGAGGACAGAGGTACAGAATCTGAAGATTATAAGATGTGGAAATGATGAGAAAGGAGGAGTTTGAGACAATTTCAGATTTTAGAAGTGGTGTCATTTTACTAATAGGAAAGAATAAATGGCAAATTTTGGATAAAATTGGGTCACAATGCATTTGATATGGGTGTTGGACATGCAGAGAAAACGGTCTTGTATGCCGTTCTTAAATTGAAATAGACAGACCTTTACCATCTGATACTGACATATTTTCCTTTCCAGGCTCACCCTCTATTTCCCTAAACACAACACATGCTCTAGCTCTCCTTACTTTATTGCTCCACAAACATCTTACACCTCCAAGCATTTGTGCTCACTATACCTTCCATCTGAAATCTCTTTTGTCCTCTTGTGTGCCTGAAAAATTCCTTTCAGATCTTCAAAATACAGTGCAGATGCTATTTCCTCTAGCTCAAATGTTATCTCCTCCATATAATTTATATTAGTTATTCTCTTTTTTCTTTTCTCTACTTTGCACTTACATTTGTTTGAATGATTGCTTGATTAATTTCTATCTGTAAATTATATGAGGGCAAGTCCTCTATATTTTGCTCACAGTTAAATCTGCAGCACTTATTATAGAATGGTATCATTAGAGTAATATACATATATTTAAGTACATGATAAATTAACTTCCCTTATAGCATTTATCACATTGCATCTCAATGACTTGTTTATTTTTCTGTTTTCCCATATAAATTGAGTACCTTGAAAGAAGAGATACCTACTAAGTATTTAATGAGAAATTAAAGTACAAACTTTAGTATGCATAACAACAAATTGGGAAAGGGTTGTAAACAAAGAGATTTGTAGGGCCCATGAGTTGGAGATTGTTTCAGCAGGTCTGAAAGGGAGCCTAGGAATCTGCATTTTAGAGGACTCCCCCCAACAACAAGTAATTCTGCTTCTTCTTGTCTGAGTACTGTACTTTAAGAAATTATGGTGAAATGATATACAGCCTTTACTGTATTTATCTTATTCTCATTTTTAAATTCTAGCACTTACTGACCAGGCTGCAGCAAATTGGCTTATTAATGGTAAGTTTTTAAATTATTTTGTAATTATAATTTGCCAAATCATAAAGAGTAAAAGTGCAAGTCTTTTGTGTACTTTTGGCCAGGGCAGTGTCTATCAAGTTGATGTCTTTGTTCTTAGATCACTCAGGTGGTGTTGAAACAAGACAGTGCTGATCCCAAGTGTCCCATGGAATGGACTTTAGGTTTCCCCTTTCCTTTTAGAAAAAGGAAGAAGTTGTAGTGGAGGACTACCCACTCTGTACTCAAAATTGGCCTCATGAAAATTTCCTTGGCAGCTTTGAGAAGCTTTTACTGCCCTGGTTCTAAAGTGGCATTTCTGCAGACTTACAAATTATGTTTGATGACACCATTTATGTAGCTTCTCCTAAACACCAGAGTAGCTTGCTTTGTTGTGAATTCAGGTTAATCACAAAATATAATAAAAAAGAATTATGAGAGATCTTCTCAGCTTTGGGTCTATAACCTGAAGGAAAAGTCACTACTTTTCAACATCATCCTATGTATTCTCAGGCTAGGATAGCAGAAATGCAATCCCTAGAAAACAGCAACTTACTTCTCTGACCAAAAAAATGCAGTTAAAAATGAGTTCAATGTACCTGGTAGCTGGCCTATCTTAGGTACTTAAGTGATTTTACAAAGTGATGCTAGTCCCATCAGTGTTTTTCAGCTTCACTACATATTTAATTCATGCTTATTGTTAATGAAACTGTGATAAACAATTTACTAGGATATTTGTTTGGGAGATGCCACAAAGGAACATATGTATATCTTAATGAAAGCCTGGTCCTCCTTTATCCAGGAAATTTGCTAGGAAAAAAAGCCTTTAGGTGGTTGTGCTATTAAACCAGGGCACTACTTAAGAGCCAACCCAGCAATAGTTGTGCAATTTACCATTAATTTCTGAGTAACAGACCACAAAAGAGAAGCAAATCATGGGAATGGGAGTTAAGAGGAATCGGGTGATCAGCCTACCCCAGCCCATTTCAGCTCTGGCCAGTAGAGTGGTCACAGGCTCTTTGAAAACATTTAAATAAACCTTATTTAAATGAAACCCTCTGTCACCCTCAAGAATATTCTGTGGTATAGTAGCTCCTTTTTGAGGGCATGTTTGGTAATACAGCATCAGTCTTGGACTGGATTCTACAAGATGAACTGCAGTCACTAAGGAGTCTTTTGGATGAGACAAGTTTTCCTCCAACTTCAGTGTGTGCATGAACCTCACATCAAAACACAGCTTTAGATTTGTCCCATGATGTGGTTCTGAGAATCAGCACTTCTAATAAGTTTCCAGGGGATGCCCATGCTGCAGGTCCACAAAGCACACTGAGCATAGCAAGGCTATTGAGAAAAAGGAAATTTCCCAGGAGTCTGTGGCCTGAGCTGGCACATTCAATAATGATCTCTTTTAACCTCAACTCATGGGGAATTCCAGGGAACTCTGAAACTGCCCAAAATTTGAAGCCCATATGCCAACTAAATTCAGAAATGGTCTCCAAAATGCCATCTATAAGCAACAGTAGTCACAAATGAATTGTAAAAATACATTGATCATGCTTTTTGGAAAGTCCAGCATGTCCTGAGGAAGAATGTGTAAGGCATAAAAGTCATAAATTATGGAAAAACTCTTCAGTTTCTTCCAAATGTAAAGGAATCATGACCTTCCCAGCACATGAATGCCCTTTTCTCATTAGAATGTGGGGCCGGTCCAGACCTAATAACATTGTCTGAGCAGAGAATCATTGGAGGCACTGAGGCTGCAGAGGGAAGCTGGCCGTGGCAAGTCAGTCTACGGGTCAATAATGCCCACCACTGTGGAGGCAGCCTGATCAGTAACATGTGGATCCTGACAGCAGCTCACTGCTTCAGAAGGTGAGAACACTGCTACCTACCCATCTGGGAACAATTAGAATAGACAGGCCATGAAGACTGCACCCTAGGATTGAATTGAGCTAGAAATAATTCAGTACAAAAAAATCAATAAGAATTTTCTTCCTATTCATGAGAGGAAAAGCATTTTTCCCCTTTAGCATGCTAATTTAGTGCTATTTCTCTGTTTCAGGTAATAGTACATTAGCACAGTAAAGAACAAAAATTTATATGTCAGAATGTTTTTTAAATCCTAGCTATAAAAGCTTAAGAAATTTACTAAATCTCCATAAGCTTTGTTTTTTTTTTTCCAAATTAAGGGACAACACTGTTATCTGTGACTTAGTGTTACTGGTAGCATTGAGTACACTAATGTAAACGTATGTTAAATGTTTGCAAAATGAATTGTTGTCGAAGATTTGCACATTATATCATAGAAGCTGATGGCTAACCTAGAGACCACCCCATGCCATTAATTTATTCATTCATAAAGATTATCAAGTATCTAGTATGAGCACAGTGTTATATATTGTAGAAGCTACTAGTATAAACAAAGTATTGGCCGGGCGCGGTGGCTCAAGCCTGTAATCCCAGCACTTTGGGAGGCCGAGACGGGTGGATCACGAGGTCAGGAGATCGAGACCATCCTGGCTAACACGGTGAAACCCCGTCTCTACTAAAAAATACAAAAAACTAGCCGGGCGAGGTGGCTGGCGCCTGTAGTCCCAGCTACTCGGGAGGCTGAGGCAGGAGAATGGCATGAACCCGGGAGGCGGAGCTTGCAGTGAGTGGAGATCCGGCCACTGCACTCCAGCCTGGGTGACAGAGCCAGACTCCGTCTCAAAAAAAAAAAAAAAAAAAAAAGTAACAAAGTATTGCCTCTGCCTTCAAAGAGCTTACACTCTAATGTTGGAATTAGAATGCACAAAAATAATGATCGATTACAATGAGTAGCATAAATAAAATTTTTTTAAAAAGGCAACTTATAAGAATTCTTAATTGAGGTGACTAAACTATTGCCAACACTAGGGTGATATGCTGCCAGTGGAGAGTAGGTTGCATAAACTTACCCTATTGGTAAAAAGACAAGTTCACATTGCTCATAAAAGAAGGATTTTAGACTTCAGCATAACTAAAATCTATCTGTTTCAAACCTGCCTTGTTACTGGGGCATCATAGACCACAACAGTTGTTGGGAACTTAACTCAAAAAGTTCACCCAGAAAAATAATGGAGATTTGAACTCGTGTGCCCATGACCATATCAATTTTCTTCTCAGACTCTTACTCTAAATTAGACTTCCTTATCACACACACAAAGCCTTATATAGCCAGATCAATCCAGTCTTATTTCTCAAAGCATGTACCTTGAGCTTCAGATAAACAGCATTGTTCTCTTGCCCTGGACTCTTCCTACATTTCCCTACCTATGAGTATCTGCTCAATCTGCTTATCCTTGAAATGCTTATATATTTCCCAAATCTCTATTTGAATTTTATGAAATTTTTGATAATTTCTAAGTAGTCGTTTTCAGATTTATAGGCACTACTTCATGGTACAGTGCCTGTTACAAAAGTATTTGTTAAATTTAGAAGGAATAAAGGTTTAAAAGACTAGGGTCATTTCTGAACTAGAGTTTTAGGAAATCCCAAATTATTTTGAATTTTTCTTATAGTAATTTTATAACTTAATATTTTTATATGCAGTGAACACATTTGAAATTTCAAAAGATACTTCCAGAATTACCAGTTTTCTGATATAGATTGGCAAATTTATTACTACATCCCAAATAACTCAAGCGATAAAATTCACAAAATATTTCAATCTTCATTGCCACTTGAAGGCCAAAAAGCAGAAATGACACGCATTGATTTCAATCATACTCTTGAATGTGGGAACCAGGGATTCAAATACCTGGACTTATCAGGCACTTAGCATAACCAAGAATGGAATAGAAACCTTAGTGGATTCTAAGCCCTATTCAGGCCCAACCACCAAAAACTAAGTAAATGATATCACTATAATGAAAGCCACAGTTATAAACATCACCAATGATTACCAAAGGAATCCATGGAACTTTGAATTTTGCCACCCCACATCCTTCTATTCATTACCATGATTGATCCACTAAAGCTAACAAACACCGTGGACCTTGTATTGGGCCCCTCCCTAAAGAGCTGATTGTCACTGAGAACCATCAGTGAGCATTTGTTTGGGGCACGACCAGCCTTACATCAAAGTACATAGAAGTGATGAGATCTTATCATAGAGGATTATCGAATTATCACCTCTTCTATGTAGCTTTCCCTGATATTCTCTTTCCTCTACATTGAGTTCCACAGAAATTTGTTTACCTGCCTTTAACAGTTGTCCTTATGATTTGTGATATTTGACTTACCTCTTGCCAGTTTCCTTCACTAGTGTGGAATTCCTCAAGGAAAGAGATCATAATTACTTTTATTTTTATTCCTGGACACTCATATTATTCCTTATACAAAGTAAACACTTAACAATGGCTTGTTGAACTATAATTAATGAAAATAATAGCTACCTTCATGAAAGTTCACTTTGTGCCAAACACTATACTTGACATAATACATTTCTCATTAATACTTAACAATCGTGTGAGAAGGTATCACCAATCACATATTATATGTAAATAAACCTCAGAGCTATTAATTAACTTGTCATAAATAATACTTTTAATATGTGGCATAGCCAAGATTTAAATATAAACATGACTGGTTCCAAAACAATGCTCTAATTCACTAGCTGGAAAGAAGAAAAGGAAGAAAATAAATAAGTGGGAGGAAGAGAGGGAGGGAAGAGAGAAAAGGAAGGAAAGAAAGAAGAGTCTCTTCAGAACCTTCACTCGGAGTAAAGACTCTGAGCAAAGGAAGTTGAAAATAAAAACAATCATGGGTTTGTTTTCTAATGTTTTTTCTTCAAAATTTTAAACTCAGGTTCACTCTTACACAAACTACTGTGTCTTATAAAAGTATTTCAGGTCATAGAGTTTTTATTTTCTGTATTAACTTCACTATCTAATCTCCATAAAGCTCCTAAATTGGTATTATTTGGTTACATTTTGTTTTTACTCAACCCTTAGGAACAATGTTAAGTTAATCAGCCCACTAAATCACAGATCCTTATTTTCATCAGTCTGTACAAGGCATTTCTCTCATTTTATTTTTTTTCCTCCTGTCATTCCTGGAGTTCACTTCCACTGCCCTCCTTCTGCCCGTATGCCTCATACTAATATATTCGAAATATACATGTCTTAAAGGTACATGCATGCACCTACAAAACCTATAGTGCTTTTTTTGTATGTATATGTCTTTAATTTAAATAAGTAGCATTGTGTAAAAGTCTAATATTGTTTCTTAACGTTTTCACTCAATCCTTGGAATTTTCATCTGAAGCACTGCTGCATAGCACCCCATGGTATGCAGTCACCATATTTCCTTCACCCAATTAGGTTGCATGACCTACCTTCCCATTGCCACAAAGAGCACACACAAAATATTTGTGCTTATCTTTCTGTAAACCTCCAGTAATTTCAGAAGCACACATGCAGGCTGTTAATACACCAGAATACTCTCTGGGCACTTAAATCTTTACCAGTAATGCAAAAGAGGTCCAATTTCCCTCCATATCAACATTTAGTATTATTCTTTTGTTTAAGTCTTATCAGTCTTTTAAATGTACATAAGATGCTCATTTTTATAATTTTAATTTCTCAGATTCCTAGTTTGAGTATCTTTTCATGTATTTAAGAGCTGTTTTGATCTCCCCTACAATGAACTGCCATTGATATTCTTTGCCTATTTTATAATGGTTTTACTGCTTATTTATTACTGGTTTACAGACTTTTAAAATATATTCTACAAAAATTTTAGACAGTAAACATTACCAATCTTTTCCCATGGTTTCTCATTCATCTGGTAAATTTAGATACAGTATATCTAATTCTGATTTAATAGAATTCATTCTTTTTTTACTTTTTAGTTTGTGTTTTTGTTGTTTAGCCAAAAAGTGCCTATTCCTAGGTCACAAAGGTAATGTCCTTTTTTTTTCACGCTACTGTTCTATCTTGTCTTCCTCTATGTATATAGATGCACATATACTTGTACACACACACATATACATATACATGAGGGGAGTTCAATAAGTTTATGGAAAATAAAATTAAAAGATAAAATAAAAAATTATAAACTTTATTTCTCAACATAAGCTCCATCAAGTTCAAGACACTTTTGTCACTTTTGTAAGCAATAATACCAGCCATATAGTCCATCCCTAAAGAACTGAAGGTCCAGAGAATTTAACTATGTCAATGCAGTCTTTTTTACATTACCTTTTTACAGTACTTATTGAAGAAAAATGGGTGCCCTTTAAAGATTGTTTTAAGATTAGGAAACAAAAATAAATCAGAAGGAGTCAAATCAGGACTGAAAGGTGGATACCTGGTGATTTCTTACTGAAACTTTCATAAAACTAACCTTATTTGATGAGAGGAATGAGCATGAGCATGGTTGTGGTGGAGAAGAACTCTGGTGGAGCTTTCCTGGACACTTTTTCTGCTAAAGCTTTGGCTAACTTTCTTACTCTCATAAGAAGAAGATGTTATTTTTCATTGACCCTTTAGAAGGTCAACAAGCAAAATGTCTTCAGCATCCCAAAAATCAGTTGTCATGACTTTTGTTCTTGACTAGTCTGGTTTTGCTTTGACTGGACCACTTCTACCTCTTTGTAGTCATTGCTTTGATGGTGCTTTGTCTTCAAGATTGTATTGCTAAAGCCATGTTTCATCTTCTGTTATAATTCTTCAAAGAAATACTTCAGAATCTTGATCTGTAGTGTTTAAAATTTCTACTGGAAGCTCTGACCTTGTGTTCAGCCGATCTGGGCAAAACAGTTTTGGTATCCATCAAGTAGAAAGTTTGCTCAACTTTAGTTTTTCAGTCAGAATTGTATAAGCTGAACCAGTTGAGATGTCTATGGTGCTGTCTATTGTTTCTCACTGTTAATTGTTGGTCCTCTTTAATTTAGACATGAACAAGATGAAATTTGTCCTAGCAAATTGACGTGGATGATCTGTTGCTGCAGACTTCACCCTCAACCACATCTCTTTCTTTCTTAAAACAGATTATCCATTCATAAACTGATGACTAGGGGAGACGTTGTCCCCATAAACTTTTTGTAAGGCATAAATAATTTCACCATTCTTCCAGTTTCATCATAAATTTGATGTTTTTTGCTTCAGTTTTAGCAGCATTCGTGTTGCTTTGATAAGAGCTCTTTTCAAATTCATGACTTACTCCTCTTAGTGCCTCAAACTGATCCTGTTCAGTATAACAAGTTAGTATGAGTCTATTTGCATGCAAAAATTTTTGAAATCCATGTATAATTTGTTTATAATATACATTTTCCATGAACTTTTGAAGACCCCATACGTACATATGTATATATATGCACACACACACCAAGATCTTCAACCATTATCAGACTTAGTGCAGAAAAATTATTCATCCAGTAATAAGATAAGAATACCCCTTGTCATCACTGCTATTTAAATGGTGCTCCTGGCTAAAGGAAAACATAGGAATTGAAAGAAATTAGTTAAATCTAAAATGTTTATTATTTCAGGTTTCTTAGTTGCTTAAATGGGAAGGGAGGTATGGACAAAAGAGAAATCAAAGATATTTGTGTTGTGCTATTTATCATTAAAGTATCAGCATAACTTCATTGGAGTAGAAAAACACCAAGATCACCCCAAGATACGTTTTCCAAAATCTTCTCCATTTCTTTAGACAAGTGACCATGTATTCTGCCAGTGAAGAATTAAACTCATTTGCCAGCTTATAATGCAGGAATATATAACAAAGAGATGTGGATCCAATAGTTTCTGGATAGTGGTACAGGATGGCTAAGACAAATTTATATATCTGAAATGTTCACAAATTCCCTACTCATATAACATGTTTTCAAAATGTTTTAGCAACTCCAATCCTCGTGAATGGATTGCCACCTTTGGTATTTCCACAACAAATCCTAGACTAAGAATGGGAGTAAGAAGTATTTTAATTCATAACAATTATATATCTGCAACTCATGAAAATGACATTGCACTTGTGAGACTTGAGAACAGTGTCACCTTTACCAGAGACATCCATAGTGTGTGTCTCCCAGCCGCTACCCAGAATATTCCACTTGGCTCTACTGCTTATGTAACAGGATGGGGTGCTCAAGAGTATTCTGGTAAGTATATGTCGGTAAGTGTCTCAGAAAAAAAATTAACAATAGAAATGTCTTATATTTGCTATTATGTAATTTTTTAAATTAGGAAATACCTGGAATAGGTGTTTCTATTCTTCTACAGACAGAATCATTCTATATTCTGTTCAGCCCAAGCTCTGGCTACCCCGAGTTTCCTTAGCAAAGCAAAGCAATGCCCCAGGAATTATGGAGAATTGTCAAATATAGTAAAAGGAAAATGTAAAACAAAGTTATGAAGAAACATGAGTTATTTAATAATACGGAGATTCTATAAGATTCAAACAGCTTCCCTATAAACAATAAGAAAGATTTTGTTTGTTTGTTTGCTTGTTTTTTAGAGACAGACTTTCTCAGACTGCAGTGCAGTGGCACAATCGTGGCTTACTGCAGCCTCAAACTCTGGTCTTAAGAAATCCTCTTGCTTCAGCCTCCCAAGTAGCTGGGACTATAAATAAGTGTGTACCAGCATACCCAGCTTTTTTTTTTTTTTTTCTAGAAATAAATTCTTGCTATGTTGCTCAGGCTGGTTTCGAATTCCTGCCCTCAAGTCAGCCTCCTGCCTTGGCCTCCCAAAGCAATGGGAGTATTTAGATTAGACATTCTATGAGGCCTTAATAATTCTTAAAGTATTAACTGCCCTTTAAAGTATTCTAGGATAAAATAAATCCTGCCTCTATGGCAAAGACTCGATGTGAACATAAGCATTGTTTATATTTGTTTATTGAATGCATAAAATGGAAACTAAAATGAGGACAATGCACAAGAGCTACTAGAACCAAAGAGAAAGTAAGAGTGTCAGCGAAGGAGTGGAAGGGTAGCATTGACAATTTCCCTGGGCTCTTACCCATGTTGTAGATAGTCTCTCCAAGGAATAATACAAAGCCTTAATAGTTCTAGAACATGTTCTATTGTGTTCTTGTGACCCAAAGTAATTTGGTATAATAGATAAAATTTGCACCAGTCATGAAATACTGGTGGTGTCATTGTGAGAGTACATCAATATAAAATAGACTAGTTCTTTAGCCTTGAAACTAGGCTGGTTTCTCTTTTGCTGCTAGGTTAAAGGTTATTCAATATGTAATCTTCCAATCCAAAGTCTGTCAGTGGATAATTTAAATTCTTTTAGCCAATTTTAAGGTAGCAAATTTGTTTTCTCTAAAGGTTTAAGGGGCACTGTGTCACAAAGCTAAAGCAAAAAAAAAAAAAACTGATCTGTGAAAGGGGTTATCTTCATCTACTCAGAGAATTTTTGCTGCAAAGAAACTCCAAAGTAAATCTTTAGGAGCCTTCACTGTTAAATATGAAATAATGTTTGGAGTACATTTATTTCTTCTCAAATTCATTATAGGGTCAATAATGTACATATCTTGAAGTCCATTTTTTTCCTGCTTTTATACCAAACAGGCCCCACAGTTTCACAGCTAAGGCAAGGACAGGTCAGAATAATAAGTAATGATGTATGTAATGCACCATATAGTTATAATGGAGCCATCTTGTCTGGAATGCTGTGTGCTGGAGTACCTCAAGGTGGAGTGGATGCATGTCAGGTAAGCTCAAGAAAATCTGATCCATGTCATCATCCAAGAAGTGTATGAGCACTCCCTAGTATCTGACAATGTGATAGACATAAAGGGAACAGTTACAATACACAGTTCTGTTCCTCTAAAACTTATAATCTAGAGTTTAGAAATAAAATTTTTATGAAGTTTATCTATCATGAAAGCATTCACTCCGAGAGGCCACATTACAGAGTAGTTAACCATCCAAAGCCAAGAATCAGAAAGATCTCTATTTGAATTCCTTAACCTCCATTACCAAGTCTCTTTATCTAAAAGCTGGGGATAATCATAATAGCACCTAACTTTTTGCGTACTCAGAAAAATTAAATGAAGACTAAATATGTCAGGCACATTTTAAGCAACAAAGAAATCTCATCTATTTCACTGTTGTTAATGTAGACCATGGTCACTGGTGTTAATAACTTTAACCTCAACCTTTTAACTGCTATGAAGGATTAAATAAAAAATTAATCACTATATTATAAAATTAATATATATAGTAAATGAATTTTAAGAGATAAATAGTAATTCTTGGACACCTTGAAGACAGAAACTTTATACAAAATCCTAGTAATTTAAGTTACAAAAGCTCCTACAATAATAAAACAGTACAAATGAAAAAGAAAAGAAATATTATATTTGGATCTAGCCCACAATTTTTAAACAAATGTACAAAAACAAACAATAAATATGAAATTCTCACTGTAAAGTGATTAAAATCAAATTTTAATTCTAAAATGTTAAATTAAATTATCTAAACATAATCGATGCACTTATATCTTTTAATAGGCTTTGTTCACATATCTGAAATCCAACTCCATATAGTAACAGGAACAGGTAGTGTCAGAAATTGAATATTCTTTTAGCCTGGAGTTTTAAAAAATCAATCTGTTTACTTGTGTAACTTGTTGCTGTTTTTGTGGGGGAATTGTATAAAGAAGGATAAGAATTATTCTTCACATCAAAAGGTCACTGACTTTTCTATTTAGTGCTCATAGTCTTTAAAAAGTGGATAAAAAGTAGTTCTCACATTTTACGTAAAGCTCCCAATGCATGAGCACTTTTCCCAAAATGAAACATTTTTATCAACTGTAAGTTGTGTGTAGGTGGAGATTTGTTTTTCAATTGTCAAGATACTGTTAATTACCCAGTCCTTTATCTCCTTTTGGTGGAGATGTCTCTGTAGTAGGAAATTCTTCTTGCTCTCCTTCCTGTTTCTCTGTTACTACTAGCCCTGAAACAACAAATTCTCAAGTTTCATGATAGCTTTCCAAAGAATCCATCAATCAAATAAGCAACACACCTCCACACTGACAATTCCACACTTACTGAGAGCATTAATTAAGACTTAAAAATAAGCATGAGTTTTAAAAGGGTGTTATTCATTATTTTTCCATTTATAATGTCGCTTACCTTCTGTCCTTTGGTGCATACAAATTATTCTCTTCCTTCAAGCCCAGTTCAAGCCATAACTCATCATGATACCGTCCATGTGTATTCCACTCTAGGGCTCACTGATTTTTAACTGAAATACTATAATGCATATTTCACACTTCAAAAAAAAAAAAAAAAAAGAACACAGCACTTTACATAAGAACTTAAAAGATCTTGTTTTATCCATTCTTTTGTTCATTTTTACGTTCATTAATTCAAAGGAATTATATTAATTACTTTCTAGGCACCAGACATTATGTTAGCACAACAATACTATCCCTGCATTCAGCAAGCCTATGGTCTACAAGAGAGGACACAAATTCAAATGTCTGCAGTCAGGCAATGAAGTTGGCTAGATATGGAAAAATTACAAGTCCCTCTTGCTTTAACATTTACTTGCCCACATTTGGTCAGACATCATGCAAAATAATTTCTCACTATAGAAAAAGCACTACAAAAACAATAATAGAAAGTACGGAGAACTGGTTAACTGAAGCATGCATATGTCATATAAAAGAAGCAGGTGACAACCAGCTTCATGAAGTATTTGCCATGCATACTGGCACTTCACAGACTGACTCTTCTCCCCATCTAGACCAGTAATTAAACAGGTATGGATGAGCTAGCTACTAAGAGCAGCCAATGAATAGCTGACTAATTTAGAAGCACACTTGGTAATAATAGCTGACTTTTATTAGTACTGACTATACTATATGCTAAGCTGTACTCAAAGTGCTTTGAGTTTTAAACTCATACAAACATTATAAGAGGAAACAGAGGTACAGAGAGCTATTCACCAGCCTATCAATGGTCACATAGCTTGTAAGTGGAGGATTTAAACCCAGAATGTAAGACATACTCAATATGTCTCCCCAACTAGATTATTATGTGCACAAATGTTTGTTGGTTTGTTGGTTCATTATTATGACTGGGTGGTAAGTATCTCATTAGGAGTGTTTTGCTTATGACTATATACATTTCTTCACCAAAAGAAGACTTTTTGATGATATACTATGCATCAGACACCATGCAGTGTGCTAAGGTTAGGAAGATAAGTCAGATTTCCAGAAACTCATTCATTCAACAAACATCTCTTAAGGGCTAGAAGCTTCGGTTTCAGCAGTGTACAGAATACGTATGTTTTCTTTCCTGTTGGACCTTACAGTATATCTGGGAAAACAGACATTGAACAAATATAATAAATGCAAGTGAATGTTTCAGAGGCATGCAGCTGCTATATCAAAAACAAAACAAAACAAACAAACAAACAAAAAACTGACCAATGGGATTAAGTGTAAATAGGCACACAAATGCACAAATGTGCTTTTATAAAGTAGTAGAGCAGTGACAGAGACACACACAAGATGTAAGGACACAGTGAAGAACAATTGAGCCCAAAGCTGGAAAGGGTGAGAGTGGGAAGGAAAAAGGTTGCTCAGAGAAGTTTTCCTGAAGGAGAGAAAGCCTGGATGAGTAGGAGGCAACCACGCAGTGACTGAGGGAAACCTGAAAAATGTATTTGTTATCTTCTCAGACTTGCTGAAGGAACAACTTGGGTACTTTGAGGATTTCAGTGATTTTTCCACGACTTGGTATAATATTTCAAAAGGAAATAGGCTGACTTTATTCATATAATGGATGTGACTCCTTCCTCGACTGCCGTAGAAATAAACTCCTTAATATTTTGGGTTGGTCTTTGCACTTAAGTAATAAGTCATTCTGTTTTTTTTACAGGGTGACTCTGGTGGTCCCCTAGTACAAGAAGACTCACGGCGGCTTTGGTTTGTTGTGGGGATAGTAAGCTGGGGAGATCAGTGTGGCCTGCCAGATAGGCCAGGAGTGTATACCCGAGTGACTACCTACCGAGACTGGATTAGGCAACAAACTGGGATCTAGTGCAACAAGTGCATCCCTGTTGCAAAGTCTGTATGCGGGAGTGCCCGTCTTAAATTCCAAAGCTTTACATTTCAACCGAAAAAGAAACTGGAAATGTCCTAATTTAACAACCTGTTACATAAATATGATTTAACAAACACTGTTTAATCTTTCTTTATTATTAAACGTTTTCTATTTTCTCCAGAGAACTACATGAATGTTGCATAGTACTGTGGCTGTGCAACAGAAAAAACACACTAAACTAATTACAGAGTGAACAATTTCATTATAGTTGTGCTAAATACTAGTAGTGAGAAAAACAGGAACCTTGAGCATGTATAGTAGAGGAATCTGCACAGGTCTAATGGGTCAGAGGGGTCTTCTCTGAGGGTTTCACTGAGGAAGAGAAGCAAGCAAAGTGTGGAAACATACAAAGGAAAAAGTGATGGAATAATATTCAGGACAAAAAGAACAGTATGAGGCAAGAGAAATAATATGTATTTAAAATATTTGGTTACTCAATATCTTATAGTCAGTATGAGTCCTGAAATTTAAAATGTGAAACTATTGTACTATATATAACCTAATCTTAATTATTCTGTAAGAACATGCTCCCATAGGAAATAATGGATAATTTTCAGCTATTTAAGGCAAAAGTTAAAATAGTTCACTCCTCAACTGGGACCCAAATAATTGTAGATATTTTCATGATGACCCATGAAAAATATCCTTCATCTACATAACGGAGAGACTATATCTACTTTACAGAGAAGTTAAGAAATATACCTACACAACCTTCTCAGGTGCTTTACAACTACATAGTACTTTTTAACAACAAAATAATAATATTTTTAAGAATGAAAAATTTAATCGTCAGGAAGAATTTCCCACTACAGACTTCCTATCACTGGCAATTATATTTTTGAGAGTAAAATGGTCTTCAAATGCTAAATCTAAGTAATGAATTGAAAGTTTAAAGAGGGGGAAGAGTTGGTTTGCAAAGGAAAAGTTTAAAAGCTTAATATCAACATAATGATCTTGAAGACAGAAAAAATTTTTTCACTCTTCCTCTCTCATTTTCTCTTTCTCTCTCTCTCCCTTTCTCATATACATGCCTCCCCCACCAAAGAATATAATGTAAATTAAATCCACTAAAATGTAATGGCACAAAAATCTATGTAGTCTGAATCATTAATATTCCAGAGTTTTTATGAGCTCCTAGTGCAGCTAAAGTTTGCCTATGCATGATCATCTACGCGTCAGGGCTTCCTCCTTCTAGAAGCTAACTCCCTACATCTGGGCGTCAGGACTGCTCCATACATTTGCTGAAAACTTCTTGCATTTCCTGATGTAAAACTGTGAAAATACCTACATTAAAGCCATCTACTTTAAGGGAAGGGGAGTTGAAAATGCAACCAACTCTTGGCGAAATGTACAAAGAAATCTTTGCTATACTTTATTTCAAATAAATTCTTTTAAAATAATTTCCCTGCCTAATTATCTATGGAAGTTATGACTTTTGAAGGACAATTCAAAAGCATTTATTTAATTGGTTCTGCAATGAAATAACTGCCACCTATACTCTAGTAAAGGCCTGGCACTTTCTGCTACCTTGTAATCAAGCGCTATAATTGAGGCAAGCGTCCAGCTTGACACTCCTCAGCTGCACCCTGTGAAGACAACATTGAACTGGTAATTTAGAGTAAACCTCAAGGGGAGGGATTCTTTGTGCTTGAGTGTGTTTGTGTGTTTCTGTGCGCAGCTGCCCTCATATAATAGCAAACATATGTGTGTTTATTCTTATGTATTGAAAGCTATATAAAAGGAGATGATTATTTAGCAGAAAATAGAGCAAATTCAATTATTTATTGAAAACAATAAAAACTTATTTAGCAAAATATGCATATTTTGTGAAAAGATATTTGAAAACTAGGGGAGCATTTATTTTAAGAGCTTTTTTTACATATTGATAAATTCAATTTTTCTGACACCTATGTGTGGCTTTATGAAAGTAATTTGAGTAGTTACAGAGGAGTGGTGATTTATAAATGCTTTCAGTCCTTAAAATGTCATTCTGGGAGCTCTGGAAGAAACTTTCTAGCACCCTAATTTGGTTGTAGAAAGAGTTTTTGAACAGGGAAAATCCTGTTCAGCATACATACTAATCAATTCTTAAAAGCACACATACTAATCAATTAAAAAATGTGTCAAACAAAGTGAATATTTGGCACTAAAACTGAATCCTCCTGAATTTAAAATAGTGAACAGAACTAATGAAAAGAGAATTATTCAAGAAAGTTTAGAGCAAACAATTGACTACTTATTGCACTAATTGGACGTCTTAATTACAGAGAGTAAACTGTTCCTTTAATAAATGTATTGAGGTGGAGGAAGCTGACAACAATGAAAATCTTCAGGAGATATGCAAAGCAGAAACCCTCGTGCAGGCCCGAAAGAGAAAGCGAACCAGTATCGAGAACCGAGTGAGAGGCAGCCTGGAGAATTTGTTCCTGCAGTGCCCGAAACCCACACTGCAGCAGATCAGCCACATCGCCCAGCAGCTTGGACTCGAGAAGGATGTGGTCCGAGTGTGGTTCTGTAACCGGCGCCAGAAGGGCAAGCGATCAAGCAGTGACTATGCACAACGAGAGGATTTTGAGGCTGCTGGGTCTCCTTTCTCAGGGGGACAAGTGTCCTTTCCTCTGGCCCCAGGGCCCCATTTTGGTACCCCAGGCTATGGGAGCCCTCACTTCACTGCACTGTACTCCTCGGTCCCTTTCCCTGAGGGGGAAGCCTTTCCCCCTGTCTCCCTCACCACTCTGGGCTCTCCCATGCATTCAAACTGAGGTGCCTGCCCTTCTAGGAATGAGGGACAGGGGGAGGGGAGGAGCTAGGGAAAGAGAACCTAGAGTTTGTGCCAGGGCTTTTGGGATTAAGTTCTTCATTCACTAAGGAAGGAATTGGGAACACAAAGGGTGGGGGCAGGGGAGTTTGGGGCAACTGGTTGGAGGGAAGGTGAAGTTCAATGATGCTCTTGATTTTAATCCCACATCATGTATCACTTTTTTCTTAAATAAAGAAGCCTGGGACACAGTAAAAAAAAAAAAAATAAATGTATTGAATCCTACTATGTTTGGGGTTCTCTGATAACCAATGAAACAAAGACAAATAAGACATAACACTTGCTCGTAAGACATACAGAGAATAGTGATGTTGAAAAACACATTATGCAATATAACATAATGGATGAAATGATAAAGAGTACAACATTTCTGACCAGACAATAAAAAAACGGGAAGGTCATAGAAGACTAATAAAAAATATATTTAATTTATAATAAAATTGAAACTGAGCCTTTCAGAGCAGCAATTTGCCATAAACCATGATAATTTCCCTGTGGTTAGGGAAAAGGAAACTAAGAACTTCTCAGATTATGAATCTAAATCCTTCACAAGCTCCAGTTTACACAACTCACTTTCTTTTTTTTTCCAACTTGCTAAATATGAAATGGTTCAATGAGACCAAAAATAGATTTTTCCCTTTATATTTATTACATGTCTACATAATCCAGATATCAAACCTAGTCCTTTTCAACTCAAAACAGTCAGTTTGATTGATCTTCTGTAGGGGAAACAGGTTATTTTCTTCTCTATTTCTGGCGTTTCATTTCATTTCTTTTTTCTTTTTTTTAATTTAGAGACAGGATCTCACTATATTATCCAGGCTAGAGTACAGAGGCTGTTCACAGGTGCAATTATAGCATACTACAGCCTCAAATTCTTGGGCTCAGGTGATCCTCCTGCCTCAGTCTCCCAAGTAGCTGGGACTATAGGCACGCACCACAGCATCAGGCTTGGTGGGTTATTTATAAAGGAAGCAGTTGTCATTTGAAGAAAGAGATTCATTTCCATGGGATCATTTTTTAAATCATGGGATATTTTTAAGCAGAAGCCGGATAATCACCTGTGGTGATATTTTGCGGAAATGTTTCGAAAGATTTCTGTAATGAGTTGGGCTTAAAATCAGATTATTCCCAAGACTGCTACACAATCTAAGATGCTACCCATAGCAGTTCTGAGGATCTTAAGATCTCCGAGAGAAAGAGGAATTTCAGAGTTTGGATACTGATTTGTTAGTTTGTTTAATGTTGTACACAACTACAAAACAAATCACCTAAAGAAATCAAACCAAACACAATGTGAATTAAGTAACAATCCATTTTGGAGAAAAAGGCAACCAAATGAAATTGAGAAGATGATTCAGAAAACAAACAGGGCATTTTCCACGAATGCCATTCCATTTAACCTACCTACAATCATACAAGTTTTACTGAAATTACTAGTGCAATAAAAATCTGTTGACACATGTTCTCACTTACACGTGACAGCTAAACAATGGGTACACATGGACATACAATGGGGAATAATAGATACCGGGGATTCAAAAGGGAGAGGTGGATGAGGATTGAAAAAGTACCTGTTCTGTAATCCCAGCACTTTGGGAGGCCGAGACGGGCGGATCACGAGGTCAGGAGATCGAGACCATCCTGGCGAACACGGTGAAACCCCGTCTCTACTAAAAAAAAAATACAAAAAATTAGCCGGGCGAGATGGCGGGCGCCTGTAGTCCCAGCTACTCGGGAGGCTGAGGCGAGAGAATGGCGTAAACCCGGGAGGCGGAGCTTGCAGTGAGCTGAGATCCGGCCACTGCACTCCAGCCTGGGCGACAGAGCGAGACTCCGTCTCAAAAAAAAAAAAAAAAAAAGAAAGAAAAAGTACCTGTTGGTTACACTGTTCACAATTCAGGTGATGGGTGCACGACAAGCCAAGACTTCACCACTGCTCAATATATCTATACAATAAAACTATACTTTTACCACCTGAATCAATTAAGATCATTTTTAAGATGGTTGACATGTTCAGAAAGAGATTTTTCTGCAAATTTTATGCATCTATCCATTCATTCGTTTTTTATCCATCCATTTATTTATTTATCAATAGTTTTTGCTCACTTGCCATGTGCCAGATACTATTCTAGGCCAAACTGAATTCTAGGAAAGAGCAAGACAGGCAAAAGAAAAAGCAAGTATAGGCCGGGCGCGGTGGCTCAAGCCTGTAATCCCAGCACTTTGGGAGGCCGAGACGGGTGGATCATGTGGTCAGGAGATCGAGACCATCCTGGCTAACACGGTGAAACCCCATCTCTACTAAATATACAAAAAGTTAGCCGGGCATGGTGGCGGGTGCCTGTAGTCCCAGCTACTCGGGAGGCTGAGGCAGGAGAATGGCGTGAACACGGGAGGTACAGCTTGCAGTGAGCCGAGATAGCGCCACTGCACACCAGCCTGGGTGACAGAGCGAGACTCCGTCTCAAAAAAAAAAAAAAAAAGAAAAGAAAAGAAAAGAAAAAGCAAGTATAAAGTTCCTGAGGTAACTATAAAGTTGGTGGGTTTGGAAAACAGTAAGAAGCCAATGTGGTTGGAACAAAATTAATGAAGGGAGACTGGTATTAGGTGAGGCTGAAGAAACAGATATGTGGGCTACATAGATAAGTTTTTGTTTTATTCTAAACGTGAAGACAAGAGTATGGAGGGAAATCCTATGATCAATTTTCCATTTTCTAAAGATGAATCGGGCTACTCTACAGAGAACTACCAGAGGACAAAAGTAAAAGTGAAACCAATCAATAGACCATTGCAGTCATCTAGGAAAAGGATGAGCTTGACTTGGATTAAGGGGCTAGCAGTGAAGATGGTAGAAAACGTTGAAATTTAGGAAATATCTATAGAAAAAAATAATAATTTCTGATTGATTAAATTTAGGTGGTGAAGAAGAGAGAGAAATCAAAGTTGACTAAAGTTTTGGTCCTGAAATAGAAAATAACTGAGAGAAAAATCAGGGAGGAGAACCAAGTTTGAAGAGTAGAGAATCAAGAATTTCTTTCTGAATCTGATACATTTGAAATGTACAAGCTATGAGGACAGGTAAAAAGTTGCAAATATATATCTGTAGCTCAGGGGAGGGATTGAGGTTGGAAATATAAATTTTGTGGCATTTACAAGAACAGTTTCAGGGAAGTAGAGGAAAAAGTAGTGTTGGAATAATGAGAAGAGAGAATGGAAAATATAGCTTTTGGAAAATAATGTAAGATGATATCTTGAGGACTTCAAGGTAAAGAAAGAAGTTTTAAAGATGATTTTAAAAAAGATTTTAGTATCACAGCTAAAAGGGACTTAAAGGAAATAACGTTAAATTTTTTAAATTAGAAACTTTTTGTTACTCAAAAGACACTGTTGTAAGATTAAAAGGCTAAATAACAAAGAGAGAAAAGATATTTGCAATTGTAGTGGTGGGAAAATTTGACTTTTGCCATCTTAGGGTTTTTTTGAGCTAGACCTGAGAATTAAGTTGACATAAGACAGATCAACAAGAGAAAATCATACAAAGTTAACAGAAGTTCTATGTGGCACAGGAGCCTTCATGAGAAAATGGAGACTCCAAAATACAGTTAACAGTTGAACACATACTGAATTGAAGAACACTAAGGTTAAAAAAAAAGAAAGTAACTACATTATAAGGGAAGGCTAGAAGATATTTTATTTTGTTGTTTTGTTTTATTATAGACAGAATCTCGCTCCACACCCCAGGCAAGAGTGCAGTGGCACAATCTCAGCTCACTGCAACCTCCACCTCCTGAGTTCATGCCATTCTCCTGCCTCAGCCTCCCAAGTAGCTGGGATCACAGGTGCCCACCATTATGACTGGCTAATTCTTGTATTTTTAGTAAAGACGGGATTTCACCATTTTGGCCAGGATGGTCCTGAACTCCTGACCTCAAGTCATCAGCCTGCCTCGGCCTACCAAAGAGCTGGGATTACAGTACAAGATATTTTAACAAGATCTGTGCCGAATGTTCTCAGTCTCAGCATGCCATCCTTGATGATAAGAATTGTTCTTTCCTTTTGGTAGAGGGAGTACATCTTTGACATGGGAATGTCATCTCCTGCTTTTAAGAAACAGCACAAAGGTCAGAGTGATCTTATACCTGCTGTTTTCAAATGACTTTAACTAAAAACAGTCAATATGCCAGAATAGCATATTTTTAATTTCTACACAATACATATAAATTAAAAAATATGTTGTATCTAGAATGTGTAGAAAAAAACTACAAATAAATTTTTTAAAGACCAATAGCATAATAGAAAATGAGCAAAGAGTTGGATTAGGCACATCAGAAAAAAAAGAAGTGGCCAATAAATGTAAGAAAAAAAGGCTCAACCTTATTGGAAATAAGAAAGATGAAAATTAAAGCTATTGTATTATATCACCACTACACACTTATCAGAATGGGTAAAAATTAAAAGTTGCCAATATGAAGAACTAGCAAGAATGCGGGAGTGTAAATTGCTTTAATAAAATTTGAAAATGGTACTATCTAACAAAGAATATAATATACATATCCTATGACCTAGGAATTCCATTCTAAAGTGAATACTATGTAAATGTATGTACATGTGCAGGAATATTCAAAGAAGCATTATTAATCATAGTCAAACAGTGGAAACAACCAAATATCCATCATCAGTAGAATGAATAGATTTTGTTATAGTCATACAATAGAATATCACTCTACAACAAAAATGAAAAACATAAAATTAAACAAAAGAAGTCTGGCCAGGCATGGTGGCTAACATGCAGTATTTGGTTTTCTGTTCCTGTGTTACTTTGCTGAGGATGATGGCTTCCAGCTTCATCCATGTCCCTGCAAAAAACATGATCTCATTCCTTTTTATGGCTACATAGTATTCCATGATCTATATGTACCACATCTTCTTTATCCAGTCTATCATTGATGGGCATTTGGGTTGGTTCCATGTCTTTGCTACTGTAAGTAGTGCTGCAATAATCTTGTGTGCATGTATCTTTATAGTAGAATAATTTATATTACTTTGGGTATATATCCTGTGTCAAATGGTATTTCAGGTTCTAGATCCTTGAGGAATCACCACACTGTCTTCCATAATGGTTGAACTAACTTACATGGCCATCAACAGTGTAAAAATGTTCCTATTTCTCCACAACTTCATCAGCATGTATGTTTCTTGACTTTTTAATAATTGCCATTCTGATTGGTGTGAGATGGTATCTCATTGTGATTTTGATTTTCATTTCTCTAATGATCAGTGATGTTGAGCTTTTTTTCATATGTTTATTGGCCACATGGATGTCTTCTTTTGAGAAGTGCCTGTTAATATCCTTTGCCCACTTTTTAATGAGGTTTTTTTTTTTCTCTCTCTCTTGTAAATTTGGTTAAGTTTCTTGTAGATTCTGGATATTAGGCCTTTGTCAGATGGATAGGCTGCAACAATTTTCTTCCATTCTGTACGTTGCCTGTTCACTCTGATGGTAGTTTTTTGGGTTTTTTTGTTTTTTGTTTTTTGTTTTTTTTTACTGTGCAGAAGCTCTTTCATTTAATTAGATCCCATTTGTCAATTTTGGCTTTTGTTGCAATTGGTTTTGGTGTTTTAGTTATGAAGTCTTTGCCCATGCCTAGGTCCTGAATGGTATTGCCTAGGTTTTCTTCTAAGGTTTTTATGGTTTGGGGATTTACATTTATGTCTTTAATCAATCTTGAGTTAATTTTTGTTTAGGTGTAAGGAAGCAGCGCAGTTTCAGTTTTCTGTCTACGGCTAACAGTTTTCCCAGCACCATTTATTGAACAGGGAATCCTTTCCCCATGGCTTGTTTTTGTCAGGTTTGTCAAAAATCAGATGGTTGTAGATGTGTGGTGTTATTTCTGAGTTCTCTGTTCTGTTCCTTTGGTCTGTGTGTCTGTTTTGGTACCAGTACCATGCTGTTTTGGTTACTGTAGTCTTGTAGTATAGTTTGAAGTCAGGTAGCATGATGCCTCCAGCTTTGTTCCTTTTGCCTAGGATTGTCTTGGCTATACAGACTTTTTTTTGGTTCCATATGAAATTTGAAGTGTTTTTTTTTTTTTCTCTAATTTTGTGAAGAATATCAATGGTAGTTTGATGGGAATGGGATTGAATCTATAAATTACTCTGAGCAGTAGGGCTATTTTCACAATATGGATTCTTCCTGAGAATCAATATGAGGATGGAATGTTTTTTCATTTGTTTGTGTCCTCTCTGATTTCCTTAAGGAGTGGTTTGTAGTTCTCCTTGAAGAGGTCCTTCACATCACTTCTTAGCTGTATTCCTAGGTATTTTATTCTCTTTGTAGCAATTGTGAATGGGAGTTCACTCATGATTTAGCTCTCTGCATGTCTATCGTTGGTGTATATTAATGCTTGTGATTTTTGCACATTAATTTTGTATCCTGAGACTTTGCAGAAGTTGCTTATCAGCTTAAGGAGATTTAGGGCTGAGACAATGGGATTTTCTAAATATAGAATCATGTCATCTGAAACAGAGACAATTTGACTTTCTCTTCCTGTTTGAATACCACTTATGTCTTTCTCTTACCTGATTGCCCTGGCCAGAACGTCCAGTACCATGTTGAATAGGAGTGGTGAGAGAGGACATCCTTTTCTTGTGCTGGTTTTCACTGTGGGTTTATCATAAATAGCTCTTATTATTTTTCGATATTTTCCATCAATAATCCATGAGTTTCTAACATGAAGCAGTGTTGAATTTTATCAAAGGTCTTTTTGGCATCTTTGAGATAATCATGTATTTTTTGTCATTGGTTCTGTTTATGTGATGGATTACGTTTATTGATTTGCCTATGTTGAACCAGCCTTGCATCCCAGGGATGAAGCCGACCTGATTGTGGTGGATAGACTTTTTGATGCGCTGCTGGATTCAGTTTACCAGTATTTTATTGAGAATTTTCACATTGATGTTCATCAGGGATATTGGCCTGATGTTTTCTTTTTTTATTGTGTCTCTGCCAGGTTTTGGTATCAGGATGATGCTGGCCTTATAAAATGAGTTCGAGAGGAGTCCTTCCTTTCCAATTCTTTGAAGTAGCTTCAGAAGGAATGGTACCAGTTCCTCTTTGTACCTCTGATAGAATTCAGCAGTAAATCCGTCTAGTCCTGGGCTTTTTTTTTTTTTTTTTTTTGGTTGGTAGGCTATTAATAACTGCCTCAATTTCAGAACATGTTATTGGTCTATTCAGGGATTTGACTTCCTCCTGGCTTAGTCTTGGGAGGGTATATGTGTCCAGGAATTTATCTGTTTCTTCTAGATTTTCTAGTGTATTTACATAAAGGTGTTTATAATATTCTCTGATTATAGTTTGTATTTCTCTATGGTCATAAGGGTGGAGGACTATCATATCATCTTATGCCCAATTTCTGCCTCCAAAGAAAGAAGAAGTAAAAACTAAAAGGCAGAAATGAAATCCACAGGCAGACAGCCTGGAGCTGCACCCTGGGCCTGGTAGTTAAAGATCGACCCCTTACCTAATCAGTTATGTTATCTATAGATTACAGACATTGTATAGAAATGCACCATGAAAATCCCTATCCTGTTTTGTTCCGATCTAATTACCGGTGCATGCAGCCCCCAGTCATGTACCCCTGCTTGCTCAATCAATCACGATCCTCTCACATGCACCCCTTTAGAGTTGTGAGCCCTTAAAAGGGACAGGAATTGCTCACTCGGGGAGCTCAGCTCTTGAGACAGGAGTCTTGCCGATGCCCCTGGCCAAATAAACCCCTTACTTCTTTAACTTGATGTCTGAGGAGTTTTGTCTGTGGCTCGTCCTGCTACAGTCAGTGGAAATATCCCCTTTATCATTTTTTACTGGGTTTATTTGATTCTTCTCTCTTTTCTTCTTTATTAGTTTAGTTAGTAGTCTATTTGTTTTTTTGTTTGTTAATTTTTTCAAAAAACCAGCTCCTGGATTCATTGATTTTTTTTGAAGGGTTTTTCATGTCCCTATCTCCTTCAGTTCTGCTCTGACCTTAGATATTTCTTGTCTTCTACTAGTTTTGGATTTGTTTGCCCTTACTTCTCTAGCTCTTTTAATTGTGATGTTAGGGTGTTGATTTGAGATCTTTCTAGCTTTCTGATGTGAGCATTAGTGCTATACATTTCCCTCTTAACGCTGCCGTAGCTGTGTCCCAGAGATTCTGGTACATTGTCTTTTTGTTCTCATTGGTTTCAAAGAACTTTTTGACTTCTGTCTTAATTTCATTATTTACCCAGGAGTCATTCAAGAGCAGTTCACTCAATTTCCACGTAGTTGTATGGTTTTGAGTGTGTTTCTTAATCTCCAGTTCTAATTTGATTGCACTGTGGTCTGAGAGACTGTTACGATTTCATCTCTTTTGCATTTGCTGAGGAGTGTTTTCCTTCCAATTACGTGGTTGATTTTAGAATAAGTGCCATGTGGCACTGAGAGAAATGTATATGCTATTGATTTGGGAGGTGGAGAGTTCTGTAGGTGTCTATTAGGTCTACTTGATCCAGAGCTGAGTTCAAATCCTGAATATCCTTGTTAATTTTCTGTCTTGTTGATCTGGCTAATATTCACAGTGGGGTGTTAAAGTCTCCCACTATTATTGTGTGGGAGTCTAAGTGTCTTTGTAGGTTCCTAAGAACTTGCTTTATGAATCTCGGTGCTCCTGTATTGGGTGCATATATATTTAGGATAGTTAGCTCTTGTTGCATTGATCCCTTTACCATTATGTAATGCTCTTCTGTGTCTTTTTAGATCTTTGCTGGTTTAAAGTCTGTTTTGTCAGTGACTAGGATTGCAAACCCTGCATCTTTTTGCTTTGCATTTGCTGGATAAACTTTCCTCCACCCCTTTATTTTGAACCTATGTATGTCTTTGCACATGAGATGGGTCTCCTGAATACAGCACACCGATGGGTCTTGACTCTTTATCCAATTTGCCAGCCTGTGTCTAACTGGGGCATTGGCCCATTTACATTTAAGTTTAATACCGTTATGTGTGAATTTGATCCTGTCATCATGATGCTAACTGGTTATTTTCCACACTGTTTGATAGCTTCTTCATGGTGCCATTGGTCTTTATATTTTGGTGTGTTTTCACAGTGGCTGGTACCAGTTTTTCCTTTCCACATTTAGTGCTTCCTTCAGGAGCTCTTGCATAGCAGGCTTGGTGGTGATGAAATCTCTCTGCATTTGCTTGCCTGGAAAGGATTATATTTCTTCCTCACTTATGAAGCTTAGTTTGGCTGGATATGAAATTCTGGGTTGAAAATTCTTTCCTTTAAGAATGTTGATGATTAGCCCCCATCTCTTCTGGTTTGTAGGGTTTCTGCTGAGAGGTCTGCTATTAGTTTAATGGGCGTCCCTTTGTAGGTGACCTGGCCTTTCTCTCTGGCTGCCCTTAACATTTTTTCCTTCATGTTGACCTTGGAGAATCTCATGATTGTGTGTCTTGGGGTTTATCTTCTTATGGAGTATCTTAGTGGTGTTCTCTGTATTTCCTGAATTTGCACGTTGGCCTGTCTTGCTAGATTTGGGAAGTTCTCCTGGATAGTATCCTGAAGTGTGTTTTCCAACTTGGTTCCATTCTCTCCCTATCTTTTTCAGGTACTCAATCGATCGTAGGTTCCTTTTTTTCTGTTTTTGTTTTCGTTTTTTTTTTTTTTTTTTTTTTGAGATACAGCCTTGCTGTGTCGCCCAGGCTAGAGTGCAGTGGTGCAATCTCGGCAAACGATTCTCCTGCCTCAGCTTCCCAAGTAGCTGGGATTACAAGCACCTGCCACTACACCCAGCTAATTTTTGTATTTTTAGTAGAGATGGGGTTTCACCATGTTGGTCAGGCTGGTCTCGAACTGCTGACCTCTTTATCCACCCACCACAGCCTCCCAAAGTGCTGAGATTACAGGCATGAGGCACTGTGCTCAGACTGTAGGTTTAGTCTTATTACATAGTCCCATATTTCTTGGAGGTTTGTTCATTCCTTTTTGTTCTTTTTCCTCTAATCTTGTCTGCATGCCTTGTTTCACCAAGGTGGTCTTCAAGCTTTGCTAACCTTCCTTCCACTTGGTCGATTCAGTTGTTGATACTTATGTATACTTCACAAAGCTCTTGTGCTCTGTTTTTCAGCTCAATCAAGTCCTTTGTGTTCCTCCCTAAACTGGTTATACTAGTTAGCAGCTCCTGTAACCCTTTATCAAGTTTCTTAGCTTCTTTGTGTTGGGTTAAAACATGCACCTTTAGCTCAGCGGAGTTTGTTATTACCCACCTTCTGAAGCCTACTTCTGTCAATTTGTCTATCTCATCCTCCGCCCAGTTCTGTGCCCTTGCTGTAGAGATGTTGAAATCATTTGGAGGAGAAGAGGCACTCTAGCCTTTTGGGTTTTCAGTTTCTTTTCTTTGATTCTTTCTCATCTTCATGAGTTTGTCTAGTTTTGATCTTTGAGGCTGCTGACCCTTGGATGAGGTTTTTGTGAGGACTTTTCTGTAAATGATGTTCTTGTTGCTTTCTGTTTGTTTTTCCCTCAATGGTCAGGTCCCTCTACTGTAAGGCTGCTGCAGTTTGCTGGGGGTTCACTTCAGGTCCTATTCATCTGGTTGGTTGACTCCTGTGCCTGGAGATGTCACTCAAGGGGGCTGGAAAACAGCAAAGATGAGTGCCTACTCTTGCCTCTGGGATCTCTTACCTCAAAGGGCACTGACCTGATGCCAGTAAGAATGTTCCTTTATAGGAAGTCTGACAGCCCCTGTTAGAGAGTCTCACCCAGTTGGGTGGCATGGGGAGTAGGACCCATTTAATGAAGCACTTTGTCCCTTGGTGGAGGGGTTGTGCTTTGCTAGGTGGAAACCCACTCATCTGGGCTGCCCAGATTCCTCAGAACTAGCAGGAGGAAAGTCTCTGCTGGTCTGCAGAGACTGCGGCCACCCCCACTCCTAAGGGTTCATGGCCAGCGATATCAGAGTCTATCCCTGAGCCCTGGCTGGAGTTGTTGGAGTTCATGCAGGGAGGCCCCACCCAGTGAAGAGGGATGGGTCAGAGTCAGGCCTAAAGAGGCAGACTGTAGTCTGCCACAGCCAGTGTGTTGGATTGTGGGGGATACCTCTTAGGACCAAGCCATCCAGTCTCCCTGGTTCCAGCAGCGGTAAAGTACAGCCTGGAGCTATGGAGATGGTTGCTGCCCTTCCCTTGCCCTGGGAGCTTAGTGTGTAGGCAGCTAGCAATCCCAGTGTTGGCTGTCCCCCTCCTCCAAGGAGCTCAAATGGCTTAGACAGCAGGCAATGGTAGCTGAGACGCTGCCCCGCTCCCCCCCAGCCCCCCTGGAGAGCTTGCAGGCTTTAGCAGATTTCGAGCGGCTGTTGAGAATTTGCATGGCTCCCTGGTTGGGACCCTAGGCCCCCGTGGATGTGAGCTCATGAGTGGGATCTTCCAATCCGTGAGTTGCACAGTTTCATGGAAAAAACACAGTTTCTCCGGCTAGGTAGCACACTCACTCCCCACCTCCCTTGGCTGGAGGGTGGGGGCTCCCCTGCCCCTTGTGGCTCTCAGGTGGGCCGCTACACCACACTGCTCTTCCTTTCTCTCCATGGGTCACACCAGCCTCCTAGTCAGTTCTCATAACAGAACCTGGATACCTCTGCTGCCTGTGCAGGATGAGCACACTGTTAGGGTTCTTTCTGATGGGAACCTCCAATCCCCACTGCTTCTAGTTGGCCATCTTGGCCCCGCCCCCAGTAATACTTTCACTTATGGAACTTAAAGGAATTATATATATTCACAGAAACACAACTATGTCACACATTAACTAAAAAAAAATCAAAGAAAGCACTCTCAAGTAGGAATAACTAGAGAATTTGACTAATACTAAGTTTTTATGTGTTAGGTAACTTTTATAAAAATAGTTAAAATGAATTATCAACAATGAGTATACACATATATATTTGTTAACAAAACCCAAGGTGCTGTTTCTCAAATTATGAATTGCATATATTCCAGAATTGACTCTTACATTAGCTTTATTGGTATTTTAATTAAAAATGTTCCATATCATGCTTCTTTTCAAATGGCTTACTTATGCTTAAAAGCAGATAAATTTTCTTATTTTCTAAGGACCTTCTAAAATTGAAATACATTTATGTTTTATTCTGTGTAGCTTCCATACTGCTAACAAGTTTTCCCTTTATGAAAAGTTTTCTATTTGAAAGCTGGATAGGAAAGCAAATGTATCTTATACTTACTTTTAAAAGATATTTATTTTTAAATTTCACCTGAAATGTTCAAAAGTGATTATAAATGAATAAGCCAACATTTTTAAAAATGTTTCTTCATTTTAAAATAAAGTATTGGGTAAGTAACATTATGATAATGGGAAGGAATTTAAAACTTAAAAAAAAAATCAATGACACTGCCAACCATCAATCACAGTACTTTTCATTTTTCTGTATTCTCTTTCAGTTCTCATCTAAATACATACATAATTTTACTTGGTTTATAGTCATTAAAGAACTTGCATTCTGCCTTATTCACTTTATATATTCACATTCATTCCATGCTGCTTCATTATAATTACCAAATTTTTAAATTTAGTTTATATGTCAATGCATCAGTTACTATTCATTTTAAAAACAGATTTTCATTATTTCATGTTGTCCTGACAACATATCTGAAGAAAGGGATATTGATGAGGTATTCCTCCTGTCCATATTTTCCAGTGTACTGGATAAAACTTTAAAGTTTGTCTGTTCAGAGCTCATTGTCACTTGTGAATGTTCTTTAGTAGTAGCAATGAATTCAGAAGACTTTGCCACTTCTGTTTCCTTTCAATAAATATGTACCAGTCAATTCACAAAAATATAAATAAATAATAATACAATATAAATTAGTTTTTTAACCTTTTAAATTTCAATCCAATGGTTGGTTTGTTGACTTTACTGGTAGCTTTTAAAGTGGACATAAAAATTGTAATAAGAAGGAAAAGAAGAAACAAAGAAGAAAAATATATTTTATTTTTATTTTTGAAAATGTTCTAAGATACATCACACCAAATGTTAGGTATATAGAGAAGACACTTTCAAACACATAATATTAGGAAATTATAACTTCCTTAAACAACTTTCTATGGCATTCTTCTTTCAAAGAATATCTTAAAGGTATCTTCCTTTTTTTAATACTTCTAAACATCTCATTGCTTAAAAACAAACTTTTATGAAAACTTATTTCCTTCCTTCCTTCCTTCCTTCCTTCCTTCCTTCCTTCCTCCTTCCTTCCTTCCTTCTTCTTTCCTTTTTTTGAGAGGCTCACTCTGTTGCCCAGGCTGGAGTACAGTGGCACAATCAACTCACTTCAACCTCCACCTCCCGGTTTCAAGGGATTCTTGTGTCTCAGCCTCCCAAGTAGCTGGGACTACAGGCGCGTGCCACCACACCCGGCTAATTTTTTTGTATTTTTAGTAGAGACAGAGTTTCACCATATTGTCCAGGCTGGTCTCAAACTCCTGACCTCATGATCCACCCGCCGCAGCCTCCCAAAGTGCTGGGATTACAGGGATGAGCCACCGTGCCTGGCTGAAAGCCCCTTTTCTTAAACAAAAAATGAATATGAGCTTTAAAAGCTGCTTCTTTTTAAGCTTATATCAAACGTTCTATTCCATCTGGCATATTTTCTTGCTGTAAATTCAATTAAGCCCCCCAAAAAGTAATTTTCTCAATTCCATCTCTCTTTCAAGCCTCCACTCTGTCTAACGACAGCAAATATACACCCTATTCTTGTTAGATTTTGCCAATTCAGGGTTTTCTTAGACAGTATGAGGTTTTCTCAGTTAAGTTACCATATCCTTTATCCTTCTCTAAGTTCCAAGTGACCCAGCTTATACATTGACAATGCACTGGGCTGAGGCGCTGATCTTCGGTCATCATCTATTCACACTGTCATCTCCTGAGATGTACATTGTGCTGTCTGGTCTTCAGTGATGATCAACCCTCCATACCTATCCTCTCAGAAGTCTGAGTTTTCATTGTGTCTCCCACTCAGAGATCATATTGCTAACCACTGCACATTCTCCAAACTAGTCTGCCAGCTTTCTCTTGAACTCATTTAGAAGAATATAACACAGGGTCTACTAACCCCCACTACTCTCAATCACCATCAAACTCAACAAGGCTATTTCGGGGTCTCTGCCTCAATACACTTAGAGGCCCTCTACTGAAGGACTTAAGCACCATTGGTGTACAAGGAGCTGTGCAAGTTTGTCACTTTTCAGCTCCAAATGTGAAGGAGGACATAAGCCCTCTCTACTTTCATCTCCCTTCATGTTTATCTGAGTTTTATTATCACTACTCTCCAGCACTAACTCTGAGTTAGGGAAGAAGCATAAGAAGGGTTAAAGGTCATAGACTTTTTCTCACTCTAGTACTTTCCTTTCTGACACTCTACTCCCTCTTCCAGTCCATGAAAATGTATCTAGTCTGGTCAGATGGGGGGAAAACTTGCTCTGAACAAGAAAATATTTTTCAAATCTATAATATAGGTTGGGTTTTAGCTTAAAATAAGAGTATATACATTTCATATATAGTGAAATAATGCATATACAAAAAGCGTTTATGCTGATATGTACTTAAGAGAAAAATTTTTCAAAGTAGCACAAATGCATATATTATAAGAAACAGAACATTTTCAATAGCCTTGAATACCCCGGTGTAGAAGCTGTTTTTGATCATTAGAACAGCAGCCTCTTTTGACTAAAAATAAACACATTTTTCTTTTAAGATATTGATTCTGCCATAGGCTTAAATAGCCTATTTAAATTGTCTGCTATGGACAAGCCTTACCCAGTGGCAATGAACTCAATGCAATAACTACAACATGAAGTGAGGGGAAGAGTGGTCCTTTCTTACCTTTTTTTTTTTTATTACCATTTTTTAAAAATTATACTTTAACTTCTAGGGTACATGTGCACAACATGCAGGTTTGTTACATATATGTACTTGTGCCATGTTGGTGTACTGCACCCATTAACTCGTCAGCACCCATCAACTCGTCATTTACATCAGGTATAACTCTCAATGCCATCCCTCCCCTCTCCCCGCTCCCCATAATAGGCCCTGGTGTGTGATGTTCCCCTTCCTGTGCCCAAGTGATCTCACTGTTCAATTCCCACCTATGAGTGAGAACATGCGGTGTTTGGTTTTCTGTTTTTGTGATCGTTTGCTGAGAATGATGGTTTCCAGCTGCATCCATGTCCCTACAAAAGACACGAACTCATCGTTTTTTATGGCTGCATAGTATTCCATGGTATATATGTGCCACATTTTCTTAATCCAGTCTGTCACTGATGGACATTTGGGTTGATGCCAAGTCTTTGCTATTGTGAATAGTGCTGCAATAAACATATGTGTGCATGTGTCCTTATAGCAGCATGATTTATAATCCTTTGGGTATATACCCAGTAATGGGATAACTGGGTCATATTGTATTTCTAGTTCTAGATCCTTGAGGAATCGCCATACTGTTTTCCACAATAGTTGATCCAGTTTACAATCCCACCAACAGTGTAAAAGTGTTCCTATTTCTCCACATCCTCTTCAGCACCTGTTGTTTCCTGACTTTTTAATGATTGCCATTCTAACTGGTGTGAGATGGTATCTCATTGTGGTTTTGATTTGCATTTCTCTGATGGCCAGTGATGATGAGCATTTTTTCATGTATCTGTTGGCTGTATGCATGTCTTCTTTTGAGAAATGTCTGTTCATATCCTTTGCCCACTTTTTGAGGGCGTTGTTTGCTTTTTTCTCATAAATTTGTTTGAGTTCTTTGTAGGTTCTAGATATTAGCCCTTTGTCAGAGGAGATTGCAAAAATTTTCTCCCATTCTGTAGGTTGCCTGTTCACTCTGATGGTAGTTTCTTTTGCTGTGCAGAAGCTCTTTAGTTTAATTAGATCCCATTTGTCAATTTTGGCTTTTGTTGCCGTTGCTTTTGGTGTTTTAGACATGAAGTCCTTGCCCATGCCTATGTCCTGAATAGTATTACCTAGGTTTTCTTCTAGGGTTTTTATGGTATTAGGTCTAACATTTAAGTCTCTAATCTATCTTGAATTAATTTTCGTATAAGGAGTAAGGAAAGGATCCAGTTTCAGCTTTCTACTTATGGCTAGCCAATTTTCCCAGCACCATTTATTAAATAGTGAATCCTTTCCCCATTTCTTGTTTTTGTCAGGTTTGTCAAAGATCAGATGGCTGTAGATGTGTAGTATTATTTCTGAGGGCTCTGTTCTGTTCCATTGGTCTACATCTCTGTTTTGGTACCAGTACCATGCTGTTTTGGTTACTGTAGCCTTGTAGTATAGTTTGAAGTCAGGTAGCGTGATGCCTCCAGTTTTATTCTATTGACTTAGGATTGTCTTGGCAATGCGGGCTCTTTTTTGGTTCCATATGAACTTTAAAGCCGTTTTTTCCAATTCTGTGAAGAAAGTCATTGGTAGCTTTATGGGAATGGGATTGAATCTATCAATTACCTTGGGCAGTATGGCCATTTTCACGATATTGATTCTTCCTATTCATGAGCATGGTATGTTCTTCCATTTGTTTGTGTCCTCTTTCATTTCACTGAGCAGTGGTTTGTAGTTCTCCTTGAAGAGGTCGTTTACATCCCTTGTAAGTTGGATTCCTAGGTATTTTATTCTCTTTGAAGTTATTGTGAATGGAAGTTCATTCATGATTTGGCTCTCTGTTTGTCTGTTACTGGTGTATAAGAATGCTTATGATTTTTGCACATTAAATTTGTATGCTGAGACTTTGCTGAAGTTGCTTACCAGCCTAAGGAGATTTTGGGCTGAGATGATGGGGTTTTCTAAATATACAATCATGTCATCTGCAAACAGGGACAATTTGACTTCTTATTTTCCTAACTGAATACCCTTGATTTCTTTCTCTTGCCTGATTGCTCTAGCCAGAACTTCCAACACTACGTTGAATAGGAGTGGTGAGAGAGGGCATCCCTGTCTTGTCCCAGTTTTCAAAGGGAATGCTTCCAGTTTCTGCCCATTCAGTATGATATTGGCTGTGGGTTTGTCATAAATAGCTCTTATTATTTTGAGATATATTCCATCAATACCGAACTTATTGAGGGTTTTCAGCATGAAGGGCTGTTGAATTTTGTCAAAGGCCTTTTCTGCATCTATTGAGATAATCATGTGGTTTTTGTCTTTGGTTCTGTTTATATGCTGGATTACGTTTATTGATTTGTGTATGTTGAACCAGCCTTGCATCCCAGGGATGAAGCCCACTTGATCATGGTAGATAAGCTTTTTGATGTGCTGCTGGATTCAGTTTGCCAGTATTTTACTGAGGATTTTTGCATCAATATTCATCAGGGATATTGGTCTAAAATTCTCTTTTTTTGTTGTGTCTCTGCCAGGCTTTGGTATCAGGATGATGTTGGCATCATAAAATTAGTTAGGGAGGATTCCCTGTTTTTCTGTTGATTGGAATAGTTTCAGAAGGAATGGTACCAGCTCCTCTTTGTATCTCTGGTAGAATTCGGCTGTGAATCCGTCTGGTCCTGGACTTTTTTGGTTGGTAGGCTATTAATAATTGCCTCAATTTCAGAGCCTGCTATTGGTCTATTCAGGGATTCAACTTCTTCCTGGTTTAGTCTTGAGAGAGTGTAAGTGTCCAGGAAATTATCCATTTCTTCTAGGTTTTCTAGTTTATTTGTGTAGAGGTGTTTATAGTATTATCTGATGGTAGTTTGTATTTCTGTGGGGTTGGTGGTGATATACCCTTTATCATTTTTTATTGCGTCTATTTGATTCTTCTCTCTTTTCGTCTTTATTAGTCTTGCTAGTGGTCTATCAATTTTGTTGATCTTTTCAAAAAACCAGCTCCTGGATTCATTGATTTTTTGGAGGGTTTTTCTATCTCTAGCTCCTTCAGTTCTGCTGTGATCTTAGTTATTTCTTGCCTTCTGCTAGCTTTTGAATGTGCTTGCTCTTGCTTCTCTAGCTCTTTTAATTGTGATGTTAGGGTGTCAATTTTAGATCTTTCCAGCTTTCTCTTAAGGGCATTTAGTGCTATAGATTTCCCTCTACACACTGCTTTAAATGTGTCCCAGAGATTCTGGTATGTTGTATCTTTGTTCTCATTGGTTTCAAAGAACATCTTTATTTCTTCCTTCATTTCGTTGTGTACCCAGTAGTCATTCAGGAGCAGGTTGTTCAGTTTCCACGCAGTTGAGCGGTTTTGACTGAGTTTCTTAGTCCTGAGTTCTAGTTTGATTGCACTGTGGTCTGAGAGACAGTTTGTTATAATTTCTGCTCTTGTATATTTACTGAGGAGTGCTTTACTTCCAATTATGTGGTCAATTTTGGAATAAATGTGATGTGGTGCTGAGAAGAAGGTATATTCTGTTGATTTGGGGTGGAGAGTTCTGTAGGTGTCTATTAGATCTGCTTGGTGCAGAGTTGAGTTCAATTCCTGGATATCCTTGTTAACTTTGTGTCTCATTGATCTGTCTAATATTGACAGTGGGGTGTTGAAATCTCCCATTATTATTGTATGGGAGTCTAAGTCTCTTTGTAAGTCTCTAAGGACTTACTTTATGAATCTGGGTGCTCCTGTATTGGGTGCATATATATTTAGGATAGTGAGCTCTTCTTGTTGAATTGAATCCTTTACCATTATGTAATGGCCTTCATTGTCTCTTTAGATCTTTGATGGTTTAACGTCTGTTTTATCAGAGACTGGTACTGCAACCCCTACTTTTTTTTATTCTCCATTTGCTTGGTAGATCTTCCTCCATCTCTTTATTTTGAGCCTACGTGTGTCTCTGCACGTGAGATGGGTCTCCTGAACACAGCAAACTGATGGGTCTTGACTCTTTATTCAATTTGCCACTCTGTGTCTTTTAATTGTACTATTTAGTCCATTTACATTTAAGGTTACTATTGTTATGTGTAAACTTGATCATGTCATTGTGATATTAGCTGGTTATTTTGCTCATTAGTTGATGCAGTTTCTTCCTAGCATCAATGGTCTTTACATTTTGGCATGTTTTTGCAATGGCTGGTACCGGTTGTTCCTTTCCATGTTTAGTGTTTCCTTCAGGATCTCTTGTAGGACAGGCCTGGTGGTGACAAAATCTCTAAGCATTTGCTTGTCTGTAAAGGATTTTATTTCTCCTTCACTTATGAAACTTAGTTTGGCTGGATATGAAATTCTGGGTTTAAAATTCTTTTCTATAAGAACATTGAATATTGGCCCCTACTCTCTTCTGGCTTGTAGAGTTTCTGCCAAGATATCTGCTGTTAGTCTGATGGGCTTCCCTTTGTGGGTAACCCGACCTTTCTCTCTGGCTGCCCTTAAGATTTTTTCCTTCATTTCAACTTTGGTGAATCTGACAATTATGTGTCTTGGAGTTGCTCTTCTCGAGGATTATCTTTGTGGCATTCTTTGCATTTCCTGAATTTGAATGTTGGCCTGCCTTACTAGGTTGGGGAAGTTCTCCTGGATGATATCTTGAAGAGTGTTTTCCAACTTGGTTCCATTTTCCCCCTCACTTTCAGGCACACCAATCAGATGTAGATTTGGTCTTTTCACATAATCCCATATTTCTTGGAGGCTTTGTTCATTTCTTTTTCCTTTTTTTCTCTAGATTTCTCTTCTCGCTTCATATCGTTCATTTGATCTTCAATTATTGATACTCTTTCTTCCAGTTGATCGAGTCAGTTACTGAAGCTTGTGCATTTGTCACGTATTTCTTGTGTCATGGCTGTTATCTCTGTCCATCATTTATGGTTTTCTCTGCATTGATTATTCTAGTTATCCATTCTTCCATTCTTTTTTCAAGATTATTAGTTTCTTTGCTCTGGGTATGTAGTTCCTCCTTTAGCTCTGAGAAGTTTGATCGACTGAAGCCTTCTCCTCCTAACTCATCAATGTCATTCTCCATCCAGCTTTGATCTGTTGCTGATGATGAGCTGCGTTCCTTTGGAGGGGAAGATGCGCTCTTATTTTTTGAATTTCCAGCTTTTCTGCCCTACTTTTTCCCCATCTTTGTGGTTTTATCTGCCTTTGGTCTTTGATGCTGGCGACGTACTGATGGGGTTTTGGTGTGGGTGTCCTTTCTGTTTGTTAGTTTTCCTTCTAACAGTCAGGACCCTCAGCTGCAGGTCTGTTGGAGATTGCTTGAGGTCTACTCCAGACCCTGTTTGCCTGGGTATCAGCAGCGGAGGCTGCAGTATATAGAATATTGCTGAACAGCAAGTGCTGCTGTCTGATTCTTGCTCTGGAAGCTTCGTCTCAGGGGTGTACCCTGCCATGTGAGGTGTCAGGTGTTGGTCTGCACCTAGTGAGGGATGTCTCCCAGTTAGGCTACTCAGGCGTCAGGGACCCACTTGAGCAGGCAGTCTGTCTGTTCTCAGATCTCAACCCCCCTGCTGGGAGATCCACTGCTCTCTTCAAAGCTGTCAGACAGCTGTCAGACTCCACCTAGAGGTGGAGTCTACAGAGACAGGCAGGCCTTCTTGAGCTGTGGTGGGTTCCACCCAGTTTGAGTTTCCCAGAGGCTTTGTTTACCTACTTAAGCCTCAGCAATGGCGGGTGCCCCTGCCCCAGCCTCGCTGCCGCCTTGCAGTTAGATCTCAGACTGCCGTGCTAGGAGTGAGGGAGGCTCCATGGGCGTGGGACCCTCCGGGCCAGGTGTGGGATATAATCTCCTGGTGTGCCACTTGCTAAGACCCTTGGTAAAGTGCAGTATTAGGGTGGGAGTTACCCAATTTTTCACGTGTTGTGTGTCTCAGTTTCCCTTGGCTAGGAAAAGGGATTCCCTTCCCCCTTGCACTTCCCAGGTGAGGCAATGCCTTGCCCTGCCTCAGCTCTCGCTGGTCAGGCTGCACCAGCTGACCAGCATGATTGTCCGGCATTCCCCAGTGAGATGAACCCGGTATTTCAGTTGAAAATGCAGAAATCACCCATCTTCTGTGTCACTCGCACTGGGAGCTGGAGACTAGAGCTGTTCCTATTCGGCCATCTTGCTCCCCACTCCTCCTTTCTTACCTTTAATGTATTAAGGGTAATGTATTACAGTATTCTTTCTCTTTTTCTCTTCTTCTTTTTTTTTTTTTTTAAGAGTCTTATTTTGTCACCCAGACTGGAGTGCAATGGCGTGATCTCAGCTCACTGCAACCTCCCCCTCCCGAGTTCAAGTGATTCTCCTGCCTCAGCCTCCTGAGTAGCTGGGCCTACAGGCACTCACCACAACGCCCAGTTAATTTTTGTATTTTTAGTAGAGACTGGGTTCACCAGGTTGGCCAGGCTGGTGTTGAACTCCTGACCTCAAGTGATCTGCCCGCCTCAGTCTCCCGAAGTCCAAAGGATTACAGGCATGAGCCACTGTGCCCAGCCTTTAGAGTATTATTTCTAATTATATAATTAACATCATGTCAGTGCCATAACAGGTGTGCAATATATATTTTTTGGTCAATGAAGGAAGAAGATTACCCGTGTCAGGATCTTTGATCTCCAGAAACCATTTTAGGACAATAATTAGGGAAGCTTCTCACCTGGTCTCTTATCTAATATACTAATGGGATCTAATAGGATCAAATTAAATTACCAGAAATGCCTGGGCATGGTGGTTCACACCTGTAATCCCAGTATTTTGGGAGGCCGAGGTGGGAGGATCACTTGAGGACAGGAGTTTCAGACCAGCCTGGCCAACATGGCAAAATGTAGTCTTTATTAAAACTACAAAAATTAGCTGAGCATGGTGGCACATGTCTATAATCCAAGCTACTTTTGAGGCTGAGGCATGAGAATCACTTGAACCTGGGAGACGGAGGTTGTAGTGAGCCGAGATCGCATCACTACATTCCAGCCTGGGCGACAGAGCAAGACCCTGTCTCCAAAAAACTAGAAAAAAAAAAAAAAGAAATTATCAGAAATGAAAAAACACAACATATAACATTTCAAAATGTTGTTCTGAACACTTGTTTTGTTTTCTGTAAAAGGTAAGTCCCACAAAATAGGTCAACATGGTGGTGTCTCAAATATTTTATCTCAGGTATAATGTCTCCTTTTAGTCTCAACCTTGTATATTATGATATTGGCTACTCCTACCGAAATGTTTTCATTTTTCCTACATTTTGGTTAAAATACTAAATAAAGCAAAGCCAAAACAAAGTGTGTACTAAATAACTTCACTAGGATTCATATTCAATTACTGATCAACATTACTTGGATAGAGTTGTTTAACAAGCTGATCACTGACCAAGGCATTATCATGCAGCTTATTGTTTGCTATGTCATTCACCAGGATGCCATAGATACCTTTGTCAAAACAATATTTCATGAAGTCATTCGTCAGTGTTGCTTTGATTCCTCCACTCCCTCACTCGCCATACCCAATCAATCATTAAATCCTATCAAGTCCAGATATCTCCATTTCACTACCTTAGTTCAAAGCACTGGCACCTGAATAACTGTCTAGCTGTTCCCTTTCAACCCCAGTTTCTCCATTTTCCAATCTTCTTTCCAATTAGCAAGCCAGATTTATTTTAATTAAATGTCAATCTAATCATATTTATACTCTTCACTGGCACTGTATTGCTCTGAAATCAAGTCCAAACTCCCGAAATAGACGAGCATGCCTTATAGAATCTGGATACTTCCGATTTCCGTCACCTTCCCTCCTGTCAACATCTTCCACCACTGCCACCCACTAAACACACACATACACACACACACACACACACAGACACACAGACACACACACACACTCCTGCACCTTCTTCAACTTTGTCGTTACCTTGGGGTAATTTTCAATCACCCCAAATTGCAATTCTCCCTTTATTTTTACCAGGGTGACTCATTACTTTCACCTGTCTAAATATTACGTTCCTATGCATTCCTTTAGGTGTTGGGTTAGATATAACATGTTCTGAGTACTCTTTCCTTACTCCTTCCCAGAACAATGGGATTAAGTTTCACTTCTATGTTCATATAGTGCTCCACGTATGCTCTGTCCAGTGTTCATTTTGATGTGTTTCAATTTCTAGTTTATTTGATTGCTTTCATCGTAAGATTGTAATCACCTTAGAGTATTATTTCTAATTCTATGCCAATGTGTCAATATCACAGCAGGTGTGCAATATATATTTTTTTGATCAATGAAGGAAGAAGGTAATCTGTGTCAAGATCTTTGATCCCCAAAAGTCATTCTAGGACAATGATTAGGGAGACTTATCACCTGTTCCCTAGTCTAATATACTCCAAGTCCTGTGTACATTTTGTTGCAAGATACCAGGAGTTTATGAGCTTCAGATGATAAAGCGATATGTTTTGAGAGGCCCACATGGAGAAAGTAGGATCAAGCTAACCTCAAAGGATTAGCAGAATTTACATAGACAAAGAGAATGGGACGAATATACTAGAATTTTGCACACACACCAAGGATAGTGTCTGGAATGCTCAAATATATACAATTAATGTAGACTTTTTAAATGTAGATGATCTGCTCAAGATCCTATTAATAACTGATATAAGAACTGACATTATGGTTCTTTTCATCCTAATACAAATATGGTTTCCCTAATTATCTTCCCCTGTAAATGTTTCTGTAAGGAGGGAGGTAGGACAATGATTCTACTGGATCATATACTGAGTTTGAGTTTCTTTAACAAAGTCTATTATCCAAGAATCCTCTTCTCCTAGACTAATTCTCCTTTACTGCTGCCTCAGATTTCTAACAAATTCTTTCCTTTCCAGATAGCTAAACATTAAGGTATGTCCTATCTAGTCTCTACACCAGTATCAAAATTGACTGCTAAAAACCAGAATGCCGTCCAAAACTTTGGGAAATTACTGGTTAAACCCATATTTTTTAAAATAAAAAACACCCTGTGCATTTCAGGGATTCAAATTCTTTAATGAGCACTAGTATTAGTGGGGCAATAAAAAAATTCAGGGAGGAATTCATGAAAGGATGATACATGGTTGAAGGAGGCAAGAGAGGCCGGGCATGGGGGCTCATGCCTGTAATCTCAGCACTTTGGGAGGCCAAGGCAGGCAAATCACTTAGGTCAGGAGTTCGAGACCAGACTGGCCACCATAGTGAAACACTGTCTCTACCAAAAATACAAAAAATTAGCCAGTCATGGTGGCATGTGCCTTTAGTCCCAGCTACTCAGGAGGCAGTGGCAGGAGAATTGCTTGAACCCAGGAGGTGGAGGCTGCAGTGAGCCAAGATTGCACCACCACTGCACTCCAGCCTGGGCAAAAGAGCAAGACTCTGTCTCAAAAAAAAAAAAAAAAAAAAGGAGGCAAGAGAATTATAAGTTGAAAAACATTTAGATGCTAAGGAAGGGTTAGAATTTGGAGAGCCATTGGCTTTTCATCAAAGAGGAGCAAAAAACATTCCCATAACTTTTGGAAGTGGATTTTAGGGAGTGAGAAGAGCAGCCATTTGTCTCCAAATTCACAAAAATGTGAAACTGAGTTAAGGCTCACTGTCCTTCTCAAACCAGGTAGCCCTGTGGTTTCCTCATTCACACTGAGTTTTAAATTCTACCTCCACTTAGGTCATATGATTATTTATTATTTATGGAGTGACATATACACAGCTCATGTTTTACTAATGTAAAATTCATTAGTAAATGTTCAGAAAACCCTTTGAAGATGAAAAGTTGTATAAGTGCTAAGTATTATTATGTCATTATCACAAAACTAAGTATTATTATGTTCTGTAACACATAAAAGTCACAGAACCTCTTAAACTAAATAGGTGGAGAATGACCTGACTCAGCACTCAGGAGAGGATGGCAGAGGGTCAGTCTGGTGGAGTCAGCAGGCATGGACACCTCTGTAGGACAGGGGGCCTCAAGGAGGGTGACAACAGGAAGGCTTGCCATTACTCCTCAGGTAAATTTTCTAAAAGGACCAAATTTGTAACAGTAACTTAATTTGTGTTTTAAAGGTCTTGAAAAGGAGTTGCTTGCTTAATATTTTTGTAGAAATAGAAACACTATATATCCTAAATAAAAGAAAAACAAAAGTAATTAAGATGAATACATTTTAATTATTAGTGTCTGTTTGGTTGATTAATTTTTGTGAGTAATCTTTCAATCATAATTAGAGCATTCATGTAAAGTGAGTATGTAACCGCTGAAACTTCAACATGTTTGGGAGATTTTTTTTATATTATTTTTGTGCTTTTATTTTAGGTTCAGTGATACATGTGAAGGTTTGTTACATGGGTGAATTCGTGTCATGGGTTTTGTTGTACATGTTATTTCATCACCCACATATTAAGCCCAATACCCAAGAGTTATCTTATCTGCTCCTTTTCCTCCTGCCACTCTCCACCCTCGAGTAGACCCCAGAGTCTGTTGTTCTCTTCTTTGTGTTCATGAGTTCTCATCATTTAGCTTCCACTGAGAAGTCAGACCATGTCATATTTGGTTTTTTGATCCTGTGGTAGTTTGCTAATGATAATGGTCTCCAGTTCCATCTATGTCCCTGCAGAAGACATGATGTCATTCTTTTTTATGGCTGCATAGTATTCCATGGTGTATATGTTCCACATCTTCTTTATGCAGTCTGTCATTGCTGAGCATTTAGGTTGATTCCATGTCTTTGCTATTGTGAATACTGCTGCAATAAACATTTGCGTGCATGTGTCTTTGTGGCAGAATGATTTATATTCCTCTAGGTATACACCCAGTAATGGGGTTGCTGGGTCCAATGGTTTTAGCTCTTTGAGGAATTGCTATACTGCTTTCCACAATAAGTGAACTAATTCACACTCCCACCAACAGTGTATAAGCATTTCTTTTTCTTCACAACCTCACCAGCATCTGTTACTTGTTTGCTTTTTAGGAATAGCCATTCTGACTAGTGTGAGATGGTATCTCATTGTTGTTTTGATTGCATTTATCTGATGATCACTGACATTGAACTTTTTTTCATACGCTTGTTGGTCACATGTATGTCTCCTTTTGAAAAGTGTCTGTTCATGTCCTTTATTTTTTATTTTATTTTATTTTTTGAGGCTGAGTCTCGCTCTGTCCTCCAGGCTGGAGTGCAGTGGCGAGATCTCGGCTCACTGCAAGCTCCACCTCCCGGGTTCATGCCATTTTCCTGTCTCAGTCTCCCCAGTAGCTGGGACTACAGGTGCCTGCCACCATGCCCGGCTAATTTTTTGTATTTTTAGTAGAGACAGGGTTTCACCGTGTTAGCCAGGATGGTCTCGATCTCCTGACTTCGTGATCAACCTGCCTCGGCCTCCCAAAGTGCTGGGATTACAGCCACTGCACTCAGCCCATGTCCTTTATTTTTAGAAAGATAATTATACTATGAAAATCAAGATATCTATTTCTAATGATGTATGTTGATATAGAGACACTAATAGATATGTTTGCACCATTCTATTTTACCTATAGAAAGTGGTAAGCCAGAATTTAGGTCTTAATTTTTAATTATTGGAGCACTACAGTGCTTCACTTCTATACATTGTTACTGGTATAATTTAACATTGTGGTTGAACACAAGAACAGCAACACAAGAACAGCAATTAGAGAGTATTTAGTTCCTTCCCATTAGCAATGCCTAATACTTAAATAGCAATTGGCCTGAAAGTCAAACAAATTGCTGACTGGTTCTATGGCACACACAGGTGGACAAATAATTTTTACAATTTTATTATAAAGCTAATGAAATTAACACAAAGACAAATGTTCACATACACATTATGGTCTTTTCTGGCACTCCAGCAAAATGTATGTGTTGATAAACCTATTGAGACTGACTCATATTTTCAATAAAATTTGTAGACAGTTTTTTGGTTTTCATATCTTGCCATCATCTAGATTCTAGCTGCAGTATAATACTTGGCAGAGTGTAATTTCTTGATAAAGAGCTTTAAAAATCAGTCACTTTACACATTCACATTAATATTTAGCTTAATTAGCTGTAAGAGAAACTCTGAAATATTTTCCATCAAATTAAGTTACTGTTAATCTTATTAATTTAACTAACAAAACTAGCTAAAATTTTTCATCTCAGCTTCTAAGTAATATATTCTATGTCTTTCATGTCGACTTGCTCAGCTCCTTCTGCTTCATAAACTATGTATGAGAAAGCGTGTGTAGACAGACCCTGGTTTCATCCTTTCAAGGAATGAATAATTATTTTAGGTACCACTCACTAGCGACTCACAGTTTCTGAAATATCTAAATAATGCTTGACATTATTAGCACTTTATTATTATTATATCTGAATGGCTTCAGAGTATACTTGGTGAATAAATACAACACATATAGAAAATTAAGGCATGTTGCTAAAATCAAAGCAGGATTTTTATTACTCACTTTAACTTCCACCCAAGACCCAAGTTGTGTTGAATGATAAGTAGTCTATTTTTCAACCAACATTCCACATAATAACAATACTTTGGGAAAATAGAATTTATTTGTGTTACACTGTTTATAGAGAATGCTTTAAAGAAAAAAAAAACTAGATGTTGACAAAGTTTAATTTTCCTGTGTGTATGCATAAATTTTGTATGCATTTTGTATTGTTTGTACATGTATTTTGTGTATGTGTATACATAAGTATTGAATCTATGTATATATACACACACATGTACACATGCTGGATAACTACTTTCTCAATAAAACCTTTTGCAAGTAGGCAGAACATCTGAATCTTAGAAAATGCAGACTAAAATGATAGAAATAAGCAGCTCATCTACCTTTAAAATTAATTTTTATTCATTAACCATAATTTCACATTTTCAAGACAAGATAGATAGCTCACTGTAATGATCTTAGATTTGGGCTGTAAGATAAGTGAGAGTTGTAAATTAAAATGACTATATGGTTTAATTTTCCTTCTGGAGATCAGGAAAGAAGAACTTTAATCCCAATTCTAACCCAAACTTTAAATACACTGATAATAAATAAAGGAGAAATTTCTACCTTAAATGCTAATCTTTTCTAGATTTGAAATGTCCTAAAGTGAAAATATTGTCCCACAGTTTCCCTTATTTAAAATTAGAAAACTGGAATGGGTGATTTGCAAAGTTTCTTCCAGTTCCAAAGGCTATGAGTCTCTTGTCTCTTACTCCAGGACATTTATGTTAGATGGGAGTTTGAGGTCAAGCAATGCTCTCTCTTAGACAAATTATTGCACAAAAGATGCACTTGTATATCATCTTGTACACAAAACCAAAGGTGAAAAAATAAATGAAGAATATTTGTGTATCTGTAAATTCAATTATGATATTTACCATTATTCAATTTTTCATTGACAAAAGCAGTAATTTTTAAATAGTTCAGTCTAGTAGAAGGACACAATTAAGAAGAATAGAAAAATATAGCCCAAATACTTGCCACATAAAATTTCACACTTATTTATTACACTATCATTGGAGTTTATCCCATGGCAAGCTGTGTTGAGGAAACTATGCAAACATACACCAATGGGTATAGAGGAGGACGTTTTACAACACATACTCACCCCTAAGAAATTGATTGAATAGGGTTTACCATATCATTTAATCAATATTATTTCCATAAATTTTAAGCACTATCCTAGACTCAATAGTCAGTTGATCAGATTGAAACAGTACCTTCCTCTAAGTTCTTACATAGTGAGATTTTTTTTAGGTTTTTTTTCAATGGATCAAACATTTCAAGGGTATAAATATCCACAGAAATATTGAGACATTAATGTTTACACACAGTGTGCAAACATAATTTGAGCAAAATACTTTACAATGTTGGGAGTGCTATTTAAGTAAAATTAAGTTTCCCCAGAAATTAAGACTTTACCTGCATTGGAGATCTAGTTAATACTATCTGTTCAGAGAATATCATCTGTTCCGACATTGCTAGAAAATTAAAAAACAAATTTTCTGATAAATATTTGATTGTTTGCAGGTAAAAATAATATAGGTACTAATATAGGTCTCTCAAATTAATATTTAGTAAAGTCATTTCAATGTATGTTGATTTTTCTTTATATATATTAGAAACATCTTACACACACACATACATACATATAAGCATATCCAAAGTATTACAGATGGGTATTCAGTATCCAAAATATTAAAATGTGTTTTATTGTATTAATATAAAATATATAAATAAAAACTAAAAATATTTTTATGGGCTGAATTGTGTTTTCTCAAATTTTTATATTGAAATCCTAATCCCTAGTACCTCAGAATGTAACTTTATTTGAAGACAGGTAAATAGAAGTAAGTTAAAATATGGTTATTAGGGTAGGCCATAATCCAATATGACTGTTGTCCCTAAAAGAGGAGGAAATTAGGACACAGATATGTGCAGAGGAAAGATCATGTGAAAATACAGGGAAAAGACTATCTAAAAGCCAAGGAGGGAAGCCTCAGAAAGAAACAAACCTGATAACACTTTAACTTCAGACTTCTATCCTCTAGAATTATAAGAAAAAAAATTTCTGTTGTCAAAGCCACTCAGCCTATGTACTTTGTTATAGCAGCCCTAGAAAGATGCAGTATAGTAGAAAGCATATAAAACAAAATTAATTTTGTATAGTTTTTGCATTTTTACATTTATTAGTAATCTTGTTCATCATTGTACTCCCCTTGACTGGAATAATAGTTTGCACATAGAAAATGTTCAATGAACGTTGAGTACAATAAATTATTTAATTAGCTTCTTAAGAGACATTTCTTCCATATCTGTGTAGGCCAAAGTAAAACATTATTTAACAATATTAAAACATAAATATATTGGGACAAAGTTGTCTCCCAATTCATAAATGACAGACAATTTATTCTAAAAGTGTTTAACATTATTATCCTCTTCCTCTGTCCAATTACTATTTCCAAGTTGTACATACAACGTAATACGTATAACAGTCCTATAAATCTGTGAGTAGTGATGAATAGTCCCTAGAGCATCTGAAGGCTGCTTTAATTAAGGTATTAAAATAGCAGACTTGAATCCTAATATCAATAATTACTTTAAATGTAAATAATCTAAATACCTAATTGAAAGATATTGACAGAGTAGATGAAAAAATACCACCAGTCATATGTTGTCTACAAAAACTCACTTGAAATACAATAATATAAGTTAGTTAAAAGTAAGAGATCAGAAAAAGACCTATCATGTAACATTAATCAAAAGAAAACAGGAATAGCTATATTAATATCAAATAGACTTCAGAGCAAAGAAAATCACCAGAGACAGAGAGGAACATTGTACAATGATAAAAGGATCAATCCACTGTAAAGACACACCAATCCTAAAAATGCATGAACCAAACAACAGAGCAGCAAAATATGTAAAATAAAATGTGATAGAAATGAAAGGATATTAGAATTATAACTGTAGACTTCAACATTCCTTTCTCAATAATTGTTGGAACCACACAGAAAAACAAGAATGTGAAAGAATTCAACAACACCATTAATCAACAGGATCTAATCAACATTTTAGAAAACCACACCCAACAGCAGCAAACACATTCTATTTAAGTGCTCATAGAACATATACCAAGATAGATTATATCCAGAGCCATAAAACAAACCTTTAAAAATGTAAAAGAATTGAAACCATACGTAGTATATTTTCCAAGCACGATGAAATCACACAAGAGATCAATTTTAAAAAGACAATATCCTTGTTAGCATGTCTCAAAACACTTAGAAATGAAAAAAACATATTTATAAATAATCCATGGCTCAAGGAGGCATTGTAAGGAAAAACTTAAAAATACATTAAACTGACTAAAATGAAAATAAAACATATCAAATTTGGGGGGCATAGTCAAAACAGTGCTGAAAATGGAATTTTATACACCAAAAGCATAAAATTAGAAAAAAGAAAAAATCTTAAATCAGTAATTTAAGCTCCTGCTGCAAGAACCTAGTAAAAGAAGGGAAAAACAAACCTAAAACAAGAAAAAGGATAGAAATAATGATTCAAATAATATTTGCACAAATAAAAAGAAGATATAAATGAGAAGGGGGATTAAGAAGGAGAAATTTTTTTAACTGCTTATAGAGAAAATGGTAGGTTTATAGAATCAGCAGAAATATCTCTGGGACCTAGAATTCATGTAAGAACATGTGAATTCTGAGCATAAAAGTAACTGCATTATTCTATCTTTTCCATAGGATGCTATTTCCTACAGGAAATAAGATAACATAATACTATCGGTCTCCTAGAATGCACTACAGTATTCATGGTCTTTTCTTCAGAGACATCAATAACTAGCTCAAACACTGTCATTTTCCTAAATCTTCTCTCTTGACTCTGTTTACCCTCAGCATCATTTACCTATTCCTCTTCTCAATAAAATTTTATTGAAAAGTTAGGTATGCCTGCTATTTATGCACACACACAGACACACACACACACACACATATATACATACACACAGATAGAAGATTGATAACTAAATAAGGGTATTATTTTTATTTATAGTCCTGCTTCTACCCTCCCTCCAAACTCAGGCTGTGCTAGGGGTGAGAGGAAAGGAAGTGGAGACATTCCTAAGCAAGAATGACCTCCCAAAGCACTAGTATAGTAGAGACAACTCTGCCTCTCCACCTCCAAGCCTCCTCCAAAAGCAAATCACTTTATCTCACAGTCTTCATTTCTTCATCGTCAAGAAGAAGATTATGATATAGTCTTAGTTTCTTTATCTTTGAAAAGAAGATTATGACATCATATCCATATCGAACCACTTCATAGTGTTTTTTCTGAGAATAAATGAAAAAATACATCAAAAGTATTTAACACAGTGCCTGTCATAGCATCAGTACTCAATAAATACTAGCCAAGATCTCTTTATATCTATCTATGTATCTATGTATGTATGTATGTATCTATCTATCTATCTATCTATCTATCTATCTATCTATCTATCATCTATCTATCTAACCTATCTACCTATCTACCTATCCATCCATCTATCTGTCTATCTATCTAGCATATCCTTTACAAAGGACTATTTTCCAAGCCATTGCAATTATTCTGAGTAACTACAATTGGATGTTCACTACAGAGCCAACTGAGCTTGGGGAACATACATATATGCTTTCTCTCTATGGATTTAAAGCAAGGCAATAAGTCCATTTAAAAAGGTTTTACATGTGTCTGTTGGCTGTATGGATGTCTTCTTTTGAGAAATGTCTGTTCATATCCTTTCCCCACTTTTTGATGGGGTTGTTTGCTTTTTTCTTGTATATTTGTTTGAGTTCTTGGTAGATTCTGGATATTAGCCCTTTGTCAGATGAGTAGGTTGCAAAAATTTTTTCCCATTCTGTAGGTTGCCTGTTGCGTCCTTTGTAGGGACATGGATGCAGCTGGAAACCATCATTCTTAGCAAACTATCACAAGAAGAGAAAACCAAACACCGCATGTTCTCACTCATAGGTGGGAACTGAACAATGAGATCACTTGGACTCGGGAAGGGGAACATCACACACTGGGGCCTATCATGGGGAGGGGGGAGGAGGGAGGGATTGCATTGGGGAGTTATACATGATATAAACGTCATGCACATGTACCCTAGAACTTAAAGTATAATAAAAAAAAAAAAAAAAAAAAAAAAAAAAAAAAAGGTTTTACAAGCCACAGGAATGAAGTAAATCAGGAATGAAAATTATTGCTTTTACAGGTGTAAAAACAGATAAGCAAGCAAAGTGTCCGTTAACATTTCAGGACTGGGTGTGGTGGCTCACACCTGTAATCTCAACACTTTGAGAAGCCAAGGTGGGTGGGTCATTTGAGACCAGGAGTTTGAAACCAGTCTGGGCAATATAGTGGGACCCCCATCTCTACAAAAATAAATTTAAAAATTAGTCAGGCATGATAGCATGCATCTGTGGTCCCAGCTATCTGGGAGACTGAGATAGGAGGATCACTTGAGCCCAGAAGGTGGAGGTTGCAGTGAGCCATGATCACAACACTGCACTCCAACCTAAGTGACAGAGAAAAACCCTGTCTCCAAAAAAAAAAAAAAAAATTGCACTTAATACCTACCCCAGGAAAATTATATTATATAATTGAATTATATAAATTATGTAACTATATAATAGTATATATTTAATACTAAACCAAGCCAGGGAAAAAAATTTAATCATCTATTATTGGTTTAATTTGTTGAGTCATCAATTGAATACTGACTATGACCCAGGAAATTGGAATAAAATTCTAACTCACAAATTATTTGTTTATGCTAATATTAAATTTATTTTCTTTTCCTATGAACATGCCAAATGATACTGGAATGAGTGTATAAAAAAGCTTTTTTTGATGATTTTTTTAAAAGATGCCATAGATGATCAAATCTAGAAATCAGGTCAGGCAAGGTGGTTCATGTCTATAATCCCAGCAATTTGAGAGGCCAAGGTGGGTGGATCACTTGAGGTCAAGAGTTCGAAACCGGCCTGGTCAACATGGTGAAACTCCGTCTCTACCAAAAATACAAAAATGGTAGTGGGTGCCTGTAGTCTCAACTACTTGGGAGGCTGAGGCATGAGAATCGCTTGAACCTGGGAAGTAGAGGTTACATGGGAGGTAGAGGTTACAGTGAGCCAGGATTACAGATCGCACCACTGTACTCCAGCCTGGGTGACACAGTGAGACTCTGTCTCAGAAAAAAAAAAAAAAAAAAAAAAACTACAAATCAAAATATCACATAATTTCTACTTAACATTCATATTAGCTATAGCTGTTATGCCTGTTAAGTCATTTATCTTAGATCAGTGGCAACATCAGGAATAGTGAAAATAGGTTATTGATTTTTGGTTTAAAGTAAATGCACGGAAATTCACTGCTCACTGCACAGTAGATATTTAAAAGACTTTATGGATAGAAAAATCCTTAGAAATCCCAAGTCTGGTTGCCACATTTACGACAAAGAAAATGAAATGAAATTTAATGAAGCAGTGATTCATCCTAAATCGTAAAGCAAATCATGGACATACCCAAGACTTGAATTGTGAATTCTTATTCTATGGTCCGTGTGTTCTCTACACTACTTGTATGAATTAGTTTAGAACTGATGGCTATGTTAAAAATCTGTTTAAGCTGCAGATTTAAAGTTCCTAGTGGGGGGAAAAAAAAAGATCTGCCTTCTTTTTTTTTTTTTTTCGAGATGAAATCTTGCTCTGTCACCCAGGCTGGAATGGAATGGCATCATCTCGGCTCACAGAAACCTCCGCCTCCTGGGTTCAAGTGATTCTGCTGCCTCAGCCTCCCAAGTAACTGGGATTACAGGTACCCGCCACCATGTCCAGCTAATTTTTTTTTTTTTTTTTAGTAGAGATGGGGTTTCACTATGTTGGTCATGCTGGTCTTGAACTCCTGACCTCAGGTGATCCACCCACCTCAGCCTCCCAAAGAGCTATGCCTTCTTTTTCTAAATTTGCATCCAATCATTCCAAGTCCAAATGTTTAAAACTCTGTTCTCAGTTTTAGCATCAAAGAAGGAAGGCTATAAATCTATATCTAAACTTAACAAAAAACGCTGAGGGGAATAAAATAAATATTATAAAATATTAAATTTAATAAGCAATTATGAAGTATTTATACAACGCCTTGTTAGGTGCTATGGGGAATTCAAAGAGAAAGAGAATATTGTCCCTCTCAGCAAAAAGTTTACTTACACTTAAGCTTAAAGAAAGAGTTAGTGTATATGAGATGAAAGGCACAATTAGCATCATTGTTTCACAAACATATTTTAAGCTTGTTCAGTATAAGCTGTGTGGTGTGGAGGGGACCTAATGCTGCGGTTAGTTGATAAAATCAACAGTGACTGAAAGCTGCTCAATGAGAAGAGTTGAAAACTCTTGTCAACAAGATGCCCAGAGCCCCGTATTTTTTAGTCCACTAGTCCACTAGTCTGTACATCCTTTGTCACCATTTGGCCAACAGTCCCAGTCGGGGCCAGGATCCTTTGCAACAACTCTTATAGAAGGTGTTCTTTTTTTCAGAGCACTTCCTCTCAAGATTTTTCTTTTCTTATTTATTCACAGATTTTAATTGACAGAGAAAAATTATATATGTTTATCATGTAAAATATGATGTTTTGAAATACATAGACATTGTAGAATGGCTAAATCAATCTAATTAACATAAGTATTACCTTCAGATATTCATCATTTGCATGGTGAAAATTCTAAAATCTACTTGTTTAGCAATTTTCAAGAATATAAGACATTGTGATTAACTACAGTTATCCTGTTATACAATATAGCTCTTGAATTTTTTCCTTCTATCTGACTGAAATTTTGTGTCCTTTGACCAATAAATCCCCAACCTATTTCTAATCCATGGTAACCACCATTCTACTCTCTACTTCTATGAGTTCAACTTTTTTAGTTTCTGAATGTAAGTGAGATCATGCAGTATTTGTCTTTCTGTGCCTGGTTTATTTCACTTATAGTTTCCTCCAGATTCAACCATGTTGTTTCAAATGACAGGACTTCCTTCTTTTTTTATTATTTATTAATTTTTATTTTTTTTATTTTATGTTTTGTGGTGAAACTTAGTGAATCTTTATTAAACTAGGGCCCACCCCAGGAGGACAGCTGGGGCGGGGACAGGGTCTCAAATGACAGGACTTCCTTCTTTTTTATGACAGAATAGTATTCCTCTATGGATACATCCCACACTTTTTTAAATCATTCATCCATTGATGGACATTTTGGTTGTTTCCATATATTGGCTATTGTGAAAAATGATGCAATGAACATGGGAGGGCAGATATCTCTTCAACATACTAATTGTATTTCCTTTGAATACAAACTAGCAGTGGAATTGCTGGATCATATGGTAGTTCTGTTTTTAGATTTTTGAGAAACCTCCATATTGTCTTCCTTAATGGCTATACTAATTTACATTCCATTAACAGTGTGCAAGAGTTCACTTTTCTCCACATCCTCTCCAACACTTGTTGTCTTTTGCCTTTTCCTTTGCCCATTTTTAATTGGGTTATTTGTTCTCTTGCTGTTTAAGTTCCTTATATTTTGGATATTAATCCCTTATCAGACATGTGGCTTGCATATATATTCTCCCATTCCAAAGGTTGTCTCTTCATTCTGTTGAATGTTTCCTTTACTCTGCAGGAGCTTTTTCGTTTAATGTAATCCTGTTTGTCTATTTTCCTTTCTGTTGTCCGTGCTTTTTCATATCCAAAAATTATTGCCAAGGCCAATGTCTTAGAGTTTTTCCTCTATATTTTCTTCTAGTAGTTTTACAGTTTCAGGTCTTACATTGAAGTCTTTCTATCAGTTTTGAGTTATTTTGTATAAGATAAGAAACTCCAGATTACAGTAGATATGAATCTCTAGATTACTATCTTTCCCACCTTTAGATTATAGTTTGATGGGAAAGACAGTCAGTGGACGAATAATCACTTTAGTAAATGTATAGTTCAAACCTCTTGCAGAGGCCATATTCATTTTTGCCCATCATTATATTGTCAGAGCCTAGCACAGGGCCAGACACATAGCAGTAAATATTTATTGGATGCATTAATGTTTCATAATATCAAAGCTGCAACTAACAACCAGGATAGCAAGAGAGAGCATATGTACCTCTTCTCAACTCATGTTACACAAAAATTAAGCCCTAAAAATGTGACAGGAGTGAATATGCTTTCAGTTCTTCCAAAGGTGATACATAGTTAATACCATTCCAGTTGCATAAGAGAGAGGTTTATTCATTTCATACAATTGTTGCCATAGGACAGTAGAGTTTAATTTTCTTCCAGAACGTCAATTTAGGACTGATGATGACAAGCATGGCAGAGGTGTGCTGCTAGTAGACATTGCTACCCCCAGATTTAGGATGTAAAAAGTACTTCAATTATTAAGATCCAAAAACATAATGTATAATTTTATTTTCCAGTTACTCCTGAATCTCATGAAAAGTAACAATGCTACTACTTTCCAAGAAACTAATAAAATCAGTATTTCTGGAGTGTGTTATTTAGTGAGAGATCAAAGTTTTCTCTATCAATTCTAAACTCTCTAAATCAGAAGGCTTTAAAATTGCCTATTTAGCATAAAACCTAGAAAAACCATTGATAGCATAGTTTTCCTCTGCCTATGAAATAATTATTTCCTGAAAAATCTCACATAGGGTAAATTCCTTGACCTAATTCTATTGATTTCAATGGGAAAAGATTTTAAGCAAAAAGACCAGGAAAGGATCAGCCTAGCAAGATAAAGATCTTTTTTTTTTTTTTTTTTTTTTTGAGACAGAGTCTCGCTCTGTCGCCCAGGCTGGAGTGCAGTGGTGCCACCTCGGCTGGCTGCAAGCTCCGCCTCCCGGATTCACGCCTTTCTCCTGCCTCAGCCTACCAAGTAGCTGGGACTACAGGCGCCCGCCACGCCCGGCTAATTTTTTTGTCTTTTTAGTAGAGACGGAGTTTCACCGTGTTAGCCAGGATGGTCTCGATCTCCTGACCTCGTGATCCGCCCGCCTCGGCCTCCCAAAGTGCTGAGATTACAGGCGTGAGCCACCGCGCCTGGCGATAAAATTCTTTTAGACAATACTGGCTCTACTCCAGCCAAAACACCATAGAAAAACGATTGCCTTACCGGCACCCATGCTGGCAAAGGCTGAGTTGGAACCCTATATTTTCACGCTTTCTAGCCTCTAACAAATTATGTACAGGATGTGTATGCTGAAAACTGCGCAACACTTATACTTCAACAAAATTAAAAACTTCTGCTCTGTGAAATACCCTGTTAAGAAGATGAAAAGACAAGCCACAGACTGGGGAAAAATATTTGCACATCACATAACAAAGCACTAGGGTCTAGATTATATAAAGAACTCTTAAAACAGTGTTGCAATCCTGGGTCACTGCAACCTCCCCCTCCTGAGTTCAAGCGATTTTCCTGCCTCAGCCAACCTAGTAGCTGGGATTACAGGCACCGCCACCAGGCCGGGCTAAAATTTGTATTTTTAGTGGAGACAGGGTTTCACCATGTTGGCCAGGCTTGTCTCAAACTCTTGACCTTAACTGATCCATCCGCCTTGGCCTCCCAAAGTGCTGAGATTACAGGTATGAGCCACTGCACCCAGCCTATGAGATTTTATTGTAGCTCATAATGTGGCAAAAAATTAATAAGGAACAGGAAGAGGCATTCAAAATATTAATAGCTCTTTTTTTAAAAAAAAAGACAGAGAGATAGTTACCAAGTGTGTCAGTCTAATTTCTTTTTTTTTTTTTTTTTTTAATTTTTTTTTTTTTTATTTTTTATTATACTTTAAGTTCTAGGGTACATGTGCATGACGTTTATATCATGTATAACTCCCCAATGCAATCCCTCCCTCCTCCCCCTCCCCATGATAGGCCCCAGTGTGTGATGTTCCCCTTCCGAGTCCAAGTGATCTCATTGTTCAGTTCCCACCTATGAGTGAGAACATGCGGTGTTTGGTTTTCTCTTCTTGTGATAGTTTGCTAAGAATGATGGATTCCAGCTGCATCCATGACTCTACAAAGGACGCAAACTCATCCTTTTTTATGGCTGCATAGTATTCCATGGTGTATATGTGCCACATTTTCTTAATCCAGTCTGTCACAGATGGACATTTGGGTTGATTCCAAGTCTTTGCTATTGTGAATAGTGCCGCAATAAACATACGTGTGCATGTGTCTTTGTAGTAGAGTAATTTATAATCCTTTGGGTATATACCCAGTAGTGGGATGGCTGGGTCATATGGTACATCTAGTTCTAGATCCTTGAGGAATCGCCATACTGTTTTCCATAATGGTTGAACTAGTTTACAATCCCACCAACAGTGTAAAAGTGTTCCTATTTCTCCACATCCTCTCCAACACCTGTTGTTTCCTGACTTCTTAATGATTGCCATTCTAACTGGTGTGAGATGGTATCTCATTGTGGTTTTAATTTGCATTTCTCTGATGGCGAGTGATGATGAGCATTTTTTCATGTGTCTGTTGGCTGTATGGATGTCTTCTTTTGAGAAATGTCTGTTCATATCCTTTCCCCACTTTTTGATGGGGTTGTTTGTTTTTTTCTTGTATATTTGTTTGAGTTCTTTGTAGATTCTGGATATTAGCCCTTTGTCAGATGAGTAGGTTGCAAAAATTTTCTCCCATTCTGTAGGTTGCCTGTTCACTCTGATGGTAGTTTCTTTTGCTGTGCAAAAGCTCTTTAGTTTAATTAGATCCCATGTGTCAATTTTTGCTTTTGCTGCCGTTGCTTTTGGTGTTTTAGACATGAAGTCCTTGCCCATGCCTATGTCCTGAATGGTACTACCTAGATTTTCTTCTAGGGTTTTTATGGTATTAGGTCTAACATTTAAGTCTCTGATCCATCTTGAATTAATTTTCGTATAAGGGGTAAGGAAAGGATCCAGTTTCAGCTTTCTACTTATGGCTAGCCAATTTTCCCAACACCATTTATTAAATAGGGAATCCTTTCCCCATTTCTTGTTTTTGTCAGGTTTGTCAAAGATCAGATGGCTGTAGATGTGTGGTATTATTTCTGAGGACTCTGTTCTGTTCCATTGGTCTATATCTCTGTTGTGGTACCAGTACCATGCTGTTTTGGTTACTGTAGCCTTGTAGTATAGTTTGAAGTCAGGTAGCGTGACGCCTCCAGCTTTGTCCTTTTGACTTAGGATTGTCTTGGCAATGCGGGCTCTTTTTTGGTTCCATATGAACTTTAAAGCCGTTTTTTCCAATTCTGTGAAGAAAGTCATTGGTAGCTTGATGGGGATGGCATTGAATCTATAAATAACCTGGGCAGTATGGCCATTTTCACGATATTGATTCTTCCTATCCATGAGCATGGTATGTTCTTCCATTTGTTTGTGTCCTCTTTGATTTCACTGAGCAGTGGTTTGTAGTTCTCCTTGAAGAGGTCCTTTACATCCCTTGTAAGCTGGATTCCTAGGTATTTTATTCTCTTTGAAGCAATTGTGAATGGAAGTTCATTCTGATTTGGCTCTCTGCTTGTCTGTTACTGGTGTATAAGAATGCTTGTGATTTTTGCACATTAATTTTGTATCCTGAGACTTTGCTGAAGTTGCTTATCAGCTTAAGGAGATTTTGGGCTGAGACAATGGGGTTTTCTAAATATACAATCATGTCATCTGCAAACAGGGACAATTTGACTTCTTCTTTTCCTAACTGGATACCCTTGATTTCTTTCTCTTGCCTGATTGCCCTAGCCAGAACTTCCAACACGATGTTGAATAGGAGTGGTGAGAGAGGGCATCCCTGTCTTGTGCCAGTTTTCAAAGGGAATTTTTCCACTTTTGCCCATTCAGTATGATATTAGCTGTGGGTTTGTCATAAATAGCTCTTATTATTTTGAGGTACGTTCCATCAATACCGAATTTATTGAGCGTTTTTAGCATAAAGGGCTGTTGAATTTTGTCAAAAGCCTTTTCTGCATCTATTGAGATAATCATGTGGTTCTTGTCTTTGGTTCTGTTTATATGCTGGATTACGTTTATTGATTTGCGAATGTTGAACCAGCCTTGCATCCCAGGGATGAAGCCCACTTGATCATGGTGGATAAGCTTTTTGATGTGCTGCTGAATCGGTTTGCCAGTATTTTATTGAGAATTTTTGCATCGATGTTCATCAGGGATATTGGCCTAAAATTCTCTTTTTTTGTTGTGTCTCTGCCAGGCTTTGGTATCAGGATGATGTTGGCCTCATAAAAAGAGTTAGGGAGGATTCCCTCTTTTTCTATTGATTGAAATAGTTTCAGAAGGAATGGTACCAGCTCCTCCTTGTACCTCTGGTAGAATTCAGCTGTGAATCCATCTGGTCCTGGACTTTTTTTGGTAGGTAGGCTATTAATTGTTGCCTCAATTTCAGAGCCTGCTATTGGTCTATTCAGGGATTCAACTTCTTCCTGGTTTAGTCTTGGGAGAGTGTAAGCGTCCAGGAAATTATCCATTTCTTCTAGATTTTCTAGTTGATTTGCGTAGAGGCATTTATAGTATTCTCTGATGGTTGTTTGTATTTCTGTGGGGTCGGTGGTGATATCCCCTTTATCATTTTTTATTGCGACTATTTGATTCCTCTCTCTTTTCTTCTTTATTAGTCTTGCTAGCGGTCTGTCAATTTTGTTGATCTTTTCAAAAAACCAACTCCTGGATTCATTGATTTTTTGGAGGGTTTTTGTGTCTCTATCTCTTCAGTTCTGCTCTGATCTTAGTTATTTCTTGCCTTCTGCTAGCTTTTGAATGTGTTTGTTCTTGCCTCTCTAGTTCTTTTAATTGTGATGTTAGAGTGTCAATTTTAGATCTCTCCTGCTTTCTCTTGTGGGCATTTAGTGCTATAAATTTCCCTCTACATACTGCTTTAAATGTGTCCCAGAGATTCTGGTATGTTGTATCTTTGTTCTCATTGGTTTCAAAGAACATCTTTATTTCTGCTTTCATTTCGTTATGTACCCAGTAGTCATTCAGGAGCAGGTTGTTCAGTTTCCATGTAGTTGAGCGGTTTTGATTGAGTTTCTTAGTCCTGAGTTCTAGTTTGATGCACTGTGGTCTGAGAGACCGTTTGTTATAATTTCTGTTCTTGTACATTTGCTGAGGAGTGCTTTACTTCCAATTATGTGGTCAATTTTGGAATAAGTGCGATGTGGTGCTGAGAAGAATGTATATTCTGTTGATTTGGGGTGGAGAGTTCTATAGATGTCTATTAGGTCCGCTTGGTGCAGAGATGAGTTCAATTCCTGGATATCCTTGTTAACTTTCTGTCTCGTTGATCTGTCTAATGTTGACAGTGGAGTGTTGAAGTCTCCCATTATTATTGTATGGGAGTCTAAGTCTCTTTGTAGGTCTCTAAGGACTTGCTTTATGAATCTGGGTGCTCCTGTATTGGGTGCATAGATATTTAGGAGAGTTAGCTCTTCCTGTTGAATTGATCCCTTTACCATTATGTAATGGCCTTCTTTGTCTCTTTTGATCTTTGATGGTTTAAAGTCTGTTTTATCAGAGACTAGGATTGCAACCCCTGCTTTTTTTGTTCTCCATTTGCTTGGTAGATCTTCCTCCATCCCTTTATTTTGAGCCTATGTATGTCTCTGCATGTGAGATGGGTCTCCTGAATACAGCAGACTGATGGGTCTTGACTCTTTATCCAGTTTGCCAGTCTGTGTCTTTTAATTGGAGCATTTAGTCCATTGACATTTAAGGTTAATATTGTTATGTGTGAACTTGATCCTGTCATTATGATATTAACTGGTTATTTTGCTCGTTAGTTGATGCAATTTCTTCCTAGCCTCGATGTTCTTTACATTTTGGCATGTTTTTGCAATGGCTGGTACCGGTTGTTCCTTTCCATGTTTAGGGCTTCCTTCAGGGTCTCTTGTAAGGCAGGCCTGGTGGTGACAAAATCTCTAAGCATTTGCTTATCTGTAAAGGATTTTATTTCTCCTTCACTGATGAAGCTTAGTTTGGCTGGATATGAAATTCTGGGTTAAAATTCTTTTCTTTAAGAACGTTGAATATTGGCCCCCACTCTCTTCTGGCTTGTAGAGTTTCTGCCGAGAGGTCTGCTGTTAGTCTGATGGGCTTCCCTTTGTGGGTAACCCGACCTTTCTCTCTGGCTGCCCTTAAGATTTTTCCTTCATTTCAACTTTGGTGAATCTGGCAATTATGTGTCTTGGAGTTGCTCTTCTGGAGGAGTATCTTTGTGGCGTTCTCCGTATTTCCTGAATTTGAATGTTGGCCTGCCCTACTAGGTTGGGGAAGTTCTCCTGGATGATATCCTGAAGAGTGTTTTCCAACTTGGTTCCATTTTCCCCCTCACTTTCAGGCACCCCAATCAGACGTAGATTTGGTCTTTTTACATAATCCCATACTTCTTGCAGGCTTTGTTCATTTTTTTTCTTCTTTTTTCTTTTGGTTTCTCTTCTCGCTTCATTTCATTCATTTGATCCTCAATCGCTGATACTCTTTCTTCCAGTTGATCGAGTCGGTTACTGAAGCTTGTGCATTTGTCACGTATTTCTCGTGTCATGGTTTTCATCTCTGTCATTTCGTTTATGATCTTCTCTGCATTAATTAGTCTAGCTGTCAATTCTTCCACTTTTTTTCAAGATTTTTAGTTTCTTTGCGCTGGGTACGTAATTCCTCCTTTAGCTCTGAGAAGTTTGATGGACTGAAGCCTTCTTCTCTCATCTCGTCAAAGTCATTCTCTGACCAGCTTTGATCCGTTGCTGGCGATGGGCTGCGCTCCTTTGCAGGGGGAGATGTGCTCTTATTTTTGAATTTCCAGCTTTTCTGCCCTGCTTCTTCCCCATCTTTGTGGTTTTATCTGTCTCTGGTCTTTGATGATGGTGACGTACTGATGGGGTTTTGGTAGAGATGTCCTTCCTGTTTGATAGTTTTCCGTCTGACAGTCAGAAGGACTGTCTGTTGGTCTGTTGGAGATTGCTTGAGGTCCACTCCAGACCCTGTTTTCCTGGGTGTCAGCAGCAGAGGTTGCCGAAGATAGAATATTGCTGAACAGCGAGTGTACCTGTCTGATTCTTCTTTGGTAGTTTCCTCTCAGGGGTGACTCCACCCTGTGAGGTGTGGGGTGTCAGACTGCCCCTAGTGGGGGATGTCTCCCAGCTAGGCTACTCAGGGGTCAGGGACCCACCTGAGCAGGCAGTCTGTCCGTTCTCAGATCTCAACCTCTGCGTTAGGAGATCCACGGCTCTCCCCAAAGCTGTCAGACAGAGTCATTCGCGTCTGCAACGCCCCGCTCTTTCCCCTAATGGACTGCAGCTGTGCGCTGTCCGCAGCGGTAGAGTCTACAGAGACAGGCAGGCTTCCTTGAGCTGCTGTGAGCTCCACCCAGTTCGAGCTTCCCAGCGGCTTTGTTTACCTACTTAAGCCTCAGCAATGGCGGGCGCCCCTCCCCCAGCCTCGCTGTTGCCTTGCGGATAGATCGCCGCAGAGGGCTGTGTTAGCAGTGAGGGAGGCTCCGTGGGCGTGGGACCCTCCCGGCCAGGTATGGGATATATTCTCCTGGTGTGCCTGTTTCCTTAAAGCGCAGTATTGGGGTGGGAGTTACCCGATTTTCCAGGTTTTGTGTGTCTCAGTCCCCTGGCTAGGAAAACGGATTTCCTTCCCCCTTGCGCTTCCAGGTGAGGCGATGCCTTGCCCTGCTTCAGCTCAGGCTGGTCAGGCTGCAGTAGCTGACCAGCACCGATTGTCCGGCACTCCCTAGAGAGATGACCCCAGTACCTCAGTTGAAAATGCAGAAATCACCGGTCTTCTGTGTCGCTCGCGCTGGGAGTTGGAGACTGGAGCTGTTCCTATTCGGCCATCTTGCTCCGCCCCCAGTCGGCTTATTCCCGTGTCAGTCTAATTTCTATTTAAAATTTAAGCTACATGTTTTAAGTAAGAAAATAATACTTACAGTTTGTGTTTAATGACAGCTTAATTATGCAAATTCAAAAACCATGTAATTGCCATATATAAGTGCCATATAAGTGTTGCAGCAAGTAAGTCTATAAATTCTGTCATAAATTCTGTTATTGGGTCTAAATAAAAAATATTTATTTTTCTATATTTTCCCATCATATATAGTTTCCAGAAGAAATGCTTTTTTAACTATAGGAAAAACACATTTATTGTAAAAACAAGAACTTGAAATAAATTCCAGAAGAAAAAAGTGAATTCATTAAGAATGAATGAGTTAATATTATTAGGTGATGGGTAATTTGTATCAGAAACTACTATGTGCAAACTGGCAAGGAAATATGAAGCTAAGTGATCATCTCAAAAGAGGGAGATAAGAAGGAAAGTTTACTGGAAAAGATGCCTCTTAAGATAGGTCTTAAAAAAAGCAGTGGGCTTCAACTTGAAGGAACCCACAGTCTTCTCTGCTGAATGAAACATCGGAGCTCTGCCATCAAAGTGCAGACCCTTAGAAGGTATCTAGGTGCCTGGAAGAACCAAACTGAAAACTTTCCAAACTGAAAGTAGTAATCCTAAATATTAAATCCCTGTTAGTGTGTGTTTTCAAAAGAGCCCCTTACAAACACACGGATGGCACATCAAAAACATAAGACATGTTATAACATACATTATCCATTCCTCACTATACCAACATGATTGCCTAAATATATGATTTGCTACACGTCTTCTTCTCTCTTCATCACAACAGCCTTTTGTACTGCTTCCAAAGCTTAAAATAAAGTCTTGTGTTATAGAAGAAGCATATAAAATATCCTAATAAAAATAGATAGTTCAAGAAATTTTTCATATTTCTTGAAATCTGTATGAAGGTTTAAAGAAATTGAAGTACAGTTTTACCTTAAAAACTACTACCTGTGTATACAACTCATTATAAATTAACTTTAATTAATTTATAAAGATTTAATTTTATTTAATAAAATCTTTAGCATTGTATCTTCATAGTCAAAATGGTAAACATCGAAGATATGTACTGTGAAAGACTAACCTACATGACTTTAAGACATAACAAATGATATGTAATATCTAACCACAGAGATAAATTTCAGTCTACTTAGTAACATAAAGAAAAGCATTTTTTTTTTTTTTTAGCTCAAATATGCAGCCAGGGACTAATCAAAACCTGCAGTGAGGCCAGGTATGGTGACTCATGCCTATAACCCCAGCACTGTGGGAGGCCAAGACAGCAAGATCTCTTGAAACCAGGAGTTCAAGACCAGCCAGGGCATCGTAGCGAAACCCCATCTCTACAAAAACAAACAAACAAACAAACAAACAAACTTGCAGTAGCAAAGAATTCAAATTTTGTTCAACTACAATCCAGGTATATGCTCTGCTCCTTTATTTTTAATGTAAACCAGTCTTATTAGAGCTTTTTTGGAAAAAATATTATAAATAAACTTCCATGGTGGAAGATGATTTCTGTATCATAAAACAATTTACAGTTGTTACCTCATTCAGTAAGTCCATGTATGTAAGTTTCAACATTTTCAGAAATCTACCACATGAACATTTTTAATATCTCATAAAGCACATTCCATAAGAGAATACAGCTCAGTTCTTCTAAATTTGTGTTGGTAGACTCAAAGCAAAACGACCTAAATTCATCCACTAATATAGCATTTGGACCCATGTAAAGTAATGAATTCACCTAAGTAGAGTTAAAGCCTGTGATCTATGTAGAATTTATAGTGTAAGTTAGTCTATAGCTACTGGAAAATCATTCCTTATACTTTAAAATTACAGAGTTTAGATTTGAATATCCTTATCTGTTTCTGATTTCTTCTTTTAAGGAAGAAATATTCACTGGAAATCAGACTTTATGAGGAGCCATCCTTCTTAAAAGCGCATCTAAAGTTGCATTTTTCACTTCCTAACCTTGGCAAATATGGACAGTGGTCATGGACTTGCTACACTAAAGATCCAAAAGGCCCATTTAGAAAGTATCTAAGATTTTTTTCTAATCTAATGTTCAACAGCCAGTGGATTTTGCCTATTTTACCTCTGAAATAAATCTTGACTCCCTTCCGCCCTTCCGGAAGAATTTTTCTTGTCAGATGTGCCAATTTGCCAATTCTCCCTGTCACTCCTCTATGCTAAGTGACTTTTCTTGGTGTTTTCGATTGCCTGTGCACACTTCTTCCATATTATTGTGAGCCCAAAAGTATCTGAAACGGGTCTCAATCAATTCAGAAAGTTAATTTTGCCAAGGTTAAAGACATACCCGTGACACAGCCTCAGGAGGTCCTGATAACATGTGTTCAAGGTGGTCAGAGTAGTTTGCTTTTATACATTTTAGGAAGACATAGTACATCGATCAGTACATGTAAGAGTTACAATAGTTTGATCTGGAAGGGCAGGACAACTTGAAGCAGGGCTTCCAAGTCACAGGTAGATTTAAAATTGTTCTGATTGGCAATTGGTTTAAAGAGTTATTATCAATAGAAAGGAATACCTGGGTTACGATAAGGGGTAACCAAGGTGTTATCATGCAGATGAAGCCTCCAAATAGCAGGCTTCAGAGAAAAAAGATTGTTTCTTATTAGACTTAAGGTCTGTGTTGATCCTAATGCTGGCTGGGTTTTCTGGAATTCCAAAAGGGAGGAGGGTACAATGAGACATCTGACCCCCACTTCCAATCATGGCCTTGAACTAGATTTTCAGGTTAATTTTCGAATGATCTCGCCTGAGAGGAGGGGTCCATTCAGATGGCTTGGGGTACTTAGAATTTTATTTTTGGTTTACAGCACTTTCACACTGGTATTAACTTATTATTATTATTTTTTTAATCTCTTCCATTAGACTCCAAGTTTACTAAGGGCTGGGTCCACCCATGGTCCATGAAGAATGTCTATTATTTGATTCCTGCCCGACAGGAGAAGACCAATGCACATTTGCTGAGCTGTTTTTCAAAACTGCTTTGCCTTATTAACCTTTGATGGAATTTCCTCTTGGCAGGCATGTGCCATTGTTTCTTGTCACTTCCTTTATATGGGACATTGCAAACAGAGTATCTTAGGTTACAATGTTGACTCCTTAACTCAGAGGCAAATCTACAGGAATATCCAGATTCTGAGGGTGTGCCAAGGGTCTTAAAAGGAAGGAAACAAAAACAGCCACAGCAGCGACTTAGCCAAAAGGAGTGATGGCTTAAGTCACTTCCCCGCTCATCTTAACCTGTCTTCCCCCACCTACTCATGGGATAGTTATTCTATTAAGTTCTGGGATAATACAACTATTAAAAGTAAATTATGGCCGGGTGCGGTGGCTCACGCCTATAATCCCAGCACTTTGGGAGGCCAAGGTGGGTGGATCACGAGGTCAGGAGTGCATGACCAGCCTGACCAATATGGTGAAACCCCATCTCTACTAAAAATGCAAAAAGTAGCCAAACGTGGTGACACACACCTGTAATCCCAGCTCCTCAGGAGACTGAGGCAGGAGAATCGCTTGAACCTGGGAAGCAGAGGTTGCAGTGAGCAGAGGTTGTGCCGTTGCACTCCAGCCTGGGTGACAGAGCGAGACTCCATCTCAAACAAAAAAAAAAGAAAAAGTAAATTATAAGTCAAAAATATTTATTCTCTTTAGCAAGACACACATCAATAAAGAAAATCTCAAAGTAAGAAGAAATTTCCATGAACATTATAGGGTTTCTAAATAATTAGTTCCAAAGCTATTGGATTAACATTTTTTCCAGTCCACATAAAAGTTTAATTATTCCTAAATAATCTTGATATGGTTTGATATATTTACCAAGCCACAAAACTAAAAACTGAGCCCTAGAAGTATCATGTCAAATAAAAAACAGCCTTTGGAAAGCACCTGTGAAAGATTAGATGAAAAGATGCCAACTTTCAATTTAAGTAGGTGTGTCTCATATCAACTCACAACCCTGATGACTATTTAGCCCTCACTGTTAAATTACTTTGGCTTTTTTGTTCAGACAAGTCGACTTTCTGGGAAACGGTTCTTTTGTCTCCTTGATTTGAAGTGCAACCTAATAACAGTGTGTTATTGTAACTGCCATGTAGAACTGAATATTCTTTTCTTTCTTGAATTTATAGAAATCCAGGAAACTAATAAAAATGAACCTACAGTGACATAGTATTTAATTCATGCAACAGCTGGCGATTTATTTTTGAAGAGGAACTCTTTAAGTAGATACGGTAAGTAGGTTTATGGTCCTCTGGACTTGAAATTTGAAGCATCACTCATTTGTTCACCCTCTCCTCACACATTTATCACATGAAATGGATAGGTTTGCAATTCTGCAGATTCTACTAATCCCTGATATGGGGTCAGAACAGGTTTGAAATTCTACAGAGATATGGATCTAATAATTCGTCTATCAGAGATCCACTAATTTAAATTTAATTCAATAATGAAGAAACTTTAACATTGTCTACTAATCCCTGGATAGACAAATTATTTCAGGAAATAGTTACTCCAGTAAATAATTCCATTCTGTAATATTCCTTAAATAATTTGTTTACCCAGGGATTAGTAGACAATGTTAAAGTTTGCTTCATCACTGAATATTACTGAATTAAATTTCTTTTGACCCAAAATGAATGGAAAATGGGATGACATGCTTAGCCAAATGTTTTGAGTAACTGAAACTTAACACACAAAGAGTATTAATTTTTAAAGAGTTAAAATATTGTTAAATGTACTTGACACAATAAAATACATTAAATACAACAATATATGTACTCTCTCCTCGTTATTACTGTTATTTGTTAAGATACATAATTATTTGAGTGTCTTAGCTTGGCTTCTCAAAAAGCAGATCCTGAAACAAAAGCTTGCATGAAGTTGAACAATGAGAGTGAGTTGGCCATCACTAGGGGCAACTCCAGCTCTATCCTCTGGGACCTAGTTAGTTGTATTTCAGAACTGTACCCCCGGTGACGAAAGAGGGAAGCTTTTGTCCATCAGCTCCCACTTTACATTCGTCAGTGGCTATCCTGGCATTAACTCCTGCGTTTCCAAATTGTCCATCTGGGAGTGTCCAGCAGGTTTCTTCTGGCAGAAAGTCAGAAGTCTGGCCAGGCCCTGTGGCTCATGCCTGTAATCTCATCACTTTGGGAGGCCGAGGCGGGTGAATCACGAGGTCAGGAGATCGAGACCATCCTGGCTAACACGGTGAAACCCTGTTTCTACTAAAAATACAAAAAAAAAAAAAAAAAAAATTAGCCGGACGTGGTGGCGGGCCCCTGTAGTCTCAGCTACTCAGGACACTGAGGCAGGAGAATGGCGTGAATCCAGGAGGCGGAGCTTGCAGTGACTGGAGACCGTGCCACTGCACTCCAGCCTGGGTGACAGAGCGAGATTCCGTCTCAAAAAAAAAAGAAAGAAAGAAAGAAAGTGAGAAGTCTTAGGTGCTGACTTTAGCAGGGCACCTATCAAGTTACCCTTGAGCAAAGCAGATCCAAATCTATGTGGTCACCACAATTGCAATTGAAATAAGAGATAAGGGCTGGACGTGGTGGCTTATGCCTGTAATCCCAACACTTTGGGAGGCCGAAGCAGGCGGATCAGCTGAGGTCGGGGGTTCAAGACCAGCCTGGCCAACAGGGCAAAAACCCCGTTTCTACCAAAAATACAAAATTAGCTGGGCTTGGTGGTGCATGCCTGTAATCTCAGCTACTTGGGAGGCTGAGGCAAGAGAATCACTTGAACCCAGGAGGCAGAGGTTGCGGTGAGCCAATATCACACCATTGCACTCCAGCTTGGGCAACAAAAGCGCAACTCCTTCTCAAAAAATAAATATAAATAAATAAAAATAAAAAATAAAGAAATCAGAGATAAGTCAAAAGAATTTAAAGTGGTCCATAAAAGGTGTCAAGTACATTCAGTTTTCTGGTGTTGTCGATTCAGAATATGATAGAAGATCACAATTTTTCATATATTTTAGTACTTTCCAGGATCCAGAACTCTTTTTCAGATAACTTATAATGAAGAACTTGAGAGTCTCTTTAGAAACTGAAGAATGAATGCGAAGATGTTATTACTCGCTATACTAACTTATGAACATAGAAATTATATAGTCAAGATTGAATAAGATGATTATGCCTACAGAATAATGTGTTTCCAAAAAGAAAACAATTAACATTAATATGAAAATAAAATGTGTTCATAAGTGTAAATATTTTCATTTTCTTTTCCCTTGACTTTTAGACATTGCAATACTGGCAGCAGAAAATCTTCTCAAGTTAGTTCATCAATAATAAGTTGCTTTCAAGGAAAAATTAATTCTTTGGATGCCGAAAGAGACCTCTCCTTGAGTGTCATCGTGATATCTATAAATGTGTAATAATAGAAAAGCTGCTTTTAGAAACTTGCGTAAAGCTTACCGAGTTGACCTTAAATTGACTGATATCATTGATTAAAATGAGGAATACATTATCACGCACCATATGGCAGAGGGGATATAGGGATATAGGGGATATAGGGACAAGCAATGATAATTAAGAACTTAGAATCAGCTACATATGAATTTTGAGTCCCAGCTCCGTCACTTACTAACTGGATGAATTTTTACAGTTATTTAACTTATCAATGCCCCAGTTCCAAATTATTTTGAAGATAAAAAAGGTAACACAAGTAAAGTATTTATCAGAGTACATGGCTCATATTATGAACTCAGTACATTTCATCTATTAGTATTTTCTATTTTGCTTATGAAAGCTCCAGGCCTAGAAACTCACTAGGGAATTCTGATCCTAGAACCCAAATTCAGTGTGCAAAGAGTAAGCTGCCTTACATACAAGCAGCTTCTTCCTGGCTGGCCAAGGCATTCTGCTTCCATTCTTCCACTACCTGCCTAGGAAATATGATCTTCTGGGTTGCTGGAACCTAGAGCAGGCTGTCAGAAGAGGCACTGCTGTTATCTGGGGCCTGAGACTGACTGAGACAGCTGGATTAGAGGACTTACCCTCTGGAACCAGGTGACACTGACCCTGACTGCTCTTACTATCCCTCAGTCACAGCATAGCTATTTCTGAGAAACCTGGGCAAAACTTAAATGGAAACCTGTACTGGATTATTTTTCTTTCTTATAGAGTTTGAGCAAACAATCCTCAAGAAACTTAATAAGATATCTTACAGTCAATTATTCTAATGAAAAACTTCAGTGCCAATATGATCAAAATCCACAACTGAGATTTGTCAGGTTCATAGAAGAGAGATAGTCAAGACAGGAATAAAAGCAGTGGTAAGAAAGAGATCTGCCCATTGTCTATCCAGCTGGAATACTAAACAACCATCCATAACAGTATTCTGAATTTGACTTGGCCTCTTTAGCTTCTTTATACTTTAGAAAGGAGGGGTAGAAAAAAAAAATCAAACAGCATTAAAAAATAGAGCCTTGATATGCAACATAGAGCATATTAACATGCAGTAATAGACAATAGAGTAGAAGTTACCAGAGTTGGAAGGCTGTACGAACTCAGCAGATTTGCCTATGTTTCTGAAAGTATCAGTCAGCAATTTTCATTATAGTCCTTAAATCCTTGAAATTTTTCATATGATCTCTTTTGACATAACAAAGCTATAAGATGACATGTAAGACTCAGCAGAGATAATAAGGTAATAACTGCAGAGGTGGCAGCTGAAAGCCTAACAGATGCAGTTATATGATTAAATGAGAATTTAGAATGAAAGTTAATGCATGAATACAAATGAGATTAGAGTTCTGAGTAAGAGGAGAAACATGGAAGCAGAGTCAGAGAGGGCAGGTTCTCCTCACCCACAGAGAAGCATCTTTGTTTTTATATTTATCTGAAGGAAGCTGAGTAAAAGCCAACTTCCTGTAGGAGTTGTCCAGACAGAAGAAAGGATAGGAAGAAACCATTATACCTCTGGTTGTCCATGATAAGGGACAACCATTATATCATGGTTGTCTATGATAAGGGAGTGGAAAGAAAAGGAAAAGGGAGTTACATTCAGTAAGTTAGTGTGAATACTGGCTCATTCAGAAAAAGCAACCACAAAGGCCACAGTTTAGCCAAGTGAGTTTTATGAAAAGGATGCCTTCACAACATGAAGTTTGGTTTGCAACAAGAGATAACCTAGAATTAGAAGCAATATACAAACTCAAAGACTTCAGAGGACCAGTTGCCCTTTTTAAAGTTTACATGAAAAAAGTTTTAATAAAAAAATTATAAAAATATACATGATTCTCCCTTATCTTCTAATGCCCTTTCACCCTCAGGAAAGAGTACCTCAGTGTACATCTAGTCACATATAATTAACATCTCTAGGAAGCAATTGACCATCTAACCTTTCCAATTTATTTAAATATTCTCATTCTCAGTAATAAGTACTTTTACCTAACCCATCGTTTCTCAACATTAACACTGTTGACATGTGGGGCCAGATAATTGTTTCAGAGCCTGTCCTGTGTATTACAAAATACTTAATAGTATCCCTGGTCTTTACCCACTAGATACCAGTAGGCTCTTCACTCCAGGATTGTGACAATCAAAAATGTCTCCAAGTGTTACCAGCGGCCAATCTATATGGGTCTGCAGCAATCTTAGTTCTTGCCTTCTCAGAAAAAAGAATCCAGCCGAAGAGGCATAAGGCAGAATGAGGGACTGAAGAAGTTTTAGGGGTGAAAGTTTATTTAAAAATTTTTGAGCAGGAACAGAAGGAATTAAAGTACACTTGGAAGAGGGCCAAGCAAGTGACTTGAGAGATCAAGTGCACAGTTTGACATTTCACTTGGGATGTTACATGTTGACATGCTTCTGGGCTCTGCTTTACTTATCCCCTGATTCTTCCCTTCGGGTGAGCTGTGCACAGGCATAGTGGCCTGCCAGCACTTGGGACGGGCTGCATGCACAGTGTGTTTACATAAGTTGTATACATGCTCATTTGAGGCGTTTTTCTTTTACCAGTTGAGATTTCCTAAAGGAAAGTCATATACCAGTTAAATTCCACCATTTTCCCTCTTAGTGCTCATGCTTGAGCCCAGTTGCCCACCTCCTGAGATCTCACTGGGAAGCTGCTGATCACCCACTTCAGGTGTCTTCTACCCATTGGGTGACTGCCTTTCCCTGGCACTGGCTGTGACCAACTATTACTTTAGAGAGACTGTTTAACAACCAACTCACCATTACCTGATGGTCACCTGACATTCCTGGTTACGGGAGTGCTCTCCTGCTCCGTTCATGTCTACCTAACTACTTGCTCTAACACAGGAATAGCCAAATACATCTCTCCTGGAGAGGTGGTGTACAAAATTGTCCTGATTGAAAGTCACTGCATTAATCAATGCCCATGCATTGTTTCATGCATATTTTCATTTGTAAAATGAAATTATACAAATTATACAAATACTCTGGAATATACCCATTACAGAAAAGGGCTTTGTAATCAAGTATCATTTTTATTTTAAAATATCTTCCATGGGCCGGGTGCGGTGGCTCAAGCCTGTAATCCCAGCACTTTGGGAGGCTGAGATGGGCGGATCACGAGGTCAGGAGATCGAGACCATCTTGGCTAACACGTTGAAACCCTGTCTCTACTAAAAAAAAAAAATACAAAAAACTAGCCGGGCGACGTGGTGGGCACCTGTAGTCCCAGCTACTCGGGAGGCTGAGGCAGGAGTATGGCGTAAGCCCGGGAGGCGGAGCTTGCAGTGAGCTGAAATCCGGCCACTGCACTCCAGCCTGGGCGACAGAGCCAGACTCCGTCTCAAAAAAAAATAAAAATAAAATAAAATAAAATATCTTCCTAAGGCAGGTCCCTTCTTAAAGAAATACAAAAACAAAAGCGATCTCATGGATAATACAATATGGACTTCATTTCTTTTTTCTTTTTTTTTGAGACATCGAGTCTTGCTCTGTCACCAGGCTGGAGTGCAGTGGTGCAATCTCGGATCACCGCAACTTCCGACTCCCTGGTTCAAGCGATTCTCTTGCCTCAGTCTCCCGAGTAGCGGGGATTATAGGCACACGCCACCACGCCAAGCTAATTTTTGTATTTTTAGTAGAGACTGGGTTTCACCATGTTGACCAGGATGGTCTCAATCTCCTGACCTTGTGATCCACCCGCCTTGGCCTCCCAAAATGCTGGGATTACACAGGCATGAGCCACCGCGCCTTGCCCAATATGGACTTCATTTCTGCAAGTATTTCTTGAGTTCCTTTTATGGGATAGATTCTCTGTGGTAGGTTCTACTATACCAATATACACGCATAAGCAGAACTGTATTTTGAGCACGTTGTGGACAATGCACAACAACTTCCTCTGGCAACAAAATAGCAGAGGGTCCGGATGCTGAGGAAGGAGAATGGCCCTGGCAAGCTAGCCTTCCACAGAACAATGTCTACTGATGTGGAGGCCCGTGGCTTCGTAAAAGCTAGTTTATCAGTATTGCTCACTGCTTCATAAAGTAAGGCCTCAAAGCCACTCAAGTCCTTAAAAGCCTACTGTCTTTCAATAATACACCCACACAACTACACGTCCAACTGTCTAATACTGTTAGGTATAGTCTCAAAATTACTCAGTTAATTATCAATGTAATGACAGACATAGGCTGAAGCAGGATTTGTCAAAAATGGCACTATAGACAGTTTGGACTGTATAAGTAATTCTTTGTTATGGAAAGTTACCTGACTCCTAACCATTAATAGCACCCCTCAGTATTGACAACCAAAATGTCTCCAGACATGCTAAACGTGGGGGATGAAATTGTCCCCTGTCGAGAACCACTACACTACAGTCACTGTACTTCATCTTTATAAAGAAACTATAAATCCCCAATTGAACTTGGATCTTATTTCTTTCTCATCATTATTGCCTTTGGTTTAAAGTATTTAGTCATAGGTTTTGAATTCATTCTACATCTTTCCATATTTGTACAGCCCTATTTGAAATGATGATATATTTAAAGGGTATATTATTGTACCAATAGTTTGCCCTTTTTAACTAAGACATGTTTACCCTTTTGTTTGATGATACTTTTAATTAACTTCCATTGGTATGATATAGCACTCATTGCATCTTTTTTAAGCAAAAAATCTCTCCCAAACCTGCTCAGCTCTCCTCAAAATCATGCTTGCTTCTTATGTTGCGTTAGTAGAGTTTGAAATGTGAAAATGTTTCAGCAGCACTATTTTTCAGCACTTAATATACAAATCCTAGATTTTAAGTAAGAAATACATTTCTATTTATAGATTTTATATAGATTTTAATGGTCAAAAAGAGGATTTAGACTATTTCCATAATTTCCCTTAGTTCACTTTCCCATACCTTTGCCCATTTTTAATTTAATCTTATTATCCTGTATTGTCATTATTTATTTTTCTAAATCCCCTTCAGTCTTTTCTGTACAGAATAAGAAATAAAATGTAGTTTTCATGGGTTATCTTCTAAAAATAACATTGCGTTATTCAAAATCTGCTCATGTTATCATTATTTTTATTTTTCTCTTATACACAACTTTATTTTTGTATGCTTACAAGCATTATGGGAATTCAAAACATACCTAATTGTTTTTAAAATTGTAAGACATTAATTCCTACAAGTCCAATATATAGGATTTTTAATTAGTAAATCTGTTTTTTAGGGTCCATGATCCCAAAGAATGGAATGTTAGTTTTTGTCTTATTTTAAGTCATCCACAAACACAGTGAAATATCAAGAATGTTATAATTCAAGAAAACTGCTATTACCCTGCACACAATAATGACATTGCTGTTGTGTATTTATCTTCACCAGTGTTATATACAAGCAACCTCCAAAAAGCATGTCTTCTAGAGGTTAATTATATATTCCTATACAATTCAGAAGCAGTGGTCCCTGGACAGGAAACATTTAAAGTCTAATGGTGAGTTCCTCAACTGACTCCATTATATGGTTTGAATTTTAGGAGTTAAAAAGAAAAATAGTCAGAATTACACCTAAACCGAAAAATACTTTCTCTGGATCATTTTTAATAGTGCAATGTGGAATGGGTTGAAAATTATCCTCAACAACATTTATGCAGAAACTATAACTTCATAGAGCTATTTACTATAATTCCTCTTAAGATGGCAGTTTTTCAAGAAATATATTATTTGAATAAGTAATTCATTTCCTTCATTCATTTAATAATGAAAAATAATTACCACCTTTGTTCCAGGGATTGTTTTAGGTGGTTTGGATACATTAATGAATGAAATGGGCAGATATTCCTGCCTATTTTCTTAGCAAAAAAACAAAAAAAAAAAAAAGGAAAAAGCTTTCATCCTTAACAAAGGAAAACGGACAATTTCATGAAATGAAGAATATAAGTAGATGAAAGGAAATAAGTAAGTTATAGCAAATTTTATACAGTTAAGTGCCATAGAACAATATACGAACTACAGGGGATTCAGCATTTTTAATGAGGTGACAAGGTGGTACTTGAGCAAAGATTTAAATATGTGTATCCCCATGACCCTAATAATGTGAACATTTAGTGACTATTCATGGTTATAAATGCAGTTTGAAAGCAGAAAAATAAAACTAAAATTAATTTCAAGGTTCAGAATTACAGTAAAAAACGTAGCCAAAAAAATTTTAAATAATCATAAAATGTATGAGTTTTTCATTTTGTTTTCTTTTGTTTGGTTGGTTTTTTTTTTTTTTTTTTTTTTGAGACAGAGTCTCGCTCTGTTGCCCAGACTGGAGTGCTGCAGTGGTGTGATCTCGGCTCACTGCAATCTCCGCCTCTCAGGTTCAAGTGATTCTCCTGCCTCCGCCTACTGCGTAGCTGGAACTACAGGCATGAACCACAACAGTTGGCTAATTTTTGTGTTTTTAATAGAGACGGGGGTTTCACCATGTTGGCCAGGCTGATCTCGAACTCGTGACATCTGGTGATCCGCCCACCTCGGCCTCCCAAACCGCACCTGATTCATTTTGTTTTCTAAGACAATCTTTTCCGTACAGAATAAGAAACAAGATGTGGTTTCCATGAGTTATCTTCTAAAACATAGCTTATTGAGTTATTGAAAGTATGCTCATGCTATTATTTTTATATTTTGCTTATATACAACATATTAATACATTAATAAATATATCATTACCTATTAATACATGTAATAAATATAAAATTTCAAAACAATTCAAAAGAAAAAATCTTATTACATATAGATGTACACACTAAATATTTCTAAACATGGTCATTTTTCAGCAATAGCTTGGTATGTTTATAAACATTACTTGCTTTTTTGTTACTAAGAAAACAGCTAAAAACTTAATTATACTTTACACTGATTTGATTTAGAAATTGTACATAGTGCTAAAGTTAGATACTAATAGCTTAGCCAGAAAGATTAATAGTGACATCAACAAAAATTATATAATTTTCTTCCTTTAGGAACTACTCTTAATGTACTCCAAAAGGGATTCGTGAAGATTATAGATAATAGGTCCTGCAACATTGGAGAGGCAGATGGCAGAGTCATCACATCTGGAATGTTGTGTGCCGGGTTCCTGGAGCCACGTGTGGATTCCTGCCAGGTAAGTCTGTGTATTCTAATTTCAAGAACTTTATTCCTGTAGGTTTAAATTTCCAAATAATCAGTTCAGTTTTCTCAAGGGATTGACAATTTTTAAAGGCTTAAGTATGTTTCCTAGCCAAAGTATCTAATTAGAATTACAATGATATTAAATAGGTCTCATTAAAGTCCTAAAGTGCTAAATCACCTTACCGCGTAAAGCTGTGAGCAGGAGTGGGAAAGAGACTCAATTTAGAATAAGCAATGAAGAGATGAGACGGTTTGCTGGTGACTCTAGTGTGATTGTCATTTCACTGGGAAACACTCAACTGGGTCTAATAGCAAAATTAACAATCATGGAGCTGTCACAAGGTGTTTCCAACATCCTAAATATTTTATTTATTTAACAACTCTTACATTAGTATTCCCATGTGCCAAGCACTGTTTTAAGTTCTTTACAAATATTAATGTATTATAGCTACCTCAGTCCTCTGCAGTATATTTGTGCTATTGTAAGCCCTATTTCTAGATGAGGAAATTGAGATCTAGAACTTATAACTGAAAGTTTGTACTCTTTGATCAACATCCCTTTATTTTCCCCAACCACTCCCCAATGCCCCATCCATGGCAACTATTGTTATACTATGCTTCAATGAGTTTGATTTTTTTAGATTCTAGGTATAAGCGAATTTATGGATTATTTTTCTTTCTGTGTCTGGCATATTTTACTTAGCATAGTGTCCTCTAAGTTTATCATTGTTGTTGAAAATTGCAGGATTTTTTTTCTTTTATATGGCTGAATAATGCTACTGTGTGTGCATGTGCGTGTGTGTGTGTGTGTGTGTGTGTGTATCACAAATTTTTAATCTACTCATTCACTGATGGACACTTAGATGGTTTCCATATCTTGGCTATTGTGAATAAAGCTGGAATGAACATAGGAGTGTAAATATTTCTTTAAAATCCTGTTTACAATTCTTTTGGATGAATACTTAAAAGTGTGATTGCTGGATACCATAAATAAAAGTTTTTAAAAAATACTTCATTGTTAAAAAAAAATGCTAACAATCTGAAACAAAAAAGAAAATAAGCTGGCTAAAGACCTGCAAATATTGCTTAGAGGTGTTGGTTTAAGGATGTAAATTTGTAACATGGCTTCACAGTGTCTGGTTTGGCCCATGTTATGATGGGGAGAAAGATAAGGAGCTGAGAAGCTGTTGACAAAATAGTGGTATGGTGCGTTATGAAACAGAGCAGGAGGACATGAGCTAATACATTCATAGAGGAGTCCGAGGATTCACATTATTTGACTGAAGAGCAGACACAGAGTAAAAAGTGGAATAAGTGGAACAAAAAAACTTAAAGGGTAGATGCACTCAATTGTAATACTGAATAATGATGTTTTAGAGGTGGAGCAGTTCCAGTTGATAACAAGGAGTGACAGGGAAATGTTCAATAAATGATCAGAGTCAAGGAAGCCAAGAGATTGTGAGCTGAAGTATTGCATGTATCACCAATAGATGTTGAAAATTATCCAGGATGATGGGAAGAATTACAGCAAAGGGAAATCCAGATGCCGAGGTGTTCCATTATTCTGGGAAAATGGCCTAAAGATCAGCAGATGAAAATTACAAGTGTAGAGAGGGTATATATATAATGATATATATATATGCATATATCATTTTGCTCTCTAAGGTGACTCTGGTGGACCACTGGTTGGTACAGATTCTAAAGGCATCCTTGCTAAAGGTTCCCTGCTGGTATTGAAAGTTGGAGAAATGAACGTGTTCTTCCAATCAAGCCTAGTGTCTACACTCAAGTGACATACTATTGAGACTTGATTATATCCAAAACTGGTCTTTAGTGCAGAATTTCTCTGTAGATTAAAGCTCAAATGTTATACGCTTGTTACGTGTTTGTAATTCCCAAACCATATTTAACTTAGATGTCACCTCTCATGTACATTTAATGTTGCATTTAAACACATACTATTTTAGAACTATGAAAACTTTGTTTATTATAATTTGACAAAAGTTTAATGAGACTAATGGACTAGGACATACAATTTTCCCTTTTACCTTTTCAGATTGATGGTAATTATATGAGTAAACATGGATTAATTACAGTTTATTAAGAAAGTTTTCTCTACTAATTTGCAGATCCAGGACTCTTGGAGAATCATAGAGTAGGTATTAGCAACATACTCCCTTCTGAGTCATTGTCTGCTGACAAGCACATGGATTTCACAGGATCAACATATTAGTAGGTTGTAGTCTAGGGAGTTGCAACAATATTGCCTATAAAAGTTACCCAGGAAAATGTATCTACCTGTTTTCTTTCTGGTTCTTGTGCCACCTCTAATCCCTTACCTATTTATGACCTCCTAACCTTGAGTGACACAAGCAACATGATAATCCCCTGAGGTACACTGAATAGGTCACAATGCTTGCTGACTTGTTCTCATTCTCCTTCAAGCATGAAAGTGAAGCCAGAAAATGGTTCTCAAATATACACACACTTAACAGTAAAATAATCCTCAGACACATGGGCTGTGTTTCAATAAGTGCCTTGAATAGACCATGCAAATACTACTGTGCTGTATTTCTCCAAACTAAAATTTCTCAGTCATGCAAATTATCAACCAGAATAAATAATAGAAAATTTTGCTTCCACTTCACTTGCTTTTTTCCCCATACAGAAATCCTAGCTGACGGTACGGATGTTTATAAAGGCACTGTTATGCCAAATTAGCAAGTCAGTTGGCATTTACCTGAAAATTATCTCATCCGAGTCCTTTCCCAGATTGTAGTCCACCAGTGTCTCTTCAGTATTGCTGACAATCCCACAGCTACCACCAATTGCCTTCATTTTGATGTAATTTTTTTCATAAACCCCCTCAAAATTGCATTAATAGCAGATAATATTTGCTGATTCCTTACTATGTGCCAGGCACACTTTACATGTATTATTACACTGAACTCTCCCCACAATGATGTGATGATGGTCACCTTGGGGAAACTGAGGTAGAGAAGTCAAGTAACTTGCCAAAAACAGAGAATTTATAATGAACTGAACTGGAATTCAAAATCAGACAATTGGATTCCAGAGCTCACAGTTTTAGTATCTATACTATGTTATGTGACATGATTATAACCAAAGCTCTACCTTCCATAGTCTTCTAAAATGTACTATTTGTCATAAACTTCATGGATGACTCATTACAGTAGCTTCATTATTTAATTGCTTTTAAAATATTTGGCAAATCATTACACACTTACAAGATTTTTTTTATGTTTAACTTTTTACTCAAGGATCTAGAACTAGATGTACCATATGACCCAGCCATCCCACTACTGGGTATATACCCAAAGGATTATAAATTACTCTACTACAAAGACACATGCACACGTATGTTTATTGCGGCACTATTCACAATAGCAAAGACTGGAATCAACCCAAATGTCCATCTGTGACAGACTGGATTAAGAAAATGTGGCATATATACACCATGGAATACTATGCAGCCATCAAAAAGGATGAGTTTGCGTCCTTTGTAGGGACATGGATGCAGCTGGAAACCATCATTCTTAGCAAACTATCACAAGAAGAGAAAACCAAACACCGCATGTTCTCACTCATAGGTGGGAACTGAACAATGAGATCACTTGGACTGGGGAAGGGGAACATCACACACTGGGGCCTATCATGGGGAGGGGGGAGGAGGGAGGGATTGCATTGGGGAGTTATACATGATATAAATGATGAATTGATGGGTGCTGACGAGTTGATGGGTGCAGCACACGAACATGGCATAAGTATACATATGTAACAAACCTGCACGTTATGCACATGTACCCTAGAACTTAAAGTATAATAAAAAAAAAAAACTTTTTACTTTTTGATGTTTTAGAAATTAAGCATAAACAAAATAAAACTATAGGCATAATGTACAGGATTCTTCGGTTGCAAGTGACAGAAATTCAATCAACACTAGCCTAAGTAAAAAGAAGACATTTATTGGCTCATCTAACTAAAAAATTTAGAGATCTGCATCCTTTGACATAGCCGAGACTGGATCCAGGAGCTCAAACAGTGTATCTCTCTTTCTCTCTAGTCACATCTCAACTCTCCTCTCCTTAGTCTTCATTCATAGGCAAACACTTCCCTATGAGGTGGTGAAGACATGTTCACTGATTGTCGACTTAGATTGTCGTTAGTGCTAAACTACCAGTCTCAGACAAAAATACAGTAATCTTGCCCACTGGCTACAGTAAAAATAAAAATTAAAAAGTCCTAAGGACGCCTCTGATTACAAGTTTGGATCATGGTGTCACTCCTGTGATGGACTTTTGATTGACAGCTCCTCTGATAAAGGAGGGACAGTTCCAGAAAAAAAAAAAAAAAACTTATTTTTTCTGTAGGAATTGTATATGGTTTACATACACACAAAAACATAGGTAAAGAGGAGTACTGGTGGCTTAAATCACTAGACTATGTTGCTTTTTTCCAAGATAACAGAATATGCCTAGTATGCAAAAGCTACGACTTACAAGTTAAAAACACATGAAAATATAAAATCTTTGTTTGTTTAACATTATATTATTTTGAATAACAGTGTATTGATTGAGAATGTAGCATATTTTGCATTGGGTAATAGGTAAGTATTATTTTTATCTAATTAGCATACAAAATATTTTATTTTTAATTTAGAAAATAATTTAACACAAAGATAGGTATGTTAATACATTTTAAGAATGTACCTCCAAATAAGTTGGCTGTAAGTGACCTGCATGATGACATGCTGTATAATAATGGATTTCCTTTTCCTCTCTACAAGCCAAGACAGTAACAATGAGGAGACACCTTTATTACTATTAATAGTGTCTCCCCACCTGGGCACCTGCGTCATAAAGCTTCAGATTTCAGCATTTATGCTATAAAAAGTATCTGGCAAGAATTCATGATGAAAACACACACAAAAGAATGAAATTGGATCCTGATCTTATATCATATGCAAAAACTAACTCAAAATGGATTAAAGACTTAAATGTAAAATCTGAAACCATAAAACTCTTAGAAGAAAATGTAAGGCAGAAAGCTCCTTAGCATTGATTTTGGTGATGATTTTTTGCATATGACACCAAAAGAATAGGCAACAAAAGCAAAAACAAACAAACAAAAACAAGTGGTACTGCATCAAACTAAAAAAGCTGCTGCACAGCAAAAGAAACAATGAACAAACGAAAGGGCAACCTATGAAATGGGAGAAAATATTGCCAAACCATACACCTATTAAGGATATTATAATCATATATCCAAAACATATATGGAACTCACACAATTTAATACCAAAAAACCCCAATAATCCAATTTAACTATGGGCAAATGACCTGAATAGATGTTTTTCCAAAGAAGACATGGAAACAGCCAAGTACATGAAAAGATGCTCAACATCACTAATCACCAGAGAGTGCAAATTAAAACCACAATTAAATAACACCTCAATGAGCTAATACCTTACACCTGTTAGGATGGCTTTTATCAAAAAGACAAGTATTGGTGAGGGTGTGGAGAAAAGGGAACCCTTGTACACTGTTGGTAGGAAGGTAAATTGGTACAGTCATTATGGAAAACAGTATGGAGATTTCTCAAAAAATTAAAAACAGATCTACTATAAGATCTAGCAATCCTACTTCTGGGTGTATATTCAAGGGAGTGAAATAAGTATCTCATGAGATATCTCCATCCCAGTGTTGATTACAGCATTTATTCACAATAATTAAAACATGGAAACAACCTAAGTGTCCATTAATGGATGAATGAATTTCTTTAAAGATGATACACACATACACACACACACAGACAAAGCATTATTCAGCCTTAGAAAAGAAGTAAATCCTACCATTTGTGACAACATTGATGAACCTGGAGGGCATTATGCTAAGTAAAATAACCTAGACACAGAATGACAAATAATTCATGATCGAAAAAAAAGGCAACCTCATTCTAAAAATATGACAGGGGGTGCCAGGGGCTGGGGTTTGGGGGAAATAGGGAGATGTTAATCAAAGAGTACAGTTATAAGATGAACTAGTTCTGGGGATCTAATGTACAGCACGAGTTATGGTGAATGCATTAATTAATTAGATTGTAATCATTACACAATGTAATGTTACCACATTTTTTTTTCCTTTTTCTTTATCTCTTTCTCTTTTTTTTTTTTTTTTTTTTTTGAGACGGAGTCTCGCTCTGCCGCCCAGGCTGGAGTGCAGTGGCCGGATCTCAGCTCACTGCAAGCTCCGCCTCCCGGGTTCACGCCATTCTCCTGCCTCAGCCTCCGGAGTAGCTGGGACTACAGGCGCCCGCCACCTCGCCCGGCTAGTTTTTTGTATTTTTTTTTTAGTAGAGACGGGGTTTCACCGTATTAGCCAGGATGGTCTCGATCTCCTGACCTCATGATCCGCCCGTCTCGGCCTCCCAAAGTGCTGGGATTACAGGCTTGAGCCACCGCCCCCGGCCTCTTTATCTCTTTCTCACAGGAGTGGAATGCAAGCGCATTTTCAGGTAACTAACCATAACCCTGGTTAGCAGAATGTCAGTTAATCAAGTTTAACTATTCAAAGACTCTTGCTTTAAAAGATTTTTCTTTGTTTTTATGGATGCTTTGGCGATCTAGTAAAGAAAAAATTTTATACAAGTAATACTATATCATAGACATATACTCCACCTGTGAAATTATACCTTAAAACAAAGGCCTGGTATGTGTGATATCTGCATCACAAACAAGGAGAAATAAGCAGGGGGAAAGGGGTTTTTATTCTTACCGTTCTGATGATCATTTCTACCTTTGAAAAATAATGCTAATAAATTTCCAAATTATACATTGTAGCAAATCAATTAGTGGAAAAATTTCAGATAAAAGTAACTATAAAGGAAGTGAGTGGTTTACCTGAATAAAAGTACTTTTAAAAGACTTTATTAAACAACTACAGCATCTCTGGGCTTCAACAGTGTTTTTTTGTTTTGTGAGACAGGATCTCGCTCTGTCACCCAGACTGGAGTGGCTCAGTCTCAGCTCACTGCAATATTCTCCTCCCAGGCTCAAGGGATCCTCCTACCTTAGCCTCCAGAGTACCTGGGACTATAGGTGGGTGCCACCATGCTTGACTAATTTGTTTTAAATTTCTTTGTAGAGATAGGTTCTCCCTATATTGCCCAGGCTTCATCTTTGTTTTAATCTTATTTCTTAAATATTTTAAAAATATAATATTTATTTTTACAAAATTCCATTTAAAAAAACTATTTTATTTTAAAAGTCCTAAAATAAGAAAAGAAGAAATAATAATAAAATAGAAATGAATATGTTATATAGAAATTAACAGGATGTCAATTTCATGTGTGCCTAATCTTACTGAAACTTAAAGAGAAACAGATAATACTAATAATAGCATTTTTCTAAATTGTATTTTAAAATCTTATTTATTATACATTTGCATCATAAATTCTTTTTTTTTCTTTTTTTTTTTTTTTTTTTTTGAGACAGAGGCTTTTACTGTCAGCCAGGCTGGAGTGCACTGGCGTGATCTCAACTCACTGCAACCTCTGCCTCCGGGGTTCAAGTGATTCTCCTGCCTCAGCCTCCTGAGTAGCTGGAATTACAGGCACACACCACCACACCTGGCTAATTTTTATATTTTTAGTAGAGACAGGGTTTCACCATGTTGGGCAGGCTGGTCTCGAACTGCTGACTTCGTGATCCACCAGCCTTGGCCTCGCAAAGTGCTGGGATAACAGGTGTGAACCACTGCACCCAGCATAAATTCTTAATTAATACAACTATTGGGGATCTAGCTTTCAAATTTCCAATTCTGAACAAGGTGGAAATAAGATATGTTGTATTTTAAAATTGAATTGCATCATGAAATAGAAATGCTGTGTGCCAACAGATTATCGGCAAAAGAACAAAATTAAAAGTATACTATTTTTACTATAAGCAAACTACATAAAGTTTATGTAAATAAAAATATCTTGGCCAGGCACAGTGGCTCACGCCTGTAATCCCAGCACTTTGGGAGGTCATGATGGGTGGATCACAAGGTCAGGAGTTCGAGACCAGCCTGGGAAGTATGATGAAACCCCATCTCTACTAAAAATACAAAAATTAGCCATGCGTAGTGGTGTGCACCCATAGTCCCAGCTACTTGGGATGCTGAGGCAGAAGAATCGCTTGAACCCAGGCGGCAGAGGTTGTAGTGAGCCAAGATCGCGCCACTGCACTCCAGCCTGGGTGACAGAGCAAGATTCCGTCTCAAAAATAAATAAATAAAATATTATAAAATACAATATAATTATAAAATATGTTTGGAAATATCAAATATGAGCTTTGGCTAGCCTTATTTTTGGTATCCACAAGTATAGTGTATAGTACATAATGCTTAATAGATGGTTAATTGAATTGTTGAAATAAATATAATTCTTACATTGCTGGTCTAAATCTTTTTATATATTCCTAATTATACTTAAAAGTAAAAGATTACTACTTTTAGTATTTAGTGAATATACATTTGGAAAAATAAACATACTTATTATGCTCCTGCTTTTTTGTTCATTTCATATGTTGATGATTTATATTATATATGCATTTCCTTAATCTGATCTCCAAAATCTTACATAAATTTTCAACCATAATTTCCCATCATTTACCTCTTACACATCTATACCGACATAAAAATTGCAACAATGTTTTACAGTGTGATTCTCCAAATAATATGCACTCTTGGAATAATGAAAGTGAATCTGCCATGTTAAATGCTATACATAATTTAACATGGCTCAGAAAAATTTGTATGACTTTTAGAATTTGTTGCTCTCCTTCACAGCAATTTTGTGTAAATATTTCCTCATACTATTTCATCCACAGTCCTTCCTCAAATGCTTCCATTTAAATTTAAATTTTAAAAGTTCCCCTTTTACTCATTTCACAGTTGTCATAGACACTATCATGTTTGGCTCAACAAAGTAAGTCATGTTTTCAAAAACTAAAAAAAAAAAAAATTCTTTTTTTTCTGATATTGTGCTACTTCCATCTTCTCTCCTTACCGGAAACAAAATATTTTCCCAAACACATTTTCATACACATTCTTCTTATTAGAAAGAGCTGCCTTCCTCTATTATTTTATTCTCATGAGTAAAGGTATGAAAAATATTTCTTGCTCCCTGGGTGACTTCTAAATCATCATCACTCTTTCCCTTCAGAAGTTGGACTTGTAATAAAAAAAAAAAAAAAAAAAACTGGCTAGTTAGTTTCAAGAAAATGATGGGAAAAATAATACGAAGAAAAAAAGTTACTATAATTGAAAATCAACTCAGGTGATAATCAGCAGGAGTTGCTCATCCTTAGAGCTCCCTGGGCTCCTGTTGGCTTTCTAGGTCTTGTGTGTCATGAAAGAGACCTCCATTATCTAAGACAGTCTCCTTTTCTTGCAACCAAATGGTTAACATGGCCCTTCATTTGCTAAGGACTATGACACCTGGCTCATAGACCTTTCCACCCCAACTGCTACCAGAAAGGTAGCATTGCATGGTAGTTAAAGACACGAGCTCTGAAGGCAGACTGCATGAGACATAAGTACAATCCTGTGGTATCCTAATTAGGGAAAAGGAGTCAGGCTAGTGGGAGCAGGGGAAAGCAAAAAGAAAAAGCAGATAAGCTACAAGGACACATAGCCCTCCTACGCAAATAACTCTCAATCTTCCTGTGCCCAACTATCACCAGACACCTGCAAGTTAGCTCACTGCAACCTTGGCATTATCAGTACTGCACAAAGCCCTCTTCAGCATACAGCATAAACACCATCCTATAAAATCTCCAGCAAGCCCTTGTTTCTTTGCAGTCAGCTTCCCTTCCGCTGATCCTGCCCATTGTCTCCCTGGTAATGTAGTTTCCTACTTTCTCTAGCAAATTTGCCTTTCTTTTGCCTACAAGGGTAAACTCTTTTGCCCCTGCATCACCGGCCTAGATAGCCACCGCTCCCCCATGACAAACTCTAATATGGATCAGGTATGTAAACCTCTCTGCTTCACTTTCTTCAACCATAAAATGAAAATAATAGTACTGACTTCTAGGGTTGTTGTAAGGTCTACATGTGTTAATAAGTGTAACATACTTAGAAAAGTGCCTGACACAAAGTAAGTACCCAATAAATGTTAACTCTTAGTAGTAGTATCAGTATGGACAACACCTTCAAAATCTATGTAGTTGACTCATCCAACAACTCAGATTCAACAACTTAGAGCTCCTCAAATGTGTCAAACATCATTCACCCTCTACTTCCTCTACCAACTTTCATAGTCACACCCTGCACTTTAGGGCTTTATAACTTTCATGTAGTGTTATTAGCAAGGGTTTTCCAAATAGACTAACTCACCTGAATTTTGATTGCACACTATTCCCCAAATCCCTTCAAGGCATTCTCTGTATGCTACACAGTAAGCTTTGTGAAGCATAAATCTGGCCATACCTACCCTATATTACTCCATTCTTTATATAGGTAAAGCCTAAACTCTTTTTCTTGGAATATAGGCTCTCCAGATTTGAAGACTGCCTCATTATCTACACTTTTGCTCTCATATACCCTTTGAGCTTTCTCACATTGTCTTCATATTTAAGTGTGCTGCTCCAGCTTCTAAGCATGCCCTCCCTGTCCTCATACCCCATTCCCCAGTCACTTATTACCCTGTATGCTGTAGTCCCATTCAGCTCCATTGCAACCTCTTCCCTAATCAATCACTAACAAAGAAAGGGAGGGAGGAAGACAGGAAGAAAAGGAGGAAAAGGGAAGGAAGGGGAAGGGAAGGGGAGGGGAAAGAATGGCAGGGAAAGGGACAAATAATGAAGCTTTTATGCTCTAATCTTTTTCCCCTAGATATACAAGACAAAGAGCAAAATATACTTCACTAAAATCGGATTTTTACATGAATGTTCTTTCCTTTGTTCTTTTGGTTGCTGGTTCACTTACAGAAACTTTTCATATTTGTATGTCTTTCCAATGGTTATTCTGTTTTGTTCATTTCAGGCATCTGGCCCTGATCAGATTAACTGATATGATGTATATGCAAAACCTTTTGAGTTCTTCAGAAAAATAAATTATCTTAGTCAAGAGTGGTTATAAGGAACTTATTATAACTAATGTAGTACACACAATTTATTTTTTTGTAATTCTCCTAGATGAGTAAGAACTTAGTTTTGACATAGGTAAAAATTTTATGGTCACAAATCTCAGGTGTGAGAAAATCTCTTTCTTTCATATGCTGTGTAAATAAAGGATATAAATATTTCAAGCCTGGAAGTAGTGAGAGAAGCTGGTATTTCTGGACATATAGTGACAGTCAAAAAGGAGCTCAGGTACAGGACTGGCCTAAGCTGCTCAAGATTCAGGAGACAGCCAGTACACAGGGAAGCTGAGGAGATATGTAAGATATGTCTAAAACACTTACCTAACCTTCTGTGGTAACAAGCTCCTTAAAGGGGCTGGATGATGTTGTGTTCACTTTTTATCACCAGCAAAGGCTAAGATAATGTATATAGCAAATATTTAGTAACTATTTATTAAATAAATAAATATTTAAGACAGAATAAACAAATATAATAAATGAACCATCTAAGTCAAAATAGTCACTTTTATCCTTAACATTGTACCTGCTTTGGCTGCCGCAGAAGCAAACTTGTTGGCATTAGACAAATCAAGCTGGTGATTTAATAAATTCCAATGTAAGTCTTACAAGTATTAATAAACAACTATCCAGCACTCACCATGAAAGTTAAAGAAGCAACACAGAAAAAGTTCCTAAGTGGTCCCAATTTGAAATGATCAGATAACCTATAAAGGAACATATTCATATTACACTAACATAAACACATATAAATGCACTTACAGCAGTTACACAGTCTTCTCTTCAATAACTAGTTCCCCTATGCATTAGTGTGTAATAACAGCAAGTACAATATTTAGATAATTATAAAAACCAAGGCAATAATTTAAAAACTGATTAACCGTTTTACTCTAACTTAAGCATGGATCTGAGCAGTAAGATTGATTAATAAATTTGAATGCAGCCAATTGGATTGATTCTAATTTAAAGTTTTAACTTGTTGTAGAATAATTTTAAGTGAGTGTATTTGTCCAGTGTTGGAGTGCTCAACAGTGTGTTTGAAAAGGAAGACCAATAAATGTTTTTGAGAAATGTGTTAATTCCTTAAGACAATGGATTTTAATTGGATCAAGTTGTTTGCATTTTTCTTCATTATGATTCTACATCTGTATATTGGACAGAACACTAACGCTAAATAGTTCTTAGAAAAAAATTTTAAAGTTATTTAAATCATAATATCATGTCTGTCTTTTAAATTCAAAATTAGGCTGTGAGTATCCTTCTTCACTTAGGAAGAGTGTTATGAAAGCCAGGCCATCTGCTGAGGTGCTACAATTACATATGGCCCTCAGAATGCGTTTGGCCTGCTCTGTTTTAGCCCTCTGTTGGATTACCAATATACAAAACAAGTTAACCTTGATCTTTCTCATTAAGTATCTCAGGGACAAAATTTGACATACGTCTAAACCTGTGACGTTTCCATCTAAAGAAGGCAGAAATAAAACAGGACTTTAGATTCGGTTACAATAAAATATCAGATGCGCCACAGACACAAGTCTTGAAGCTCTGTCCTGGGAAAATATGGCAAATAGTGCCTCTCCTGAACAGAATCAAAATCACTGTTCAGTCATCAACAACAGTATCCCACTGATGCAGGGCAACCTCCCCACTCTGACCTTGTCTGGAAAGATCCGAGTGACAGTTACTTTCTTCCTTTTTCTACTCTCTGCGACCTTTAATGCTTCTTTCCTGTTAAAACTTCAGAAGTGGACACAGAAGAAAGAGAACGGGAAAAAGCTCTCAAGAATGAAGCTGCTCTTAAAACATCTGACCTTAGCCAACCTGTTGGAGACTCTGATTGTCATGCCACTGGATGGGATGTGGAACATTACAGTCCAATGGTATGCTGGAGAGTTCCTCTGCAAAGTTCTCAGTTATCTAAAGCTTTTCTCCATGTATGCCCCAGCCTTCATGATGGTGGTCATCAGCCTGGACCGCTCCCTGGCTATCACAAGGCCCCTAGCTTTGAAAAGCAGCAGCAAGCTCGGACAGTCCATGGTTGGCCTGGCCTGGATCCTCAGTAGTGTCTTTGCAGGACCACAGGTAAGCCATTATACATGAACTTATTTGGATACGGTGATCATAGATTTCCTATCTAAATTTGATATAAGGTCTTATCAAAGGAAGTACTGTATTACCTTTAAGAGCTTGGGCTCTGGAAGTCAGAGAGTGAAGTTTAATTCTGGCTCTGTTCTGTTACCTTGGGCAAATTTCTTGACCTCTCTGGTTTCAGTTCCTTTACTGATAAAATGTAACATGGGGGTTCATGCTTACTTAATACTGCTTTTGTGATGAATAAATAAATAAAATGGATCACATAATATCTATTATGTAGCAAATGCTTCCCCCCAAAAATTGTGATTCTCAAACTTGACCTTATCTCCATTCTATTCTTCTATTTTTCTTTTTGTTCTGGTTGACATGGCTTTAATGTTTAGTTGAGATAATTTTTAGAAATTATGAAATTTGCCTAGATAGAAAATATTTATAATGTTTCTTATTTAGGGTTTCTTGAGTGGAAATTTTAAGAATTCTGTCACTGCAGCTTAGAAAGAATTATTCTTGATTAGTATGTTGCTCTGCAGTTTGCAGCTAAATGGTACTGAATATAGAAGAAAAGTAAGACATCTTGGATGTATGGAAATTCAAATATTTCCCTAAAGTTAGCTTGAGTTTTGCTGGAGGCAGCTTATTGAGAAAGCCGTATGGCTGACAGAGTAGGCACAGGCCCTCCCCACAGAGGGCAGTCATCTTTCCAGGTTACCTTCATCAGAGGCAGCCTGGTTAACTGACCTGCTGAACCTACCATTTTAACAATCAGATCCCCGAAAAAAGGGACAAATTTTTGAAAACAACAAAGAACGTTAATAGCAGATGAACAAGTTTTCTCTTGCATGTAAATGTACTACATGATAAACCCAGGATACAAGGATGTGTTAAGAAATAAATCAGAATTAACTAGGATCCTCCAAAACTCGCCTCTGAAAATGGAAATTTATCTAGACTTTTTAAACTGACCAGATGGTCAAAAAACAACAACAACAAAAAAACTGCCATGCAGAATTCACTATATAGCACAAGATACTAGAAAGCTGGATAACTGTTTTATCCCATCAATTTCTCACTTTAATATTTCTTTTGAAAATGTGCATGTCATGATAAGAATAATGGGAAAAACTAAAATGTTTTCATTTTCTGAAGAAAAATGTATGATTTCTTTCACAGTGATACAATATATAAGAATAACTTTAGCAAACAAATCACCTGAAATGAGGTGATTTAGCTAAGGCTTATGCTCTTAAAATTTTCCACATTCTTTCTTTACACTTTCACATCTGTGGTCCCAGCTACTCGGGAGGTTGGGAGGGAGGTTGAGGTGGGAGGATCACTTGAGCCCAGGAGTTCGAGACCAGACTGGGCAATACAGGGAGGCCCCATATCAACAAATTATATATATATAAAAAAATTAATGCTGGTCATAATGGCATGTACCTGTGGTCTCAGCTACTCAGGAGGCTGAGGTGGGAGAATCACTTGAGCCTGGAAGGCAGAGGTTGCAGAGAGCCGTGATGCACCACTGCAACTGCACTCCAATCTCAGTGACAGAATGAGACCCTGTCTCAAAAAATAAAAAAAAAAAAGTTTTTGGGAAAATTTATGTAAGCTCAAACGGCCCAAATGGAGTGGAGCAAAACAAAGACTTTTTAAAAATCATCTGGCAATGAGGTGATCAGGGGGCTAGGGTGGTATCAAAGATGATTGATAGTAAAAGAGACATTTCAAACAAAATACAAAACTTGACAACAAATTGTATTGAGAGAGTTAATAATAGAGCAGGGGGAAAGAAAGTTCCAGTTTTCTTAGCCAAGGAGTTTAAATAGTAAAACCATTGAGATGATCTGGTTGAGAAGGGGAGTGTTTGTTTGTCTGCCTATTTGTTTGCAGAAGGGAGAGGGAAGGCAGGCTGTGAGAAGTAAAATCATCTGCTTTAGGACATGACTGCTGGCAATATAAGATCTGTGTAAGTACAGCTATGTCAAAAGTAGTTGGTAATTTGAGATGCTGATGTAGATTAAAATCCAAACCAAAGTAGAAATAATCCTATTTGCAATAATAACCGAAGGGCAAACTCGCGATTTGATTCTTCTTAGAAGTCTCCTAGAAGCTATAAATGAAATATTACTTTATCAATCCAATTCTTTTCATCTAAGTATTAACAGCAATAATAGAAAGGTAATGCCAAATATTTATCTAACTTGATGTAGCAAAAAGAAAATAGGAACTTAACTTTGAATTGTTTAGGAATTTCATGTAATAATCTGACCTCAAATACATTACTAGAGAGATTTATGTGAATATGAGCCACAGAAAATGATGTTATTTTATTTTGTAAAACACATGACTCATCCTTATTTTCAACAACACTTTAAAGCACTTTCCTGAAGCTTCCTGTATAACCTCACGTAAGTAATGTTGTTTGATATTTACATTAACTCTATGAAGTAAATAGGAGCTGTGTTATTATCCCTACTTCACATAAGAGAGCTAAGGTCTAAACCTTTGAAGACAATGGTGTTAAAATCCTTTTCCAATAATCTAAAGTAAGAAACACACACTACATTGAAAATGTGTGTCTCTGTCTCTCTTTCTCTCACACATATAACTGAGAAAAAATTTTGATGAAATACATATTCTATTCTGTTACATTTCATTTTTTACTGTTGATTGAAACTCACTACTGAGCATATCCTGCAGTTCAAAAAGCAGTGATTTGAAAGGATCCATTGGCATTCCCAGTGTCACGTGCTCTGTTGGACTCATGTTGTCTTATTCTTTTCTTTTATTATGGCTCTCTGCAATCTCTCTGAATAAAAGAGATTTCAATCCCATAACCAATGTTACATATATTTGATGAGGAATATGAGAGAGAAAGAGGACTTTTTATTTCTAGACTGTGACACATGATGAGTGTGTCTCCTGCTTCATCATGGTCTGTGGATAAGCCCATTGACAAAGGCACATCCTGTTGTACCTAATTTATATGAAAAGGGTAACTTTAATTTCCATCCTTTGGTGGACATACTGATTTTCTATTACTTGAGTAATTCATACTTCAGTTGAAAAGAAAATCTTAACAAACATGTTGTCACCACTCAGGCCTGGGGATCTGAGAATTTATGACACTTTTGCCTCAGCTCAGAATGACCAAATTTCAAATTGACCTCCCAGATTTTCCACTTTCCTCATTATTAACCTCAGAAGCTATGTTCTGTGATAATTTGGCGGTGCATTCTCAGAAGTTTTAGCATAGTGTGGCATAGAAACTTTCAAATTTTATGCTAGTAATAGAATTCTTTTTAAAAAATTCTATATCACAATGTACCCCATAAATATGTACAATTATTATGTGTCTATTAAAAATTTTTGAAATAAAATACAGTACAAAAATCCTGTACATAAAAAAGTCCTGTACAAAAAAACCATAATGATATGACACAGAAATAAGTGGAGCTGCTCTGGTTAAAATAGAGGTAAAGGAGGACCAGTCCTCCACTTGGTTATTCACTAGCTCCCAGTCACAGTTACTAAAGACCTTTATCTCCTTGCAACAAAGTTCAAAAGGCAATGGGGATAGTAAAAGTGGCATGAGTGTGAGATTCAAATGGAGTTGGGCTCAAATCTCAGTAATACCACTTACCAGCTATGTGACTTTGAGCAAATTACTCACATTTAAAAGAGTAATTGTAAAGAATAAGTCGTACAACTTATAAAATCACCTAAGACTTCACACCTTAATTTTAATTACTAATTTAATGTTTATTTTTCTTCTTTTCCTTTCTTCCTAAGCCCATCCTTTCTTCTTACCTTCATAAAAGAGTTTTTGAAGTCAGGAAAGAAAAAGTACAGAAATATGAGTATGGAATTGTTGGTTCTTTAAGAAACTGCAAAAGAAATGCTTATATAAAAGTGGACTATTTCAAATATTTCAAAATTATAGCATGCATTCTGAGTGATTACTAAATTTGACCAACCTACTCCCTGGTCACAAAGCTATCGTACTCACTCTGCAAAACTATATATGACAGAGCACAGTAATTCAAGTCTTGGAGGTATCGTATATAAAAGTGGGGAAACAGGGAAAGAAAGAAGGGAAAGGAAGGGAAGCCAAAAGAAGGCAAGGGAAGGGAAGAGAAGGGAGGGAAGGGAACGGAGGGAGAGAAGGGAAGGGGAGGAACAAGGAGGAAAGGTAGAAAAGAAAAACAAAGGAGGGAAGGAGGAAATGAAAAAGCAACAAACACCCTGGGATAGCTTTGGTTTAAGACCATCTGTGGTTAGGGTGGTAAATATAAATGGAAGAGAAGACATTTCCTAAATTAGATGTGCCCATATCTAATTATAAATCACATGGTTTCTAGTAAGAGTCATTTAATACCACAAGAATTCCAGAGTAGGTTTCTGCAGAAAGAGTTCATAGCTTATCTGTGTTAAGCTTATCACTAGTTTATCTGTGCTAATATAGAGCATCACATATTGACAGCTTTTAAATTATATGGTTAACCCAGGCCTGCAGGCAAGAAACATGGGGCACTCCTTCATCCTTAGTGTAAAGATATGCTGTCTGAAGATGTGTGGAGGCTTGCCTTAACACATAGAGAATTCACTGGTGTAGAATGCACTACTGACATTGGCAAACAGTTTAAATTCAATAAATATTATTACACAGGTACAATATGCCAAACATTATGCTACAACATAGTACCGTCCTACTAGCAGAAATAACAACAGCAATAATGTTGATGATGATAAATAATGCTTGAGGATATAAATGTGTGCCAGGAATTTGGCTAAAAGTTTTTACGTGCTAGGTTCACAGAACAGGCAGTGAATAAATACATAAATAAGCTTTTACATGCAATATTTCATATAATGCTTCCAACAATCACATAAATTATGTATAATCATTATCTTTATTTTACACATGAAGAAACTAAACCTCCAATATTATATAACATGCCCAAGATTACTGTTTAATAAGTGGACATCTCAGTATATCAGTATATCTAGTTATCCATATATGGCCATATCCATAGCCAGCTCTTTTAACTGCTACACTCTACCCACCTCTGCCCACTGAACACTGCAATATTGTCTATTTCCTTTTTACCTGTAGGAGGCTGGGGAAGAAAAAGGCAGAAAAAGCTTGAAGTGAAAACTGATGCTTAAAAGACATCAAGAAAAAATATATGATACACATTTATAAATATATAAATGCATGTGGATACATATAAAAATGGTGTACTTCAAGTTTTAATTATAATAATGGTTAAGATTTATACAGTGCTGTGTTCCAGGCACTATTCCAGGTGCTTTGCATGTATTAACTCATTTATTGTCATGATAGGCCTTAGAGGTAGATTTTACTATTTTCTCCATATATAGATGAGGAAACTGAAGCACACATCTGAAGATAATTACCTTTGGATAACACTAGGTAAGGGTGTAATTAGTGTGGGTAAGGTGAGTGTTAAAGATAATATTCCAAGAAGAAATGAACAACTGCAACTGACCGTGAAAAAAAAAAAAAGAAAACAGAATGTTCTTGTTTATGGCAAAATAAAGCAAACACTGATGAGAACCAGGGTCAGGGACAAGAGAGGAGAAACATACCAAAATTAAAGAAATAAAATCCAAGGACAAATGAACAACTAAAAGCAAAATGGATCTCTATATTAATCATTCAAATGAACATGGTCTTGGAGCACAAAATAAACGGAACTAAGACAATAGCAAGTTAATTTGTGGGCAAGTAAGAGTCTGAATTTTTGTACACTTTATTATATACCTTTCTTAAAATTTATCGGTCTATCTTGTATTACCTGGATCACATACATTTTATATCTCCACTACCAAATATTAAATTCCTTGATTGAAGGATATAACTGCTTTATCCTTTATGACAGAGAATGCCAGCTATATTAGTTTTACCAAAGAATTGCTTAAAAAATAAGCATGTGTTAAATAAGATAGCCATTAAATCAATCATAGTACTATGTTTCAAAGTCATTGCTAATTGAAAGTTTCATCATGGCTTTTTTTTAAACATATTTTTTAAACTATAATTTTTTTCCAGTTACAAATGAACCAATTTGGACCACACACAACCCATCTTTTTAGAATCTTATAGCAGAACTCACCAAGTGGGTGTGAAAATGGAAAGAACAAGTAATGCCTGAGAGGCCTGAGCAAGAAATATGGACAAACGCAGAAAAAAAACACACTGTTTTTCAAATGTGTTCATCTCTCCTCAAAACTGGCATGCAACAACATTATACTTGTGATAAGAACTACTATCAAACTCCACTCATTGGGCCAGAGACCTTTGTGGTGCTAGCGAAAAACTTGCTCCTCATGTAGCATACTACCTACGCTTGTGATTTCATCAGCCAGCCAGTGATATCATTATGCCTTTAAAACATGAAATATTAAGATGAAAATGTGGCCCAGAGCAGAGAAAAAGTAAAATTCAGGTCATCCGGTTCCAAGTCCAACTGAGATGGTACAGAGAGAAGTAGCTAAAACCTTAAAGAAATATAAGATTCTCGGGTTCTACGTGAAGTAACCATTCCAAAGACTTTAACTGACAGCCTCTGTTGGATCTAATTCAAAGCTGAACTTTAAATAAGGTCAGCTTGCAAAGAATTACAGAAAACTGAAAGGCTCACTTTGTAATGTGGGAAAAAAGTCTGAATCATAAGATAAACTTAGTTGAATGCACTTGTCGGGGTTTCTTGACTGCAGAGTGATTGTAAAATTATTAGTCGCCCTCTAGTGGATTAATTTAAAATCATTTTTTCCCCTTGAAGATTAAAAAAGATCTGAAACTGAAAATCAACTTTTCAACTTATTTAACAGGGCCAAGGTTTCTTTCCCTTTTGAGGTGATGGGAATGGGAGCGGAGTATGTCTTTTTTTTAGAAAATAAAGTATCTTAAAAATATTTTATAGTGTTTTTTGTTGGTAGTGTAGAAAAGAATCATGTTTCTTAATGTTGTAATTAAAATTAAAATTTTCTAACTCAATCAAAAACTTAAAAAATAATAGAATCCCTCATTTGCTTAAAATAAAAAATTTTAACTTTTTTTTTTGTTGTTGAGACGGAGTCTTGCTCTGTCGCCCAGGCTGGAGTGCAGTGGCCGGATCTCAGCTCACTGCAAGCTCTGCCTCCTGGGTTCACGCCATTCTCCTGCCTCAGCCTCCCAAGTAGCTGGGACTACAGGCGCCCGCCACCTCGCCCGGCTAGTTTTTTTTTGTATTTTTTAGTAGAGACAGGGTTTCATCGTGTTAGCCAGGATTAGTATTCTTACAGCTGGAACCATTTCTCAGTCTGTCTTTGTGTTTCATGATATTGATATTTTTGGAAAGTGCAAACCAGTCATTTTGTAAAATGTCTCTCAGTTGGGATTTGTCCTCTCAAGGTTAGATTCAGGTTATATACTTTAAGCAAAAATACCAAATTAGTGATGCTAAGTTCTCAATGCATTACATAAGGAGACAGACATTGTCAATGGGTCCTATTATTGGCGATGTTAACATATTTATCTAGATATTTCTCTTCTGTAGAGTTATTATTTTATTCCTTATAATGAATAAGTATCCTGCAGACTGATACTTTGAGATTTTGTAAATATCCTATTCTCCTCAAAGTTCCACCCACTATTTTTACCAGCTATTGATGATTCTTGATGTAATCACTTATTATAGTGATTACCAAATGTTAATCACTAACTTTGTTTATTCCTTTTCATTTATTAGTTGGCATTCTACATTATAGAAGAGGTTTTTTACTCCATTTATTTGTTGTTTTTGTTATTTTGTAATTTTTACAAGTATGGGCTCATGGATCCTTACTTTATTCAATAGTTTATCATTCTTTTAGATCAGTTTCTTTTTTGTATTTTAATGCTTAAACTGCCCCAGATTTGGCCAGTGGAAGCTCTTTTCAGCTGGTTCCTGGATTGTTTTTTTGTTTGCTTTTCGTTTTGACATGTTCCATCTTTCTTTGAGCAACTGTCTCTTCATGTCTTGTGACTATTTCTTAAAATGTCATTTTAATAGGGTTTCTGTCTCTAAAATAAAATTTAAATATGTATTTTGGGGGTACATTCTAAGTGCCAGACACAGTTATAGTTACTGCAGATATAACTTATGAGCAAAATCACTTGCGAAAAGTTTACTCAGCATAATTGTACTGGAAACTGAAATATAAACAACGTTCAAATCCTTGAAAGATGATTATTCTTCAAGGTTGAAATAATTGCTAAAAAATCCAAAATCTTGTAGATCTATTGACACTTACCCAAACATATTTTAAGTAAATATTCACATGACTTTTCATAGAAACATCAGAAATACAATACTAAGGAACTTAGAAATTGCTTTAGGTAACATGCTAGAAGGCTAGCAGAGTACCAAAGAGAAAACTTTCAAATACCATTTGGAAAAAAGTAACATAGCTTTTCATTGTCTCATACAGTTATACATCTTCAGGATGATTCATCTAGCAGACAGCTCCGGACAGACAAAAGTTTTCTCTCAATGTGTAACACACTGCAGTTTTCCACAATGGTGGCATCAAGCATTTTATAACTTTTTCACCTTCAGCTGCCTCTTCATCATCCCTCTTCTCATCATGCTGATCTGCAATGCAAAAATCATCTTCACCCTGACACGGGTCCTTCATCAGGATCCCCACAGTATGTATTCCTTAGATTTAGTGTCATTTGTGGGCAGTTTTTAAACAGCGATGCTCAAAACAGAATGGCATGAACTATGTGCCAGATACTGTTCTAAGCAGTTTGTATATATTAGCTCATTTAATATTCACAATCACCCCCATAAGGTAACATTTTTATCATGCTTTCATTATCCTCAATTTACAGATAAGGTAACTTAGTATCTTCTGCTGTTCTACATTTGCACCATGAAATTAAAGAAGAATTAATGATTATTCCATTAAGACCCAGGATAAGCATTGGCAAATGGTTTCTGCTGGGTAGCAAGTACAAATTGTGATATCTAGACTATAGAAAAGTACAACCTGTTAAATGCTATCCAATAAACTAGCTAAAGTAAGCTGTTCCATTTTATATTCAAATCCCCTATATTTATACAACGTAAACTATGCACATGTGTGTGTATGTTAATATACGAAATATTATTGACTGTAATTAATTATTTCATTCAAAACTTCACACATGTGTTTGTACCTTTTTTGCTTTAGTAAAATGGTGCATTCCCAAAAATAAAACATATATTTATGAAATAAACATTGTTATGTTGGCATGACATCCAAAATCCATGTTATCAATGACATAGTACATAAGTTATATCTGGTACAACTTAACAGGGAAATCATCTTAACTATTATAGCATGAATAGTCTCAGTAGGTATTTCCAAAAGAAAATATTCATGGTGATGCTTTCTAATAGGGAATTGGGCAGTTTTCACCTGCCAGCACAAAATGGTATTTAATATTTCCAAAACAGTATACTGCAAAAACAATTTGCCTTCAAAATCTTATCTTGAGAGATTCCATTTTATAAGCGATATCTAAGAAGGGTAGAGGGAAAATAAGAAGGTGAATCTCAAATAGGAGTTAATTTGAAGAAATATTAGCAGTACATAAGCAGAAAAACAAAAAAGCAGAGGCAGGAAGCCATAACTATTATGAAGATATTTAATTATTATATTATTTATTTGATGAATACATACTGACTACTCAGCATTGCTGGAAACTGTGCTAGGTGGAGATACCATGGTGAATAGGAAAAATCTAGTAAGTATCCTGCTTTCATGGAGACTACAGTCTAGCAGAAAAGTCATAAACAGTAAACCAATTATCGACTGTGATGATGTTTCAAAAGAAGAAAAAGCATGACATGTTGTGGTTGTCTTGCTATTTTTTTCATTTTAAGTCACTTGCTAAGCCAAGATGATTTTCTGAATTTTAAATGGATGTATCACCAAGGTTTACAGATATTGAGGATTAAATGAATAGTGTGTGAAGGCCAGGTGTGGTGGCTCATGCCTGTAATCCCAGCACTTTGGGAGGCCGAGGCGGGTAGATCACCTGAGGTCAGGAGTTTGAGGCCAGCCTGACCAATATGATGAAACCTGTCTCTACCAAAAACACAAAAATTAGCCGGGTGTGGTGGCACATGCCTGTAGTCCCAGCTACTCGGGAGGCTGAGCCAGGAGAATCGCTTGAACCCGGGAGGCAAAGGTTGCAGTGAGCCAAGACTGCATCATTGCACTCCAGCCTGGGCAGCAAGAGCAAAACTCTGTCCGAAAAAAAAAAATGAATAGTATGTGAAAAGAGCAAAGCCTCTAGCAAGGCACACAGTAAATAGTGATTAGTTTTATCTGACAAAAATCCATAATCAGTCTGTATTTAATAAATTACTTTAATATTTCTAGACAAAAAATATTTTCACAATTAAAACACCATGCATGTAAATGTTTTCCTCTATATGTCTACTCTTTGGTGACCAATTAATAAGAAATTTCAAAATGACTATTTCTGAATATCATTATCTGTTTCCCTCAAAAAAAAAAAATATAGTGTGTGAAGAGTATTTCTTACTTAACACAGAAGTTCTCTATTATGAAATACAAGAACAGATTTTGAGCACTTCAGAATTGCACCTTTTTACCTTTAAGAACTAACTTCAAAATTTCAGGTAGGCAGCCTGACTGTAAAAAGTCAGTAATTCCACTAACTTCCAGCAAATTTCTTCACAAGTGTAACCTATGAACTTTAAAGGCTGTATTAATATGAAAAGTGAAATTATTTCAGCTATCATAGAAAGAAGCACACAGTTGAGATAGACAATTTGGGGTAGTACACTTTCATCCACACATGATACTTACTATCCTTAGTAGCAAAGATACTCAGTGAACATAATTTTGTTTTGAAGTCAGAATTCACAAAGCAAACAAAAACATAGAGTGAGGAAAGGACACCCTATTCAACAAACGGTGCTGGGATAATTGGCTAGCCATGTGTAAAAGAATGAAACTGGATCCTCATCTCTCACCCTATACAAAAATCAACTCAAGACGAATCAAAGACTGAAATCTAAGACCTGAAACCATAGAGATTCTAGAAGATAACATTGGAAACCCTTCGAGACATTGGCTTAGGCAAAGAGTTCATGACTAACAGCCCAAAAGCAAATGCAACAAAACAAAGATACATAGATGGTACTTAATTAAACTAAAAAGCTTCTGCACAGCAAAAGAAATATCAGCAGAGATAACAGATGACCCACAGAGTGGGAGAAAATCTTCACAATCTGTACTTCTGACAAAGGACTAATCCCAGAATCTACAGAGAACTCAAACAAATCAGCAAGAAGAAAACAAACAATCCTATCGAAAAGTGGGCTAAGGACATGAATAGACAATTTTCAAAAGAAGATATACAAATGGCCAAGAAGCATAGGGGAAAATGCTCAGCGTCACTAATGATCAGGGAAATGCAAATCAAAACCACAGTGTGATACCACCTCACTCCTGCAAGAATGGCCATAATCAAAAAATCAAAAAATAATAGATGTTTGCAGGGATGCAGTGAAAAGGGAACACTTTTACACTGTTGGTGGGAATGTTAACTAGTACAACCACCATGGAAAACAGTGTGGAGATTCCTTAAAGAACTAAAAGTAGAACCATCGTTTGATCCAGCAATCCCACTACTAGGTATCTACCTGGGGGAAAAAAACGGCATTATATGAAAAAGATACTTGCACAGGAATGTTTATAGCAGCACAGTTTGCAATTACAAAAATATAGAACCAGCCCAAATGCCCATCAATCAATGAGTGGATAAAAATATGTGGTATATATGTACTATGGAATACTGCTCAGTGATATAAAAAGGAATGAAATAATGGCATTTGCAGCAACCTGAATGGAATTGGAGACTATTATTCTAAGTGAAGTAACTCAGGAATAGAAAACCAAACATCATATGTTCTCATTCATATGTGGAAGCTAAGCTATGATGATGCAAAGGCATAACAATGATACACTGGACTTTGGAAACTAGGGGGAAAGGGTGGGAGGTGGCAAGGGATAAAAGACTAGACATTTGGTACAGCATACACAGAGATCTCAGAACTCACCACTGAAGAACTTATTCATGTAGCCAAACACCATCAGTCCACCAAAAAAACCTATTAAAATAAAAAAAAATTAAAAAGAATTCAACTGAGCTCAACCTCATCTACTCTCTTAAATTTATATGTTAAGAGTTTGAGTATCCCATATTTCAAATCCAGATTAGTTTGGCAGAAATAGAAGCAGTATCATCTTCAATATTTTCTATTCATTATGTGACATAGTGGAAAACTCTTATTAAACATGCTTTTCAAACAAATTATTATTATTTAAAATACTAGAAATTTTCTCCCATTGATTAAGTTGAATTAGTGATGTTGTCTTCCTTTTTGTCCACTTTGGTTTCATGAGAAAACTGATCTTTAAACACCTGCTCTTTTCTCTATCCAATAGAACTGCAACTGAATCAGTCCAAGAACAATATACCAAGAGCACGGCTGAAGACTCTAAAAATGACAGTTGCATTTGCCACTTCATTCACTGTCTGCTGGACTCCCTACTACGTCCTAGGAATTTGGTATTGGTTTGATCCTGAAATGTTAAACAGGGTGTCAGACCCAGTAAATCACTTCTTCTTTCTCTTTGCCTTTTTAAACCCATGCTTTGATCCACTTATCTATGGATATTTTTCTCTGTGATTGATAGACTATACAAGAAGTCATATGAAGAAGGGTAAGGTCATGAATCTCTCCATCTGGGAATATTAACACAAATGTTGGAGCATGTTTACATACAAACAAAGCAGGATTTACACTTAAGTTATCGTTCTTTTAGAACCTCCATTTTCAGAGCCTCAATTATTAAGGAAAAATCTTCAGGAAAAATACTAAAATATTTTCTCTTCATCATAAGCTTCTAAATTAATCTCTGCCTTTTCTGACCTCATATAACACATTATATAGGTTTCTTATCACTTTCTCTTTGCATAATAATGTACAAATATTTAAAATACCTGCAGCCTAAGGCACAAGAATGCCAAAAAATCAAAGGCAAGAAACCACAACACAGGTCTAAACTCAGCATGCTTTGGTGAGTTTTTCTCCAAAAGGGGCATATTAGCAATTAGAGTTTTATGCTACATAGTACAGAGAGCACAGAGCCCCTTGCCCATAAGATCAACTTTCCCTCCTATAGTTAAAACGAAAAAAAAAAAAAAATGGATCTATTTTTCTCTTTGGCTTCAAAAGCATTCCGACATTTGCAGGAGTCAGTCACCAACCCCACCAACCACTCCACCAACCTGACAAGACCATGAGTAGTTCTCCTTCATCCTATTTATATGGTACAGGTTGAGAAGTACCTCTATAAAAAGGGAAATTTTAGAGGGGTTAGGATTTGGACAGGGGTTTAGAACATTCCTCTCTAGGCTGTATAGTCTATAGAGTTTGTGGCAATTAACCGCCATAAAATAACAATGTTTCCAAATTCAACTAAGAAAATCCTCATACTGAGTATGCTTTATGCATAATATGCCCTCTATTTTAATAATGTGAAGAATTTTTTGTCTATCTCTTGATCTCACTAAATCCATATTTCATAAATAACTGAGAAAAATGAAAACAAAATTAAGCAAATGCACAAGCAAAAAGATGCTTGATACATAAAAGGAACTCTGGAGAGAAAACTACAGCTTCAGTCTGTACAGATCAAAGAAGACAGCGTGTTGGGGGAAGGAGGGAAAGATCTTGATGCAGGGTTTCTTAACCTGCAGTCTATGCACAACACTATATTTCCATGTAATATTTTTATTTCAGTCCTCTTTGTATTATTTTGTGCATTTAAAAAACACAATCTTAAGGGGATAGACTAGACTGCCACAGCGGCCCATGGCACAACTAACTACTGATATTCACATTAAATAGTATGGTTTCCAAAATACGTCTGCACAATAAGACCTCTTTATTTAATTCAGGCTTGTATCTATCTCTTCCATGAAAAATGGGAAGGGATGAAAATAATGGGAGTATAATACCCATTTAATGTGAAAAACATGATAAGGATCTTAAAAGAAATTAAGCCATTCAACATTTTTTAAATAGGTAAGATACTATTATATTTACATGAGCTATGTAGTGCCACACAAAAGATGAAATGTAATTTCTAAATACTCCAGGTGTGTGGTATTGTGGAAAGTAAATTGCCAACCAATGGTAAGTCCTTTCTTTCTTTGATTTTCTCCTCTCATACTTCAGTTTTATAGTGTTGAGTTGTTGTTTGTTTCACATCCTACCTTATTTTCCAATTCTGTCTCAATTGAACTCCCTCTGCATACTCACTCTTTCATTCATAGCTTCTTTTTCATTAAACTCATACCTTTAATTAACCAATTCATGGCCCAGTTCTACAGTTGAATTGGACAAGGCTAAAATTCTGTAGTGTGCTAACATGCTCAAAGTTGGCATGTATACTCATTCCAAGATTTTATAGTTCTTGTAGATAACACAGGGATGTAGATAAGTTGAAACAAAACCAATGTTCTCTAAGTCTCTATCATATACTTATTCCTAAACTGATAATTCTTACTTCTGGGATTTAAAAGCAAAAATAACACACTTGTACAGATACAATCTAAGGGCTTTATCACATACAAGTTTAACGAATGTATCTCGGCTTGGTTCTTCTTGTGTGCTCATTATAGATCTCTCTTAGGAATTGCCTCGAGCATATTTTTTTACACATTAACTAAAGGGCTATTCAAAATCTTGACTCGGGTTCTTAACCTACATTCCATGCAAAAAAAAAAAAAAATATATATATATATATATAGAGAGAGAGAGAGAGAGAGAGAGAGAGAGAGAGATGTATTTTTAAATTTTTGTCCTATTTGTATTATTTTATTCATTTAAAAACACAATCCTGAGAGGGATGGACCCGACTGCCACAGCAGCTCATAGCACAAAAAAAGGTTAAGAAGTCCTAGTTGACTTTGTCTATATATAAAGAAGTCTATTACAGTAAAAATATGACAGAATCTATTCATCAGTTTATATGCAAACATAAAAATGTAAATATTGAAACAAGATTGCTTCAATATGCTTATTGTTTTCAAACCAAGAAACTCTCTTAAGGTTCAATATGTAATAAAAAACATAACAGAAATAATTATTCTATATGAATTTTGTGGTCCATAAATTATAATGTATAATTATACATTATAAAGTAATGTATAAACTAAAATTTATAGCACAAAAGATAAATATGGCTTTGAAATTAAAGATAATCCACTCAACAGACAATATTTCATATTTGATATTACAATCATTTATTTTATGTCCTATTATAATAAAAGGTGAGGACTCCTTGTAAAAAAGGAAATGTTCTACAGAGTCAATCTAATATATCAGATATTTGAGATTCTATCTTGGTTTCTCTTCCTTAGCTTATAAAACTAGTTAAAAATTGAATTTCTTTTAGCAATTCAGTTTAGTAGAGGAGTGACATTAACTAATGACAGTAAATTGAACAAAGTCTACATTAGCTCAATTTAAGCCTATTCAACAGAAATATAGTAGCTAAAAAAATACTCTAGGGAAGGTACCACAAACATTATCTACCAGGGAACATAGCATAAATGAGTTTGAAATTTCCTGAGAGTGACCTTGTCTTAAAACTTAGGTGGTAGTCATAAACAGATAATATTTTTAGGCAGTTAAAAGACTTCTAGAACTCCATCTGTTTTACCTGTGAAACAGATAATATTTTTAGGCAGTTAAAACACTTCTAGAACTCCATCTGTTTTACCTGTGGTCCACTTTCCTACATTGAACCAATGCCTTGGGCTTTTCTAATTACTATACATTGTGCTTATATGAATAAAAGAAATTTTAAAAGAAAAAATCAGATTCAATCTAATCTTGCTTATTTTTATGATTATTAGGAATCAAGTTTAAAACAATTAGTCTAACTTTAAAAGTGATATAAAATGTATGCATAGCAGAAATAGATAAATATATACAAAAACTGTTAATATAATTATCTGCACGATTTCTTAAAAATCTCTTCCTTGTGAATTCCTGTAATTCCAAATTACCAAAATAAACTCATATTGTGTGTGTATTAAGACAAAACATAATAAAGGTTATATGTGTGTGTGTTTGTCTGACTTTTATTTTATACATCATTGTTTCTATTAGAAGGGGTTCTGTTGTAAGGAATAAAAGTGTCAAACTAGAAGTGGCATTTTTCCATCTCATGTTATAGGATGTCCAGAGGTAGGCATGCAGAATCAGTTAAGTCAGAGCTTTGACTCAGCTTCTCTGATTATAGTAGGCTTTCTTTTTTCTGACTAGAAGTTGGCTGTCACCATTCTAGGGGTCAAAGGCAGAAGGAAAGGGTCACTTTTCATTATTAATCTCTCTTTCCCATAACTCTCAGTACTTCCCCTTAAATTGGCTAGAACTGGGACACATGACTGACCCTAAACAAATCACTAGCAAAGAAGATTACCCTGAACACTTTAAGGTAATAATTTGTCTTGTGGGACAGGGCTCAATTTCTGTGAACACTTAGCAATCTGATAACTAAAAAAAATTGAAGGCTTTTTCTGTTTTTTTATTTTTGGGGTGGGGAGGAAGAAGAAAGAAAAAGAGGCCTTTTTCTGACCTTTTTGGTCAGAAAACTGCAGTACCTGCCACAATCACCAATTAACTTTTCGAAACAAAATTTAGACTATATATGCCACAAATTTAAGTAGCACATAACTTAAATACAATGCATAAAAACTAAATGAAGCTCTGAAACACAATGATTGCACAATAAATGTAGCTCTAAGGGAAAGGAATGGATTTTCATTGTTTTTCATAAATTAAATCCAAATACGTTAAACTCTAGGGGTTGGAATCTTTATCTGACGTATAGTGGGTAGGCTCTGCCTAATTACTTAGTTTCTTGGGAACTCTTGGCTCCTGTTTTTTTCTTCATTTATTTATAACTAGTTCATTGGATAAGAATGTTCACATGTTTTAAAATTCTAGCCATCACTTCAGATTTAGAGAACAATTATCAAGTAAGTTAATAAATAAATGGCAACTTGAAATGGATTTCCTATAAAGCTCATGAAACTTAATTTCCAAATTCCTCACTTATTTCAGTCCACTCTTGGGGCCCTGGAAAATACGTTTTCACGTGGTCACATGTTTTTATAAAATCCACAACAAAAAAAATTCTTTAATTGCAATTGGTTAAGACTATCTATTTCCATTCTTCTGTTCCCTCTGTCACCCTTCCCCTCAAATGAAGTGGTATTGAGATGGCCATGTGTATTTTTGGGACCCAGCCAAGGGGAATTTGAATTAAGAATATCTTTAGATGCAGTCTAGAGGGATAGTGAGTGATTCCTGGTCGCTTTCATGTTATGCTAAGTCATTGCTAACCATTGCAAGAAACTTCCAGGCATAACACTAGAAAAAATACCCAGTATAGTGACTTATCTGGCATAGTAACAGGAAAGTGTAGGGCTAGAGGTCATATCATGATATGAATGTGTCTAGACATATGGCAACAGAACTATGTAAGTGGTGAGAAGAAAACAAGACACAAAATGTACAGAAGCTTCTCCGTGGAAAATTATTGTACATGTACACCCAAAGGTGATTCCCAATAAGGTATACTCTTATATAATCCCCTTTCTTTGAATGTGATTGGAACTTGTGACTTGCTTTCTATCATATTTTGCCTATGGCAAATTAATAAGATGTCATTCCTTGATCAGGTTACATTAGCAAGCAAAGGTGCTAGGATATCAGTCTTGTGATTACATTACATTATATAAGACTATCTTAGCAAACTGAAGTGAGAAATTCACCCTTAAGCAAACAGCCATATTGTAAAATGCCTTTGCAGAGAGCTATGTGGCAGAGAACTGTGGACAGCCTCTAGGAACTGAGGACAGCCCCCAATGGACAGCTAGTAAGAAGCTAGGGCCTTCAGTCAGACAGAGAAATGAATTCTTCCAGCATCCTGAAAAAGCCTACAAGTGGATTCTTCCTTAGTCAAACCTCCAGATAAGCATACAGTCTGGCAAGCACCTTGATTATAGTCCAGTGAAACCCTGAGCAAAAGACTCAGTTTGTAGCTGGACTCCTTACCCATACAAGTTGTGAGATAAACATGATGTATTGTTTTAAGACTCGAAGTTTGTGGTGATCTGTTATGCAACAATAGCAAACTAATATACTTAGTAGGAAAAGCATAAGGAAAAGATTTGATCCTTATCAAATCCTAGTCAAAATGGAAATTCTCTCTTTTCAGAAGTATACTGAACAATGCAGCAGCATATACAACTATAAACCCCTCTACATTTTTTTCTTTTGATTGGAAATGTACAAGATTTATGAGAATTCCTGTGCTTCTAGGGCACAAAACCATGGCAGTACTAGAAACAGCAAGTACATTTTTTTATGCATTGCAATGTGTCAGATTTCATGCTAGGATGTCATTAGTAATACATAGTTGTAAAACTGAAAGAAACCTTTGAAAGCTACCAATATATAAAAAAAGGTATTACAAAATATTGCTATACTAAAATATAATCAAGTAGCATGCAGCCAAAATATTTTAGAAGAAAAAAAAGCACTTTAGAGTTATGTCAAGCAGTTAATAATAAAATATTACATTATTGTTATAGATTTAATGATGTTTGTGGCATTCGTCAGTAAAATGTTTCAGTTTTTTGTTGCTGTCAGAGATAGCGTCTCGCTCTTTCACTAGGTTGGAGTGGTGTAATAATAGCTCACTGCAACCTCCAACTCCTGAGCTCAAGCAATCCTCCTGCCTTAGCCTCCTAAGTAGCTGGGACTGCAGGTGTGAATTCCTATGCCTGGCTAATTTTTTTATTTTTATTCCTGTAGAGAAAGGGTCTCACTATGTTGCTCAGGCTGGTCTCAAAACTCCTGGCCTCAAGCGATCCTCCCACTTCAGCCTCCCAAACTACTGGAATTACAGGCATGGGCCACCTCGTCTAGCAAATACTTCCTTTTATACCCACTTATAGAAACCCTACCCATATGTAAAACTTCAGACCTCAGAAAACATGGATCCTTATAATAGGAACTAAACCCCTGCATTATCTGTAAGACCACCTCCCAAATTAACACGCCAGTCCTGGTTAAGTGATTCACATCTTATTTTCTATGATGGACTTACTATCTCAGTGATCTCCCCAGAAAGCTAGGATAAGGTCTTGCCTTACTCTTGCCATTCTAATGCCTTTAATGCCTTCTCTTTAAAATTCTTGGAACTGAAGTCTGGTTTTTTTGTTGTTGTTGTTTTGTTTTTTTGAGATGGAGTTTCGCTCTTGTCTCCCAGGCTGGAGTGCAATGGCCACCATCTTGGCTCACCACAACCTGTCTCCCAGGTGCAAGTTATTCTCCTGCCTCAGCTTCCCTAGTAGCTGGAATTACAGGTGCCCACCACCAAGCCCAACCAATTTTTGTATTTTTAATAGAGACGGGGTTTCACCATGTTGTCCAGGATAGTCTCGAACTTTTGACCTCCACCAGCTTCAGCGTCCCAAAGTGCTGGGATTACAGGTGTGAGCCAGTGTGCCTGGCCTGAAGTGTGCTCTTAAACCACTACTAATTGGGGAAGACAGGCTAATTGATGGCAGGCTTTCCTGCTACAAACTATATGCCAGTCTATGTACCAAAATTGTTAATTATAGATTGCTAATTACTATGTTCAACCTACCTGATAGAATGTATTTTGCTATGCTCTAATCCATTTCTTCCTTACTAGTTGCTCTCCTGAACTTTCCATTATCTATCATTAAATGTGCCAATTGTGTTCTACTTCCTGGGATGTACCTTCTATCATTATTAACAGCTGGTTCCTCTACAACAGCTGCCTACCCCAATAGATGCAGTTCCTGAAACCAAGTCCCCAAATTCTTCCTAAGTCCATTGCTATCAGATAACTAGTTGATGACCAGCTAGTTGACAAAATAAAACCATCATCAGATTAGCACCCTCAAATTCAATAGAAAACAAATTCCAAAGAAATAAATACGCAAAAATTGACAGATCCATCAGAGGAGAGCATCTCAAATTCCCACTACTAAATTTTAAATCTTCCTAAACTACATTTTTTTCTATTTTCATATCATGATGGAAGACTAGTCCCTGCTCCTCTTAAAGCTGAACCCCTCTACTTACGCTGTCACTATCATACCCTCTTACATTTTGAGGACACAATTTCTTCAACTATTCCCTCTTTTTCTCTCTTACACCATTGATGTCCCGCTTTTTACCAAATTATCTCACTGGCATGTAAAACTGCTTTCTTATTCTGAGTCTTCCAAAAAATCCTTTTCAACCATATATTCAATTTCAGTTTCATGTCCTACCACTTGTAAACTCCCCTTCACAGAAAATTTCTCCAGTTGTTAACACCAGATAACTCCCCTTCTTCTTTACTTCCCTTTTAATCTTCAATGCCTGTTAACTTGCCTTTTTTTTAGACGGAGTCTCACTCTGTTGCCCAGGCTGAAGTGCAATGGCATGATCTTGGCTCACTTCAACCTCTGCCTCCAAGTTCAAGCGATTCTCCTGCCCCAGCCTCCCAAGTAGCTGGGTTTACAGGCATGCACCACCATGCCTAGCTAATTTTTGTATAGACGAGGTTTCACCATGTTGGCCAGGCTGGTCTTGAACTCCTGACCACAAATGATCCGCCCCCCTGAGCCTCCCAAAGTGCTGGGATTACAGGCATGAGCCACCACGCCTGGTTCAATGCATGTTAACTTGGATCATGCTATGACTACTTGGTTGAAACTTTTCCTAAGTTCACCAAAGATCACCCTATCAAAACAAACGGAGATTTATCTCTTCTTTACTTACTTTAATATTCATTAATATTCAAACAATTGTTCATTCCTCTGCAAGGAGCTCAGGTGGAGGAAGACTTGGCCACATATGGGTGAATATTGAAGTAGGGGGATATGGAAAGAGGAGGACTGATTTGGGATACACCATATGACAAGGTAGTAAGTCAGAAGATTGCCAAGCAACAGGGAACTACATGAGAGCTAAATTGAAATCTTAGTCAGGGTGGGCTTCCATAGTAAAATACCATAGGCTGTAGATGCGTGGTGTTATTTCTGAGGCTTCTGTTCTGTTCCATTGGTCTATATCTCTGTTTTGGTATGAGTACTATGCTGCTTTGGTTACTGTAGCCTTGTAGTATAGTTTGAAATCAAGTGGCGTGATGCCTCCAGCTTTGTTCTTTTTGCTTAGGATTGTCTTGGCAATGCGGGCTCTTTTTTGGTTCCCTATGAACTTTAAAGCAGTTTTTTCCAATTCTGTGAAGAAAGTCATTGGTAGCTTAATGGGGATGGCATTGAATCTATAAATTATCTTGGGCAGTATGGCCATTTTCACCATATTGATTCTTCCTATCCATCAGCATGAAGTGTTTTTCCACTTGTTTGTGTCCTCTTTTATTTCATTGAGCAGTGGTCTGTAGTTGTCCATGAAGAGATCCTTCACATCCCTTGTAAGTTGAATTCCTAGGTATTTTATTCTCTTTGTAGCAATTACGAATGGGAGTTCACTCATGATTTGGTTCTCTGTTTGTCTGTTATTGGAGTATAAGAATGCTTGTGATTTTTGCACATTCATATTGTATCCTGACATTTTGCTGAAGGTGCTTATCACCTTAAGGCAACCATCTGATCTTTGACAAACCTGACAAAAACAAGAAATGGGGAAAGGATTCCCTATTTAATAAATGGTGCTGGGAAAACTGGCTAGTCATATGTAGAAAGCTATAACTGGATCTCTTCCTTATACCTTACACAAAAATTAATTCAAGATGGATTAAAGACTTACAAGTTAGACCTAAAACCATAAAAACCCTAGAAGAAAACCTAGGCAATACCACTCAGGGCATAGACATGGGCAAGGATTTCATGACTAAAACACCAAAAGCAATGACAACAAAAGCCAAAATAGACAAATGGGATCTAATTAAACTAAAGAGCTTCTACACAGCAAAGAAACTACCATCAGAGTGAACAGGCAACCTACAGAATGGGAGAACATTTTTGCAATCTACCCATCTGACAAAGGGCTAATATCCAGAATCTACAAAGAACTTAAATGAATTTAGAAGAAAAAATCAAACAACCCCATCAAAAAGTGGGCAAAGGATATGAACAGACACTTTTCAAAAGAAGACATTTATGCAGTCAACAGACACATGAAAAGATGCTCATCATCACTGGTCATCAGAGAAATGCAAATCCAAACCACAGTGAGATACCATCTCACACTAGTTAGAATGGCGATCATTAAAAAGTCAGGAAACAACAGGTGCTGGAGAGGACATGGAGAAATAGGAATGCTTTTACACTACTGATGGGAGTGTAAACTAGTTCAACCATTGTAGAAGACAGTGTGGCAATTCCTCAAGGATCTAGAACTAGAAATACTATTTGACCCAGTCATCCCATTACTGGGTATATCCCAAAGGATTATGAATCATGCTACTGTAAAGAAACATTCACAGGTGTGTTTATTGTGGCACTATTCACAATAGCAAAGACTTGGAACCAATCCAAATGTCCATCAATGATAGACTGGATTAAGAAAATATGGCACATATACACCATGGAATACTATGCAACCATAAAAAGGATGAGCTCACATCCTTTGTAGGGACATGGATGAAGCTGGAAACCATCATTCTGAGCAAACTATTGCAAGTACAAAAAACCAAAGACCGCATGTTCTCACTCATAGGTGGGAACTGAACAATGATAACAGGTGGACACAGGGTGGGGAACATCACACACCGGGGCCTGTTGTGGGGTGGAGGGATGGGGGAGCGATAGCATTAGGAGAAATACCTAATGTAAATGATGAGTTAATAGGTGCAGCAAACCAACACGGCACATGTATACATATGTAACAAACCTGCACGTTGTGCACATGTACCCTAGAACTTAAAGTATAATAAAAATAAATAAATGAATAAATAAATAATTAAAATACCATAGGCTAGGTGATTTAAACATAAGATTTAATTCTTACAGTTCTGTTGGCTGCGAAGTCTGAGATCAGGCTGATCACGTGGACGGGTTCTGGTGAGGGCCACTGTGGCTTGAAGATTGTTGCCTTTTGACTGTATCTTCACATAGGAAGGGAGGAGAGAGAGACAGAGAGAGAGAAAGTGAGAGCACACTCTCATCTCTTTTTATAAGGATGCTAATCCCATCATGAGGGGCCTGCCATCACAAGTATATTTGAAACTACCTCCCAAAGGCCCCACCTCCTATAATACCATCACATTAGAGGTTAGGGCTTCAACAGATTAATCTGGGGAGACACAAGCATTCCATCCATACAGTGTCTGAAGGCCATCCCTCCCTCTTCAAGTAAGTAAATCACATCCCTGACTAAGATGCCCCATTGCTGTTTGTCTTCTCACTGTCTAGTAACGTCCTTCCATTTTCAGACATCTGCATATCATCCATTTGTCATTCATGAAAACAGTCATCATCCTACTACCTCCCAAAGGCCCCACCTCCTATAATACCATCACATTAGAGGTTAGGGCTTCAACAGATTAATCTGGGGAGACACAAGCATTCCATCCATACAGTGTCTGAAGGCCATCCCTCCCTCTTCAAGTAAGTAAATCACATCCCTGGCTAAGATGCCCCATTGCTGTTTGTCTTCTCACTGTCTAGTAATGTCCTTCCATTTTTAGACATCTGCATATCATCCATTTGTCATTCATGAAAACAGTCATCATCCTAAAACAGTATTGAGCCCCCATGTGAATGATATCCTGTGTGGAAACCCCTATTTTCATCAGTCTACACCATGAGGAGTGGTGGTGGTGTGGAAAAGGAAGCTCAGCATCAATACTTGAGTGGAACTGGACAGTGACAAATTCCTATACCAGTTCACTCTTAGCTCTGTGAAACCTATACAGACACTCTTATCTCTATGAAACCATCTCCTCCTGGTCTTCCTCCTACCTCACTAGCAGTTTTTCCTCGGTGTTTTCCCTTTTCCTCTTCTACCTAACATTTATGTGGGCTCATATTTAGGGATTCTTGGTTTGTTTGTTCATTCTCTTCTCCTTGGGAATATCACCCAATTCTATATATGTGTATGTGTTTGTACGTACATGTTTGTGCACAAAAAAGTGCATGCATATATATATAATTAAATTTATTTATTTATATAATCTATATTAATATACAAACTGATATATATATTTAGCTCAGATGTCTCTCGTGTGCTATGGAGTCATAGATCCAAATTCTTACTTGGTTTCTCCAAATGCACAGCCATTAGACATCTTAAACTAAATAAGTCTGTAATGTTATAATGAACTCTCCATCTCTCCCCTAAATCACTTTCTCATCTATTCTTCCCATCTCAGTGAAAGCACCAACACTGCCCATTTTTTTCAAGCCAAAACCTGGGACTCATCCTTTATTCATCTTTCACTGGTATCTTATATTCCAGCCTGTCAACAAGTCTAATTCACTCAGTCTGAAAAATATTTCCCAAATCTCTATCTCCATTTTACAAATCTCCATTTCACAAATTTATATCTCCATTGTTACTGATCTAGTCCTATCTGTCATCACTTCTATCACCTGATTAGAGCCACATTCTTCTCACCGATTTCCTATTGCTCTCCTATAACTGATTCTCCACTATGCAACTAGAATGCTCTTTTCAAAATATAATCAAAATATAACTCACCTACATAAAATCCTTAATGACTCCCCATTGCACTTAAAATAAAATCTGGATTTCCTTCCTTGATGTTCTTTTTTTTTTTTTTTTTTTTTTTTTTGAGACGGAGTCTTGCTCTGCCACCCAGGCTGGAGTGCAGTGGCCGGATCTCAGCTCACTGCAAGCTCCGCCTCCCGGTTTACGCCATTCTCCTGCCTCAGCCTCCCGAGTAGCTGGGACTACAGGCGCCCGCCTCGTCGCCCGGCTAGTTTTTTTTTTGTATTTTTAAGTAGAGACAGGGTTTCACCGTATTAGCCAGGATGGTCTCGATCTCCTGACCTCGTGATCCGCCCGTCTCGGCCTCCCAAAGTGCTGGGATTACAGGCTTGAGCCACCGCGCCCGGCCCCTTCCTTGATGTTCTAAAGAAACTTTGAACAATAGTTCCTGGCTTCAGGCTGAAAGGCTTTGGGACTTTGACAATGTAACATTTTTCCTTCTCCTGGGAAAAGATAGAATTAATAAAATGTCATCATTGTTCCTAAAGAATAACACAGCAAGGCCTACCCTATACTCCAGGGAAAAATATATGTGTATATGTAATATATATTTTATAGATATATCTATATTTAATAGATACCTGTGTATCTGTATATGCACATATATACACATGAATATATACATGTATATAGACATATGTACACATATATACATGTGTAATACATACACAAAATATATAATATATGCCTGTATAATATATAATTTATATGTAATATAATTATATATAATTATAAATATAATTTATATATCATTTATAATGCATATAGATTATATATATTTGTAATTTTATAAATATATTTATATATACATACTAAGAGAAATAACATACTCAAAGCTCTGCAAAATTCTTTATGATACCTTTGTGTAGAAATGATACAAGTTTGCTATCTCAATGTTTTTATTAGATACCAGAGAAAAATACTACCTTTATCAGTTAGAATGCTTTAAGCTACAAGTAACTGAAAACACAACTAAAAATGGCTTAAGCAAAAAGACATTTACTATTTCACATAACAATCAATCCCAGGGTGAGTTGATTCAGAACTCCAGTGAATTTAGGACTTCAGCATATTCACTCTGTCAAGTTTTTGATCTCAGGCTTCTCCATAATGGTCAGGAGAAACCTCTAACAGTTACAAGTGTCACTCCTTCATAGAACAATCCCAAAGACACAAAAAGGAGTATTTTCTTAGTTTGTCTGTTCTTATCAAAAGGAATAATCTTCTTTAGTCACCCATCTGTAAGACTATCCCACACTTATTATCCAGAATTGTCTCACATGCCAATGCCTAAGTCAATTCACTTTTGAGTGGACTGGGATTATGATTATTTTAGACCAATTGTTACAGGACCACCAGGTTCATATGCCTGCTATGGAATAACAGACCAATACACTGAGACAGCAGAGTTAGCAGCAGAGAGTTTAGTGATTACAGGGCAGCTGAGCAAGGACATGGAAAAAACCCTGAAATCCATCTCCATGATGAGTTCTGGGCTGAGGTTTTTAAGGGGTTATGGACAGCTAGGGGTTGGAAAACTGAGGTTGCTGATGGGTCAGGAGAGAGAGATGAAATCATCAGGATGTGAAAACTGCATTCTTTGGTGAGTCAACACCTCATCACCTCATGGGGTCCTTCAGACCTGCTGGCATCAGTAGTTTCACATCAGTAGTTTCACCGGTATGCAGGACTTCCAAGAATATCTCAAATGGAAAAAAGCTTCACAATGCTTACGATGTTATCTAGGGGAACTATAATCTTGTGACAGAGTCTATATGATTCTAGGGCAACAGTCAGGAAACAACCATGAGGAAGCAGGTCAGACAGCAAACTGACCTAATGATTAATGCTGAATGTTCTCCAAGCTTGGTTCATTTTTGTTTCTCTCCTTCCCTTCTTCCCTGGTTAATTTTATGCAGTTGATAGGGACAGTTTCACAGTCATAACTCAGTGTGAAACGCTAGGGAAAAACAGCCTGTCATGAAGCTCATGGCAGCACTACATCTGAACAAAATTGGGGTCCTGTTAGCAGGAAGAAGGGAGATCTCTTAAGAAACAAGGAATATGGTGTCTGTCACACTATCAGCAACTAAATAGAATTTGTGATTAGGTGTCATCAATGTCCATCATTTCTGTCTAGTGGAAGTAATAAAAGTAATGGGACCATCTGGCACTTAAAGCATTCATCAGATTTATCCACAAAACTTTAAGGTGTAAAATCTATTTCTGACCTATTTCCTTCATCTCTAATTTCCCAAGACATAGAAATAACTATGGAATCTCACCAGCAGAGGGCTAAGAATTTATGCAGGTAATTTTATTATTATTATCTTTATTTGATAATAAAGAACATGTAAGAAAACTTTTATGAGTAGTGTTTACCTGTTGGCATACTAAAACTGTCATTTTACTCCTTCATAAAAATAGATACTTTGATTCTCAGTTAGTAGGAGATGATAACCTGGACTTAGTATTTGCTCTCACATCTTTACTTCCTATCCCTGCCACTATGCATTAAAGCATCCCTAACTACATCGGTGAGGGTATTATCCAGATTGTAAATAACTTGTAGGAGTTCTAATGCATGGAATATAAAATTTAGCCCAAATCCAATGCCAAACAATAAGAGCATTCTGAGAGAAGATGACTCTTTCAACACCTTCTTCAACGGGACTATTGTGGTCAAGCATGACTCCACAAAACTGTTTGTGGACCTAGAGCCAACACTTGGTGATGAAGTTTGCCCTAGGATGCGACCACTAGCTAAGAAGATGCATCAAATAGCTTTGCCTCTAGTCACCACACCATTGAAAAGGAAAGCATTGACCAAGTGTTGGATAGGATTTAGAAGCTAGCTGACCTAAATACAGGTCTTCAGGCTTTCTTGAATTTTTGCTGGTTGGTGGTAAATACAGTTTTTATTTTGCCTTTCTGTTGATAGAATCTCTATCAGTTGATTATAGGACCAAAATTCTCCATTTTCCCAGCTCCTTAGCTTTCCTTAGCTTAAGCTGAGGTCTTCAACTCCATCAACTCTTTAGCACTTTGATTGTGTCTTCATATTAGATAATGAGGCCATCTGTAATATTTATGTAGAAACCTTAATATTGCATAGCCAATATACGATAACCTTAAGCACATTTGCAACCAGTGTGTATTCTCCATCACTGTTCCTCTCAGATTTCACGGTGTTTTGAATGTCAATATATCAAAATTTTATACTTATTCTCTATCTTTATGTTTACTTCCCTCCATATATATATCCCACCTATCTCTGCTTGGAAAACCTACCACAAACATTTTCTGTAGCAGAGATAACTTGTGCTTGCTCTGAGCTAGCCGACCAGATAATATGCAACACTTGAAATGATAAATGTATGACTCACTACCTATTGTACAGTATTATGGTGATAATGTGTTATTACTATATCAGCATAATATGGTTTCCACAAATATGAAGATTGCATTGCCACCATCAAGACAAGTTTGCAGATCTGTGCCTCTCTGGCTTCAAGGTTGGCATCAATTATCAGTGTCCCACTGCAGTTCTAGTAAAGACTGCCAAAACAAATGCAGTTGTGTACTCATGGAGCAATACTGCAGTCATAGCTGAAGCCTGGGCTTGCCTAGACCACAAGTTGGTCATGCCAAGAGTGCCTTTGTTCATTCTGTATAAGGGCGAAGAGATGAAAGAAGGGGAGTATTCAGAAGCATGGATGGCCTAGGGAAAGATTATAAGGTAATGTGGATTTCAGAGGATGGGGGAAAGAAGGAGAGAAATATAAGTTGTCTATTCCCTTTAACTTGCCACATCTTAGCACAGCTTATCTTTAATTTAAATCATCAGTGCCTAGTTAGATTGTCTTTACTTTCAAATGTGATCACTCCTACATAACTCATGTGTACCTACAATTTTTTTTTCTATTTTCATCCATGAAAGTAAAGGCTTTAACAAACAGAATGACATATAGATGTGTGTATGCATGAGGGTGTGTGGAGAGAGATGACAGAAAGAATAAGTTTAAGGCTGCATGTGGTGGCTCACACCTGTAATCCCAGCACTTTGGGAGGCCCAGGCAGGTGGATCACTAGATCAGGAGTTCAAGACCAGCCTGCTGAATATGGTGAAATCCCCCTACACTAAAAGTACAAAAATTATCTGAGAGTCGTGGAGGACACCTGGAGGGTGCCTGTAATCCCAACTACTTAGAAGGCTGAGGCAGGAGAATCAATTGAACCTTGGAGGCAGAGGTTGCAGCAAGCCAAGATCTCACTACTGCACTCCAGCCTGGGCAACACAGCAAGATTGCATCAAAGAAAAGAAAAGAAAAGAAGAGAAAAGAAAAGAAAAGAAAAGAAAAGAAAAGGCTTAAGAAGGAAAGACTATCATCCCTGAACTCGAACCTGAAATACTTGTTGTATTTACAAATCCCAAGTAACTCTGCTCATGCTCCTCTCCAGTTTTATTTTGAACACTCTTCCTCTTACTGACTACAGTCTAGCTGCATTAGCAGGTAGATCCTGATGCATTTATACCAAAAAGCCTAGAAAGTCATTTTATGTTATATACTTTTATTATTATATTTTGAAGTTATTATATTTTGTCTCCAGTCACTGTTTCTTAAGTAGTCAAGTCGAACAATAAAGTGTGAAGATAGAGGTGTTGGCAGCAGCAGAGGAACAAGCGGCCCAGGCTGGTCCCAAGTAGCGGAGGCAGCAGAGCTGAGTGGCGCCCCAAGTGCTGGATGCCTCAGCTGGAGGCCATCAGCAAGCTGGGCTGCTGTCACTCGCTGGAAGAGACAGTGAGGCCAGAGCGCCACCCAGTGCCCCCGGGCATGCCTGCAGCTGCCCTGCCTGCTGCTCTGCCTGGCTGACCCAGTGAAGCAGTTATGTTGTCTGGGGTATATACCCTGGAGTTCATCCTTGCATGCCAGGAAAATTTAGGACACGGACACACACCAAGAATTTTGGAGAGGAGGTTTAATAGACAGAAGAGAAGAGAAAGAGAAACAGCTCTCTTTATAGAGAGAGGGGTCCCTGAGCTGAAAGGACCACCTGCTCGGCCAATGCACCTGATTTTTTAGTCAGGTTTGAGGAGGCAGTGTATGATTTACATAGGGCTCACAGATTCGTTCTGTCAGGTATGACTTTTACATAGCGAGTGAGAAAGACTGATCACCCCACCCTAATCTTATTATGCAAATAGACTTTCCAGTTGATCCCGGCGCCATCTTGTCTGGTCCTAACTTTACACTGGCCAGCAGAGAAGGGAGGATGGAGCCGCCATCTTAAACATATCTAGTCCCTAGTTCCTGCTGGCATTCCTCCCTGCAAGCTCCCAACTTGCTTGTCTATGTCTGCAGTTCAACTTTACAAGGCTGCCCTTTGTTAGAAAATGATTTGGGGCTGCTTTTCATTAAAAAGAAAAGCATTACCGAGGACTCCCATACCCTTACTATTGGCCTAAGTAATTTCTTCTTTATCACCAGCAGAAAGTGCAGCACTCTAGCTGCACACCTGCTGGGCCTAGGCCTGCAGTGTGCCATGTGGCCCCAGTGAGGCCCTACAGAGCAGGCAGCCATGGGAGGTCTGCAAGGTGCTGTGTAGGGCACTCTGCAGCTGTCCTACCTGGCAGTGGGCTTAGGAGACACTTCGTTTGTTCCCTACCTGGGCACCATGTGTTTCCATTGTTGAAGAAAAGACTCAAACTTTGTAAAATATTTGGAGAGATTTATTCTAAGCCAAATTTGAGTGACCATGACCCGTGACATAGCCCTCAGGAGACCCTGAGAACATGTACCCAAGGTGGTCAGGGAGCAGCTTGGTTTTATATATTTTAGGGAAACATGAGACTTCAAGTACATTTAAGAAATACATTGGTTCCATCCAGAAAGGCAGGAGAACTCAAAGGGTGGGGAGGGAAGGGGAGCATGGAGTTTCCAGTCTATAGGCAGATTTTAAAAATTTTTAGTTGACTATTGGTTAAGTTTATCTAAAGACCTGGGATCAATGGAAAGGAAATATCTGGGTTGCTATAAGAGGTTATGGAGAGCAAAGTTTTATCATACAGATGAAGCCTCCGAGGTAGTGGGCTTCAGAAAGAATGGGTTGTAAAAGTTTCTTAGACTTACGGTTTATGTTGATGTTAATGCTGGAGAGTTATAATGAGGCATGTCCAACCCCCACTTCCCATCATGACCTGAACCAGTCTCTCAGGTTACATTTTAAGAGTGCCCTGGCTGAGGAGGAAGCCCATACAGATAGTCTGGCTGGTGGAGGACTTAGAATTTTATTTTTGGCTTACACCATTAGCTCAGAGGCTCATTGATGATATCCCTCAAGTCTGACAAGCGGAGACCTCTTCTGGTGGTGTTACTGCAACACTGGCCTGAGTTCTTTGGCTCACTCATAAGTAAAAATTAACACCAGTGCAAACAGGAATTTATTTCAGGCAAATTTTAATAGGCTTGTGGCTCTAGCAGCATAAGGGAGCAGAGTATAGAAAAGGAGTCCTGATGTTATCTCCCAAAAGGGCTCTGCTCTTGTCATTTTAAGGAAGTTGAGGCAGGAAAAAGGAGCAATGTGTAGGCAATGTTTAGGAAGGGTATTCTCTGTACCTACACAGTGAGGTCTCATGCCCAAACATAAGGCACATGTGTCACAGACATTTGAACCAGAGTCACTCCATCTGGAATAGGGGCTGGGTAAAATAAGGTTGACACCTACTGGGCTGCATTCCTAAGAGATTAGGCATTCTTACTCACAGGATGAGATAGGAGGTCGGCACTAAGTACAGGTCACAAAGACCTTGCTGATAAAAAGAGTGGTAAAGAAGCCAGCTAAAACCAGCCAAAACCCACCAAAACCAAAATGGCAACAAAAATGACCTTGGGTCATCCTCACTGCTCATGCATTAGCATGCTAAAAGATACCTACCAATGGTGGCTGAGGCTCCAGCAAGAGAAGAAGCCTAACATCTTGAACAACACGATCAAGGAGTTCAGAGTGGTACCAGGGAATGTGGACCCAATGCTGGAGAAGAGGTCGGTGGGCTGCTGGCGCTGTGCTGTTGTGGGCAACTCAGGCAACCTGAGGCAATCGTCGTATGGGCCTGAGATAGACAGTCACAATTTTGTGCTCAAGATGAACAAGGCACCCACGGCAGGGCTTGAAGCTGATGCTGGGAGCAAAACAGCCCACCTCTGGGGTACCCTGAGAGCTTCCGGGAGTTGGGGGACAATGTAAGCATGGTCCTGGTGCCCTTCAAGACCATCGACTTGTCGTGGGGGGTAAGAGCCACCACACGGGTGCCATTTCCCACACCTACACCCCATTTCCTGCGAAGATCAGGGTGAAACAAGATAAGATCCTGATCTACCACCCAGCCTTCATGAAGTATGTCTTCAATAACTGACTGCAGAGCCACAGGTGGTACCCATCCACTGGCATCTTCTCAGTCATCTTCTCAATGCACGTCTGAGATTAGGTGGACTTGTATAGCTTCTGAGCAGACAGCAAAGGGAACTTACACCACTACTGGGAGAACAACCCGTCTGTGAGGCCTTTTTGTAAGATTGGGGTGCACGATGCAGACTTTGAGTCTAACGTGACAGCCACCTTGGCTTCATCAATAAAATCCGGATCTTCAAGGGGAGATGATGCAGTGAAGGGTTGAGGACGGATGCACTGTCATGCCTCTGTGTTTCCAGCTCCAGCATCTTGCCGGAGTCAGTTCATCCAGGAGCTTGGAGGGTCAGCCTCAGGTGTGTGCCCGGGTGCCACTCGCAGCCTCTTGCACCCAGTTGTTGGCAGCATCTACTCAGGAAAGTCACCACCCAGCGTGGCAGAGCACATCTCAAAACCTGTCTTGGGTGGGGACAACGTCCCCCTCACTGCTGCCCCAAGGCTGGGGAGATGCTGGAAAAGGTTCAACCTCCACACATTAAAATCATTTTGACTTCTGGGGTGGGCTTGGGGAACAAATGTGGAAGATGTCCATATTCTGAGAGACAGCATGGTTTCCCAAGGAAGATAGACAGAGAGACTTGAGGGGTGATTACCTCCAGCGCAGAGACACGCCAGGCGGTGTCGGCGCTGGGGGCGAGATGCTGCCCTTCTTTGCATGAAGTCTGGCCTCTCCCTTGGCGTGATAACCCTGCCATCCCCTTCTTCCCAAAGCTCATTTAAGCGCCACCAGAGGCTTCTACCCCAAACATTTTCACAGAAACTTGAGGCCAGGTGCTGTGGCTCACACCTGTAATCCCAACAATTTGGGAGGCCAAGGCAGGAGGATCATTTAAGCCCAGGAGTTCAAGACGAGCCTGGACAACATAGTGAGACTCCTGTCTCTGCAAAAATAAAAGATTTTTAAAAAATTAGCCAGGCATGGTGGCACACACTTGTAGCCCCAACTACTAGGGAGGCTGAGGTGGGAGAATCTCTTGTACCCAGGAGTTCAAGGCTGCAACGAGCTGTGATCACACCCAGAATTTTCCCCAAGGGCCCAAGCTCAGGGTCCAGTCCCTTCTCGCCACCTTGGGGCTGTCACTGGGGGGCTGGGTCAGGGACATCCCAGGAATGGTGACTGGCACATACTTTATCTTCTCGCTCCCCAGCTACTCTCTTTTCCTCGTTAGCCTTCCTGATTATTGATTTTTTATTTTTAATTCAATTGACATTGTTTGCACTGGGGCTCTGTTGGTGGTCCTGTTTTAATGAAACTTGCCTCACTCAGCAGCTGGGAAATAGGGGGGCTTAAGGAAGGCTTAAGGAGTCCTTGGACTTGGGATATTGGTGGTATCTAGAGATTGGATGGTTTGTGGAACGTCCACAGTATCCTCCCGTTCCAATCCAACCTTCCTTCTTCCTCACTGTGGACTTGGATTCATTCTCAGGCTAGGAGTCTCCAAAACTCTGTGAAACCTTATTGCTGCTGGGTAGGGAGTGAAGAGTGACAGGCATGGTGGGGACAGTGATTGTTGGCTCCAGTTACTAATGTTTAAGCAGAAAAACCACTTTTCTTGTTAAAAAAAACACATCTCTTAAAAGGCCACTGCTGCTCTGAGGAGGTGTGACCTTATCCTGGTGGAGTGTGAAGGAGGCATGGGGCCTGTGCTCCCAGACTTGGGGAACCCGCCTCTACACACTGGGAGGGAGGAGCTTGGGAACACCAGTCATGGGTAACAGATGGCTTCAGGCCATTCACAAGAGTCCCTGGAAATCGCATGCCAAGTTTGGTTTTTTCCTTGAATCTCTGCATATAAGCATTTTTCTGGAGAGAGGTTCCATAGCTTTCATTAGATTCTCAAGGGTTCAGAACATGGAAAGTGTTAAACAAACAAAAAACCTGTTTCAGCTTTAAAATCCTCCAAAACTTTAAGACTTTTTTTCTGATAAAGGTTGGTAAACCACTGAGTCATCATCATTCACATATATCCTCGAAGGGCAGAACTCACAGACAGGTATGACATGAAGAATTAAGCAAACATTTGTTGATGTCTAGTCAAACACTGATAGAAAGAGTGATGCTGTCTGCTGAACTCTTCCCCTTCTCCTAAAAGTGAATCTATTCAGGGATGACTGGTTCAGGCTGAGCAATCAACTTCTCTGGGGTTTGCTGAGTAAGAATAGGTCCCTCAAAATGAAGATACGTCTGTGTCTGAGCCGGATGCTGCTTGGGTCGCTCATCTGCTCTCTGTCTGATCTCCCTCCGTCCCACCAGGATGTTCAAGCTGTGAGATATCTTCCAGCCTCCAAATTCAGCTCTCCCATTTTACTGATAAGAAAAGCAAGGCCACATTGCAGTCGGTGGGGAGTGGAGAGTGACAGGCATGGGAAGACACTGATTGTTGACTCTAGTTACTGAGTCAACAAGACTTTTACCAAAAGAAAGCCATGCTAGAGGCCAGTCCCACCTGGACGTGACTCTGGCTTCTTGGCAAAGGTGGAATAAAACCACAGAGAACATTTAGAACTGGGATGTTGCTTTGAGGTAATCTGAAAACAAGACTAGTTAAAAGTCTTAAAGTTTTGGAGGATTTTAAAGGTGTAACTAGTTTAATCAGCAAAAACACCTTTACTGTTGAGCACATTTCCTAAAAGGCCGCTACTGCATGGGGAGGCGTGGCCTTTTCCTGGTGGAGTACGAAGGAGGGAAGTGACTGGCAATCATGAACTGGCTGGGACAGACAGCACAAGTCAGAGTTTTAGCAACAACAGGGTGTTCCTGGCGCCATGTTTAAATTGTGTGGAGGCAGGCTTTCCCAGCGAGTCTCCATTCAGCATCTCAGAAAAGTGTAACCGGAATGGAAGTGTCTTACTCTCCTCTGCTCTCTCAGCACTGAGCTGTGTCCGCAGGGTGCCTGGATGGCCCTGGGCAAGCTTTTGTCTCTGCCTTCTCACACCCTCCAGTGCAGGAAATGGCATTTCTCTTATGAGACATAAAAGAAGCCCAGCAGACATCTCTTATGTCTCATTGGCTTAGCAATGAGCACTTAATGGAATAAAAGCCACTTGTTGTGGCCAGAATTAAATGTATCAGTTTGGCTTAAACCAACTGGAACCCTGGGGTAAAGGTGGCTGGGAATTAGACAAGAGTGTTAGCCAAAGGGCAACATGTGTGCTGTCAGCAGGAGAATGAGGAGCACTCTTGCTGGACAGGCAGTGGCAGGGGCTCCCTCAGGCCCCTGACTCCCAGCCTAGGGCTCTTTCTACTCTGCAGGCAGAGAGTTCCTTGGAGACCGGCCCTGGGCTCAGGCAGGGAGTAGATGGATCCCTGACTGCAGCACCCAGAGCTGAACCTGAAGCCACAAAGATAGGCTGACAAGGTGGCCCATGAGGTGTCAGCAACATCCCAGCCCCCTGGGTCTCCCCAGTGAGTCAGGTACTGATTTGCTATAGCTGGAGCTACATGCCCCTTCCCTCCCCTCAGTCACTTTTTAGGGGAGAAAGGAGGGCAGATTTGTAACCTCTGGTGCTCTGCAGGGATCCTGGGCTGGAAGAAAGTTCATAAATGGATGAATGCCTTTTAAAATTCTGGCTTGTCCAAGCATCATTCAGCAAAGCATTTGGCTAGGCTTAGAGAGAAAAGCCAGATATGAGAAAATAGAATGTAAAATAGAAAAAAAAAAAAAAAAAGTCAAGAAGGTCAAGAGGGCAATTAAGATCTGGGTGATTCTTTAGGGAAAGGGCTGGTTGAGAGGTTTTGATGGAATCCCATTCTCTGACGTGGCCAGAAGGCCATGCTAGAGGCCAGTCCTACCTGGATGTGACTCCGGCTTCTTGGCAAAGGTGAAATAAAACCACAGAGAACATTTAGAACTGGGATGTTTGCTTTGAGGTAATCTGAAAACAAGTAACAGAGAAACCAAAAGAACTCACTCTCCCTCACCTGGTTAGGATCAAAACTACTTTATGCAGGGAAGCCCACGCCCTGAGGGGCCACTGTCCAGCTAAAGATCACTAGATGCCAGGCATGTGTCATCAGGAACCAGCACCTATCCTCACCCCTATGAAAAGCCCTGGGGCTATCATTATATCCATCATGAGCATCTCGTTTGCAGCAAATGGGACTACATGCCACAAAGATCATCCTGCTCCGTGGACTGGGCTAGCCAGTTTTGATATAGAGTCAACCTCCCTCTTCTTGTTTGTCATGAAAACACCAGCTCCTGCACCCCTGGGGTGCTACCTGACACCTGTGCAAAGAAAAGGAGGAAGACTAAGAAGAAAAGGCAGAGACAGGCAAAGCAGCATCTCAGCTTGTCAGGATCAGGACATTACTGACTTTTTTTTCTTACCAAAAGATCACCGAATTTCCTACTGGCAGTGAGTCGCCTTTGCACCTCCTGTTCTCCCTCCCAGCCTATCAGGTGATACCATCACCTAGCCTCATCATTCAGCTTCTTCCTAGTACAAAACTGCCATCAGTTGCACATTCTGAGCTGTGCGATGTCAGATTTAGCCATAGCCTGCGTCAGGGCCTCCCCCTCCGGCCCTTGCCCCTTAGGGTGATCATGGGTTTATTCCCTTCCTCCTACACAGTCGTTTCCCTTCACCGAATTCCCTTCAAAGGCAAAGTTTCTTGAGCACTTTTTCCTCTGTGCAATCTGTGTGTTTGTTTGGCTGTTAGTGTTTTAAAATTTGCTCTCTATTCTCCCTCACCTCTCTCTGTGTTGTTGTGCAGCTGAGTACTGGTTGGGATGCATTTGAATGATGTTAGCAAGATCCTGTTTTCCTCATCCCCTGCTCTGATTTATTTATTGTTGAATATTTCCAATGATCCAAATCAAAGTGACTAAAAAAAGAGCTATTTTACTTAAAAAAAAAAATACTACCATAGATTGGGTGGCTTCTAAATGACAGAAACTTATTTCTCACAGTTTTGGAGTTTGGGAAGTTGAAGGTTAAGATACTGGCAGACTCGGTGTCTAATGAGGGTGCACATCCTAATTTATAGACAGCTGTCTTCTCACCTGCCCATGGCTAAAAAGGCAAGGGAGTTCTCTAAGCTCTCATGTCACAAAGACTTCATATGACACTGGGAATTAGGTTTGAATATATGAATTTGGTGGGAATATAACATTGTGTATAGCACACATATTCTAATTTATAGATAATTTAAGTAGATAATTATTCACATTTATTGAAAGGGTTATTTTCTTTACCATGGAATTCCCTCCGGGTTCTAAGTAGCCTCCAACTAGTTCAAATGTTACTACAACACCTTTGGGCAAAGAAGCTATTCTTCAAACGCGAAAGGTCAGCTGCTCTCCAGCTGTGTTCATGAAGGCCTGACCTCAGGACTCAGTATTTCCTAGTCTTTTTGATAGTCACAAAACAGATGTTCCAATTTTTGATGTCTGGGCATAATATACTAGAAAAACACTAGATTAGGAAGAAAACTAGGTTCTAGTCCTGACTCTGCATCTACAATTATGTGAATTTATTCAAGCCATTTAATGTCTTTGGGTCATCCTCTGTGAAACAAAGGGCTTGAACATTTAGATGATGGTAAAGCATTCTTTCTGTGCTAATACTCAATAATTCAGGAGTATAGAGTAAAAGCAATACATTTTAAAATGTTCTGTAACTATAAAACATTGGCATCTGACACCAGGGAGAGGCCATTTCCTGATGGTCCACGCCTATTGCACTAAAGTGTTCACTGAATGCAGATGCCAGTGAGAAGCAACTTCCTGAGCATGTGCATTAAGAGACAAAATGGCAGAACATGAGCTTCCAGGGGCACAACACCGGAAAAGGGAAGAAAGCCTCAAATGGGCATACATACAACTTCCTAAACACACTGCTTGTGCTCACTTCCCAAGTGTAACGAGGGCACTCTACATGCAGGCATTTCACCTTAAGGGAAGAATTATGGGAAAGGGGTACAAGACACGGGAAGGAGGGCCAGCCTATGAGGTCCTGGAATCAAGGTTAAACACTGCATTTGACCTTCTCAGTGCCCACTTGGGTCTCTTCCAAGCACACTTTCCTTTCTTTCCTACTCCAAAGCTTTTTAATAAACTTTTATTCCTGCTCTGAAACTTACCTTGGTGTCTTTTTCTGCCTTATGCCCCTCACTCTTTTTTCTGAAGAGGCAAGAATTGAGGTTGCTGCAGACCCATGGCCCCACTGGATTTTGGACTTGCATGGGGCCTATAACCCTGTCATTTAGGCCAATTTCTTCCATCTGAAATGGGTGAATTTACCCAATGCCTGTACCTCCATTGTATCTAGGAAGTAACTAACTGGTTTTTGATTTTACAGGCTTATAGGTAGAAGGGATTTACCTTGTCTCAGATGAGACTTTGGACTGTGGACTTTTGAGTTAATGCCAAAATAAGTTAAGACTTTGGGGTACTGTTGGAAAGGCCTGATTGGTTTTGGAATGTGAGGACATGAAAGTTTGGGAGGGGCCAGAGTTGGAACGATATGGTTTGGCTATGTCCCCACCCAAATCTCATCTTGAATGGTAGCTTCCATAATTCCCATGTATCATGGGAGGGAACTGGTGGGAGATAACTGAATCACTGGGGCGGATTTTTCCCATGCTGTTCTCACGGCAGTGAATACCTCTCATGAGATCTGATGGTTATATAAAGGGCAGTTCCCCAGCATACGCGCTCTTGCCTGCTGCCATGTAAGATGTGCCCTTGCTCCTCCTTCAACTTCTGCCATGACTGTGAGGCCTCCCCAACCATGTGGAACTGTGAGTCCATTAAACCTATATTTCTTTATAAATTACCTAGTCTTGGATATTTCTTCATAGCAGTAAGAAAACTGACTAATCCACATGCAAATGCAAACCAAATGTGAGCAGGAATAGCTGTACTTTTATATAATACAGCAGTCTTTAAGTCAAAAGCAACAAAAAGAGACAAGGTTGTTATATAATGATAAAGGGATCAATTTAAAAGAAGACATAATGATTGTAAATATATATGCAAAACATCGGAGCACCCTGATATTTAAAACAAATATTACATATAAAGGAAGAGATAGGCTCCAATACAATAATAGTTGGGGATATCAACACCTTGCTCAGGCATTTGACAGGTCATCTACACAAAAAATTAACAAAGAAATATTTAATTTAAACTGCACTTCAGATCAAATGGACCTAATAGATATTTATAGCACATTTCATCCAACAGTCAGAGAATGCACATTCTTTTCATCACACATGGAAAATTTTCCAGAATAGATCACACGTTAGGCCACAAAACAAGTCTCAAAAAATATTAAAAAATTGAAATCATATCAAGTATCTTTTCTGTCCACAATGAAAACTATAAATCAATAACAAGAAAATCTTTCAAAACTATACAAATGCATGGAAGTTAAACAACATACTCCTGAATGATCAATGGATCAATGTAGATATTAGAAAGGAAATCTAAAATTTTTCTGGAATCAAATGAAAATAAAAACATATGATACCAAAACCAATGGAATATAGCAAAAGAATATTGAAAAAAAGCATTATATTGCTTTTATAGCAATAAACACCTGCATCAAAAAAATAGAAAGACTTCAATTAAATCTAATAGTGCATTTCAAGGAACTAGAAAAGCAAGAACAAAACAACCTCAAAACTAGTAGAAAATAAATAATAAAACCAGAGCAGAAATAAACAAAATTGAGATTAAAAAACCATTAGGTAGACTAACCAAGAAAGAAAAAAAAAGACCCAAATTTTAAAAATCAGAAATGAAAAAGGAGATATTACCACTGATACCACAGAACTAAAAGGATCATTAGAGACTATTAAGAATAACTATACACCAACAAATTGGCAAGCCTAATAATGAAAATGAATAAATTCCTGAACATTTACACCTACCAAGATTGAACCAAGAACAAATAGGAAACCCAAACAGACCAACTACAAGTAATTAAATTGAATTAGTAATAAAAAGTGTCCCATCAAAGAAAAATCCAGGACCTGGCGGCTTCACTGTTGAATACTATCAAACATTTAAGGAACTAATATCAATTCTTCTCAAACTCTTCAAATTAAAGAGAAGAGAATTCTTTCAACTTATTCTGAGACCAGCGTACCCTGATACCAAAACCAGACAAGGACACAACAAAAAAAGAAAACTATAGGACAATATCTAAGATGAACATAGATGCAAAAGTCATCAACAAAATACCAGCAAACTGAATCCAGCAGCACATTAAAAAGATCATTCACCATGATCAAGTGGAATTTACCCTAGGGATGCAAGGATGGATTAACATATGAAAATCAATAAACATGATACATCACATCAACAAAATGAAGGACAAAAACCACTTAATCAACTGGGTGCAGTGGCTCATGCCTGGAATCCCAGCACTTTAGGAGGCCAAGGCAGGCAGATCATGTGAGGTCAGGAGTTCAAGACCAGCCTGGCCAACATGGTGAAACCCCATCTCTACTAAAAGTACAAAAATTAGCTGGGCGTGATGACGCATGCCTGTAGTCCCAGCTACTTGGGAGGCTGAGGCAGGAAAATTGCTGGAACCCGGGAGGAGGAGGTTGCAGTGAGCTGAGATCCCGCCATTGCACTCCAGCCTGGGCAACAGAGCGAGACTCCATCCCAATCTATCCCCTCCCCCCAAAATATAAAAAAAAATGCCACTTAATCATTTCAATAGTTGTTGGAAAAGTATTAATAAAATGCAACACCCTTCATAATAAAAGTCTTCCAGGTATAGACTAGGTTTAAAAGAACATAACTCAATACAATAAAGGCCATATATGATAAACCTAAGGCTAAGATTATGCTAAATGGGGAAAAGCTGAAAGCTTTTCCTCTAAGAACTAAAATAAGACATGGATATTCACTTTCACCACTCTTATTCAGTGTAGTTCTGCAAGTCCTAACCAGAGCAATTAGGCAAGAGAAAGAATAAAAGGCATTCAGATTGTAAAGAGGAAAGTCAAATTGTCCCTGTTTGCAGACAACATAATCTTATATAAAGAAAGCTTTTAAAGATTTATCAAAATACTATTAGAACTGATTAAAAAAAAACTCAGTAAAATTGCAGGATACAAAATTAACATACAAAAATGAGTAGTGTTTTTATATATCAACAAGAAACTAGTGAAAACAGAAATCAAGAAAGCAATCTGATTTATAATACTTACAAAAAAAGAAACCCTATGATATGGTTTGGCTGTATCCTCACCCAAATCTCATCATGAATTGTAACTCCCACAATTCCCACTTGTCATGGGAGGAAGCCAGTGGTAAGTGATTGAATTATGGGAGCAGGTCTTTCCTATACTGTTCCCATGATAGTGAATGAGTGTCATGAGATCTGATGGTTTTAAAATGGGGAGTTTCCCTGCACAAGTTCTCTTCTATTGTTTGTTACCACGTAAGAGGTGCGTTTCACCTTCCACCATGATTGTGAGGCCTCCCCAGCCATGTGGAACTGCAAGTCCAATAAACCTTTCTTTTGTAAATTGCCCAGTCTCAGGTACATCTTTATCAGCAACGTGAAAATGGAGTAATACACCCTAGAAATAAATTTAACCAAGGAGGTGAAAAATTGTTATAAGGAAAATTATGAAACACTGATTAAGAAAATTGAAGAGGTCACATACAAAAATGAAAAGATATCACATGCTTACAGACTGGAAGAATTAATATTTTTTAAATGACCACAAGCCAAAAGTCATTCACAGATTCAATGCAATAACTATCAAACTTCCAATGACATTCTTCACAGAAATAGAAAAAAAACTCCTAGCGTTCATATGGAGCCACAAAAGACCCTGAAGAGCCATAGCAATCCTGAGCAAAAAGAACAAAGCTGGAGGCATCACAGTATACTTCAAAATATACTACAGAGGATCACAGTACTGGTATAAAAACATACACAGAGAGCAATGAGACAGAAGAGAGAACATGTAGAGAATAGAGAAACAAAAGGCATTCAAATTGCAAAGGAGAAAGTGAAATTGTACCTATTTGCAGACAACATGATATTATACTTTTTAAAAAGTCCTAAAAGCTTCATCATAATACTTTTAAAGCTGATAAACAAATTCAGTGACGTTCAACTTATTTACAACAAAAGTGTTAAGAACATTCAGTGAGGAAAGGACAGTCTTTTCAATAAATGGTGCTGGGAAAAACTAAATATCCATATGCAGAAAAATGAAATTAGATTGCTATGCCTCATCATAGGCAAAAATCAAATCAAAATGCATTAAAGTCTTACATACAAGACTTGAACCTATGACACACCTAGAAGAAAACATTAAGGACATACTTTAGGACATTGGTCTGCGCAAAAAATTTTGGAGTAAGACCTCAAAACTATAAGCAATCAAAGCAAAAATTGACAAATGGAATTACCTCTAGCTAAAATTATTCTGCGTAGCAAAGTAAACAATCAATACAGTGAAGAGACAACGCATTGAATGGAAGAACGTATTTGAAAACTACTCATACAAGAGATTAATAATCAGCTTATATAAGTAACTCAAACAACTCAATAGCAAAAATCCCCAAATAATCCAATTTTAAAATGGGCAAATGATCTAAATAGGCATTTATCAAAAGAAGGCATATATATGGCGAACAGACATATGAAAAAATGCTCAACATCACCAATCACCAGAAAAATGCAAATCAAAACCACAATAAGATATCATCTCACCTCAGTTAAGATTACTATTACCAAAAAGACAGAAAATAAGAGACGCTGATGAGGATGTGGCAAAAGGAGAACACTAGTGCATTGCTGGTGGGAACGTAAATTAGTACAGAAACTATGAAAACCAATATGGAAGTTTCTCAAAAATCTAAAAATAGATCTACCACATGATCCAACAATCCCATTCCTGAGTATACATACAAAAATGGAATTCAATAAATTAAAAGGTATCTGCATGCCCATGTTTATTACAGTACTATTCACAATAGCCAAGATATGGAATGAATATAAGTATCCATCAACAGATGAATGGATTTTAAAAATGTGTCATCTATACAAAAACACAAAATCATGTAGTATGAAGCAACATAGATGGAACTGGAGGTCATTGTTAAGTGAAATGCCAGGCATAGAAAGACAAATAGCGCATATTCTCACTTAAAAGTGAGAACTAAAAAAGTGGATCTCATGGCAGTAGAGAGTAGAATGATGGTTACTACAGGCTGGGAAGGTTGGGAGTAAGGAGGATGAAAATGGTTGGGTAATGGGCACAAAAACACAATTAGATAGAGGTAACAATTTCTAGTGTTCGATAGCACTAGAGGGTGACTATAGCTAATAATAATTTATTGTGTATTTCATAATAGCTAGAAGGAAAGATGTGAAATGTTCCTGACACAAAGAAATGAACAATGTTTGAGGTGATGGATATCCCCATTACCCTGATTTTATCATTATACATTGTACGCAAATATCAAAATACCCTATAAACATATGCTTATTATGTATGTATTAATTTTAAAAAGAAATAAAACCATAATATTGTTGAATATTACATAAAAGCAACAGAAAAGGGAATTCTCTGAAATTAGAAAAGTTTTCCCCAAACCTGAGAGAAAGTAAATAAGCACAGAATAAGAAAGTAAAAATCTGCTTTGCCATTCATCAGGTATGGGATAACAGGCATAAATAAAGCCAGCTGTGAAATTAACAGAAAATAATATTTCTCTCTGGAAGATGTTTTAAAATGTCACACATACACATACACACATACCCTTAGAGGAACTACTGATTTTTTACTCACACAATGCCCTTTTCTCTAAAATCATAGAGAATTTATGACAATATCAAAAGATTGTCAAAAACTCTACTGTGTAAATCCTAGTATTAAGGCTGAAATATCTCACTCTTGGCTAGAATATCTAAAGTCATATTGACACAGATAAATAGCTTCTACTTCTGAGAGGCAGAACTTTGCACTTTCCGAAAAACAGAACCCTGGGTCCATCTGGTATTAGGTTGGTGCAAAAGTAATTGCGGTTTTTGCCATTACTAATAGTTTAGGTGTAGTGTAGACTTCTTTACAAACAGCCTTGCTTTCTTTTGAGTCTATCAAAGCACTACTTCATTTTAATTCCTTCTAAACTCCATACTTCCCCAAATTCCTACAATAAATCTATCTCTTCCTCTGTTGGTGAGGCACCCCGTGGTTCTTCCGGAATGTGGGCTCCCTCCTTGCAATGAGCCAGTAAACCTGATGATATGGTTTGCTTTGTGTCCCCACCCAAATCTCACCTCAAATTGTAATTCCCATGTGTCCTGGGAGAGAGCTGGTGGGAGGTGATTAGGTCATGGGGGCAGTCCCCCCATGCTGTTTTTGTGGTAATGAGGGAGTTCTCCTGAGGTCTGATGGTTTTAAAAGTGGCAGTTTTTCCTGCACTCTCATTTCTCTCCTGCCACCATGTAAGATATGTCTTGCTTCTCCTTCACCTTCTGCCATGATTAAGTTTCCTGAGGACTCTCCAGCCATGCGGAACTGTGAGTCAACTAAATCTCTTTCCTTTATAAATTACCCAGTCTCGGGTATTTCTTTATAACAGTGTGAAAACAGACTAATACACCTGACTTTCTAGAATACAGTTTTGTTCCTGATAAACTTAGGCTTATTGGGCTAAGAAGCCTGTCTCATATTAGTGCAGGAACATCAATTTCACATAAAAATGAGCAACAACTCATGCCTGTAATCCCAGCACTTTGGGAGGCCAAGGCGGGTGGATCACGAGGTCAGGAGACCAAGACCATCCTGGCTAACATGGTGAAACCCCATCTCTACTAAAACTACAAAAAATTAGCCAGGCGTGGTGGCGGGCACCTGTAGTCCCAGCTACTTGGGAGGCTGAGGCAGGAGAACAGCGTGAATCCGGGAGGCAGAGCTTGCAGTGAGCTGAGATCGCGCCACTGCACTCCAATCTGGGTGACAGAGCGAGACTCCATCTAAAAGAAAAAAAAATGAGCAACAAGAAAAGCATCAAGTTCAAATCCCATGCAAAGTTATTATGTGAAAAGAGAGAATAAGGAATATAACATCGTCATCACAGATAACAAAAACATACCTGAAAGATGCACTACAAAACAGTTTATTATTTTGAAACTAGCTAAATGACATTAGAGAAATGATGCAAAATACAGAAGAACAACTTGATTCTGAATTAGAAAAACCTCAGAAATGAGGTGACAGAACTCAGGAGAATTAGTAATGAAGAATAAACTAGAAGAAACACAAAAGCTAATAAATACAACAGATTATGATTTGCTGTAAAGAACCTGAGTCAATACTTAAGATCAATGTTTCTGTAATAATTCTAACTGTCAGATACTCTTTCTCCAATTAATTATTCAGGAGGGGCTCATGATAATACTAGTCTCATCAAATGTTGGTATATCAATCGTTGAAAACAGTTTGTACCTTTCGTATATGAGTTAGTTTTGCTGAATGTAAAAATCCTTGGCCTATACATTTTCCCCCTAAGTTTCCTCAATATGTCATTCTACTTTCTCATGACATAAAGCCTCACTGTCAAAAAGTTGTGATAGCCTAGTTTTTTTTTCCCATTTTACATATGTGACAAAACATTAAAATCTGTTAAATCTGCTTGCTTGTTACATGCCTGAAATAATTCACACCACATTTTATCAAATCTAACATGCCCTCAAGCTTAAGATGCACCATTATTTTCTGTATTTATTCTTAAAAAATTCGTCATCTATTCACGGATCTTAAAATATGAAGAAGTGTGGGCAATGGTAGGCCATTGTTTTGGACTAGCCTTCTACACCAGGCTCCATCAGATCAAACTAGAATGGAGTTGCTTGTGCTAAGCACCATGTAATTAAAGTGGATTTTGAAAAACTGAGCCAGTTTTAAAAAACAAACAAAACAAAACAAAACAAAACAAAACCCAAAAAAAAACCCCAGGAGATTCTAGTGAACCTAGTGGGAATAATAAGGAAGTATGCTCTGTTTTAACATTTACAAAGAAAGAAATGTTGAAATAATCTGACTTTTGTTCTGTTTCTGCTTTCTTCAGTCCTTTTCTGCCTATAAAGCCAACGTTCTCTGTTCAGCTCATTGGAACACTCATTCTATTTCATACAAAAGTCACTTTCTTAAATTTTCATTTACTTTCTATTTTTGGCTTCCCACGATGAACCTGATAAAACTGGTGAGCAATGTTATCTCTATTGTCTGCTTATTGTTTAGTCATTAGGTTCTTAATGTTTAATAGGCATTCAACAAATACTTAGGAAGAAAATTAGTATGGAAGGGAAAGCAGAAGGAGGGAAACAAAGAAACTGACAGTATCTGTAGGGTGGGCTAGCCAAATATATTTTACTTATTAACTTTAGAATAAAGAGAAAAGACAGGGAATAAACTTAGTGCTAGAGCAGAGCCTTGAAAGAATACAACACAGATCAAGTAAGTTTTAATGTGGAAAAGGTTCACAACCGGATTGAGGAACACGGATAATGCTATAGGTGAGCAACATAAAGTTTCCAGGTATTTTAAGATGTGCAATTCTGAAGAGAGTAGAGGGGCACAAAGGATAATAGAGTTTTGCCTGGACCCTCATCTCCACATGAGAGAGGAAAAATTTCTAATTAAAAATATGATACATCACTGAAAATTACATAATACTCAAAGTCAAAGCATATGCTAATTTTAAAAATCCTGCAGATGTTTATTCAAATATACAGTGTTAGAGTGAAAGACAAATCCTAATGTTATTGTGTCCAACCCATTGTTGCTTTCTAAGGTGACACGAAGTAAATGAAAAGAATTATATGAGAACTCCTTACACACGTGTTCTGATAATCTAACAGTTATTAGCTCTATGACCTTGACCAAGTCACTAGCACTGACCGGAAGTTCCTTTCCCTTACCCACAAATTTGAGGGACCAAACTGGATGATCTAACGTCATCTATGGCACTAAAAATCACATGATTCTATTAAATCTGAGGCAGTGCCTCACATGTAGTGGACTCCCAAAATTATTTATTAAATGTATAACATCTTTAAGTGGAATCCCCTCACTGACAATCTGGAGCTATTAGCAGCCTTCAGTTTATTTATAAAATAAAGCTGTTTCTTCTTCTTACTATAAGACTCTTTTAAGGATATGCAACGCAATCCCATCATTTCGCGGGTTACTAGAGTCCTGCATGTTTGGCTGTAGAGCAAGGGTGACGCGTAACTTCTGGACTTTGGTTCCATCTACATCTGCCGGATGCGGATGCCAGTCGCAACAGTAACGCCCCCTTCGGCCACCTGCACCACAGCACGCTATGCGGCCACACCCCAACCGGAAACCAGGACGCCCCTAGGGTTGACGGGAAGGCGCTGCCGGGCTCCTAGCTTCCCCAGGCCCGCCCCTCTGATGACGTCTCCGCCCGCCCCTTGACCCCCGCGGTCCCGCCTCTTTCCTACCTCCCAGTAGCCGGCGGCGGTGTCTCAGGCGGCAATGGAAGGATCCAAGCCTGTGGCCGCCCCTCAGGGGGAAGAGGCGTCCTGTTCTTCCTGGGGGACTGGCAGGTGAGAGGACGAGGCGGGTGAAGGTGAGGGGGTCGCGGGTGGGACCCAGGCTCCGGGTTTCTGCTTCTTTCTTTCCGGCGGGCTGGGGGCGCCCGAGAGGCCGTGGGGCCGAACAGAGCCGGCCCTGGGAGGAGAGGGGCACGCGGAGTGGGTGTGGCGACGTGGGCTAGGGCCTCTGCTGTTCCCGGCTTTCCTGAGGAAAAGTCCCCTTTCCGCACCTTTGAGCGCTTTCTCAGTTTGCTGGGGATTCGGGATCCTCCTTCCTCCGAGTCACCAGACTTGGGGGGCTCCGGCCGAGAGCGAGTTCTGGTCCCGGTCACTTGGCGTGAACTTCCCCACTGGTGCCAAGCACCTTTCCTCCTTTCCGTTAAAAGAAAGCGAGGAGCGCCACTGTGCACCTCCACTGAGATCCTCTTTTGAAAACTGTTACCAGAAGGAACTTGGTAAGAATGAATCAGTAGCAATCTGGACACCCTGAGGCCTCTGTTGACTATGGAAGAAAAAAAAAAAAAAGCCAGGAAAAAAAAATACACAAGTTACCCATTCTTATTTCCCACTTGGTTTTCAAATTCTTTAGGTCTTTCCCGCCCCTGTAAAATTAGGGGGGAAATATTTGTGCTAGGCCTTTACCAGTTTCTTGGTTAGTAGTTCCTCTTTCAATCATCTCATAATTAATAAAGCAGGTAGTTATATTCTGTCCACCACTGTCAGAATACAGCATGCCAAAGATAGAAGTGATGGATGTATTATTTTCAGCTGATGCGACACTTTGTAAACCTGTAGCCTTTTCGCCAGTTTCAGACTGAAGGGATGCTTTCAGTTTTATGGTGTTGTCTGCCATTGAAGACACTGCCAGACTTGAGGGATATTATGTAATATAACGCGCGCCTTATTCGAAGCGTTTTTGATTGTCTTATAGATCATATTATTTTTGCATATTCTTGAAACATTCCAGTGAGGTACAACTTTCTTAAAAGTGCCAATAATGCCATTAAGCGGCAGAGCTAGTTAGAATGTAGCTCTTCTCGTTTTTATTCAGATTTACCCACTAGGGCTATTGCCCCCGCCATGCAAGGAGAGCAGCAAGTAAAAGTGTACTAGGGATAAGGTGATAGGAAAATAGATAATAAAAAATTTTGTTGGCTGGGTGCGGTGACTTGCAGTCCCAGCACTTTGGGAGGTCGAAGCAGGCGGGTCACTTGAGCTCAGGAGTTCTTAGATGACCCTGGGCAGCATGGCGAAACCGCGTCTCTACAAAATACAAAAAAATTAGCTGGGTGTGGTGGTGCACGCCTGTAGTCCCAGCTACTCGGGAGGCTAAGATGGGAAGATCGCTTGAGTCTGGAGTGGTCGGGGCTGCCGTGAGCCGAGATCGCGCCACTGCACTCCGGTCTGGGTGACAGAGAGAGAGACCCTGTCTCAAAAGAAAGAAAAGAAACCAATTTTGTTTATTTTTATATTTTGTTTCAATGCCCAAACAGAGTATGTTGTGTATGTGTGTGTGTTTTTTATTAGATAGGTGATCTCTTAGAACACAGCTGTCTTCTGATTTGCTTTGGTAATTGGAATCAGTTTTTTTAATAGCTATCCATTTAATTAACTAGAAGCTGGTATCATTTGGTATGTGTCAGTGTTTGGTGAGATAAATGATAACATTTTAATTACCTTTGTTTACAAATTCTTTGGCTTATTTATCAATGCTAGGACTAGAAAGTTGGATTCCAAACCTGAATTTGACGCCATCGCACTGTTTTTAGAATCCTTTGACGATCAGAGCTTCTCTGAACTAGGAATGGCCTGCACTTCTGCTAGTATATTGATCTCAGCTCTCACAGTGGTTCAGCTCCAAATGCTCCAGACTGGTTCCCTGTACCTGGAAATTATCTCTGCTTCCCAGTGTTTCCTACAGATACGTTTTTTGAAGGCCATGCTGTGAAAAAATTGAGACAAGCACTGCTATAAATAATGTGCTACTATAATAAGTATACTTTGTCAGATTGGTATATTTAGATTCGTTTTTCTTCCTTTAAAATTTATTAATTTAACAGTTTTTTTTTTTTTTTTTTTAAGTCAGAGTCTTGCTCTTGTCACCCAGGCTGGAGTACAGCGGTGGGATCTTGGCTCACTGCAACCTCCTCCTCCCGAGTTCAAGCCATTGTCCCACCTCAGCCTCCCAAGTAGCTGGGATTACAGACGCCTGCCACCACGCCTGGCTAATTTTTGTATTTTTGGTAAAGACAGGGTGTCACCATGTTGGTCAGGCTGGTCTCGAACTCCTGACTTCAGGTGATCTGCCCGCCTTGGCCTCCCAAAGTGCTGGGATTACAGGCATGAGCCACCGTGCCTGGACCATTTAACAGATTTTTAAAGTGCTTCCTTTATGTCTACTATTAGAGACAGTAGGCAGTATGTGTGGTAGTCAAGAGCTAGACTGCCTGGGTTCATATCCTGGCAGTGCCATTTGCCTGCTCTGTGACTTTGGGCAAATTTTAAGTTAACCTGCCTCAGTCTCTTTTTTCCATCTGTTCGTTGGAGATAGCAATAGTGCCTGCCCACTGTTTGGACAAGGTTGTTGTAAGGGTTAACTGAATTAGTACATCTAAAGCACTTAAAACAGTGTTTAGCACAGGGTTATCTATTATTATTAAATGCCTGGTACTGTTTTAGTTATTTGAAATACAGTAGTGAGTTTTTAACAGACCATACGTTTTTTGGTAGGAGTGTCAGACAAACAGTTAATGGTAAGTGATTTGAAAAAACTGACAGGTTAATGAGTTAGGCAGTGACCTAAGGATAAGAGTAGCCATTTTATTGATAGGGTGATCAGGAATGATGTGTGTGGTATTTGTAACACAATATTTTAATAGAGGCTTAACTGATAAGTCAACTATTCCGAGATTTTAAGAAAGAACATTCTAAGCAAAAGAAATAGTGTAAAAACTCTGAAATAAGAGCAAGCTTGTCTTCTTGTGAAATAGCAAGCAGGTCGGTGTGGCTTGAAGATAGTAAGCAAAAATGGAGAGTGGTGGGAGTTGAAACTGGAGAGGTAATTGGGAGACAGAACACATTGGCCCTTTCAAGCATGGCGAGGTGTTTGAATTTTAAGAGTAAAGGAAATCCACTGAAGGGGAGTCCAAATTCGGGGGATAATTTCTGACTGCATTTTAAGATATTTAGACTGTGTTATGGAGAATAAAGGGGAAGGACAATGGTGGAAATAAGAAGACTAGCTAGGAGGTCTTTGAAATAGCTCAGGTGAAATGTGATGATGGTTTGGCTTGAGATTGTACTGATTGAAATAGTAAGAAGTGATCAAATTTGAGATCTTCTATGAAGGTAGAACTAACAGGTCTCAAATGGAGAAAGTTGGGGAATGATTTAAGCAAGAAGATCCCTAGATTTCAGGACTACCCAGTAAATGATGGTAGCAGAAAATGAGTTAGGAAAAACAGGAAGAATACATTAAGCAGGGGTAATTGAATTCTCTTTGGAGTTTGTTATGTTTGTGATACCAGTTAAGACATCAGAATAGTTATTGTTTTGGCAGTTGTATACAATCTGGAGGTCAGAGGAAAGATCACACATGGAGAAATCAGTTTCAATATAATCAATATATATTCATCCATAGGATTGAATGAGTTTATCTAGGAAGAGTATATATATATCGAGAAAGTTGATGGTACAGAATTGCTGAAATACAGATCCATTAGAATATATGTACCAAACAGCGGGGCACAGTGGCTCATGCCTGTAATCCCAGCACTTTGGGAGGCCAAAGCAGGTGGATCTCTTGAGGTCAGGAGTTCAAGACCAGCCTTGCCAACATTGTGAAACCCCATCTCTACTAAAATTACAAAATTAATTGGACATGGTGGTATGCACTTGTAGTCCCAGCCACTTGGGAGGCTGAGGCACGAGAATTGTTTGAATCCAAGAGGTGGACGTTGCAGTAAGCTGAGATCATGCCACTGCACTCCAGTCTGGGTGACCGAGTGAGACTCCATCTCAAAAAAGGGGGAAAAAAATTATATATATATATATATATTTATATCAGTGATAAAACAACACCTGAGATCTGAGAATAAAAGATTATGAGCTCTGTAATCTTAAAATCTACACAGGAGAGAACAAGCAATCTGATAATTTTAGGCCATTTAAAAAATATAAGTAAAGTGGTAGACAATAAAATATATGTTTGGTTTGTGAAAACCTTTAGTAACTGTTGAATCTGATCACACGAGTAATCAAATATTATATTATAAAATGTGAATATTTAATAACCATGTTTTTTTTTTCCAGCACAAATAAAAATTTGCCCATTATGTCAACAGCATCTGTGGAGATCGATGATGCATTATACAGGTGAGAATCTCATGGAAACTGAAACTTATTTTCCTCATTAATTGTTCTCAAATAATCAAGTAGTCTCTTTGAAGATACCATTCGGCCTATGCGGAATTATATATATATAAAATATATATGTTATACATGTATATACATACACTATATATATGTATAAAGAGTTCCTCTCAAGTTAAAATTAGGGTTTCTGTGATTTTTTTTTAACTACATTCGGATGATATTTAAATCTCAGTTGTTTTAGGTTTAGGTGATAGGACTAAGAAGGATTTTGCCACCTTCTGCAAAATAAACCTTTCATTTTTGGACAATAATTCATATTTAAGTTCTTGATAGTGCAGGAATTCATGAAGAATAATATTTCACTGTAGTCATACAATAGCATCTAGAGAATATGATTACTTCATTGTAATCTCATTAAAATATTTCCTGTTCTGTAATTTATAGACGGTGGAGAAATACTATGTGATTGAAGAGTTGTAATTTGAATGGAATTTGATGGGACTTTTAAAACTACGCTTTTTCAGTAAATTGGAATGCTTTTTTAGTAATTAAAGAAAGTATTGTATGATTGAATAGTTGTGTTTTGAATGGAATTTGATGAGACTTTTTAAACTATACTTTTTCATGAAATTTGAATACTTTTTAAAGTAATTAAAGAAAAAGATGCAGAGTCAATAATGGGCACTTTATTAGGAGCTAATACATACCATCTGGCATGTTGAGTCCAAATTCTGTTTTGTACTATATGCTTGGGAAAAGAGATAAAAGACTAACAATCTTGCTCATATGAAAATTATTTTACAGATGGTTTCCTGATTATAAAATATGGTTTAGAATCACCTCAAGTTGTTGTATAAGGGTTAACTGAATTAGTATGTCTAAAGCACTTAAAATAGTGTTTAGCACAGGGTTATCTATTATTAAATGCCTGGTACTGTTTTACGTATTTGGATTACAGTAGTGAGTTTTTAACAGACCATAGATTTTTTGGTAGGAGTGGCAGACAAACAGTTAATGGTAAGTGATTTGAAGAAACTATGATAGGTTAATGAGTTAGGCAGTGACCTAAGGATAAGAGTAGCCATTTTATTGATAGGGTAATCAGGAATAATGTGTGTGACATTTGTAATACAATATTTTAATAGAGGCTTAAGTGATAAGAAGTCAACTATTCCAAGATTTTTAAGAAAGGACATTCTAAGCAGAAGAAATAGTATAAAAACTCTGAAATGAAAGCAAGCTTGCCTTCTTGCAAAATAGCACGCAGGTCAGTGTGGCTTGAAGACAGTAAGCACAAAGGGAGAGTGGACTCTTAAATTGGGATTCTTAATCTATAATTATATTCTTAATGTCCTTTTGGTCATTTTTTTTTTTTGATATAACAAATGGCACCTCTTTGAGATAGTATTGACTAATTTTATTCTTTTTTTAGTTTAATCCTTGTGAAACTTTTTTTATGTCCCTCCAACCCTGTAATGCTGATAAATAAACGTAATTTTCAGTAGCTCAGTGACTAAACTTTCCATTTACAATGCTATGTGAGTAGGCTGCAGTTTGCTTTACTGAGAGTTACAGAATATAGCAGTTTAGCTGTTATTATTCGAGGTAAGCCATTTTCTTTTGTTTGACGGAGAGTATCTTTTGGTGTAGTTGTTTGCACTTTGTGTGCATGTCGTATTGCAAACATCTAGTTGTTTACCAATGTGCATATTTGAGTTTTAATATCTTCCTTAAGAATTTGTCATAGTGAGGGCAGGAATCATTAATAAATGATAAAGCTGGGAATTTATGTGGGTACTAAAAGAGTGAATTATTAGGGAATACTAAAAGAGTTACTGACTACATATAGGTTTTCTTAGTAGAAGTACAAAGATGTGGCCTGGTGCGGTGGCTCACGCCTGTAATGCCAGCCCTTTGGGAGGCCAAGGCAGGTGGATCATGAGGTCAGGAGATCGAGACCATTCTGGCTAACACGGTGAAACCCTGTCTTTACTAAAAATACAAAAAATTAGCCGGGCGTGGTGGCAGGCACCTGTAATTCCCACTACTTGGGAGGCTGAGGCAGGAGAATGGCAGGAACCCGGGAGGCGGAGCTTGCAGTGAGCTGAGATGGCGCCACTGTGCTCTAACCTGGGCAACAGGGCGAGACTCTGTGTCAAAAAAAAAAAAAAAGAAATACAAAGATGTGTATATTACAGAAGCCAAAATGTGAGATTTTCACACAAAAACTAGGTCTTATTTTCTTAGATTTAAAAAATTAACTTACATGTTTGAGAGTTTGGTGTTTTTTTTTTTTTCTTTTGTTATAGTGGCTGAATCTGAAGATTTGGGAGTTTATATTTTTGCTTTTTTGAGATGGAGTCTTGCTTTGTCATCCAGGCTGGAGTGCAGTGGCACGATCTCAGTTCACTGCATCCTATGCCTCCTAAGTTCAAGCGATTCTCCTGCCTCAGCCTCATGAGTAGCTGGGACTACAGGCATGCACCACCACACCCAGCTAATTTTTGTAGGTTTTTTTTTTTTCTGTAGAGACGGGGTTTCACCATGTTGGCCAGGATGATCTCAATCTCTTGACCTTGTGATCTGCCCGCCTCAGCTTCCCAATGTGCTGAGACTACAGGCGTGAGCCACCGTGCCCAGCTGTATTTTTTCTTTTTTTAAATCTGTATCTGTTGCTTATGGGGACTAGTATTAGACCTAGGACTTTGGACAATGATTAATGTATTTTAGGGACGAGGCATGAAATGAGGATCCTTAGCCTCTTAACATCTCGGGGAGATAGATGTCAGTAGTGAACTTGATGAAGGTAGGATAAGATAAAGATAAATTCCAGAAGTTCTCTTTTCTCTCCATTCTCTTTAACACAGCCACAGTTCTGACCATTTTGTCTCATAGTACAAGTCCAAATACTATAGCTTACTGAGTCATTTTGAACATAACTCCAACTTACCTGTTAAAAAGTTATTATTGTAGTAAAAACACATAACATGAACTCTACCCTACTAACAAGTTTTTAAGTGTGTAGTATAGTATAGTTGACACTTGAACAATGAAGAAGTTAGGAATGCCAACTCCCCAGCACCCTACCTCTTGTGCAGTTGAAAATCCACATGACTTTTGACTCTCCTAAAGCTTAAGTACTAATAGCCTACTATTGACTGGAAATGTTACTGATAATGTAAATAACACACATTTTAAATATTGTATGTATTACATACTGTATATATACACGGCATTCTTACAATAAAGTAAGCTAGAGAAAATAAAATGTTAAGAAAATCATAAGGAAGAGAAAATATATCTATTGTTCATTAGGTGGAACTGGATTATCATAAAGGTCTTCATCTTTGTTGTCTTCATGTTGAGTAGGCTGAGGAGGAGGAGGAATGGAGGGAGTTGGTTTTGTCTTAGGGGTGGCAGAATCAAAAGAGGTGGAGGCAGAAGGGTAGGGAAGGAGAGGCAGGCACACACTGTAACTTGATGGAAATATATAACTACTGTGTGACTTTTTTGCTTTCTCATTTCTGGAAAAATGTTTCTATACAGTACTGATCCTCCTGTCACTTTCTTTAGTTTCTTTTTGGTGTCCCTGTTGTAGAAGGGTCCATATCTTTAAAGAAATCAATGCAATCTTGAATCATCAGAACCCTTCTGCCCGATTGGCTGATATCAGTAACAATGACAGCATCTTCAATGGTATAATCTTCCAGACTTTAATAATGTTCTCTCTCTTGGGGTTCTCTTCCATAGCATTGACAATCCTTTCCATAGAGTGCTGTGTGTAATGAGCCTTAAAGGTCCTTTATGATGCCCTGATCTAGAAGCTGAATTTGAGATGTTGTGTTTTGAAGCAAGTAGACCACTTCAGCACCTTCCTTGTTGAACTTATGGGGTTCTGGGTGGCCAGGTGTATTGTCCAATAGCAAAAGAACTTTAAAAGTTCTTATTTGCGAGACACTTCCTGATCTCAGAATCAAAGCGTCAACAAAACCAATCCAGAAAAAGGGTTATTGTCCAGGCCTGCTTGTTATGTAGCCGGAGGACTGGCAGCTGGTGTTTATCTTTTCCCTCCAGTGCTAAGGAGTTAGGAGCTTTATACATAAGGACAGTCCTGACCATAAACCTGAATGCATTTGCACAAAACAGTAGAGTTAACTATCCATTTCTGCGTTAAATCCTGGTGCTTGCTTCTCTTCTTTGCTAATAAATGTCCTTTGTGGCAATTTTTTTTGGAATAGAGCACTTTCTTCTACATTAAAAACCTATTCAGGTAGATATCCTTTCTCTTCAGTGATTTTCCTTATGGTGTCTAGAAACTCATTGTTGCCTCTTGATCGGCAGAAACTGCTTCTCATGTTGTGTCTGACTTTTCTTTAAGCCAAACCTCTTTCTAAAATTATCAAACTATCCTTTGCTAGCGTTAAATTCTGCAGCTTTACTGCTTGGGTGATGGGTGCTCCAAAATCACACAAATCACCACTAAAGAACTTATGTAACCAAACATCACCTGTACCCCAGTAACCTGTGAAAAAAAAAGAATTCTACAGCTTTATATCCTTTGCCTTCTTTTTGCTTTAAGTGGTCTTATAATGACTTCACTTTTTCTCAAATCATGTTAGAGTCTATAAATATGCCTTTGTTTCAGCAATCCTGCACCCATATCAGTGCTGCATTTTCAATACAAGATAAAAAGGTCTTCACAAAAAGTGCAAGGTTTTCATACTTGCTGGTGTAGTTACAATGATGGCTTTCCTTTTTTTTACAATGGTCCTTCCACTGGATTCATTTTATCTTGAAATGGCAGGCAACCACAGCTGCAGACCTCAGTCTACAGTGCATATCAAGCAATTCAACTTTTTGTTGTAATATCATGAGTTTTCTCAGCTTCTTGGGAGCACTTGCAACATTATTGGTGGCACTTTGTATGGGTCCCATATATGTCATTCAAGATTTACAGTATTGCACATTAAACATGATGGAAAAATATGCAAGAACCTCAAGACATCGCTTTTTCCTGCAATATTCAATTTACTGGAGAGAGGAACTACTCAGGCAAAGATGAATAGAGTCACATGCGCTTTAACCAGATACATCACTTAAGCTCATCACAGTAACAACTGGAAGTAGCTACAAAATTATTACAGTAGTGCAGTATGTACTACAGTGACTTTTATGCACTCATGACTGAATACTGCATCTTTACATCTGTTTACATGCCTCTTAACTGCAAATGGCGACATCTGTGGTCTGTAAATGTATGTATAAGTTTTGATAAATTTTAACTTTTTATAATTTGTGTGTATTTCATGGTAGTAAATGATAAAATAGACTAATATGTACATAGATTTCATGCATTCATGACATACTTTTTCTTAATTTTTGGATATCTCTAGGCTACAAAGTTCATCTGTGAGTTTTTTCAAGTTGTCACAAATGTCCAAAAAATTTTCAGTATATTTATTGAAAAAAATCTGCAAATAAATGGACCTGTGCGTTTGAAACCCATGTTGTTCAAGGGTCAACTATATTATTAACGCTGTGTACATTGTCATATAGCAGATCAATGTAGCAAATATTTCTTCAAGATCTTGTTTCTAATTCTTTTGGATAAATATCCGAAATGGAATTGCTGGATTATATGGTAATTCTATTTTTTAATTTTTAAGGAAGCTTCTTACTGTTTTCCATAGCAACTGCACCATTCTACATTTCCAACAGTGCACAAAAGTTCCAGTTTCTCCACATTGTTGCCAATACTTGTTATGTTTTGTTTTGTTTTGTTTTGTTTTGTTTTATAATGGTCATCCATACAGGTGTGAGGTGATCTCTCATTGTGGTTTTCCCTTGTATTTCCTTGATGATTAGTGAGTGTTGAACACCTTTCCATATACTTGTTGGCTATGTGCATGTTTCTGGAGAAACGTCTGTTCAAACTCTTTGTCCATTTTTAAAAATTGGGTCAATTCAGGGGTTTTTTGGTATTGAGTTATAGGCATTCGTTAGGATATTATTAACCCCTTATCACATACATGGTTTACAAATACTTTCTCTCATTCTGTAGGTTGCGTTTTCATTTTGTTGATTGTTTCCTTTACTGGTTTTTAGTTTCATGTAGTCCTACTTGTCAATTTTTGCTTTTGTTGTGTGTGCCTTTGGTGTTATCCAGAAAATCTGTGCCAACACCAGTGTTATGAGGCCTCTTTCCTGGTTACTTCTAGGAGTTTTATAATTGCAGATCTTACATTTAAGTCTTTGATTCATTTTGATTTGATTATTTTGTATGGTATAAGGGTCCATTTTCATTCTTTTGCATTTGGAAATCTAGTTTTCCCAGCACCATTTATTGAAGGCCTCAACCACCTTTTCCTCTGAATACCCTGGCCATACTAGACTACTTCTTTTATCAAAGATAAGATAGGTAATTGCAGTTTATACCTTTTTATCTCAACTGTCTTTTCCTGTAATGCTCTTTTGTGCTTCAAAAATACCTTCCAATGATCCTTTAAGAACTCACTCCTATATCTGCTGTGTGATATCTTGCCTGAGTTACTTCTCATCCTTTCTGCTCAGCCCTAAAGCATCTTATTTTTATTGCTATTAAATAAACACATTATCACATAGTATTTGTTCACATGTATGTCAACTCTATCAGACCATGAGCTTTTCTAAGTCATAGACTATGACACAGTGTCTAAGTCTTAGAAGATACTCATTAAATGATTATTGAATGAGTAGGGAAGACAGTGGGTTCAGATTGGCTTGTAGTCCAGAACCCAAGTAGGTACATTGCCTACGTAGTGGCAGTTCAGTGGCTGGGCAGGAACCAAAACTAAGGATATGACAAAAAAGTCTGAAAAAGGTGCAGATGGTACTAACAATAGAAGAAGTGATGATACTAAGAAGGCACTTATACATTCCATGTTTAGGCAAAAACCAGTATTACTGGCCAGGTACAACATTCCCTGACTTCTGAATTCTGACATGAAGCTGCTACGATAAGATCATCCTTTATATCTGGATATAGACAGGATCTTGCTGTTGCCCAAGCTTGGGTGCAGTGGCGTGATCATAGCTCACTGTAACCTCAAACCATTAGGCTCAAGCAATCCTCCCACCTCAGCCTCCTAAATAGGTAGGACCACAGGTATGTGCCACCACACCTTGCTGATTTTCACATTTTTATGTAGAGATGGGGGTCTCAGAAATCCTGTTGATAGTGAAAGTGAAAGTTTTAAGGTGGAGATGGCAAACTCAAATGCTTATAGTGACCACTGAGGTAATAAATGAGAGGAACAGGAAGGAGTTGATTGTGGCAAATCTGGAGCACATAATACTTCTGCCTAAACAGGACAACTCCTACTCAACTCCATCTGTCTATTGCCTTGAGGGAATATAGATTGTGGTGCCAAATTATCTGATTTTTCAAAATATGTCATATATTTGGCATTTAATTCAGAAATGTTTAAACACTGTGCAAATCATTCAGAACAAGTCTGTGGGCAGGATTGAGTTCCTAGGCTTTTTGTTTGCAAACAACTTTAAGAGATGTTATAATTTTAGTGAAATAATTTTTTGTTTTTTGTTGTGTTTTCCATGTAGTCGACAGAGGTACGTTCTTGGAGACACAGCAATGCAGAAGATGGCCAAGTCCCATGTTTTCTTAAGTGGAATGAGTGGTCTTGGTTTGGAAATTGGTAAGCAATATTTATATTCCTAATTTTGTATGACACTTTTGAGCAATGTAAGATAGTTTAAATAACTTCATCCCCTTATATTTCCTGTAACAGAAATTAGATCCAAAATGTTGATCAGATTCAGTTTTTAATCTTTGTCAAGACTATTTCATGATGTTGTTATGTTCTTCCACAAATAACCAGTAATGACTCATTGCTTCTTTTTGTGATTTTAATAGCCATTAATTATCGTTCTCTATATCCATTAATTAATTATAAGTAGCACACATACATATACTGTATTCATAAAAACATGTCTGGAAGAATACATTGAAATTTTAGGAGTGATTATCCCTGGGTGTTGTGATTATGCACATTTTAATTTTTTCACTTTTAACCTGTATTTTGTAACTTTTTAAAGACAAGGAACTGAAGTAGAAAAAAAAGAAGTCAAAAGTGTCCAATCAGATATGTGACTAAGCTCTGTGAAGACATATCCAGTATGTATTCCCAATATTGAGCTATTCCTTTTTCTTTTGCCTTTCTAGCAAAGAATCTTGTTCTTGCAGGGATTAAGGTAAGTAAATGTCCTTTTTCTCTGTGAGAAAAATTGTTATGAGCCTTTTATTGGCTCATTTGTTGTGGTAATATTGTTTATACTTTGTTTTAATTTTTGTCTTTAATGCTCTACTTTTAAAAAATCACAGAAATTTCAGAAATATACAAAAGTAGAAAGAATTGTTTAACAAAACCCCACATGCACATCAGAAGGCTTCAGTTACCAACTCTTGGGGACATTTGTTTCATATACCTCCTTCTCATGCCTTGTTGCCCCCAACTGCCAAATTATTTTGATATAAATTTCAGACATTGTATTATATCATCCTTGAATATTTTAGTAGTATCTTTAAAAGGTAAGAATATCTTTTGAAGCAGCAATACTATTTTCACACCTAAAATGTAACAAGCTCTTATACCATTGTATCAGTTTACCTGTTGCTATAAAACAGTTTACCCCAAAATTTGTAGCTTAAGCAATATTTTATTGTCTCATAGTTTCTGTGAGTCAGGATTCGGGCATGACTCTGGTCATTATGATAAACTCATGAATTTAAACATAATTTGATGTGTTTTCATCTATTATAGTTGTTTTCATTGATGCTCAGATTGTTCCATCTTTGGTTATTGTGGTTCTCTTCATGTTTTTTGAGGCTTTTGGACACAGCCCCCAGTAGTCTTTGTCACTGTTTACAAAGTCTTTTCAGTGGGCAGAGCTGAAACGTTCATAATGAGTAAACACTGAAATTTCTGATTTTCAGGTTTAGGCTTGTAAAGTATTACTAAACTTTCTAATTTTTACTTTGGATTATAGCATATTTATTTCTGTGATTTTATATTTGTGTCTTATTAGGATTTTGGTTTCTAATGATCCATTAGATGCTTTATCCTATATATCCTGTATATTCTTTATCGTATTATATTTTACCCGTATGGCATAGTTTCAGAATGCAATTCCAATATTGTTAATAATAATGTATTATTAAAAAAAATTAGTTTTTTGATCCTACCTGGATTTGGCAGGCAAATTAACTGCTTTTAAAAGTCACTTTAAATAAATCTCTGTATATAGCAGACTCCATAAACAGTTTAGTGCATGTATTCATTTTGCTTTGGATTTTTAGAGATTGCTTTTTTAAAAGTTTAGTTTTACTGTTATGTGAGATTTATGATTCAAAGTCAGATTTTTTAAACAAAGTATTTTCAGATAAGTCTAGCTTCTTGCTACTTTGTTTCCTCCTTCACTTATTAGGTTACTGTCTTTTTATATTTGGTTTATTCTTCATTTGTTTTTGTAGATAGGTAAATGCATACACACATACATGTGTATCTGTTATGTGTGGGTATATATGTTTATCTCCTCCCACCTTTCTCATATAAAGTGCTCTTCTTTACCTTGCTATCTCTTTACAGCATATCCTAGAGATTACTCCATATTTATAAATACATCTTTCATTTTTTTTAAATAGTTGCATGATTATGCATTGTATGGATGTATCATCTTATAGCCAGTTCCTCATTGGTGGGCTTTTTGATTATTTCCAGTCTTTTGCTCTTACAAATGGTGTGCTACGTTTAATACTCTTGTATATATATCTTTTTGTATTTCTCCCAGTGTGTCTTTGAGATAGAGTCCTAAAAGTAGGATTGCTGCATCACAGAATAAATGCAGGTATCTTTTTGCTAGAGATTGCCAAATTCCTTTGAGGTTGAGCCACTTCACACTGTTATCAGTAATATATGAGAGTCGCTGATTCACCTCACCCTCACCAATAGACTGTGTTGTCAAACTGTGAATTTATGCCAATCTAACAAGTGAGAAAAGTTGTTTCGTTTCTTGGCAAGGTTGACCATCTTTACATATTTTCAAGGACCATATGCATTTCTTTTTTCAGTATGATCCTTGTTCATGTTCCTCTTTCTACGAGGTTTGTGGCCTGTAATATAATTTACAAGTATTTCTTTCTACTTTGTTAATTGTCTTTCTTACTTGAAACATGGAATATTTTGAAGTGTTTGTTTATATGCATTTTCTGGATTTTTGTGTTGATTTTTATAACATGATACTTTTATAAATTTAAATTATCTTCAGGTTTAAAGAAATTTTTCCATCAATTTATTGGGGTCTCCAGATGTATATAGATCTAATTTTATATCCTTTCTAATTCTTATGCCTTTGCTTACTTTTCATTATCTAATTACACAAAATAATAGTTCTAGTACATTGTTGATAGTACTAGAGAGACTGAATATCCTTGAACTCCTGACTTCAATCAATACTTTTTTCTTTTTTGAAGGCACTTACAATTCATGATACAGAAAAATGCCGAGCATGGGATCTAGGAACCAACTTCTTTCTCAGTGAAGATGATGTTGTTAATAAGCGAAACAGGTAAAGATATTTTGATGTATTATGAGGTTTTTTTTACTCATTTACTTAGAATATTCCTTTATCTAGAACGCCAGTCATAGTTGTTTAATTGATCACCATAAATTCATACTACTATGGCTAAATAAATTTGGTATATACTTAATTTTTTGTATTTCTCAAATTTTTTATATATTTACATAGTATGTGTTATATAATGTATATGATATATAAATACATATTTTATATATATTACACTGCTACCTAGAAATGTATTTCCTTGAATTTATTAAAGAAAGACTTTAGTGTTGCTAAATTATTAAGAAAGTTAAGGAGCCTGGAGCTTAGAACTATTAGGGTACACTTTGAGATTGTGTGGTGTACTGTGCAATATGATAGTATATTATTTCAAGATTGTATAGTTATCTGTAAAGACAAGTAAGTCTTGGTTTCTTTCTTCTACAAGGTAAGTTTCCATTGAAATTTTGTAACATGTCAGGTTCCTCTGATGTCATTACAGTGTCCAGCTTGAAGAGATTTGAGTATATTGAATGAAAGGACAGTAAAAGTTTATTTTATTTTTTTAGGGCTGAAGCTGTACTTAAACATATTGCAGAACTAAATCCTTATGTTCATGTCACATCATCTTCTGTTCCTTTCAATGAGACCACAGATCTCTCCTTTTTAGACAAATACCAGGTTAGTACTCTATTTTGTATTAAATGTTATTGACAGATTCCAGGGCGAAATTGTTAAGTATTAATATGTTTAACTAATTTAACCTAGTGTATTGAGGAACAGAACAAAAAAATTTCAAGGTAGAAGACATATCAGAATAAAACCTTTCAAATTCTCCATTTTAAGGAAGGGACCTAAGAACTACTGACAAATTAGTTTTATCAGTTGACTTTTTTCTCAGTAATATCCATTAAAAACTACTCAAAACTTTGATTTATAGCAACATGCATTTATTTCTCTCCTATGTAACTGAATGTCAGTTGTGGTTTCTAGGCTGAACTCAGCCTGGATTAAACTCCAGAGTTTGGTTCTCCTCCATGTGTCTCTCTTCTGGGACCAGGAGGCTACCTAGGCCATGTTCCCATGGTAGTAGCAGAAACAGAAGGTCAAGTCCAGACACACATGCACATTTCAAGCCTCTGTTTTTGTTATGTCCATTAACATTCTGTCAGCCAAAGCAAGTCAACGTTATCAAGCCTAAAGTCAAGAAGCAGAAAAATACTCTTCCTAAAGCCATGGGCAAGCGGTACAATTACAGGGGAATAAAAATACATGGATCGGTAGTTCAATCTATTATAGGTAACAATTCCTTAAATAACAACAACAAAATTCCCAGGACATTGTATATTGTAAAAGTGACTAGGTTGACCCTGATTTTTTTTTTTTTTTTTTGCTGTGAGTAAATTATGCTGTTACCCATTAAAAAATGAATATAGACTTCTATTCTGGACTAGATAACTTAAAATTCATCCTGGTACAAAGCACCTAGAATTTCTAAACAGATTTTCTTTTAAATGACTATCCAAGCTCAAAATAATGTTAGGAAAATCTGTTTATGTGTTTCTAAACAGACTTTCTAGAATTTCTAAACAGACTTTCTTTTAAATGACTATCCAAGCTCAAAATAATGTTAGGAAAATGCTCAGAGGCCACAAATGAACAGTTAGCTAAAAGACTAGTGAACTATTATCTGTAGTTACTCTTAGCGACAGGAGTTGTCTGTCACAGTAACCAAAGTTCTTGGGAATTGATGTTCACATAGAGACAGAAGATTCAGACCTAGAACTACATAAACTAGAGAAATGGAATTGAGACCTCCCCTTCTTCATAAAGCTGGAGTCTCAGAGAGCTATGCCCTCAGTGAAAGGGTGGACAAGAACAATCTTTACCAATCAGAACAAGAAGCTTGTCTGTTTTCTCTTGAGCTCTGGATGAAAAGTAAAGGTTTTCCTAGGGAATTCATAACCACAGGGCTGCTGTCACATAGGTTTAGAGATTAAACTTTATAATCTTTTGTGATCTGGAAATTCCTAAACTGAGAACTTAATGTAAAAAGTAGTACTATAGGCTGGGCGCAGTGGCTCACACCTATAATCCCAGCACTTTGGGAGGCCAAGGTGGGCGGATCACCTGAGGTCAGGAGTTTGAGACCAGCCTGACCAATAAGGAGAAATCCCGTTTCTACTAATAATACAAAATTTAGCCATGTGTGGTGGTGAATGCCTGTAATCCCGGCTACTTGGGAGGCTGAGGCAGGAGAATCGCTTGAACCCGGGAGGTAGAGGTTGCATTGAGCCAAGATTGCACCACTGCAGTCCAGCCTGGGCAACAAGAACAAAACCCCATGTCAAAAAAAAAAAAAAATACGAAAAAGTAGTACTATGATGGCCATGCCCTAATGTGCCAGACAAAAACAAAACTAAACAAATCTTGAGAAGTATACCCTCCACTAACTTACAGGGTATGGCAGTATATAAAGTCCCTTTGAGTTCACAGTACAAAATGACAAGATGGGAAAAAAAGCAGCTCAATATGACCAAGAGTCAACAAACTATTAAACTTCAAATAATTTTTATTTATTTATTTTTCTTTCTTTCTTTTCTTTTTTCTTTTCTTTTGTTTTCTCTTTTCTTTTCTTTTCCTTTCTTTCTTTTTCTTTTCCTTTTTCTTTTCCTTTCTTTTCCTTTCCTCCCCTCCCCTCCCTTCCCCTCCCCTCGCCTCCCTTCCCCTCCCCTCCCCTCTTTTCTTTTGGAGTCTTGCTCTGTCTCCCAGGTTGGAGTGCAGTGGCACAGTCTGGGCTCACTGCAACCTCTGCCTCCTGGGTTCAAGCGATTCTTCTACTTCAGCCTCCCGAGTAGCTGGGATCACAGGCGCATGCCACCATGCCCTGCTAATTTTTGTATTTTTATTTGTTTATTTATTTATTCATTTATTTTTTATTATACTTCAAGTTCTAGGGTATATGTGCATAACGTGCAGGTTTGTTACATATGTATACTTGTGCCATGTTGGTGTGCTGCACCCATCAACTCGTCAGCACCCATCAATTCATCATTTATATCAGGTATAACTCCCAATGCAATCCCTCCCCCCTCCCCATGGTAGGCCCCGGTTTGTGATGTTCCCCTTCCCGAGTCCAGTTGATCTCATTGTTCAGTTCCCACCTATGAGTGAGAACATGCGGGGTTTGGTTTTCTGTTCTTGTGATAGTTTGCTAAGAATGATGGTTTCCAGCTGCATCCATGTCCCTACAAAGGATGCAAACTCATCCTTTTTTATGGCTGCATAGTATTCCATGGTGTATATGTGCCACATTTTCTTAATCCAGTCTGTCACAGATGGACATTTGGGTTGATTCCAAGTCTTTGCTATTGTGAATAGTGCCGCAATAAACATACGTGTGCATGTGTCTTTATAGCAGCATGATTTATAATCCTTTGGGTATATACCCAGTAGTGGGATGGCTGGGTCATATGGTACGTCTAGTTCTAGATCCTTGAGGAATCACCATACTGTTTTCCATAATGGTTGAACTAGTTTACAATCCCACCAACAGTGTAAAAGTGTTCCTATTTCTCCACATCCTCTCCAGCACCTGTTGTTTCCTGACTTTTTAATGATTGCCATTCTAACTGGTGTGAGATGGTATCTCATTGTGGTTTTGATTTGCATTTCTCTGATGGCGAGTGATGATGAGCATTTTTTCATGTGTCTGTTGGTTGTATGAATGTCTTCTTTTGAGAAACGTCTGTTCATATCCTTTGCCCAGTTTTTGATGGGGTTGTTTGTTTTTTTCTTGTATATTTGTTTGAGTTCTTTGTAGATTCTGGATATTAGCCCTTTGTCAGATGAGTAGATTGTAAAAATGTTCTCCCATTCTGTAGGTTGCCCGTTCACTCTGATGGTAGTTTCTTTTGCTGTGCAGAAGCTCTTTAGTTTAATGAGATCCCATTTGTCAATTTTGGCTTTTGTTGCCGTTGCTTTTGGTGTTTTAGACATGAAGTCCTTGCCCATGCCTATGTCCTGAATGGTACTACCTAGGTTTTCTTCTAGGGTTTTTATGGTATTAGGTCTAACATTTAAGTCTCTAATCCATCTTGAATTAATCTTCGTATAAGGAGTAAGGAAAGGATCCAGTTTCAGCTTTCTACTTATGGCTAGCCAACTTTCCCAGCACCATTTATTAAATAGTGAATCCTTTCCCCATTTCTTGTTTAATTTTTGTATTTTTAGTAGAGATGGAGTTTCACCATGTAAGCCAGGCTGCTCTTGACCTCCTGACCTCAGGTGATCCTCCTGCCTTGGCCTCCCAAAGTGCTGTCATTACTGGTGTGAGCCACCATGCCCAGGCTAAACCTCCAAGAATTTAGGACAATAGAATTGTTTGAGAAAGATTATAAAATACAGATGTTCAAAACTACTAAATCTCAAAAGAAGTTATTAAATATATAATATTGAAAAAGACCAGACAGATGTGATAAAGAATGAGGTACAACTTATGGAAATGAACATGAAGTCTTAAAAATTAAAATTCATTGGATAGATTAAACAGTAAATAGATAATAGCTGGAATAAACATTAGTGAATTGAAAGATAGACCTGAGGAAATTACCAAAACTATAGCACATAGAAATAAAGAAAATATCCTAGCACTTTGGAGGCCAAGGCGGGCAGAAAACCTGAGGTCAGGAGTTTGAGAACAGCCTGGCCAGCATGGCAAAACCCTGTCTCTACTGAAAATACAAAAATTAGCTGGGCATGGTGGCGTGTGCCTGTAATCCCAACTACTGGGGAGGCTGAGGCAGAAGAATTGCTTGAACCTAGAAGACAGAGGTGGTTTTGCAGTGAGACCAGATCGCACTGCTGCAATCCAGCCTGGGCAACAGAGTGAGACTGTGTCTCAAAAAAAAAAAAAAAAAACCCAAAAAAGAAATAAGAGAAAATACTATGGACAAATTAAAATAAATGAGAGCTTGAATGAAAAGGTCCAATTTATGAGATTGGATTTCTAGATAGCAATAGATAGCAATAGAAAAGGGCAATATTCAAAGAAAGTATGGCTGAGAATTTTCTAACATTGATAAAACTCAAATCAGTTTCAATATGTGTTGGATCTAGTCTTTGATGTTTTTATTATTTGCAACGTAGCCTGTTACTGTTTCACAGATGCAGGAAATATGAGATTCCTGGGTCAGAGACTGAGAAGTTTATTACTTAGTGCATAATAAAAAACATGAGCATTATATTGCATTTTCTTCCTCGCCCCCTGTACCCCAAGTCCCTCTATTTCAAGGCAGAGGGCTCAGTGAATGCCTGCACATGTAGTAGGTTGCTTTAGAGAAGAATGCTGAGCTTGGGGAATTGGCTGTTTTAAAGTAAGCTAAGACATCTCTTTGTCCCTGAGGAAGATCTTACCTCATCCCTTAAGTTTTTACACAGCAAATACAATTCTGAGAAATGACCTCAAGTAAAGAGTGGTAAGGACCTTGCATTCATGGCATACGTTGTGAGAGTGTATAGACGAGAGACCCATGGAGGAATGTCTCCCTACAGGAAGCAAACCATATTGCAAGCTAGATTTAAAAAAACTAAATCCACAGATGGATTTGTTCTAGTAGCCAACTAATGTGTCTCTTAAAAATGTTGTCAGGTTTTTAAGCTAGCATGAAAGTAATACTCTGGTAGCTAGGTTAGTATTTGTGTGATAGTAATACATGAAGCAAATCTAATCACTTAGAGTCCATAAATACCACATAGAATATTAAGGTTTGCTTTTATCAAGTTTTATGTGTGCAGGTTTTCCCCTGTATATGTTATTTTTATTTTTGTTATCTGTACTTTGTGAAGGTATTAACCTTGGAATGGAATTCCATAGGATTGTAACTTTTCAGTGAGATTAGTGATGTGTCTTTAGCACAGTGCAAACTGACATGCTTCTGATTATTGTGTATTACAAAAATAATTATGTATTTTCTAGTTTTTAATTTGTTGTTTTCTCAACAGTGTGTAGTATTGACTGAGATGAAACTTCCGTTGCAGAAGAAGATCAATGACTTTTGCCGTTCTCAGTGCCCTCCAATTAAGGTAATTGTATCATTAAGTAATGACATGTAGTTAACCACTTTCACTACTAGAATTTTTAACTTATTGATGGGTTGTATAAGAAACTTTTTACATAATAATCACAATAAGGTTTTTTTCATTAATTTTGATATATTCATTTCCTGTTTTTAAAACTAGGATCTAAGTTTGGTTTATAGACAGATTGCCAAAACTAAGGAAGAATTAATGTTAGGAATGGAAAGGATGATAAACATTGAAATCATCATCTCATTTTTTTTTTTTTTTCAAGACAGAATCTCATTCTGTCGCCCAGGCTGGGGTGCAGTGATACGATCTTGGCTCACCCCAACCTCTGCCTCCCAGGTTTAAGCTGTTCTCCTGTCTCAGCCCCCCAAGTAGCTGGGATTCCACGTGCCCGCCACCATGCGTGGCTAATTTTTTGTATTTTTAGTAGAGACAGGATTTCACCATGTTGGCCAGGCTGGTCTCGAACTCCTGACCTCAGGTGAGCCATTGCTCCCAGCCTCTATTTTTAAATGTCGTTATGATGGTGATTTTCTAGAAGTCCAGTGGTTCATTCAATGAATATTCATTGACTATCTATGTAGTGGAGATAGTTATATCCACTAGAAATACAGTAGTGAATAGAGACAAATTTTCTTACTCATGAAAATTACCTTCTGCTAGGGAAGATATACAATAAACAAGAAAATAAATACATCATATGTTTTTAAATAGTTTCAAGTCCTATGAAGAAAAGAAATCTGAATAAAGAAAAATAGAGATCGCGCCACTGCACTCCAGCCTGGGCGACACAGCGAGACTCCGTCTCAAAAAAAAAAAAAGAAAGAAAAATAGAGAATGATATCTGCATGATGTAGGGAGAAGGGCCAGTTCTGGTTCTCTTAGATTAGAAGGTTAGAGAAGTCTTCACTAAGTCTTCATGACGTTTGAATAGAGCCCTGAATAGTGAGAAAGAACAGGCTATATAAAGATCTAGGGGAAAGCATTCAAAGCAGGGAAATCAGCAAATGTAAACATTTGCAAGTGTAAAAATTACGTTGGTGGTTTTGAGGAACAATAAGAGGCAAGCAGGACCAAAACAGAGTGGTAAAGAGGAGAGGATAGTAGGAGTAAAATATACCAGAAGATTAGTTTGGGAGAAGTAGGTTGGGGCCATACGTTATAAGATCTTTGAAGACATTTGAGTTTTTAGGCCTGTGAGTTTTAATCTGTTTTATATTTTTAAAGGATCATTATGGCTTGCTGTATGGAGAGAAGATTATAATTGTAGTTTCCAAAGTGTGGTCCAGGGACACTAAGAATCCCTCAGACCCTTTCTGTGGTTCTGCACAGTCAAACTTTTTAATTTCATATTACTAAGATATTATTTGCCTTTTTCATTCTGATTATCTTAGGAGGCAGAGTGGAGTTTTCCAGAGTCTATATGATGTGTGGTGATATCCTTGCTCTGACAATGGAATGTGTATATTCTTGTGATTTAAATTTCTCTCAGTTTTAATTTCTAACACAGTAAATATTGATAGGTGTAACTCACATAAACAAAAGCTCTTTGGGTCCTAAATAATTTTTAAGAGTATGAAGGGGTCATGAAAGATAACCAAAAGAAATAGAACTGTTGGATTATAAGAGTAAAGTAGAGGCAGCTAGACTAGTTAGTAGTTACTGCAGTAGTTCAGCTGAGAGATGCTGGTATCTTAGACAGAAGACTTGGGAATAGAGATAGACAGAAGTCATTGAATTTGAGGTGTCTTTTGTTTAAGAAAAAGGGCGGGGTGGAGTGGGGGCCTAACAGAACTTGTAGATAGATGAATGAGTTGTGAAGGAGAGAGTGAGTGATCAAGAATGACTCATAGTTTTTTTTTTTTTTTTTTTGCATATTAATCTTACATTTTTACTTCAGTGTTAGTAAAAACAGTAGTAAAAAGAAGTTAGTTACTTGCTTTTTCTTTTATACTTGGCATCACACACACATGTTCTGCACGTTCTGAGAAGAAAGTTTCAGATTGCTTCCTATTTGAGTTTAGATACAATCGCTACTCTTGCTGAAAGCCAATGAAATTGAAAAGCTTAGCTTTGTAAGTAGAGTTTCTGCTTCTTTGACTGTAGTTGATAATATTGTTTCTCAAGTTTCCTTTGGCAGGTATTCTCAGGAAACGTTCCAGGATATTATAACACTTCTGGTTTGATTAGAAAATGATTCATTACTTGCCTTTCAGCTCTTTTTTTTTAATTTTTATTTTTTATTTATTTTTAATTATTTTTAATTTTTTATTATTATACTTTAAGTTCTAGGGTACATGTGCAAAACGTGCAGGTTTGTTACATATGTATACTTGTGCCATGTTGGTGTGCTGCACCCATCAACTCGTCAGCACCCATCAATTCATCATTTATATCAGGTATAACTCCCAGTGCAATCCCTCCCCCCTCCCCCCTCCCCATGATAGGCACCGGTTTGTGATGTTCCCCTTCCCGAGTCCAAGTGATCTCATTGTTCAGTTCCCACCTATGAGTGAGAACATGCGGGGTTTGGTTTTCTGTTCTTGTGATAGTTTGCTAAGAATGATGGTTTCCAGCTGCATCCATGTCCCTACAAAGGATGCAAACTCATCCTTTTTTATGGCTGCATAGTATTCCATGGTGTATATGTGCCACATTTTCTTAATCCAGTCTGTCACAGATGGACATTTGGGTTGATTCCAAGTCTTTGCTATTGTGAATAGTGCCGCAATAAACATACGTGTGCATGTGTCTTTATAGCAGCATGATTTATAATCCTTTGGGTATATACCCAGTAGTGGGATGGCTGGGTCATATGGTACGTCTAGTTCTAGATCCTTGAGGAATCACCATACTGTTTTCCATAATGGTTGAACTAGTTTACAATCCCACCAACAGTGTAAAAGTGTTCCTATTTCTCCACATCCTCTCCAGCACCTGTTGTTTCCTGACTTTTTAATGATTGCCATTCTAACTGGTGTGAGATGGTATCTCATTGTGGTTTTGATTTGCATTTCTCTGATGGCGAGTGATGATGAGCATTTTTTCATGTGTCTGTTGGCTGTATGAATGTCTTCTTTTGAGAAATGTCTGTTCATATCCTTTGCCCAGTTTTTGATGGGGTTGTTTGTTTTTTTCTTGTAAATTTGTTTGAGTTCTTTGTAGGTTCTGGATATCAGCCCTTTGTCAGATGAGTAGATTGCAGAAATGTTCTCCCATTCCGTAGGTTGCCTGTTCACTCTGATGGTAGTTTCTTTTGCTCTGGAGAAGCTCTTTAGTTTAAGCATATCCCATTTGTCAATTTTGGCTTTTGCTGCCATTGCTTTTGGTGTTTTAGACATGAAGTCCTTGCCCATGCCTATGTCCTGAATGGTACCAGCTAGGTTTTCTTCTAGGGTTTTTATGGTATTAGGTCTAACATTTAAGTCTCTAATCCATCTTGAATTAATTTTCATATAAGGAGTAAGGAAAGGATCCAGTTTCAGCTTTCTACTTATGGCTAGCCAATTTTCCCAGCACCATTTATTAAATACGGAATCCTTTCCATATTTCTTGTTTCTCTCAGGTTTGTCAAAGATCAGATGGCTGTAGATGTGTGGTATTATTTCTGAGGACTCTGTTCTGTTCCATTGGTCTATATCTCTGTTGTGGTACCAGTACTATGCTGTTTTGGTGACTGTAGCCTTGTAGTATAGTTTGAAGTCAGGTAGCGTGATGCCTCCAGCTTTGTTCTTTTGACTTAGGATTGTCTTGGCAATGCGGGCTCTTTTTTGGTTCCATATGAACTTTAAAGCCGTTTTTTCCAATTCTGTGAAGAAACTCATTGGTAGCTTGATGGGGATGGCCTTGAATCTATCAATTACCTTGGGCAGTATGGCCATTTTCACGATATTGATTGTTCCTATCCCTGAGCATGGTATGTTCTTCCATTTGTTTGTGTCCTCTTTTATTTCACCGAGCAGTGGTTTGTAGTTCTCCTTGAAGAGGTCCTTTACATCCCTTGTAAGTTGGATTCCTAGGTATTTTATTCTCTTTGAAGCAATTGTGAATGGAAGTTAATTCATGATTTGGCTCTGTGTTTGTCTGTTACTGGTGTATAAGAATGCTTGTGATTTCTGCACATTAATTTTGTATCCTGAGACTTTGCTGAAGTTGCTTATCAGCTTAAGGAGATTTTGGGCTGAGACGATGGGGTTTTCTAAATATACAATCATGTCATCTGCAAACAGGGACAATTTGACTTCTTCTTTTCCTAACTGAATATCCTTGATTTCTTTCTCTTGCCTGATTGCCCTAGCCAGAACTTCCAACACTATGTTGAATAGGAGTGGTGAGAGAGGGCATCCCTGTCTTGTGCCAGTTTTCAAAGGGAATTTTTCCAGCTTTTGACCATTCAGTATGATATTGGCTGTGGGTTTGTCATAAATAGCTCTTATTATTTTGAGGTACGTTCCATCAATACCGAATTTATTGAGCATTTTTAGCATGAAGGGCTGTTGAATTTTGTCAAAAGCCTTTTCGGCATTTATTGAGATAATCATGTGGTTCTTGTCTTTGGTTCTGTTTATATGCTGGATGACGTTTATTGATTTGCGAATGTTGAACCAGCCTTGCATCCCAGGGATGAAGCCCACTTGATCATGGTGGATAAGCTTTTTGATGTGCTGCTGAATCCGGTTTGCCAGTATTTTATTGAGGATTTTTGCATCGATGTTCATCAGGGATATTGGCCTAAAATTTTCTTTTTTTATTGTGTCTCTGCCAGGCTTTGGTATCAGGATGATGTTGGCCTCATAAAATGAGTTAGGGAGGATTCCCTCTTTTTCTATTGATTGGAATAGTTTCAGAAGGAATGGTCCCAGCTCCTCCTTGTACCTCTGGTAGAATTCAGCTGTGAATCCATCTGGTCCTGGACTTTTTTTGGTTGGTAGGCTATTATTGCCTCAATTTCAGAGCCTGCTATTGGTCTATTTAGGGATTCAACTTCTTCCTGGTTTAGTCTTGGAAGAGTGTAAGTGTCCAGGAAATTATCATTCTTCTAGATTTTCTAGTTGATTGCATAGAGGTGTTTGTAGTATTCTCTGATGGTAGTTTGTATTTCTGTGGGGTTGGTGGTGATATCCCCTTTATCATTTTTTATTGCGTCTATTTGATTCTTCTCTCTTTTCTTATTTATTAGTCTTGCTAGCGGTCTGTCAATTTTGTTGATCTTTTCAAAAAACCAACTCCTGGATTCATTGATTTTTTGGAGGGTTTTTTGTGTCTCTAACTCCTTCAGTTCTGCTCTGATCTTAGTTATTTCTTGCTTTCTGCTAGCTTTTGACTGTGTTTGCTCTTGCCTCTCTAGTTCTTTTAATTGTGATGTTAGGGTGTCAATTTTAGATCTTTCCAGCTTTCTCTTGTGGGCATTTAGTGCTATACATTTCCCTCTACACACTGCTTTAAATGTGCCCCAGAGATTCTGGTATGTTGTATCTTTGTTCTCATTGGTTTCAAAGAACATCTTTATTTCTGCCTTCATTTCGTTATGTACCCAGTAGTCATTCAGGAGCAGGTTGTTCAGTTTCCATGTAGTTGAGCGGTTTTGATTGAGTTTCTTAGTCCTGAGTTCTAGTTTGATTGCACTGTGGTCTGAGAGACAGTTTGTTATAATTTCTGTTCTTTTACATTTGCTGAGGAGTGCTTTACTTCCAATTATGTGGTCAATTTTGGAATAAGTGCCATGTACTGAGAAGAATGTATATTCTGTTGATTGGGGTGGAGAGTTCTAGATGTCTATTAGGTCCGCTTGGTGCAGAGATGAGTTCAATTCCTGGATATCCTTGTTAACTTTCTGTCTCGTTGATCTGTCTAATGTTGACAGTGGAGTGTTGAAGTCTCCCATTATTGTATGGGAGTCTAAGTCTCTTTGTAAGTCTCTAAGGACTTGCTTTATGAATCTGGGTGCTCCTGTATTGGGTGTGTATATATTTAGGATAGTTAGCTCTTCCTGTTGAATTGATCCTTTACCATTATGTAATGGCCTTTCTCTTTTGATCTTTGATGGTTTAAAGTCTGTTTTATCAGAGACTAGGATTGCAACCCCTGCTTTTTTTTGTTCTCCATTTGCTTGGTAGATCTTCCTCCATCCTTTTATTTTGAGCCTATGTATGTCTCTGCATGTGAGATGGGTCTCCTGAATACAGCAGACTGATGGGTCTTGACTCTTTATCCAGTTTGCCAGTCTGTGTCTTTGAATTGGCGCATTTAGTCCATTTACATTTAAGGTTAATATTGTATGTGTGTGAACTTGATCCTGCCTTTATGATATTAACTGGTTATTTTGCTCGTTATTTGATGCAGTTTTTCCTAGCCTCGATGGTCTTTACATTTTGGCATGTTTTTGCAATGGCTGGTACCGGTTGTTCCTTTCCATGTTTAGGGCTTCCTTCAGGGTCTCTTGTAAGGCAGGCCTGGTGGTGACAAAATCTCTAAGCATTTGCTTATCTGTAAAGGATTTTATTTCTCCTTCACTGATGAAATTTAGTTTGGCTGGATATGAAATTCTGGGTTGAAAATTCTTTTCTTTAAGAATGTTGAATATTGGCCCCCACTCTCTTCTTGCTTGTAGAGTTTCTGCCGAGAGATCTGCTGTTAGTCTGATGGGCTTCTCTTTGTGGGTAACCCGACCTTTCTCTCTGTCTGCCCTGAAGATTTTTTCCTTCATTTCAACTTTGATGAATCTGGCAATTATGTGTCTTGGAGTTGCTCTTCTCGAGGAGTATCTTTGTGGTGTTCTCTGTATTTCCTGAATTTGAATGTTGGCCTGCCCTACTAGGTTGGGGAAGTTCTCCTGGATGATATCCTGAAGAGTGTTTTCCTGCTTGGTTCCATTTTCTCCCTCACTTTCAGGCACCCCAATCAGACATAGATTTGGTCTTTTTACATAATCCCATACTTCTTGCAGGCTTTGTTCATTGCTTTTTCTTCTTTTTTCTTTTGGTTTCTCTTCTCGCTTCATTTCATTCATTTGATCCTTAATTGCTGATACTCTTTCTTCCAGTTGATTGAGTCGGTTACTGAAGCTTGTGCATTTGTCACATATTTCTCGTGTCATGGTTTTTATCTCTGTCATTTCGTTTATGACCTTCTCTACGTTAATTAGTCTAGCTGTCAATTCTTCCACTTTTTTTTCAAGATTTTTAGTTTCTTTGTGCTGGGTACGTAATTCCTCCTTTAGCTCTGGGAAGTTGGATGGACCGAAGCCTTCTTCTCTCATCTCGTCAAAGTCATTCTCTGACCAGCTTCGATCCGTTGCTGATGAGCTGCGCTCCTTTGCAGGGGGAGATGCGCTCTTATTTTTTGAATTTCCAGCTTTTCTGCCCTGCTTCTTCCCCATCTTTATGGTTTCATCTGCCTGTGGTCTTTGATGATGGTGACGTACTGATGGGGTTTTGGTATAGGTGTTCTTCCTGTTTGATAGTTTTCCTTCTAATAGTCAGGACCCTCAGCTGTAGGTCTGTTGGAGATTGCTTGAGGTCCACTCCAGACCCTGTTTGCCTGGGTATCAGCAGCAGAGGTTGCAGAAGATAGAATATTGCTGAACAGTGAGTGTACCTGTCTGATACTTACTTTGGAAGCTTCCTCTCAGGGGTGTACTCCACCCTGTGAGGTGTGGGGTGTCAGACTGCCCCTAGTGGGGGATGTCTCCCAGTTAGGCTACTCAGGCGTCAGGGACCCACTTGAGCAGGCAGTCTGTCCCTTCTCAGATCTCAACCTCCGTGTGGGGAGATCCACTGCTCTCCTCAAAGCTATCAGACAGAGTCGTTTGCGTCTGCAAAGGTTCCTGCTGCTTTTTTTGTTGTTGTTTAGCTGTGCCCTGTCCCCAGAGGTGGAGTCTACAGAGACAGGCAGGTTTCCTTGAGCTGCTGTGAGCTCCACCCAGTTCGAGCTTCCCAGAGGCTTTGTTTACCTACTTAAGCCTCAGCTATGGCGGGCGCCCCTCCCCCAGCCTGGCTGCTGCCTCGCGGTTAGATCGCAGACTGCTTTGCTAGCAATGAGGGACCCTCCCGGCCAGGTGTAGGATACAATCTCCTGGTGTACTCGTTTGCTCAAAGCGCAGTATTGGGGTGGGAGTCACCCGATTTTACGGGTGTTGTGTGTCTCAGTTCCCCTGGCTAGGAAAAGGGACTCCCTTCCCCCTTGTGCTTCCCAGGTGAGGCGATGCCTTGCCCTGCTTCAGCTCTTGCTGGTCGGGCTGCAGCAGCTGACCACCACCGATTGTCCGGCACTCCCTAGTGAGATGACCCCAGTACCTCAGTTGAAAATGCAGAAATCACCGGTGTTCTGTGTCGCTCACGCTGGGAGTTGGAGACTGGAGCTGTTCCTATTCGGCCATCTTGTCACGCCTCTGACTCATAGATTTTTAAATCTCCAGCATAATTAGGTGCACAGTGACTTTGGGAAGAGGTTTAGATGGGAAAAATCACAGTTCTTCACATGTAATTTAATTCATTACTAACCTCATCTCTTTTGTTTTGGGGATTGTTTCATTGGAAAAAGGAAAAAGCTACTTGTTTCTTTGAGTTAGGCACTAAGTCAAAAATCATAATTTATGATGTAGGTGTGTTGAAAATTTTTGGATTGTGATATTTACATAGCATATTTATGCTCTGTAGAGCATTTGTGCTGTGGTTTACAATTTAAGCATGTGATTAAGACAGAATAGCTAGTAAACTTACAGTAGGGCACAGAAATGTTACAAAATAAATATGCAAGTTTATAAATTAAAATATTTGTTTACATAATTGATACATTCTTTAGCGTTAAACTTTAAAAAAAGCTTCTAGGTTTCTGTCCAGTTTTATGTCTTGTAAAAAAAAATGCTGTATGTACCCATTTTGATCAGTAAAGTCAATATATGGTCAAGTGGGAGGTGGTCTTCTGTTATCCATATCACTATTTTATGTAATTGGGATTATAAATTATTTTAATATGTTCTTATACCATAATATCAATATACTTAACTATGTTTGAAAAACATTATTTTATGCAAGATTGGGTGCATTACAGAATAAGGATCTCTCTCTATTAGCAGTAGCTCTAAAAATAGCTTTAAGCCCAAAAATAATTTATTTACAAATTCTCAGAATGGAGACAATGCATGTGTCAGAAAAATTGCTTTTAATAAAACATCTATGATTTAAGAACTTAATGTTTTATATTTCATGGCTTTGATTTGTGATACAGTTTTTCAGCCTTTTTTTCTGTAGACTCTGCTCTCAGCTTTTAGCTCTATTCTATTTTCCATTAACTCTGCTGCTTTTGGTAAATGAGCACTTCATTCCTCTTTCCTAAAATAACAAGTAAGAATTCAGTGCTGGACTATTAAGCCAAAGTATCTATTTTTTTTATGTTGTGCCTGAATTTTGTGACAAGCACAAAATTTTAAAATCACAGAATTTTTGTTATTTAAAAGTCGTAGAATTTTTAAAGATGATATGCTGATATTCTAATTTTGTTGTACTGGACATCCATTTACTAAAAGTACTGAAAATCTTTGATTCCTAAACCAGTCTACATCAGTTTATCCTGTTTATTATTTACTTTGTATTCTATAGGTTCTACAGGGTATACTTAATTATAAATGAAATTATCATGAAATGAGCTAGGATAGTAGAGTTTTTTTTTTTTCTTTATATAAATAAGCTTGAACTTGTTTTTGCCATTTTACAGTTTATCAGTGCAGATGTACATGGAATTTGGTCAAGGTTATTTTGTGATTTCGGTGATGAATTTGAAGTTTTAGATACAACAGGAGAAGAACCAAAAGAAATTTTCATTTCAAACATAACGCAAGTATGATTATATTAATGAACTTTTAAAATAAATTTTGTTAAAGTTGATGTGAATGCTATTTTCAAAAAGGCGGTGTCAGCAACGTATTACAGTATGTAAAATTTGTTTTATAGTGTTTTAAGATAATGAGGGAATATGTAGCTAATTTCTTGACTTCATTATATTAAAACTAAATTAAATCTGGAATATTAATTGTTAAAAATATTCTGGATTTCCTCTGACAAATAATACTTGATAGGGCCAAGCACGGAGGCTCATACCTACAATCCCAGCACTTTTGGAGGCTGACAGGGGTGGATCACTTTAGCTCAGGAGTTTGAGACCAACCTGGGCGACATGGTGAAACTCCGTGTCTACCAAAAATACAAAAAATTAACCAGGTATGGTGGTGTATGGTCCCAGCTACTCAGGAGGCTGAGATGGGAGGATAACTTGAACCTGGGAGGTGGAAGTTGCAGTGAGCCAAGATCACACTACTGCACTGCAGCCTGGGTGACAGAGTGAGACCACATCTCAAAAATAAAGAAAGAAAAAAAAATAATAATAATACTTGATAGAGCAACATTTGCTTGTCATAAATTTTAATTTTATTCTGTGTTACCTCCTATGGGTCATGAATTGTGATTCAGTGTTTACTGAATTGTTTATTGTGTTAGATAGTGGATGCACTAAGTATGTTGTAAGTCACCTAGCCTAATACTCTAAAAAGGCACACTTAAATCATATTAGAGAAAAGCATTTCTAATTTATTATATTTCTAAATCATTATTTAGAAGGTGTAGAAAGTTTTGATTAACCTTCAAATTCAAAATTTTCTAACCATACTCTTGATCATGCATAAGCTCAATTTTTTATTCCATAAAAGAACTGGAGAAATCATTATGATCCCCTTTTACTATCCTTTTACCCAGATAATTTACTTTATTTGTATTCTTTGTAATCAACTTACGTTGAAGTCCAAAAGAAGACAAAATAAGGGAATAATAGTATACTTTAACATACTAGTATTTGTAATTTGTATTTCTTGTTTTTATACTTTATTTTTAAACCCAGTGTAATCTCATGGTGATAGAGACCCAGTACTCTCTCTCTCATGCCTTTTTAAGAAAAATTTATCAAAAAGTCATTCTGTATATCTTTCTGCTTACGGAGTGATTTATTATTCTACTTGAGTTACTCTTTCAGGCATATTACTACTTAACCTTTTACTTTCTCTAGTTGATTTTAGTTTGTCCCTGAGAAAAACACAGAGAGTAAATTCCAAAATGTGGTGTGGATTCTTACTGCATTGGTGTTATCTTTTATTGAATACTATAGGAAATATAGCTGATAAGCTACACAATATTTATTTAAAGCGTTGAGCAAGCTGTAAACTAACAGATTCCCATCTTTAAAATTTCTATCCTCCTTCTTTACTATTCTTTGATCTTCAGTGTCAGGCTTTTATCATTTATGCCCATGGTTTTTTCTCACATTTAAAACTATTAGATAACTTGGAATGTTTTTTACAAGTTACAAGAGTTTTTGAATCTATTAAATATTTGATCCTTTCTATGGAATCTTTGAACATCTCCTACCAAACATAGAAATTACATTTTCAGCATTCATTTAAAAAGTAGTAATAATTTGATCATTATTTTGTGATAGCTTTTTAAAGGCTTGCTTTTACTAACAGAAGAATAGCGTAGAATTTTGGTTTTGAGAATTTTATGATAACTTTGCCATTTTTGCTTAAGATTTCAATTTGTACACCAAGAATATGTGAACTTCTTTTTTAATAGATCACTCTTATTTTTAGGCAAATCCTGGCATTGTTACTTGCCTTGAAAATCATCCTCACAAACTGGAGACAGGACAATTCCTAACATTTCGAGAAATTAATGGAATGACAGGTTTAAATGGATCTATACAACAAATAACGGGTAAGTCAATGTGTTTTCTTAATTCATTTATACTTACTCAGCAAATTTATAGTTCAGACACTTTACTTAGTATTGGGAACAGAACGTCAATTCAGAGAGACATGATCTAAAGCCCTTGGCCTCAAAATATTCAATCCAAGTGAAGATGTTGTTAAACACTGATGATATTAAGAGAATATACCCATTTTGGGGACACCAAACTTAGCAAGGAAACCTACCCAGTTTTGGGACAGCAGCAGTGGGACAGGGTGTCTTGATTAAAATGTGAAGGTTGCATTGGCTTAGGAAGGTATTGAAAAAAGATTATGCAGAGACGAACAGAAAAGGCTCAGATGCAAAACAGTACTAAAGGAACTACAAGAAATTAATACAGCAGGGCTGGCAGGGAGAATTGAACTCACAAGTCTTAATCTTAAGATATTTAGAAAGAAACTTGATCACATACTGTAGGTGAGTGAAGATTTCTACATGGTCAGTCAACATATTCACTTAAGGAATGCAAGAAAGGGAGTAGGTTTTATAGATAAAGAGTATAGTTTAGCTTTGTAAAATGAGGTAGCAATGAAGTATTTAAAGGAAGATGTCTAGATGTTGGTTGGGATATATGTTCTTGTTCAGTGGCTTGAATAAAAGGGGTGAATGTCATGTCTGCAGGCAAGTTTGTAGGTTTGTTGGCAAGCAGTTGAAGGAGTCTGTTTTTTCATTGGACTAATGTGAAGTCATTGCCAAAAGGCAATGAAAAGTACCAAAACCAGGAGGAAAGTAGACATTCTTGAAAATGGAAAGATGTCAGGCATCATATAGGGCCCATTTGAAGTTTAATATAATGAATTTATAGCAGAGTTAATCTGTGTAGTTTGTGTTTTCCCTTCAGCCACATTGAAAAGAGTCAAAGACAGTACTGGACAACCCATAACTATATGGCATGCTTACACCTATTTAGGGAAAATTGATGCAGTTTTATCTTTAGGGCATTTGAAAATATAACTATGTATTTAATTTATAGATAGTAAATGGAATTACTTTTTTTTAATGACGGCAAAATATATCCTCAGAAGAGGGAAAAATCAATTCTTATTACAAACTGTTTATAGATAAACAACTTTGAATCTATAAGTATTTTTGATAACAAAACTATTTTTTGATTTTTTTTGCCAGCTACATCTAATTATTTTAAATACAGGTTCAGATCATAGATATTAAATAATATGTCTTTTTATTAAAATTAATCATTTAGGTTTATTATTTGTAATTTTAGCATGCATGTTGTATAACAAAACTGTTTGATTTTGTTTCCTGATTACATCTAAGTACTTTACAGGTTCAGATCATATATATTAAAGAATGTCTATTTTTATTAAAATTAATCATTTAGGATTATTATTTGTAATTTTGGGGTCCATGTTGTGGTGAATTGTGGTGAAGGTTCAGATTATGAGGTGGCTTATATAAAGAGGAGCCACTGCATGTCAAGAAACAAAGAGAAAGAAAACTCACATTTTGTGCCAATAATTCTTTGGAGGGAGAGATGAATAAGTTTAGAGTGGCTGTTAGGAAGCTTTTTTTTCCCTTAACATTTATAAATTGCTACTTACTGATCTAAAGTAATATTCTGCTAGCATGAAAAGATGTTTTGTTTTTTTGTCTGTGGTTTGTTTTTTGGTTTTTTTTTTTGAGATAGCATCTTGCTCTGTTGCTCAGGCTGAAGTGCCGTGACATGATCGTGTCTCACTGCAGCCTCAGCCTCCTGGGCCCAAGTGATCCTCCCACCTCAGCCTCCTAAGTAGCTGGGAACCACAGGCGTGTGCCACCACACCTGGCTAACTTTTTTTTATTTTTGTAGAGACAAGATCTCTCTATGTTGCTCAGACTGGTCTCAAACCCCAGGACTCAAGTCAACCTTTCCCCTTGGCTGTCCAAAGTGCTGTAATTACAGGCATGAAGATCAAAAAAACCTCATGACCAGCCAAAAAACACTGTTAAATAGCTAAAATAATACAAACTTATTCTAGATATATATGTATGTGTATATGTTTAAATAGGGTTAAAAATGAATCCTACTTCAGACTTCCTTTCCTCTCCAGAGGTAACAGCAGCTAAGTTTGGTGTTCACTCTGCTGACCATTCTGTCTACTATATATATTTATTATATATACACATATATAGTATATATTACATATTATATAGTATAGAAGCCTGTATTGTATAATAAGTAAAGGGGAGGGCTTACTTGGTTTTTTTAACTTAATTTTTTGAATAAGCAAATGGTTCAGAAATGAGAAACAGTAAATGTTTACAATGAAAAGTGTTCTGCCCAAACTTCATTTCACCCTCACAGTTCTCATCCACTACCACAGGTAACTGTTAGTCTTAGTTTATTGTGTTTGTTTGTTTGTTTGTTTTTAACACAGAAGGAAACACATTATACAGTGCTGTCCTTTATCTTTTTATTAAATAAAATATATTTGTGATCTTTTCTCATTAGTAATTGGAGAACCTCCTTTTTTTTTCCTTTAAATTTTCTTTTAAAGCTACCTAATATGTCATAATATAGATGAAAATGTTATTGAACCATGTTTTTTCTTTTCAAGAAATGAGGGTCTCACTTTGTTATCCAGGCTGGAGTACAGTGGCTATTCACAGGTACAGTTTAGCACACTACAGTCTCCTGGGTTCAAGTGATCCTGCTGCCTTGGCCTCCTGATTAGATGGGACTACAGGCACATGCCACCATGCCCAGACAGAGCATAATATTTTTCTGGTTTGCCATTTATCTTTTGATGTTGCTTATAATGGGTTTTTGTCATGAGATTTTCTTTTTTATGTTTTCATAATCAAATTTTAATTATTTTCTTTTATGGTTTTTATTTAGAGTGTTACTTAGAAAAGCCTTCCTTACTACATGGTTTTAAAGGAATTTTTCTCTCATGCTTTTGTCTAAGAAATTGTTAGCATCTTTTTTGACACTTAAAACTTTTGTCCATTTGCAATAGGTGTTTTCCCAGATGTCTTTTTTCTCTATCAGATTTATTGAATAATCAATCTTATCTTTTCCTTACTGATTGAGGTGCCACCTTAATTTTGTCCTTTGTGTACTTGAGACTGTTTCTGAATTCTCTGATCTTTTCCAGTTGTCTGTTTATTAACCAGTACCATATTATATTATTATGATAGGTAGTTATTGGTATGTTATTGAGGCTTTATGATATATTTTAATATCTAATAATGAGTAGCCCTCATTACTCTTTTTCTATAAGTCTCCTTCGTTATTTTTAAGTCCTGGAGTTTCACATTGGAAAAAACACTCTGTCTAGGTCCCCACACTCCTCCCAGCTCTTCATTAAAAAACAAACAAACGAACAGAAAAACCACTATGCTGGAATTTTTTAATTTTGTAAATTGGGAATAATTAAAATTTTATGACAGTAAGAGTTGAAATTTAAATATCTGTTTCCCTGTGTAACTTTTCAATTTTTTTCTTCTAGTGATATCGCCATTTTCTTTTAGTATTGGTGACACTACAGAACTGGAACCATATTTACATGGAGGCATAGCTGTCCAAGTTAAGACTCCTAAAACAGTTTTCTTTGTAAGTATTTTTTTTTCTGCTTAAAAAATATTTCTTTACAGAAAAAGAAAGCAGAAGAGACAATGAAGTAACTACTCAGTTAACCAAACAGATTAAATGTGAAACAGAATTTTTTTTTTTGTTTATACCTGCTTTGAGGGAAATGGAATTAATCTAATGAAATAAATGAATAAAATGGATATTAACAAAAAATTTACACATCTTTTATAGCCAGAATACCATATACATATAGTTGAGCTAAATGGGTATACCCGAAAGGAACTATACCTTTGTGAATTATCAAAGAGTTTATCATACTTATTACAACTTACTTTCTAAGACAATAAATAAAACTAATGTATTTTCAAGATTTAGCAAGAGTTGTTTTACTTTATTATTATTTAATTTTCTAAAATGAAGATATTCAAATTATACTTGTTAATCCTGGTTTTTAAAATTTAATTTAATTTTATAAATTTCAGAAAACAGTATGTATGTTGGAAATGTAAAATAATTTCTAAAAACAACTGGCATTGAAAGGAAAATGTAAATAGCTGAATATAGAGAATGTAGTGTCAGGGAACTAAGGGATCTTGTGCTACTAAAATCCTTGGGCTCCTTCTCAGGATAAGCTAACACATCTCTGTTTTTTCTTACAAGTTCTCAAGGTTTTAATGTAATTGCCTTTTCTTTTCCAGAACTATTAACAACTCCAGGTGTTTACAAGACTTTGTTCAACCCAAAGTTAGAATACAAAAAAAATAAATAATATATCTAGTCACATGTGCTCCTGCATATCTCCTTGTGCTTTGTCTCCAAGTTTTAATTGGATATGTCTCAATTTTAGATTGGTTGGATGTTTTGGGGTTTTTTTGTTTGTTTGTTTTGCCTTTGTGTTCTTCATACAGAATTGAATAAGTCTTGATAACCTGGTATTAGAAAAATATGGTAGCTTTTACATTAAAAAATAAATTTTTTTAGGTATGCAAATGTTTTTACTAATTGTTCCCAAATTTACTGTGTGGAGCAGGTTGTTTTATTGCATTTAACTTTTTTTTTTTAAGTATGGTCATAAGAGTGGTAGCTAGTTTCTATTTCAGTTAAAACATATCAGCCCAACCCTACTTATTTCAGACCCTTGGGAGAGTTCCCTGGTTTTTAGTGCGCTGATATATAACAGTATATTTTGTCCAATAATCACTCATTTGCTCTGAAGTAATGATTTTTTTTTTTTTTTTTCCATATCAGGAACCACTGGAGAGGCAGATAAAACATCCAAAGTGCCTTATTGTGGATTTTAGCAAACCTGAGGTAAATAAACACTTACAGGTTTGAGAGAGGCAGCAGAATCAGAGATGAGAATTAGCGAGTGATTATAAAGTTAAAATGGAATAACCATGTAGATATCTTACTGTTGGGCCTTATAATGTGAGTATAATAAAGGTTATACTCACATATCGAAAGTTGACTTCCGAGGATTAAAAATAGGAATTTGTGTCATAGAAAAAATGTGAAAGTAAAAGGAAAAAGTTTCACTTTTATAATGATTTGCCAACTTTGATAATTAAAAGACGATTTCAATAACTTGTACAAATGATCTTATTAAAAGATTTTCTGAATCGTATCATTTTTATATAATGCATATTTCTTACCAAAAAAGCCTTGAGTATGTATTCTATTTTTTTTTTTTTAATGGATGTAATTTTATAGCAGGAAATGTGATAAGGAAGGAACTAAAAGTTTCCAAATTTGTAAATTTTAATAAGGAAAGGGGATTAAGTCATTTACCTTCATGGCCTTGAGGTTAAGTCATTTAACTTCTAACCTTCAGTTTTCTTATTTGTTAAATAGAGTTAATAATAGTATTAAGCTAATGTGTTTATTGTGATGGTTAAATAGTGTTTTAAAAGCATTTAGCCCAGTGCCTGGGACATACAAGCACTCAGTAAATGTTGGCCAATTTTTAATGTTCTTAATAGGCACCTTTAGAGATTCACACAGCTATGCTTGCCTTGGACCAGTTTCAGGAGAAATACAGTCGCAAGCCAAATGTTGGGTAATGTTTTAAGTTTAAAAATAAGTATTTTCCTTTTTATAAAAGTAGTAATTCAGAAATTATAATTTAAAAAGTAACTATGCCCTTTGTAATTACAATACCAATAGATATGCCAAGCTGTGTAAAGATTTATTATGACCTTCTAGTCCTTTTCCTGGTGGGAGTGGAGAAATTGGTTTTAAAAGTGGAATCATACTAAATGTGAATTTTCCCACTTTGAAGCCTTTAAAAATTAAAGCTTTTTAAAACAAACAAAAAAAAATTCTGAGAATTACTGAATTATTGATCCATAGTAATTGTTTTTTAACTTTATACCCTGTTAAGTCAGAGTACTGTTGCAGAAGGTTTTTACTTTTTATATTTTGGATTAAATCTTGGGGTTGGGTGTGGTGGCCCACGCCTATGATCCCAGGACTTTGGGAGGCTGAGGCGGGTGGATCACTTGAGGCCAGGAGTTCGAGACCAGCCTGGCCAACATGGCGAAACCCTGTCTCTGCTAAAAATACAGAAATTACCAGGCATGGTGGTGCATGCTGTTAATCCCAGCTCCTTGGGAGGCTGAGGCATGAGAATCGCTTGAACCAGGAGGCAGAGGGTGCAGTGAGCCAAGATTGCACCAGTGCACTCCAGCCTGGGTGACAGAGTGAGAGACTGTCTCAAATAAAAAAAAAAAAAAAAAAAAGACTAAGCTTCTTTATATACTAAGTGTGATTTTGAAGTAATGTATTTATAAGCCAATCATCTTTAAATCAGTAAAACATTTTGTGCTACCTGTTGGCAAAATCCCACATTCTTTTATATATTTCCTAAATTTTAATTTTGAGTATGTCCTACTGTTTATGGCAGTTGAGAAAACTAAAGTTAGGGTTTTCTGTTTTGAGTTGTAGATGCCAACAAGATTCAGAAGAACTGTTGAGACTAGCAACATCTATAAGTGAAACCTTGGAAGAGAAGGTGACTATTGAAATTTATGACTGTCCGAATATCTGTTTGTTAATACATAAGTGTTCTGTATATTAGTATTCTCTTTTCCTTCACATCCAGCTTTGCTACTCTGTGGCATTAGACAACTTTATTTCACTTTGTTCTGTTTTAATTTATAAATCTATAAAATAGAATTAACCTACCTTCATAGGGTTATTGTGAACATTAAATGATTTAATTTTGTAAAGTACTTAGAAATGTCATGTGACATATAGTAATTACTATTTGCTGCTGCTATTTTTTACTATTATTCTTTATTATTCTGTTATGATTTACTTGATTTGTTAACCCACTTAAACTTGTATATGTTAGCTTTCTTCTAAGTCACCTGTTATATACATTATACATTCACATCTCTTTATCACATTTTGCACATCAGATTTAGATTTAAACATGTCACCTAGAAAATGGTTTTTTTGTGTGTGTTATGATGCCAGTGCCTGCTTGTCAACAGTTTTATTTAAGCAGCTATAAACATGGTGGTGTTTGTGCAATTATTTGAAGATTCTATTATTTTTGTTCTTATTTTATAAAAATGAGAGGGAAGTGTATTAGTCCATTCTCATACTGCTATGAAGAAATTCTGAGATGGGTTATTTATAAAGGAAAGAAGTTTAATTGACTCACAGTTCCTCATGGCTGGGGAGGCCTCAGGAAACTTACAATCATGGCAGGAGACAAAGGAGAAGCAGGCATCTCTTCACAGGGTGGCAGGACAGAGTGAGTACAAGCAGGGGAACTGCCAGGTTCTTATAAAACCATCAGCTCTCATGAGACTCACTCACTATCACTCACTGATTACCTCCACGTGGTCCTGCCCTTGACATGTGGGGATTATGGGGATAACAATTCAAGATGAGATTTTGGATGGAGACACAGCCAAAATATATCATTTCATCCCTGGTCCCTCCTGAATCTCATGTACTCACATTTCAAAACACAATCACGCCTTTCCAACATTCCCCAAAAGCGTTAGCCCATTCCAGCATTAATCCAGAAGTCCAAGTCCAAAGTCCTATCTGAGCAAGTCAAGTCCCTTCCACTTATGAACCTGTAAAATCAGAAGCAAGTTAGTTACTTCCTAGATGCAGTGAGGGTACAGACATTAGATAAATGCTCCCATTCCAAATGGGAGAAATTGGGCAAAACAAAGGGGCTACAGGCCCCACGCACTGTAAAATCCAGTAGGGCAGTCATTAATCCTTAAGGTTCCAGAATGATCTTCTTTGACTCCATGTCTCACATCCAGGTGACACTGATGCAAGAGGTGGGTTCCCATGGTCTTGGGCATCTTCACCCTGTGGCTATACAAGGTACAGCCCCCACTTCCAACTGCTTTTATGAGTTGGCATAGAGTGTTGCAGCTTTTCCAGATTCATGGTCCAAGCTTTCGTTGGATCTACCATTCCGGGATCTGGAGGACTGTGGCACTCTTCTCACAGCTCTACTAGGCAGTGCCAATGGGGACTTTCTGTGGGGCCTCCAACCCCACATTTTCCTTCTGCACTGCCTTAGCAAGAGGTTCTCCATGAGGGCTCCCCCGCCGCAGTAAACTGCTGTCTGGACATCCAGGTGTTTTCATAACATCCTCTGAAATCTAGGCAGAGGTTCCCAAACCTCGATTCTTGACTTCTGTGCACCCGCAGGCCCAACGCCATGTGTAAGCCACCAAGGTTTAGGGCTTGTAACCTCTGAAGCAACAGCCTGAGCTGTACATTGGCCCCTTTTAGCCATGAATGGGACACAGGGCACCATGTCCTGAGACTGCACAAAGCAGCAGGGCCCTGGGCCCACCCCATAAAACCATTTTTTTCCTGTTAGGCCTCCAGACTTGTGATGGGAGCAGCTGTCTTGAAGACCTCTGACATGCCTGGAGACATTTTCCCATTGTCTTGGCAATTAACATTTACTTGCTTGTTATTTATGGAAATTTCTGCAGCTGACTTGAATTTCTCCTCTGAAAATGGATTTTTCTTTTCTATTGTATCATCAGGCTGCATTTTTTCCAAACTTCAATGCTCTGCTTCTCTTTTAAACATAAGTTCCAATTCCAAACCATCTTTTTGTGAATGCATAAAACTTAATGCTTTTAAGAGCACCTCAGTCACACCTTGAACGCTTTTACTACTTAGACATTTCTCTGCCAGATACCCTAAATCATCTCTCTCAGGCAACGTTCTACAGATCTCTAGGGCAGGGGCAAAATGCCGCCAGTCTCTTTACTAAAGCATAGTAAGAGTCACCTTTATTCTAGTTCCCGACAGGATCCTTGTCTCCATCTGAGACCACCTCAGCCTTGACTTCATTGTCCATATCACTATCAGTATTTTGGTCAAAACTGATAAGTTCCAGACTTTCCCACATCTTCCTATCATCTACTGAGCCCTCCAAACTATTTCAACCTCTGCCTTTTCCAGTTCCAAAGTCACTTCCACACTTTTGGGTATCTTTTTCGCAGCACCCCACTCTCTGCCGTACCAATTTACTATATTAGTCTGTTCTCACACTGCTATAAGGAAATACCCAAAACTGGGTAATTTATATAGGAAAGAGGTAATTGACTCACAGTTCCACATAACTGGGGAAGCCTCAGGAAACTTTACCATCATGGCAGAAGGCACAGGAGAAGCAGGCAGCTTCTTTGCAGTGTGGGAGGACAGAGTGAGTGCAAGCAGAGGAACTGCCAGACGCTTATAAAACTGTCAGGGCCGGGCGCGGTGGCTCAAGCCTGTAATCCCAGCACTTTGGGAGGCCGAGACGGGCGGATCACGAGGTCAGGAGATCGAGACCATCCTGGCTAACACCGTGAAACCCCGTCTCTACTAAAAAAAAAATACAAAAAATTAGCCGGGCGAGATGGCGGGCGCCTGTAGTCCCAGCTACTCGGGAGGCTGAGGCGAGAGAATGGCGTAAACCCGGGAGGCGGAGCTTGCAGTAAGCTGAGATCCGGCCACTGCACTCCAGCCTGGGCGACAGAGCGAGACTCCGTCTCAACAAAAAAAAAAAAAAAAAAAAAAAAACTGTCAGATCTCGTGAAACTCACTATCATCAGAATAGCATGGGAGAACCACCCCCACCGTCCAGTAACCTCTGCCTGGTCCCACGTTGACATGTGGTGATTATGGGGATTACAATTCAAGATGAGATTTTGGGTGGGGGCACAGCCAAACCATCTCAGGAAGTGAGAATCTTAACATCAGTGGTAAAAGCTTTAACATCGTATGTTCTATAATTACACAAAGAAAGAAATAATAAATGTACTGAAAACAGTGACTGACTAGCCATAGTGAAAGACCTTGTGTTGCATATATAGTGCTTTGAGAAAATAAAATGTATGAAAAGCTAGAAATAGATTGTAGAAGTCTGTGATTAAACAGAAGGATGTGATTAGGATTTATCAAGTTTATTGATGTGAAATTTACATAAAGTAAATTTTTCACTCTTTTTAGGTGTGTAGTTATAAAAACTTTTGTACACTATCAATTCAGATGTATGCAATTAAGTCAAAGTGTACAGTAATGGGTCTACCACCACACTGAATATATAAAACATTCCGTAATGCAAAAAAGTTCCCTCATGCCTCTTTATAATTACCTCCCCAGCCCATAACCAAACCTTAGCATCCACTATAGATTTTTTCTTTTCCAGAATGTCATATAAATGGAGTCATATAGTATGTGTAGCCTTTTGAATCTGGTTTCTATCACTAATTATAATTAACTTGAGTTTTATCCATTTTGTTACATGTTCATTTCATTTTTGTTTTTTCTTTTAAGTTTAGGGGTACATGTGCACGTTTGTTATATAGGTAAATTTGCATCATGGGGGTTTGTCATACATATTATTTCATCACCCAGGTATTAAGCCTAGTACCTGTTAGTTATTTTCCCCGCCCTTCCCACCCTCCCGTAGGCCCCAGTGTGTGTTGTTCCCCTCTGTGTATCCATGTGTTCTCATCATTTAGCTCCCACTTGTAAGTGAGAACACGTGGTATTTGTTTTTTTGTTTCATTGTGTACTACATTTTATTTTTACATCACTTGATGGAAAATATGGGCTGTTTCCGGTCTGAGCAATTATGAATACAGTTATTACAACTACTTGCATATAGATTTTGATGTGGACATATGTCTTTGCTTCTCTTATATAACTACCCTAAAGTGTGTTACAGAGTCTTATGATATGTGTATGTTTATTTTATTTATTTTCTTTTATACTTTAAGTTCTAGAGTATATGTGCACAACGTGCAGGTTTCTTACGTAGGTATACATGTGCCATGTTGGTTTGCTGCACCCATCAACTTGTCGTTTACATTAGGTATTTCTCTTAATGATTTCCCTCCCCCAGCCACCATCCCCTGTGATGTTCCCTGCCCTGTGTCCATGTGTTCTCATTGTTCAGTTCCCACCTATGAGTGAGAACATGCGGTGTTTGATTTTCTGTTCTTGTGATAGTTTGCTGAGAATGATGGTTTCCAGCTGCATCTATGTCCCTACAAAAGACACGAACTCATCCTTTTTATGGCTGCATAGTATTCCATGGTGTATATGTGCCACATTTTCTTAATCCAGTCTGTCACTGATGGACATTTGGGTTGATTCTAAGTCTTTGCTATTGCGAATAGTGCTGCAATAAACATATGTGTGCATGTGTCTTTATAGCAGCATGATTTATGATCCTTTGGGTATATACCCAGTAATGGGATGGCTGGGTCATATGGTATTTCTAGTTCTAGATCCTTGAGGAATCGCCATACTGTTTTCTACAATGGTGAACCAGTTTACAATCCCACCAACAGTGTAAAAGTGTTCCTATTTCTCCACATCCTCTCCAGCACCTGTTGTTTCCTGACTTTTTAATGATTGCTATTCTAACTGGTGTGAGATGGTATCTCATTGTGGTTTTGATTTGCATTTCTCTGATGACCAGTGATGATGAGCATTTTTGCATGTGTCTGGGGGCTGAATAAATATCTTCTTTTGAGAAGTGTCTATTCATATCCTTTGCCCACTTTTTGATGGGGTTGTTTGTTTTTTGTTTTTTGTTTTTTTGTACATTTGTTTTAAGTTCTTTGTAGATTCTGGATATTAGCCCTTTGTCAAATGGATAGATTGCAAATATTTTCTCCCATTCTGTAGGCTGCTGTTCACTCTGATGATAGTTTCTTTTGCCGTGCAGAAGCTCTTTAGTTTAATTAGGTCCCATTTGTCTGTTTTGGCTTTTGTTGCCATTGCTTTTGGTATTTTAGTCATGAAGTCTTTGCCCGTGCCTAGGTTCTGAATGGTTATTGCCTAGGTTTTCTTCTAGAGTTTTTATGGTTTTAGATCTTACATTTAATTTTTTAATTCATCTTGAGTTAATTTTTGTATAAGGTGTAAGGAAGGGATCCAGTTTCAGCTTTCTACATATGGCTATCCAGTTTTCCCAGCACCATTTATTAAACAAGGAGTCCTTTCCCCATTGCTTGTTTTTGTCAGGTCTGTCAAAGATCAGATCGGTGGAGATGTGTGGTGTTTTTTCTGAGGCCCCTGTTCTGTTCTATTGGTCTATATGTCTGTTTTGGTACCAGTACCATGCTGTTTTGGTTACTGTAGCCTTGAAGTATTATTTGAGGTCAGGTAGCGTGATGCTTCCAGCTTTGTTCTTTTGACTTAGGATTGTCTTGGCAATGTGGGGTCTTTTTTGGTTCCACATGAACTTTAAAGTAGTTTTTTCCAGTTCTGTGAAGAAAGTCCTTGGTAGCTTGATGGGGATGGCATTGAATCTATAAATTACCTTCTTGGGCAATATGGGCGTTTTAACGACATTGATTCTTCCTTTCCATGAGCTTGGAATGTTCTTCCATTTGTTTGTGTCCTCTTTCATTTCCTTGAGTAGTGGTTTGTACTACTTCTTGAAGAGGTTCTTCACATTCCTTGTAAGTTGAATTCCTAGGTATTTTATTCTCTTTGTAGCAATTGTGAATGAAAGTTCACTCACAATTTGGCTATCTCTTTGTCTATAATTGGTGTGTAGGAATGCTTGTGATTTTTGCACGTTGATTTTGTATCCTGAGACTTTGCTGAAATTGCTTATCAGCTTAAGGAGATTTTGGGCTGAGAAGATGGGGTTTTCTAAATATACAATCAGGTCATCTGCAAACAGAGACCATTTGACTTCCTCTTTTCCTAATTGAATACCCTTTATTTCTTTCTCTTGCCTGATTGCTCTGGCCAGAACTTTCAACACTATGTTGAATAGGAGTGGTGAGAGAGGGCATACTTGTCTTGTACCAGTTTTCCAAGGAAATGCATCCAGTTTTTGCCCATTCAGTATGATACTGGCTGTGGGTTTGTCATAAATAGCTCTTATTATTTTGAGATAACGTTCTATCAATACCTAAGTCATTGGGAGTTTTTAGCATGAAAGGCTGTTGAATTTTGTTGAAGGCCTTTTCTGTACCTATTGAGATAATCATGTGGTTTTTGTCATTGGTTCTGTTTATGTGATGGATTACATTTATTGATTTGTGTATGTTGAATCAGCCTTGCATCCCAGGGATGAAGCCGACTTGATCATGTTCGATAAGCTTTTTGATGTGCTGCTGGATTCGGTTTGCCAATATTTTATTGAGGATTTTTGCATCAATGTTCATCAGGGATATTGGTCTAAAATTCTCTCTCTTTTTTTTTTTTTTTTGTATTTCTGCCAGACTTTAGTATCAGGATGATGCTGGCCTCATAACATGAGTTAGGGAAGATTCCCTTTTTTTCTGTTGATTGGAATAGTTTCAGAAGGAAAGGTACCAGCTCCTCCATGTAACTTTGATAGAATTTGGCTGTGAATCCGTCTGGTCATGGACTCTTTTTGGTTGGTAGGCTATTAATTATTTCCCCAATTTCAGAACCTGTTATTGTTCTATTCAGAGATTCAACTGTTTGCTGGTTTAGTCTTGGGAAGGTGTATGTGTCCAGGAATTTATCCATTTCTTCTAGATTTTCTGGTTTATTTGCATAGAGGGGCTTATAGTATTCTCTGGTGGTAGTTTGTATGTCTGTGGGATCGGTGGTGATATCCCCTTTATCGTTTTTTATTGCATCTGTTTCATTCTTCTCTCTTTTCTTCTTTATTAGTCTTGCTAGTGGTCTATCAATTTTGTTGATCTTTTCCAAAAACCAGCTCCTAGATTCATGGATTTTTTTAAGGGTTTTTTGTGTCTCTAGCTCCCTCATTTCTGCTCTGATCTTAGTTATTTCTTGCCGTCTGCTAGCTTTTGAATGTGTTTGCTGTTGCTTCTCTAGTTCTTTTAATTGTGATGTTAGGGTGTCAATTTTAGATCTTTCCTCCTTTCTCTTGTCGGCATTTACTGCTATAAATTTCCTCTACGCACTGCTTTGAATGCTTCCCAGAGATTCTGGTATGTTGTGTCTTTGTTCTCATTGGTTTCAAAGAACATCTTTATTTCTGCCTTCTTTTCGTTATTTACGCAGTAGTCATTGAGGAGCAGGTTGTTCAGTTTCCACGTAGTTGTGTGGTTTTGAGTTTATTAATCCTGAGTTCTAATTTGATTGCACTGTGGTCTGAGAGACAGTTCATTGTGATTTCTGTTCTTTTACATTTGCTGAGGAGTGCTTTACTTCCAATTATGTGGTCAGTTTTAGAATAAGTGCAATGTAGTGCTGAGAATAATGTATACTCTGTTGATTTGGGGCGGAGAGTTCTGTAGATGTCTATTAGGTCCTCTTGGTGCAGAGCTGAGTTCAAGTCCTGGATATCCTTGTTAACCTTCTGTCTCATTGATCTGTCTAATATTGGTAGTGGGGTGTTAAAGTCTCCCATTATTATTGTGTGGGAGACTAAGTCTCTTTGTAGGTCTCTAAGGACTACAAAGGAACAGTAAATATTGCTGCCTGATCCTTCCTCTGGAAGCTTCGTCCCAGAGGGGCACCAACCTGTATGAGGTGTCTTGTCCGCCCCTACTGGAAGGTGTCTCCCAGTCAGGCTACATGGGGAGGAGGCAGTCTGTCTGTTCTCAGAGCTTGAACGCCATGCTGGGAGAACCAGTGCTGTCTTCAGTACCATCAGACAGGGACATTTAAGTCTGCAGAAGTTGTCTGCTGCCTTTTGTTTAGCTAAGCCCTGCCCACAGAGGTTGAGTCTATAGAGGCAGTAGGTCTTGCTGAGCTGGGGTAGGCTCCACCCAGTTCAAACTTCCCAGCTGCTTTGTTTACTTACTCAAGCCTCAGCAATGGTGAAAACCTGTTCCCTCGCCAGGCAGCAGCCTCGCAGGTGGATCTCAGACAGCTGCGCTAGCAGTGAGCAAGGCTCCGTGGGAATAGGATCTGCCAAGCCAGGCACAGGAAAGAATCTCCTGGTCTGCTGGTTTCTAAGATGGTGGGAAAAGCAGAGTATTTGGGCGGAAGTGTACCATTTTTCCAAGTACAGTCTGTGATGGCTTCCCTTGGCTACGAAAGGGAAATCCCCTGACCGCTTGTGCTTCCCAGGTGAGGTGACATACCACTGTGCTTCAACTCGCCCTCCTTGGGCTGCACCCACTACTCCAATCAGTTCCAGTGGGATGACTCAGGTACCTCATGTTGGAAATGCTGAAATCACCCATCTTCCACGTCAATCTTGCTGGGAGCTGCAAACTGGAGCTGTACCTATTTGGCCATCTTGGAGGACCAAGACCATGTTTAATTTCATAAGAAACAGCCAAACTGTTTTGCAAAGTAGCTGTACCATTTTGCATTCTCACCAGAAGTGTATGAGAATTTCAGTTGTGCTGCAGCTTCCTTATACTCTGTGTTGTCTGTTTATATGATTTTAAACATTTTTATGTGTGTGTGGTAGTACATCATTTTGGTTTTCATTTTCATATCACTGGCCATGAATTAAATCATCTTTTAATATGATTATTTGCCATTCATATATCTTCTTTAATAAACTGTCTTTTAAAATCTCTGCCTGTTTTTAAAATAGTTTTTAATTATTGATTGAGAGAGTTTTTATGTCTTTATATATTTGGATATGAGTTCTTTATCAGATACATATTTTACAATAGTCTCTGAAATTCAATTTTTCAAACCACAAAAAGAATACTTTTTTGTGGTTTGTGCTTTTTTATCTTAAGAGCTTTTTTAACACAGGGTCAAAACGCTGTTTTCTTGTAGACAGTTTATGTTTTTGTAATTTTATAAGTTCATTTTTGCATATGGTGCAAAGTATTGATAAAGATGTGATCATACAAAGTAGAGATCAGTATGCATGACTTTACACTAATTTTGTGCACTCTTTTGTAGTTTTATGAGTTTGTCTTTATATACTGCACAAAGTATAGATGAAAGTTAATTATTTTGTATATGAATGCCCAGTTATTCTAGCCCATTTGTGGAAAAGGCTATTCTTGATTGAAATGTCTTGGCATTTTTGTCAACAGTTTTTTTGCCATATATGTATAGGTCTATTTCTGTACTCTACTGTCTTCACATTGTTTCTGTCCTTTTGCCAGCTCCATCTTGTCTTGCTTATTGTGGCTTTTATATTAAGTCTTGAAATCAGGTTTAGTCTATTTCTGAAAAAGGGCTTAGAATTATGGTATTTCCTGAGTTTTTATATGTTTCATATTTTTTCTGTAGCTTTCATAGTTTTAAGCTTGGCTAGATGTAAAATTCTGGGCTGTTACTTTGTTCACTGGTATGTTGCTTTATTTTTTGCTGTTGAAAAATAAGATGCCAGCCCAATTTTCATACTCTTAGAAGTAATGTGGTCTTTTTGCTTTAAGGCCCTATGTGTTTAATCTTTGTCTTCATCTAATAGTTTTACCAGATTATATCTCAGAGTTGATTATTCAGTAAAGTTTCCCATGTACACCATAAGCCCATTTTGATATGCATAGTCAAATGTTGTTTAATTCTTTTCTGGAAGGGTAAAATGGATCATTTCTGTTCTTAGTTTTTAAATTCCTTATTCAAGGTTTTTTGTGATGTTTTTTCCCCCCACATTGCCAAGTACTTGTTAAGAATATATAATTCACTTAAGTATCTTCTGACTTTTGATTAGTTGTGGGGGTGTGGATTTTCATTAGCTGAAATGTTTTGATTCTGGTTTCTGTTTTCTTCTTACATTAGCTTTGTATAGTAGAGTGATTTTTGTGCTTACTTTTTGGACAGGGTAAGGGTTTTAGGTGCTTTTTAGATTCCTACTTTTGTAGTACTCTCTTCTCTTAGGATACTGAAAAGGAGCTTTTAATGGATGACCTTTTTGTGGTGGAGAGGTACTGGTGTGTTTTGTAGGTCTCTTTGATTTTTACCAAATTCTTAACATCTCTCTAGCTTTCTCTCTCAAAGAATGTCTCCCCTTTTTTGTTAACATCTTTCTCTCCCAGATTGGCATTCTTTGACGGCTGAGATCTGCCACCAGTTTTATACCTCTCATCAATATTTTCTGCACTTGGTGTGGGAATTTCTTTTTCTTAGGACGTGTTTTGTTACCGTTAGGCCGTTCATTTTCTTCTGTGATTTCTTCATATTTTCTGCTCTCTGCCCAAGATTGTAGCAATGTGAAATCCAGTGAGAGTGCTGATGGAGTTTGCAAAAATTTATAATATTCTGTTTTCTAGTAATACTGAAGCCCTGTCACTGTTTTATTTCTCTTCTTGTGATTATGCATATGTTTTGGAGATTATGTAGGGAAACAGGTATAGGCTGCTGTCTTCATCCTATGGTAACCAAAAATTCCCAAAATTTAGATGTTTGTTTACTAAAAAATGAATCCTGGGAGGTTGCATAACCTATTGTTGAGAATAAACCTATGACTTTTTGGGTCTAGATCCTGGCTTCAGCATTTACTAGCTATAAAATCTTGAATAAGTTACTTAATTTTTCAATGTTTTGGTTTTCTTGTATAATAGAAATTGCATCTATAAGGATTATTTTGAATGTTATGTAAGGACTTAATATATAACCCGGCATGGTAAGTGTCCACTTATACTGTTGTTGTTATTCTCATCATTGTTTTTAATATCACCACCAACAATATCTGCATTCAAAAATTGCAGAATTTAAATTGTAATTGATCTTGGTTGAGGTTAATGCTCAATAGTTGTAAATAATGAGATGTAGAAAGTTGAAATGGAGGGGTGGAATAGTAAGTAGTAACCATTTTGTGTCACAAATATTTTTTAGAATGTAATAAAAACTCTTCTCTTTCCGCTCCTAAATGTACAAGAACTCTTCTTTTACATAGGATTTCAGAAGATTAATTAGGCAAATTTGAAGTTTAGTGATAAAATTAAGATTACTGATGTTTAAATAGGAAGAGAAAGAAAATAAGCTCATGAAAACATCTTTGTCACATATAAGACATTGTACTAAAATAATAGATCTAAAATTCAGTTTTCCAGTATTTCCTTTAAAATGTTCTATTTTGAGATACATAACTTTTAAGCGTGATTGAAAACATTATCTCTAACAATGTATTGTGTTATTCATTGCAGTTTTTATTTACAACTTTCAGCACAAACTGATAGCTTATCATTTTTAAGATCATTTTATTTTCATTTATCGTAGTTCAGGGTTTTTTCATAGTAGTTTTCATTAACAAACTTTAAAAAAAGTCTATTTATTTGTAAATATGTCTGACTGGCATCACAGAACTGTTCTTTGACAAAAACTATAAATGGTAGATACTCGAGTTAATTATAAATGATGTCCTAGAGTGACATATAGAGTCCAAAAACAAAAATGGGCAGGTACTAGTAAAGGGAGACACTACTTAAGGTAACACGCATATGGTTCTGTTATCATGAAATCGGGACATTTTTAGAGTTATTTAGTAGGGGAATTGAATAGCTTTTTAAGAAGTTAAGTTCTAATTCTCACATTTAGTCATTGAAATTTTAAGTATACCGTTTAAATGCTGTTAATATTATTGTCTTTTATGGCTTTTGTTTTAGCCTGATGTAAATGCTGACATTGTGCATTGGCTGTCTTGGACTGCTCAAGGCTTTTTATCTCCACTTGCTGCAGCAGTAGGAGGTGTTGCCAGCCAAGAAGTATTGAAAGCTGTAACAGGAAAATTTTCTCCTTTGTGCCAGTGGGTTAGTTCTGAGTTTTTAAGGTTGAATTCTTTACTCATGAAATGGAATGTGTTACATATTATAATGTAGTATTAATATATTAGAAAAACGACCTTAAAATACATTTTGATGCATGAAAGAGATGCAAGCAGTATGCCTCCAACACTTGATTCTGTGATTGAAATTAGCAAGATGATATTTTAGGGCTATTGAGATATAACCCAAAGTTCTCCTTCTCAAATGTATTTCCCTTAGTTGTGATAGTAAGGGAATGAATGTTCTATCCTTATAGGTAATTGTTCTCCAGTACCATAAGCTTAGCATTCTTGGGCTCTCAGGACTCTTGAATTTGTTCCATGGAATCTTTTACTATCATGAACCTTCAGGTTCCCTTTCTATGTGTAAACTTACAAAAGTGGAGAACATGGGAGTGGTACAGGTTTTAGAGTTGCATGGGGTATGAACATCACAAGATGGAATAAAAATCCCCATTTTTTTTACCAGCAGGAATAATTGGCACAAGGTATGAAAGGATGCTGCCTCCAGGCCCTCTCTCTGTTGAAACACCATAAACATTTTGAATATAACATTTATCATTTTATTTTCTATTTCTATTTTTATTTTTTTGAGACAGAGTCTCGCACTGTCACCCAGGCTGGAGTGCAATCGTGCGATCTCAGCTCACTGCAACTTCTGCCTCCCAGGTTCATGCGATTCTCCTGCCTCAGCCTCCCAAGTAGATGGGGTTACAGACACACAGCACCACACCTGGCTAATTTTTTGTGTTTTTAGTAGAGATGGGATTTCACTATGTTGTCAGACTAGTCTCAAACTCCTGACCTCGTGATCCGCCCGCCTCGGCCTCCCAAAGTGCTGGGATTACAGGCGTGAGCCACTGCACCCGCTCATTTTTTTATATTTTAAAAGGTACTCACATAATGCTATTTTGCTGCTGAATTCTTTATTTTAACATAGAATACAAGTACATTAGTAAAAATCTGGTTTAAAGATAACCATTAGGGCAGGCGCGGTGGCTCATGCCTGTAATCACAGCACTTTGAGAGACCGAGGCGGGCAGCTCATGAGGTCAGGAGATCGAGACCATCCTGGCTAACGTTGTGAAACCCCATCTGTACTAAAAATACAAAAAATTAGCTGGGCATGGTGACACACCCTTGTAGTTCCAGCTACTCGGGAGGCTGAGGCAGGAGAATCACTTGAACCTGGGAGGCAGAGGTTGTAGTGAGCTGCGATTGTTCTACTGCACTCCAGCCTGGGTTAATTGTTAATATAGATTCTGTGTTATAATACAATAAGTAACCAGTTGTTCATGTTCAAATTTAGCCACACAAGTTACTTAAATGAAAATGAGAGTAAGACTCAGTTTTTTTCTTCATTAATTTTAATTATCTTTGGTATTTTTAAAAAGCTGAAATTTTGGTTTCCTAGATTATTTTCCTATAGTGTGTGCAATTATAGATGACATACACATACACATAGTATGTATAATTATAGATTATATATCCAAGCTGAAAAATAAATACAGAGTAGGTACTTTCTTCCCCAAAAGTAATCAAATTATGGCTGGGCACAGTGGCTCATTCCTGTAATCCCAGCACTTTGGGAGGCTGAGATGGGCGGATCGCCTGAGGTCGGGAGTTCAAGACCAGCCTGGCCAACATGGTGAAACCTCATCTCTACTAAAAATACAAAAAAACTAGCCGGGCGTGGTGGCGTGCACCTATAGTCCTGGCTACTTGGGAGGCTGAGGCAGGAGAATCACTTGAACTCAGGAGGCAGAGATCACGCCACTGCACTCCAACCTGGACAACAGAAAGACTCTGTCTCAAAAAATCAAAAAGTAATCAAATTACTTATTCAAATGTAGCTAAAATTGAATGGGGGCTTCTAAAACTGTGTAGCTATGAAAAATAGATTTGGAGGTGAAATTTCCTTTGGTTTAAAATTAGGATACATCATGTTTAGGATGGCTAAGTGACATGAATCCAATTGTATCTGTTAACAGTTCCTTCAGTTTTTACCATTATTTTAATGAGAGAATATCAATATGTATATTACATATTTTTAATTATATTTTTAAATATTTTACTCTGAAGTGCCTTTTTTTAAATCATTTTTTCCTTCATGACTATTAAATAACTATAAAGGAGCTTCTTTTTATAGTAATTTAAGTTTTATACATAATAATTGTATTTTTAATCTTCTACTTTAAGTTATATCTTGAAGCAGCAGATATTGTTGAATCACTAGGCAAACCTGAATGTGAAGAATTTCTGCCACGGTAATAATGAAATTTCTCTTGCTTTTATTAACAGGGAAATAGATTTTAAAAGTTTTGTCTAAACATACCTTTGTTTTATATGTCTTTTCTCCTAAATCACTTTTGTAGTTGTTTTTTCTCTACTTAGTAATCATTTTAAGTGTCATAATAATGTCATATCGCTTTACTACTTGATAAATAGTGAATGCAGAGTTTTAAATTGTGTGCCATGAGAAGGGTTAGCATTTAAAATACCATAATGATGTTAGATGGAAAAAACTGTATCTGCAGTCTTTATTTATATGAGTCATTCTTTACCTTTTTGGGTCATAAATCTTTTTGAGAATGAAATGTTTAGAATTATTCTCCCTAAAATGCACATAACCCAAATTTCTGCCTTTGATTTAAGTGGGTTATCAGCTCCAAAGCCCATCCATAGATTCCTCTAAGAACTTCTCTTAAAAATCTGTGGCTTAGGGAAATTTTTTTTCTAGATAAACCAAAGTCACCTTCATTTAAGTCATTTGTATTTAGACTAGTAAGCCAAGTAGAAAAAGGAAAAATGGATTTCTTTATGGGGGCTTTTCTTTTTCAATTAAGATTGGTTAGGGGAAACTTTTAAAGAATATTTCCTTTTAAAGTACAACATTAAGTTGGTATTAATGACAGTGAAACTAATTTTAATGTTTTATATTTCTGCTTTTTGGTATGTGTTATTTTTTGCAGGGGAGATAGATATGATGCCTTAAGAGCCTGCATTGGAGACACTTTGTGCCAGAAACTGCAAAATTTAAACATCTTCTTAGTAAGTATGAATAATCATGGGAATAGTATGTTCAAACTGCTATCGTATATCAACTGAATTCATTAAAACAAATTTGAGTATAAGTGTGTAGAGTACAAGTGAGTAGTTGCATCTGAGACCATGTGGCCTGTAAAGCTGAAATTGTTTACCGTCTGGCCCTTTACAGAAAAAGTTTTCCATCCTCTGGTCTAATTAATATATTTAAAGTAAAAATATGAGTATGATAATTTCAAAAATTAAATTATTTTCTAGAAATATGTTTGAAAATTGGTGGGTTTTTAATTTTTTCTCATTAAATGAAAGAATATGTAAGTGTATTCTGTATCCTTTTTTTTTTTTTTTTTTTGAGACAAAATCTTGCTCTGTCACTCAGACTGGAATGCAGTGACATGATCTCAGCTCACTGCAACCTCTGCCTCTGGTTCAAGTGATTCTCTTGCCTCAACCTCCCGAGTAGCTGGGACTACAGGGGCGTGCCACCACGCCCAGGTACTTTTTGTATTTTCCAAAGAGACGGAGTTTCACCATATTGGCTAGGCTGTTCTCGAAATCCTGACGTCATTTTCCGCCCTCCTCACCTTCCCAAAGTGCTGGGATTACAGGCGTGAGCCACCTCACCCAGCCTATTCTGTATTTCTTAATTGTCTTAGTGCATTGGCAGGGGAATTTTCTCCAATAACATAAAACAACTCCCTGCCATTTATTGTTTTAATTATTATAATTAGCCCTGAAAATTATTGCATATTCTCATTAATCATCTTTAAAATAATGTTTTGAAAATCAACTGTTATTGAGCTTTTTACATGCATATGGAATCTAGTATTATCAATTTTAGATAATAATAGAAGTCTTAGAATAGTTTTATTCAACAAATGAGTTTTGAGAAATGTCCAAAAGGGAGGAATCTTTTTTTTTTAATGTTGTACTAATATTATATTGCGTTTATTTCTATCTTACATAAGCAGTTCAATGTTTAAATTTTATTTGGAATTTTTAAATGTCTTCTGTTTAAAGAAATTGTAAAATTATGCTTTTGCTTATTTGATTTATACTTTTTTTTTCTTTGAAACACAATGGTAAAATAAACCTGGTAAATATTTCAAAGTAAAATGATTCACAAATGGTCAGATTATTTTAATCTGATAGGTACCGTTTTTCTCTTCCATAGGTAGGGTGTGGAGCCATAGGCTGTGAAATGTTAAAAAATTTTGCTTTACTTGGTGTTGGCACAAGCAAAGAGAAAGGAATGGTAAGATATCAATCCTTGAGAGTTAAAAGTTTATATTTCTATTGTTGCCCTTTTTTCAGCTGTATTTGACTGAATAAATCTGAAGTATCAATTTTTTGAAAATAGAGCATTAAACTAAAAATTGGAAGATTCTCATGCCCTTCTGACTACTTTTCGAAACTGATGTTACCTTGCAGCAAATTACTTCTCTTTCCCTTGTAGCAAATTAATTATTTTCTCAGTTTCCTTCTCTACTACTGTGAAACTGACATTTGTACTACCTATCTTGTAACGTTATTGTGATGATCAAAGGTGACAGGGCTTTGCAAACTATAAAATATGTTGTTATTTCTGTCAGATAGTGTTTATTGTTAAATGTTTAAGATAACTGAAGCTAACATTACAAAGTTACAGAGTACTCACATGTAGTTTCAATTAGTGAGTATTAAAAGTAGTGGGAAAAACATAAATCTCAGTGTACAATTTAAATTCTTAAGACTCTAAATGTGAGTTAATTGTAAGCCATGTCATATATTTAAACAGAAGTTTATTTCACTGGTGCTGTTTGCGCTTTAAGATAAACTATCTTCCATTGGTGATTTCATAGATATATCAAGGTGACTAACAGAAGATTAATTAAATGGCTAAAATTTATATGATAGTTCACCTTTTGTAACAGTTTATTAAACTTAGCTTATTCCAATTCAAAAGAGCATACATTACTATCATAGTTACAGGCAAATATTCTATGTTTATATTAACATTTCCTAAATACTGCTCCACAAACCACTATTACTTGTGGTGATTTTAAAAAGAAAAAAGTCTTTGGTTACATCAGTTTAGGAATCACCTAAATACTTTAACTCCTTGGAAATTCATGATGCACGTTAGCATATAAAGGTCAGGAAAATAACTGTAATGAAGAAACCTACTGACTTCAGATAACAAAACAAGGTAAGTTAATGTGGACATGCTTCTGTACTACTGGAAACACACAGACTTACTGTATACATTTTTTTAAAGTGTAATGTAACCAAGCTGAAAAGAGAAATTCCCAGGTCCTAGGAACCAAGAGAGAAGAAAAAATCCTAAGTTGAAAGCCATGGGAACTTACAAGTGTTTCTATCTTGAATGTCCGTCCAAAACTTTAAGTGAAAACAGAAGTCACTAATGAGAAATTGAGACTCAGAGCATGTACCACACTGGGGTAAGGGGTCCAAAATTATATCATGTGAAAACTTTAAGCAGAAAAAGGAGTATAACAAATATAAGACCACTAAAACTTACAGCCTTTAAAACAAATGTAAAACTGCATCATGATGATAATAACACACTCAGAACTATGCAGAAAAGTCAGCCTTCATTAAAGACGATTCAGATTAAAAAATGACTGTTCACTAGAAAGGGAACCACTGCAAGAATCAGCCATGGCAAATAAAATACTTAGTCTCCTAAGAATTATAGATAATAGAAGTGCTACCAATAATAGAATATTTTACAGAAAATATAACAAACTTTAAAGTTAAAAATGATCAGAGATTAAGAGGACTAGAAACGGGAAAAAAGGTGCTGAGATTTTTACAGAAAGCCAAATAAGAATTTCTGTATAATCACTAATATTAAAATTTAAATATAACTGAGGTGAGAATGGACAAATCGAAGATAAATATAAATACCCAGAATGTAGTGCAGAAAGATATCCTTTTTTTAATAAAAGAGAGTGCGTTTGCAAGGTCCAACATAGGTCTAGTAGAATTTCCAGAGATACAGATACAGGAGAAGAAGCAATATATTCCAAAGATAATGACAAAAGTTTCCAGAGTTAAAGAAAGACAAGTGTTTTCAAATTGGAAAGATAAACTAGTACCAAACAGAACAAAAGCAAAGATTAAAAAAAGAGATTGCATAATAGACTTTTCATCAGCAATAGATAGAAGATAATGGAAACATATGTTAGTGTAAGGGAAAATTACTGTTAACCTAGATTTCCATACTCAGTTCAAGAGGGAGAGCAAAGTAAAGATAGCCGACAAATAAAATGATGAAAGATTAAAAACACTTATTGGTTCTTACTGGAAGATGTTAGGTTGTGTGGGCAGTGTGTAAAAGATATGTAGAGGCATTTGTCGGCATTCTTTGATTTACATAAGTATTGATTTTTTAAAACCTTAGAGTGAGATAGTTAAACGTTTAAGTGTAACTAATCTCATGGAAAGCAGACTGTAGAGTTCCAAATTAAATGATTTAGATAGTCTCGGTTTTCAGGAGGATAGAATTTTTAATTAATTTTATATCTTAAGTCACATAAGCATGTTAAAATTTTGAGCATAACCACATAGCTTCCAGTTTGCGGAGCTGGGGGCGGTAGGAATCAAGAAAACTTGGTCAGTGCAGTACAAGGCAAAAATAGAGGAGAATGAAAAACAGAATTGGAGGAAGTGGAGAGAAAAAGCCTTAATATCAGTGAACAATGAATTGATTAAGCTTTTTGTTAAAAGATATTTTCTGTTTGACTTTTTTTCCATTGAAAGAGACACTCCCTAACATAATTACACAGAAATATTAAAAATATCAGGGAAATAACAACTAAAAGAAAATGAATGTGGAATATAGTCTGAGACATTCTACATTTAGGCAAATTTTGTTTAAAATGCTAAAGTGGCAAATGCATTTTGAATACTCTTCAGATTATCTTGAGTTTGCTTTCTTCTTGCATCTTTTAGAATGACAGTCTGCAGACTTTTTCTTAAAGGACAAGATTGCAAATATTTCAGGTTTGCAGACCAAAGATCTCTGTCACAACTTACCAGGTCTGCCCCTAGGATCATGAAAACAGCAGTAGACAATTTTTAAATGGTATGACAGTGTTTCAATAAAACTTTATTTACAAAAATAGGCAGCCTGCCTAATTAGGAGATTAGGAGTTCAAGACCAGAGTTTTTAGGCCTCTGCTTTAGCCAGAGTTCCTTTCAGATTGATACATATAAGCATTCTTCCCAAATTAATTGAGATTAAGAATAGGTATCAGTTTAGAAAGAAGAACTAGCTCCTCTGCAGGTAATCCATGTCATAGTTCTAAAAAGTTTTGTTTTGTTATGAATAATAGAAAAAAGTTTTGAACAGGAATTGCAGTTGGCCTCAGCTATTTTGTTTGATGTGCTATGTAAAACATTAATTACAATTAAGTAAAATATAAAAGAGTAGTATTGGTAACTATTTGGGAGTGTTTGTATCATTATAACCTTTACCAGCCAGACTAATTTAGAATAATTTGTCAGGACTTTTTTAGTCATACTGAGAAAAGAAAAATAGATTAAAATTTATCCATTATGTAATTTCAGCCATATTTTCTTGATATTAGATTACAGTTACAGATCCTGACTTGATAGAGAAATCCAACTTAAATAGACAGTTCCTATTTCGTCCTCATCACATACAGGTATGTTGCTATTCTGTTTCAAATTTAAATTGTGTATTATACAAAAAAGAGTAGAATTTCCTTTTAATAAATAGGAAACAGTGGTTGAATAATCATGTGTTATTTTATTAGAATCTTTCAAATTATCAATTAATGGGTATGACAAAAGGGAAGATACTAAATTATCTAATGCACAATATTGATCTTTGCATTGATTTTGGAATTGAAACCTGAGTTGTGAAACAGGCAGTATTTTTTTCATTTTGTAATCACCAGGGTATGGTGACATTTAATTTTAGAAAGTAAGTATATAGAAATATGTTTCTAATTTGAGGTTTTGGTAGTTAGCAGCAAATTTGGCACTGTCTTTGTTTATCTTTGTCATAGATCAGATAAAAGTTTAGCACTTAGAATTTCTGTGCTCTTTTGATCGTTTGACCAACATCCCTTTTTATTGTAAAATAAAGCTTGTTCTCAATTTTCTCCTTTTTTATAGAGATCAAAATATTTAAGTCAGGAAAAAAAAACATTTTTTTTTAACTGTTACCATTTTATTATATACCTTTCTACCAGCAATATATGAGAATTCCAGTGACTCCACATCCTTGTCAGCACTTATTTTTTTGTTTGTTTGTTTGTTTATTATTATACTTTAAGTTCTAGGGTACATGTGCACAACGCGCGGGTTTGTTACATATGTATATATGTGCCATGTTGGTGTGCTGCACCCATTAACTCGTCATTTACATTAGGTATATCTCCTAATGCTGTCCCTCCCCCCTCCCCCCACCCCACAACAGGTCCCGGTGTGTGATGTTCCCCTTCCTGTGTCCAAGTGTTCTCATTGTTCAGTTCCCACCTATGAGTGAGAACGTGTGGTGGTTGTTTTTTTGTCCTTGCGATAGTTTGCTGAGAATGATGGTTTCCAGGTGCACCCATGTCCCTACAAAGGACATAAACTCATCCTTTTTTATGGCTGCATAATATTCCATGGTGTATATGTGCCACATTTTCTTAATCCAGTCTGTCACTGATGGACGTTTGGGTTGGTTCCAAGTCTTTGCTATTGTGAATAGTGCCACAATAAACATACATGTGTATGTGTCTTTATAGCAGCATGATTTATAATCCTTTGGGTATATACCCAGTAACGGGATGACTGGGTCAAATGGTATTTCTAGTTCTAGATCCCTAAGGAATCGTCACACTGTCTTCCACAATGGTTGAACTAGTTTACAGTCTCACCAGCAGTGTAAAAGTGTTCCTATTTCTCCACATCCTCTCCAGCACCTGTTGTTGCCTGACTTTTTAATGATTGCCTTTCTAACTGGTGTGAGATGGTGTCTCATTGTGGTTTTGATTTGCATTTCTCTGATGGCCAGTGATGGTGAGCACTTTTTCATGTGTCTGTTGGCTGTATGAATGTCTTCTTTTGAGAAGTGTCTGTTCATATCCTTTGCCCACTTTTTGATGGGGTTGTTTGTTTTTTTCTTGTAAATTTGTTTGAGTTCTTTGTAGATTCTGGATATTAGCCCTTTGTCAGAGGAGTAGATTGCAAAAATTTTCTCCCATTCTGTAGGTTGCCTGTTCACTCTGATGGTAGTTTCTTTTGCTGTGCAGAAGCTCTTTAGTTTAATTAGATCCTGTTTGCCAATTTTGGCTTTTGTTGCCATTGCAAAAAAAGCATTTTTAGTCAAGCAAATTTCCTTTTACTTTAGAAATGTTTCAGCCAGGCGCAATAGCTCACACCTATAATCCCAGCACTTTGGGAGGCCAACACAGGAGAATTGCTTGAGGTTCGGAGTTCAAGACCAGCCTGGGCAACCTAGGGAAAAACCAGTTCTACCCTAAAAAAAGTTTTTGAAAAATTAAAACAAAAAAGGTTTTTATTTATTGTTCAACAACTCATTGCAAGTCTTAGTAAACTAAGCTTAGTAATGTCATGAACAGAAAGTAACTAAAACAGATGTCATAGTTAATCTAATTGCCTCCCTTATCCAAATATAAGAGAGAAAGTAACAGGGTCCGTTGTGAACTTAAATATGTTGCAAAGTGTCTTTTCTTAACTTGGTTCATTTTACTTAGAGAAGAACTATAAAATCCTGTTCATTCTTATTTTACTGAGTTCTAACAAAGTTTTCATTTGTTTGTACACTTAGAACACTGATAAGTGAAATATGTCAGCCTAAGAATGTGAGAAGAAACAGAAATACCATTAAAACTAGATGTGTGAATTTAAACAGAATGGCCTGAACATATTTAGTGCCAAAGCAAATGCAAATGAACAGTGACAGCACCTGAAATAACAATCACGATTTAAAAATAGTCACTAAATCATTTTAAGAAAATAAAGAATAAGTTATATTTAGAGTGCAGTAGTACCCCTTAGCAATGGTATCCACAGTTTTTCTTGCCACAGTTTCAGTTAGCCATGGTCAACCAGGATCTGAAAATAGATGAGTACAGTGTGGTACAATAAGATTCTGTATTTCGAGAGGGAGAGACCATACTCATATGACTTTTATTAACGTATATTGTTCTGATTGTTTTGTTTTATTATTAATCTCTTACTATGCCTAATTTATAAATTAAACTTTATCATAGACATGTGTGTATATGAAAATACATAGTATATATAGGGTTTGTTACTGTCTGTAGTTTTAGGCATTTTGGGGGGTGTGGAAGGCAGATGAGGAACCACTGTACTCTTTTTTATAAAACTGAAATACAAATAATTTCTGAAAATATATCCATCCAGAAACAATAATAATTTTAAAATGTTAGTACCAAAGTATTAAACTCTCATATCTCTAAGAACTTATCTTCTGCAGAGTTGATTTCCGATGTTTTACTGAGTGTGTTATCATTTTTTTCTAGGCACTTACCAAGTCAAACATTATTACTAAGGAAAAGTTGTGATTGGACTTTTAACTTTTTTTAAGAACTGTAAAGTACTTAACTATGAGATAGAAGGTGTTTAGATTTTTATTAATAATTTGTAAATTATTTGAACTAATGTGCATTATTAATGTAGTGTGATTGCAATGAATGTAATTTCTACAAGCCAAAAATGAAAACTGGTCTCATTACTCTCACTATATATATATATATATATATATGGACTACGATTGAACTTAACACATTCTTACCACTCTGGAGTATATAGAAAAATCATAGTCCTTTTTTTTGTTGTTGTTTAACATATTCCTTCTGCTTATATTATTTGTTTAGAAACCTAAAAGCTATACTGCTGCTGATGCTACTCTGAAAATAAATTCTCAGATAAAGATAGATGCACACCTGAACAAAGTATGTCCAGCCACTGAGACCATTTACAATGATGAGTTCTATACTAAACAAGATATAATTATTACAGCATTAGATAATGTGGAAGCCAGGAGATATGTAGACAGGTATGTTCTTGAAATTCATGTTCCTACAGTATTATCTTTGGTTTTCACTTCTGTTTCCCACATTACTTATTGAAAAGTTACGGAATTATCTGATTATTCTTTATGTTCCTATTGTAGTACTCCTCAAACACAAACCCTTTGATGATTTCCCGTTATACTTAGAATGAAATTCAAAATCTGTAACATAACCTAAATGTTTTTCATGGAGTGCTTTTCCCTGTTCACCACGCCAGTGTAACATTTACCAGTCTTCCTTGGCTCCCTTATTCTAGCTGTATGTATCTTTCAGTTTTTTGGCTGTCTTTTGTTTTTTCTGAATTATAAAGCTATTTTTAATACTTTGGGTGAAGTCCCATTGCAATAGAAAACAGAGAAGGGGTAACTCCTTCACCCCCAGGAATGGCCCAGGGGAGAGAGGCTACCTGAGAAGGAAGCACAAAATACACCCACTGCAAACTCAGGGCAAAGGAAATGCCATCAGTACTGGGTCCTCTGAGCACTAGAGGAGGAAACATGAGTGTGGTGGGACTGGCTTCAGGCCCATAGGCAAAGGGCACGAAGGGCACGGGGGTGGACACCAAACCATACAGCTACTTAGGTTCCTCCTCCTTCTTGTTTTCCCTTTTCTGCTTCACCTGCATGGTCTCCAAGTCCCTCTGCTTGTGGGCAGCAGGAGAAAATCCATCATCTCGGCACTTTCCCTTAACTGTTTGCATATTCTTCTGTTTTTTCATATTCTTCTACCAGGCTAGCTCATGCTGGTTACCCGCAGCAGCTCTGACCTGCCCCTGCTCCTTCTGTCTGTGCCTTTAAGTTCTTACCAGGCCTTCAGCACTTTTTTACCTCAGGGACTTACACACAATATTCTTCAGCCTCAGAAAGTTCTGTTTTTCTTGCTTTAACATTCCTGATCTCTAATCTACCTATCTACTCTTCATCTAGTTTAGCTTTTTTTCTTCATCCTTTCAGTTTCAGCCTAAATTTCTTTGTCCAAACAGACTTTCTTTTCCCCCAAATTCTAAATTAGATCCTCCTATGGTGATTTTCATAGCACTATGTACTTCTTCCTTCCTGGCACTTACTTTTACTGGTATACATATTTATTTAATGTTTGTGTCCTCACTAAATCATTCATCCAGGGACCATTTACTTTCCGTCATTGTATCCTCAGGGCTGAACACATGATGTCATTTATTAAATATTCCTTAAATAAGTAGATGAATGAATGACTTTAAATGTGTTCACCTTACATGTTTATATGACTCCTCAATGTTAGGGTATAGAGCCAGATATATTATCAGAGGATAATTTATCAGTTGAAAAATATGAAAAGTATGTAATCTTGGGCCAAAGAGGGGAAGAAAATAAAACTTTAAGAAATAAAAATTTGTAGAATATAAGTATTGTAAGTATTGAGAAAGAAGATTAATATTATTTGGGATAAAGAAAATATTGAAAAGAGATAGTGTGATACAACTTGTAGTTAGAAAATAACCAAAGAAGAAATACAAAGCAAGGGAAAAGGAGTAATACTATTAGGAATTAACCGAGAGATAAAGGTTAAGAAAGTCCCAGATTTAGGGTACTAGTAGTAGGAAAGAGAGAAATTACTAGATTGAACAACAAAATTTGTATATATAGTGCAGAATAGGGGAACAGGATTGATCCACTGTTTGTTTGATAGTACTGTATCTGTTTTCCTGAAATACTGCATTCAAGAAGTGATCAGTATGTGAAACGGTCAATAGAAAGTAGTAGGATGTCCTTTAGTTACATTGTTATTGCTCACTTTTTTGTTTTTTACTTGTTATCTTTTCAAATAGTCGTTGCTTAGCAAATCTAAGGCCCCTCTTAGATTCTGGAACAATGGGCACTAAGGGACACACTGAAGTTATTGTACCGCATTTAACTGAATCTTACAATAGTCATGTAAGTGAATCGGTATTTTGAAATAAATGTCTTTTTTATATCTTATAATTTTTGTCTTAACAATTTGATTTAGCTTTCCTAATCCTTCTGATTTTGCTGTGCCAATGATGTTCATACATATGTGCATGCACATTTTTAAAAATATAATTGAACGTTTTTTTTAATTATCAGAATTTTGTGTCTGGTGTCTCTGAAGCATTATTCTTCTGGTTACTATTTATTTCTCAGAGCTGCTTAGTTTTCTAATATTCTTTGAGTTTAAGATTGTTTGATAAGAACAAACCATTAGATTGAGGTTAGAACTGTCAACAAAGACATAAAATTTTATTCACTTGCTGAGATGAAGTGAGTCAGTTTAGATTAGGTAAACCAATAAACCTAGGCAAAATGTACTCTATAATAGAATGTGGATTTCTTCAGTGGTACTTTATCCACAAAAAAAGACTTAGGTATTTGCCATTTATTTAATACATGCTTTCTGCAAGAAACCTGTATCAGGCATTGAGGACATATTTCTGCTCCCAGATGTTTTTCTCTATGGAAAAACTCATGCTTTTCGAGCACTATACTGGGTATTCCTGAATTACTTTTCAAAGCAGGGAGTGTTATAAAACTTTAAATTTCACCTTGATTCATGAAGAAAAGAATGATTTATAGATGATGGTGTGTCATGAGTACTACATGGTGCTTTAAATGAGTAAACAAATAATAAATAAGATTCATGTTTGACATTACATAGCTGTTAACAAATAGGTTAAATGTCAAAAGAATTCACTTCTCTTATTGCCTAAGAGAGCGAAGATATAAAAATGTATGGTTGGATTTTATTTATCTTTGGATTTTTGAGCCTTAAAGCTCAAAAGTAAATTAAACCAATAAAAATTGGTCATTGCTGCTCCTTAAGTATCTGTTGTCATATTTTATAAATTAGCGGGATCCCCCAGAAGAGGAAATACCATTTTGTACTCTAAAATCCTTTCCAGCTGCTATTGAACATACCATACAGTGGGCAAGAGATAAGGTAAAAGTTCCTTTTTAAATTTATTTTCTTTGAAGTGAGAAAGAAGGTATTTCTGACTTTAAACAGCCTTCTATTTGTAATTTTTTTTCCTTTTCTCTGTTACAGTTTGAAAGTTCCTTTTCCCACAAACCTTCATTGTTTAACAAATTTTGGCAAACCTATTCATCTGCAGAAGAAGTCTTACAGGTAATAATCAGTACATTTTAATACAAACTTAACACTTTGTGTCAGTGTAATCTTATTTTCAAGTCATCTATAAGTGATTTGTTTTACCTCCATAAAGAGTGATTGTATATAAAAAGTGAAATGATACATAAGGAATCTTGAAATTAGGTCACAAATTATCCTTTTGGTTTGGTTGAACTGTACAGAATTGTTAATATTTGACCATGTTTGACTCACAAAACAGCAATTCATATGGTTCAAGCTACTAAAGATGTGATAATTATGATAGAAGGGCTACAAATAATAAAAGGGCTTTCATTAAGCCCTTTGGAAAGAAAAAATTGAGGTAAGTTCTAGTTAAAATTTCATGGGGGAACAATTATCTCCAAGACTTATTACTCTTACAGTGAAGGCAACTTTAAAGATGTTTTCTCACTTTCTTTTAATCTTATGCTAACAAGGCCCACTTTTTAGTATCAAATATTCATAGCACTTTTAGTTAGTACATATATTATAGTACTGATAACTTACAGCTAGGAAAATATGAGGATAACTTGTAAGATAACAAATCAGAGTTAAAATTTTGTGTGCTATTTCTTACCTTTCCCCTTCTCAAACAGAAAAGAAAGAGCTTAAAGAAGAAGGAAGGGAAAAGGAGCTTGAGGTGAAAAAAGAAAAGCATAAAACACATGAGTTGACACTTCAAACTTAGGCTAACTTTTGGTGGGGGATGTATATATATTTGTAATTGGAAGTATGTTGATTTTTTTTTTTTTTTCTCTACCATTCTAGAAGATACAGAGTGGACACAGTTTAGAAGGCTGTTTTCAAGTTATAAAGTTACTTAGCAGAAGACCTAGAAATTGGTCCCAGTGTGTAGAATTAGCAAGATTAAAGTTTGAAAAGTATTTTAACCATAAGGTAAGTATGCATTGTGAGACATTAAGAAAAAGTCTGACCTTGACTTATTTAGTTATTAACAAATTAATTTCATTGACCTGAAATGTATATTTTTTCTTTTGGCAAGCTTTTCAGAAGTTAGTAGTAAGTTAAATAAGAGCACATGCTAATCTAAAAGAAGATTGTTCAGAATAGAAGAAGCAAGAAACTGAGAAAATAGACGTATTCAGTCAGAAATTTTGCTGGGATTTTGCCATTTCCACCCATATTCGATAATCACACTTTATGTCTGTTTCCCCATCTGTAAAATAGAAATAATAAATTTGTACCTAATACATAAGGCAGTGGTGAGGATAAAAGGAGGTAAGACTTATAAAGCATTTAGAACAGAGCCTGGCACATAAAAAATTACTAAATATTAGCTGGTATTCTTACCTCCAGTTAAATACAGTTGCTGAAATGTGTGTTGCATTCTCTTTAGTCTTTCCCTCTCTTTAGGCTCTTTAGTTCATCTTCCTTAAAAGCAACTTGGAAAAAACAAACAAACAAACAAAAACGGGGTTTCCCTATATTTTCCAGGCTGGCCTGGAACTCCTGGGCTCAAGTGATCCCTGCCTCAACCCTTAAGTAGCTGAGACTACATGTGCACGCCACCACACCCCACTTAAAAATATTTCATTAATACTTCTTCTGTCTTTTTACTTTCGTCAGAGCTCTACTTCTTGGAAAAATGGTCTGTACTACTCAGTGTTACCACTTCCTCACCCAGTAAATTTGACTTCTTTGCTCATTACTCTTCAAATTGTTCTTAACATGGTTATCAGTGACTCCTTTTTCAAAAATCTAAGGAACTCTTTAGTTCTTATCTTCTATGATTTTTTTAAAACTTTTTTTATAATGAAAAATATTCAGCCATAGAAATGTAGAGGGAATAGTATAATGAACCCTAATGTAATTGTCATTTACCTATCACCCAGGTTTAGCAGTTATCAATTCATAGATAAATCTTGTTTCATCACCATCCCCATTCATTTTTACCTTCCCCCAGGTGATTTTGAAGCAAATCTCAAACATGTTATCATTTCAAAACTACAAAGTACTGTGTGTTTTTTCTGGTTTTGTAATTTAAGTATTAGCTCTTTAAAAAGAACAGAATGACATGTAAAATATGCCACCATTTATATAAAAAGGAGTGAAGTAATCTACATTTGTTTGCTATAGATACCACCTCCCAATGAATCTACAAATAGTGATAGAAAATGATATTTTAGATTTTTCATTTATGAGGGGCAGTGACGGGAGAATGGACAGATGGAATACAAGGGTGGTAGGGAGACTTCACTGTGTATCTTTTAATGTGTTTTGATTTTTGAAGCATGTGCGTATATTTACTACACACATTTTTTAATTTTTTTTTAAATTTTTTCTCAGATAATATTAAGTAGTGGGTGTCTTTAATTCATTCTTTTTTCTTTAGGCTCTTCAGCTTCTTCACTGTTTCCCTCTGGACATACGATTAAAAGATGGTAGTAAGTATAAATGTTGAGAATAAATTTTAATGACATTTATTACTGGCTACATACGTTGAAAATAACATTTGTATATTTTTGCCAGGTTTGTTTTGGCAATCACCAAAGAGGCCACCCTCTCCAATAAAATTTGATTTAAACGAACCTTTGTAAGTATTTATATTTAGTTTGATATGTATCCTTTATTATATATTTCTTCACTGTAAATTCCTTAACTGTACATTGCAGAGTGAAACCCTTAGGCTCTTTAATGTTAAATTATTTCATCCCTGTTCATTTAAGAGTTAACAAGTCATTCTGACCCAAGAAAGCCAGCCACAATCCTTCCCACACAAATGTGAATCCATTCATTTACATGGTAAATAACCTCATTATTTATAATAAATATCTAAAGTGAAACCAAAATCACCTTTTTTACTTTATCCATAAATTAGTAAATTTGTTTTTACATTTAATGAAATCAAATATAAGAATCTTCAGTTATATGGAGGAAGAAATAATTACTACTGAATAACTCCCTAAATCTCAAATTATTTTCAAAGGAGTTGGTCTTTGTGTGAATACCTTGAAGCACTATATTAGATACACATTAGATTCACACTTGTGTGTGTATGTATTTTTTCTATTTCTTTTTTTTTTTTTTGAAAAAGACAAGGTCTCACTATTTTTTTTTTTAAAAAGACAAGGCCACAAGGTGGCCCAACCTGGTCTTGAATTCCTAGGCCCAAGCAATCCTCCCATCTCAGCTTCCCAAGTAGCTGAGATTACATGTGCATCCCACCACACCCAAACTTATGTATATATATTTTTAAATACTTAGCTTGCCTTCACTAACCTTCCTTTCAGCAGATAACTCTATGTTTCATTTTCTCATCTGGTGGTGGTTTTAGGCTTCCAGTCACCTTATGCTGGACTGCTTCTTCTATAAGACTTTCTTTTTTTGTTTTTAAATAAACACATTTACTTAGTTTGAACTTGATATATACTCATTAAGACCGAATATATACTATTTCTTATGACTTAAAATGAATTATTGTTCACTGGTCTGAGTTTTCTGCTTCTGTCCGCTCACTCTTCCCAAGGTAGTCATGATCACTACCTGAATGTTAAGTGTTTTCGAGAATAACTGTTTGATATTTTGTGTTTTATAACTTCTGTAGTGTTTTGGTGTAGACCAGAATATTTTTGTCTAACTTAAAAAAAAATCCTGAAATAATAATTCTGTGATTATATTTCTTCAAACTACATTTAAAGGCTATAGTTCATAATGAGGTAAATATTATCTTTAAAACTGTGCATTCAAATTTTGCTTTATTTTTTAATTTCAAAAGGCACCTCAGTTTCCTTCAGAATGCTGCAAAACTATATGCTACAGTATATTGTATTCCATTTACAGAAGAGGTAAGATATTCTTTAAGCCTTAGCAAGTGATGCAAAACCAAATTAGAATTAGATGACTGATGCACTGATTTCATCAAAACATGTTTATTTGTTATAAGAATCATGCTTTTGATGTAGAACTTTTATTGTATTTTTACCCATACTAACATAATGGAAGCTAAAAGCTCATTGCAGTATTGCTAAGTAGAAGTCGGATTTTTCTTTCTGAGTTGAAGCAGTGAAAAACAGCACAATTTGTTAAAAGCAGTTAAACTTTGGTTTAAAAATATTTATAACTTGCTTATCAGCTTCAGTTATCCTAGTTATTCTAAAAAGCCATGGCAAACCATTTCATCGCAATTTTGAAATATTTCAAAGATATTTTCTTTGTTAACATTTGCTTGATTTATTTTGTAATAACTTATGTGCTTTTCAGGAAATCTGAAAATGCTCCCTTATAGTGACATTTCTTACTTTAGCATCATACTCATTGTCTTAAACATCATCTTCATTGACTAACATCTAAAGAGCCTAATACGGTTTTATTTGAGAGGCATCTGTCTCTTTTCTTCACAAATGCATATTCTAGCTAAGTAAATTGCTGTACTTTTAGGTGCACTGAACAGAGAAATATGAATCAGATCCCATAATTAATATTGGCTATTTTGGATTCAGATAACAATGTTGTAGATTAATCCTTTTTGGAATTCATACAAATAAACTGTAAATATTTGGTAAAAATAGTGGCATTCAGTCTGATATTCTTTTTGGGAAAATCAGTGGTAATTTCATGGTGAGTGTGGTAATTGACCTCAAAAGCACTATGTCTCAGCTTTTGCCAAACAGCTTCTTAATGATAAATGTAAATGCAACCCATAGCTTTAAATTCATCTAAGTTCATCTTTAACCATTTAAATATTTCCCTCCTTTTTAAGGTATGAATTCCATTTACTTATTTTACTTACTGAGTATAACTTACTTCAGGGAACTTTGTAAAACATTAAAAACATAAAACATAAAGCTAAAGGAATTAAAACTGACTGATCATGTCACTCAGTTTTATATTTACAACCAGTCCTAAAACTGCCTTTTAAAAAATTTGCAGAAGAACTAAAATTTCAAGTTTGTTGACTAATAAGTACTTTTTTACCCCTTATCTTCTCCTCCCCCATAACCTTTATGGGGGGATATTTTTATAGAAATAAAGGTAAATGTCTCAAATGGATGTCTACATATTCAGATAATGAAGTATTCACATATTGTAATATGATTAAGGACCTTTTGTAGGATTATTTTTTAGCTTTAGAATTTAGAAATAGAAGAAAATGTTTGTTGGTAAAATTACTTTTTTAAAAACAGGACTTATCAGCAGATGCCCTCTTGAATATTCTTTCAGAAGTAAAGATTCAGGAATTCAAACCTTCCAATAAGGTATGTTTAAAAATTCATTCATTCAGCAAATAGTTTGGGAATTTGGACTTATATCAAGTCCCATTCTAAACCTGGAGGATATCACAACGAATGGTTCTTGCTCTTGCTCTTGTCAGTGCAACTTGAGTTTAAAGTAGATTTGTCAGAATCACAAAACTGTTGATTAATACTAATTTTATTCTAGTGTGGAATTTTTAAAAAGATCAGTATGGACTTAGATTGTATGAGTTACTCAGTAAATATTTTTTATGCCCACTATATCATCGTGGGTATTAAAAGTTAGATATACTGGAGTTCTGTCAGTGAACAAGATACATAAAGATCCCTGTTGTTATAGAGCTTACATGCCTGTGTGAGAAGATAGATAATAAAATACATACATGAATAACATCATAATGCCTTCTAAAGGAATGTATAAAATACATTGGACCAATGATTAATAATCTGATGAAAATATAGAGAGAAAATATTTTCTGTTTGTAATTTGACAAAACAGTTAAATGCTAACCAAACTTAGATGCAGGAAATAACATTAATAAAATTATATTCATGTATTCAAAGGTTGTTCAAACCGATGAAACTGCAAGGAAACCGGACCACGTTCCTATTAGCAGTGAAGATGAGAGGAATGCAATTTTCCAACTAGAAAAGGCTATTTTATCTAATGAAGCCACCAAAAGTAAGGGAAAATCTTTATAAAAATGTTTTAAACTGGGTGAGTTTTTATTTCCACCAAGCTCTACACCTAAGAATTTGTGGAATTTAATCACAGCAACAATAATGATGATAGTATTGATTGATTTCATGATCATATTAAAGTCAGTGTTCATCTGTAACTGTGACTAAATTCGTCATTTTCCCCACTATTACCCTCAAAGATTGAAGTCCTATTCTCCAAATCACATTAACTGCTTTGTTGTTGTTTTTCTGATTGTTTTAGTTCTTTAGATGGTGAGCAGGTCTAAAACCATGAATGAATAGCTCTGTTTTTAAGGAATTAAAAATTCAGTTTAATGGGGTCCTTGTGGAAACTAATCTTTGGACAGACCCATTTAAATCACGTTAGGATAAAGAACTATAAACAGAACTCTTCTTAGGTTCTTAGTCTGCATAATTACTGACAGGGAATACAGAATGACCTATATATACTTCCTTGCTAGATGGACTTAAATATAAAAATACAGGAAAACTGAATTTTTTAATTCCTTAAAAACACCCATATACTCATCTGTTTTGAGCTGCTCACCGTCTTTTAGTTTTATAAATTAGTGGTTCCCAAACTTTTGGGATTTTAAGCATGGACCAGTAGAATTTCAGGAAAAATAACCCAGAATAACAATAATTAGAAGGATCTTGGGAACCACTGATCTACGAAGATTTCAGAAATTACTTGTTTTAATTTGACCAACTGAGCCTATTCTTAGTTACCAGAAGGAAAATGTTTCAGAGTAGGATTTGTGGAATAAATTTTTGAACTATACCTAATGTTGGCTTTTTTTTGTAAACCTCTTAATAGCAGATGTGCCATACACAACTTCCTTATTTTGCTATTTATTAAAAATTTTTTTTAAATACAGAAACGTCTCTAGTTTAGTGGCATTAAAACCATCATTTTCTTTCTTTTTATTTTTTAATTTGAAAAAATTGGCTCTCTTTAATCATGGGAAAAGCTGTTTTCATGGCCTTCAATATTAGTTGCCTGGATTCTTATGTTTCTCAGTCATGTAAAAATATAAAAAGGAATCTTTAAAAGTTAGTAAACCCACACTGCTTTTTACCTATTAAAATCTTTACTGCTTGCTATGGAACTTTGTTTTTCTGGTTGGTATAATCAGGTGACCTTCAGATGGCAGTGCTTTCGTTTGAAAAAGATGACGATCATAATGGACACATAGATTTCATCACAGCTGCATCAAATCTTCGTGCCAAAATGTACAGCATTGAACCAGCTGACCGTTTCAAAACAAAGCGCGTAGCTGGTAAAATTATACCCGCTATCGCAACAACCACTGCTACAGTTTCTGGCTTGGTAAGTTTATTATTCCTTAAATAAAAATGCCCCTTTTTCATTGCCTCTTCCCTAACTTCCCCATCATACCAACCCAGTCACTCAGAGATATTAGAAAGGGAAGGATAGATATTGGATCACATAATTTAAAATTTCAAAATACTTTCTGAAAATGCAGTCATCTGTATTTTGAAGTTTTACCTAAATATACATTTTTTTTTTTTTTGAGGTGGAGTCTAGCTTTATCGCCCAAGCTGGAGTGCAGTGGTGCGATCTCGGCTCACTGCTAGCTCTGCCTCCTAGGTTCACACCATTCTCCTGCCTCAGCCTCCCCAGTAGGTGGGACTACAGGCGCCCGCAACCATGCCCGGCTAATTTTTTTTTGTTTTTTAGTAGAGATGGGGTTTCACCGTATTAGCCAGGATGGTCTCGATCTCCTGACCTCATGATCCACCCATCTCAGCCTCCCAAAGTGCTGGGATTACAGGCATGAGCCACCACTCCTGGCCCTAAATATACATTTTTAAAATAAAAAATAAGCTCAAGATAGATTATAATTTTTCTTATAGGCAATAATCTTTTCACTGATCTTTACGTCTTTCAAAAGCAGGTACTCTGTTTTTCTTGAATAAAATAAACTTCCCTGATCTGTATTCATAATGATTCAGAATCTTTAAGTGCGGCCCTAGTTATTATGCCATATTACATCATTACTCTATATAATTATCTATGAAGCTATGTAGTTATTTACCCCTGTATTAAGTGATTTTAGACCATTGTGTTTTTTGAGTTCTAGCATGTGCTTTCAAAGTAGGGAGACTATATGGTTGAATTAATATTTTTTTTAAATAACTGTTACTATGTATAAAGTAGGTTGAAGATTTGAAAGTATAAAATATAGGCCGGGCGCGGTGGCTCACGCCTGTAATCCCAGCACTTTGGGAGGCTGAGGCGGGCGGAGATCAAGACCATCCTGGCTAACACGGTGAAACCCCGTCTCTACTAAAAAATACAAAAAAACTAGCCGGGCAAGGTGGCGGGTGCCTGTAGTCCCAGCTACTCGGGAGGCTGAGGCAGGAGAATGGCATAAACCCGGGAGGCGGAGCTTGCAGTGAGCTGAGATCCGGCCACTGCACTCCAGCTTGGGCAACAGAGTGAGACTCCGTCTCAAAAAAAAAAAAAAGAAAGTATAAAATATACTAAAAGTATAGAGACCTATAATAAGAAATTTACATTAGTCTTATAGCTGCTTTTACTATCTGTAGAGAAATGCTTAAAAACTTGTGAAAATTGAATAGATCCAATTAAAATCACAGATAGTTTTAGGCTATTTATATTATCATATCACCTTCTCTTATCTAGGTTGCCTTGGAGATGATCAAAGTAACTGGTGGCTATCCATTTGAAGCTTACAAAAATTGTTTTCTTAACTTAGCCATTCCAATTATAGTATTTACAGAGACATCTGAAGTAAGGAAAACTAAAATCAGGTATGTATGAAGGTCTATTTCTCTTGTGTAGTGAGAATGAAATAAAATACTTTACCTTTTAAAAAGGAAAAATACTAGCTTCACCTCTTTTTTTTCTTCTATTGTGTATGTGTAAATTCTTGCCATCACTTCAAGATCAACTCAAACCTCATCTTCATTAAATATTTCTGACTAAAGTAGCCAAAGAACCCTTACAATACTTTATCTACCACATTATTTGGCATATAGGTTTCATCTGTGTCTACTAGATGAATTAGAAGGTACCCTGGTGTCTGAATGTGTAGGTCATGAGATTTAGAAGAACTCCATAAGCTTGTGACAAAGCAGAACAATTCCTGGGCCTGTACTTTTTAGTTTTCAGATTGGCAACAACCAAAAACTTGAAAAAAAGCTATCTTAGCAAGGGTGTGAGAAAGGAGGCACTCTCATACATTACTAATGAGAGTACAAAATTGTCCAGTAACAGGGGACTGGAACATCCACACAGTGAAACCCATGCATTTTAAAAAGAGAGAGACAACACTCTCTTGCTAAAACGTACGGATTTATAATGAGACACTGGAAGGATCAGCAAGGTACTGATTAAAAGTGATTATCTGTATGATGTGATGGGGAAATAAGATTGGACTATTTTAGAAGGTATATTATCCTTTATTTCCCCACATTAATTTCTAGCCCAATCACAAATAATGGACTTCTGGAAGTGGTTTTTTTTGTTTTTTTTTTTTCTTGTATCATCACTAAAGGGAAGAAAATTTCAATGTTTCTGTTCTGAATATTTTTCTATAACAGAAATGAAATATCGTTTACAATTTGGGATCGATGGACTGTACATGGAAAAGAAGATTTCACCCTCTTGGATTTCATAAATGCAGTCAAAGTGAGATACTTTTATTCGTTTGGTTCATTAGTAGCTTTATGTCTGGTTTCTGTTTTGTTTTTATTTATAATTTTATTGGAAGTTATAATTATTTAGCATGAATTTGCTTTTTTTTACTGGTCATAAAACATTGTTTAGGAACAATGTTAAATAAGCATTTTATGTTTGAGCGAGGCTTTCATCGTTTTTTTTTTGGATATTCACTTTTAGGAGAAGTATGGAATTGAGCCAACAATGGTGGTACAGGGAGTCAAAATGCTTTATGTTCCTGTAATGCCTGGTCATGCAAAAAGATTGAAGTTAACGTAAGTATTCAATGTTTTATGCAGCAAATAACAAGAATTTAAAAATAAGTTGTTGCACACTAAAAAATTAAATATAGAGGTTGCTATAATTCAGATAAAAGCATTAGTCTTGTCTAATGACGTTAATAAAGACAGTGAATCTGCCAGATGAAGGCCAACAGACTACTTCTCGAGAGATTCAGCTCTTCAGTTAATAGGTTTAGAAACCTGATTTGGTCAGTACACTTAAGTAAAAGTGGATCCGTCTCTTATGTTGAAACACTTAATGACCAGGCTTATGAGGAATCAAACTGCCAAATCACATTTATTCAACAAATTATTGGCCGGGCGCGGTGGCTCAAGCCTGTAATCCCAGCACTTTGGGAGGCCGAGATGGGCGGATCACGAGGTCAGGAGATCAAGACCATCCTGGCTAACACGGTGAAACCCCGTCTCTACTAAAAATACAAAAACTAGCCGGGCGAGGTGGCGGGCGCCTGTAGTCCCAGCTACTCGGGAGGCTGAGGCAGGAGAATGGCGTAAACCCGGGAGGCGGAGCTTGCAGTGAGCTGAGATCTGGCCACTGCACTCCAGTCCGGGCGACAGAGCGAGACTCCGCCTCAAAAAAAAAAAAAAAAACAATTATTGTTTAAGGTGCCAGCTGTGTGCCAGGTACTATTCTAGTCATTAGGGAGATAGCAGTTAGCAAACTACAGTTCTTTCCTACTTAAGGAGTTTGCATAACAATAAGGCAAGTATGTTAGGTGGTAGTAAGTATTATGGGGAAATTAAAGAAGAATAAAGGGAAAAGGAAATATGGGAAATATGGGGAGTTGAGGGTGTTGAGTTGCTATATTATACTGAGTAGTCTGGGTTTTCCCTCTGCCTGTCGTAGTCTTGCCTGTTAAGGTGGCATTTGAGCAGAGACCGAAAGAAAGAACCAAAGAAAACTAGTCTTTATAGTGATCTGCAAGGCTCTAAATGATTCCTAGTTATCCTTCTAGTTCCTTCCTTCCTTTCCCCTCACAATATTCCAGCTACACTGGCCTTCTTATTTGTCCTTGAATACTCACTCTAATCATGCTCCAGCGTGGGACTTTTGCTTTAGTTGTTCTCTCTGCTTGTAACTCTGAGACAGTGACCTGGGCAAGTCTCACCTCTGGTCTTTGCACTTCCTGAAGAGGCCTCATTTAATATTGCAACCTGTCCCTGGCCCCAGTCTAGTATGCCTAGTCCCCTTTACTCTTCTCTACTTTTTCTTTTCAGAGCACTTATTACTGTCGTATGACTGCTGTGCTGCTGTGTATTTTGCTTATATTTATTGTTTGTTTTTGTTTTTGAGGCAGAGTCTCACTGTGTCGCCTAGGCTGGATTGCAGTGGCGCGATCTCAGCTCACTGCAACCTCTGCCTCCTGAGTTCAAGCGACTCTCCCGCCTCAGCCTCCTGAGTATAGCTGGGATGACAGGCGCCTAACACCACACCTGGCTAATTTTTGTAATTTTAGTAAAGACGGATTTCACCATGTTGGCCAGGCTGGTCTTGAACTCCTGACCTAAGGTGATTTCTCCCACCTCAGCCTCCCAAAGTGCTGGGATTACAGACATGAGCCACCGCACCTGGCCCATGTACTGTATATTAGCTATTTACCTGCTACTAAAACATGTATTTCACAAGAGTGGGAATCTTTATTTGATCTTGTCACTGTTGTATCTCAAGCCCTTAGATAAATACCTGGCACATAAAAGGTTATCAACAAATATTTGTTAGACGAGTAAAGGAATCTCTGCATGATGGTTGTGTTTAACGTATCTATTGGCTTTAACTATGATAATCAGTTGAGGTTAATCATTCTTAAATTATAATCCGGTCTGTATTATCTATACCTTAAAAAGTAAAACTACTGTTTTATTAGATAAGGCATTAATTTGCCTTATATTGTTTTCCATTAGGATCCCTCAGTATCTTGTGGATAAAGCAAGAGTAGTGTTTAGAATTCCTTTATTTTATGCTGCAGTGGTCATATGTGTCCACTTTTTATGTATGTGGTCATAAAGTGTATTGACTAGTGGAGTTTAAAATTTGTGGCAAATTATTTAAAAATGCTTTTAAGATTTGGCCAATATTTGAAACTTCCAGCATAGTAATATTTTTCATTTTATTAGATTGTCCTTTTAGCAAGTATTTATTGAGTACCTGTTAAGTACTGAACACATTAGGTCAGTCAGTGGGATTGTGATTAATAGCATGAGGTTGACTTTAGAAAGACCTGGGTTCACATTCTTGCTCAGCTACTTAATTTTGTTACCTGGAGTAGCTTTTGAAACTTAGTTTCAAAAAGCTGCAAGTCCACAAATAGGGATGATTGTGCCCATAGTTGAACACTAAAATAATAGGGCTAATAGTATAATGGCATGTAAGAAGTATTCCACCAATGTTAGTCCTGTTAATATTTTGTTATCATACATGTTCATCAAGCCCTGCCCTCAAACAGTTCACAGTCTATTAAAGGAAATTGATTCCTAATTATCCTGCTAAGTTCCTTCCCTACTTTGCCCTCACAATATTCCAGCTACACTGGCCTCCTTATTCTTGAATACTCACTCTAATGATGCTCCATTGTGGGACCTTTGCTTTAGTTGTTCCCTCTGCTTGTAACTCTTGAGACAGTGACCTGGCTAGGTCTCACCTCTGGTGATGTTAATCATTAAAGTATAATTGAATAACTGTGATAATGAAAATTTTTACAGAGTGTTGTGCTAACTCAGACCTCTAGTTCAGGGTAGATTTCATTTGAACTACCTTTGAAGAAGGATTATTCCAGGTAAAATCAACAGTCTTTGCAGCTAAAAAGAGCATACATACAAAAGTAAAACTACTGTTATATTAGCTAAGGCATTAATTTGCCTTATATTGATCTTCATTAGGATGCCTAAGTATCTTTTGGATAAATTAAGAGTAGTATTTAGAACTCCTACTAAATTCTAAATTTGGGAATTTAGAATTCACACTTTTTTTTTTTTTTTGGAATGACTCAAGCATGAGATGGTGAACATGAATGGTGGAAAGAATGAAAAGTTTATGTACCGGACAAAATATCTTTGTGAAATGGAAAGAGCTACTGAGGATTAAATTGATTACATAGTTCAGAGCCTGGCATGAAGTAGGTACACAGTGTATAATAAATAACATTATTAGGCAGGAGAATACAACAAATTTATATTTTAAGAGAATTCTAGGAGCAGTGTAGATTGGAGGTAGAAAAGAGACTAGAGAAAGCTAGCTAGAAGAGAATACAGTTATCTAAGGGATGTATAGATGATGACTTCATTTAAGGCAGTAGTGACTATAGCAAAGAGTGATTTTTTTCAGTAAATAGACAGGATAAAGATTGGATATAAGGGAAAAAGCTGAGAATGTCTTTTATTTCATATTTCTAGCTTGCATTTTAAGGTTTAAATTCTAGCTTGCTTTTTTACTGTTTACAGAGAAATGTTTGAATTTATGATGCCTCCAAACTTAAGAGGAAGTTTAGGAGGAGAATCAATTTTTTAAAATCGTTGCAACCTCCGTCTCCCAGGTTCAAGCAATTATCTTGCCTCAGCCTCCCGAGTAGCTGGGATTGCAGGCATGTGCCACTGCTCCCATCTCGTTTTTATATTTTTAGTAGAGATGGGGTTTCGCCATGTGGGCCAGGCTGGTCTCAAACTCCTTTCCTGAGGTGATCTGCCTGCCTCTGCCTCCCAAAGTGCTGGGATTACAGGCATGAGCCACCACGCTGAGCCTTTTTGTCTTTTAATAAATGGTTTGTATTCTTTATCATGAGCAATGTGTCCAAATTTATTCACTGTTAGGTAAATGAGTTGAGTTCAGATCTTTTAGTAAAGGAAAATGAATATATGAAAGCAGAGTATTATTAGATGTTAAAGTCTAGATACAAGTCCAGGTTCTCTGGATGGCATTAGTCAGCAAATCATTTTTTCATTTTATAGAATTTACCAAAGTATTCATTTTTGCTTATTTTTCTTAGAATGCATAAACTTGTAAAACCTTCTACTGAAAAGAAATATGTGGATCTTACTGTGTCATTTGCTCCAGACATTGATGGAGATGAAGATTTGCCTGGACCTCCAGTAAGATACTACTTCAGTCATGACACTGATTAATACAGGTTGTCTTAATGTTACTCCAGGACCAGTTAATTTTGGAAAGAGTGCATTTAATTCAGAAGCTAAAAAAAAATCAGCTCATGATACTATGGATTTCTCTTTCATTAAGCCTTAATTTTAAGGGAAACATCAGTAAGAAACTGCACTGAAGAATTATAAAACATTTTGGGGCTTAGTATACACTTTGTCTCACGGTTCACACATGGCTATGATCACAAGCAACTTTGATCTGGAATGCCATTTACAGAAGTTTTGTGTATCAATCTGTGTATTAATCTCTCTGGATAAAAAGAAGGAAAAAATATGTATGACCAGAACAGATATGGATGAAGAAATTGAAAGCAACAAATGCAGCTATCCAAAAAGTTTTATTTTATTTTATGAATTTCTTTTTTGTTTAGTATTGAAGACTGATTTTCTATACAAATAGTGTTCGGCACCCTGCACCTCTCATATGATTAGGCTTTGAGAATCCAATACCACTGGGAGGAAGAGGTATGGTAGCGGTGGATGAAGGGTGGACATTTTAAATTGTGCAGTTACAGTTTACCATCCTGTTACCTCTACTGGTTTTACCAGAGTTTGTTATATCACTGTGTCCCAAAAATCAGAATTTTTGTTGATAGCATCAGTGTTGTAGGAGCAGTAGGTCAGATGAGACATGATAACTTAGACTAAATGTGAACAGTATTATATGGACTCACACAACGCTCTTAGAGAATCCGTGAATGTGAACAGACAAATGTGGCTAACCATTTGATTCTTCAGTATGCCTTCTAATGTGGAGATTTTATTTATGTGAGACTTTAAACCTGATTGTTCTAATATATAAAACTAAAAGATTTTGTAAAGGGAGTGTCTTTAGAAATAGATGAAAAGTAGAATGTTAAACATTATTGCTAGGGTAGTCTTTTTTTTTTTTTTTTTCCCAGAAACCTAATTAGGGTATTAAATTTTGTTGTTGTTGTTTTTTTTTTTTTTTTTTTTTTTTTTTTTTTTTTTAAAGAGAAGCATGTTATTTCATTCTCATTCCCAGAAAGGGAGTTAATGAAGATAAAAATTTATTTTTTAAGGTCTTTATTGAGAGAAACTTTCTGTTTTCTGGTATGAACTATTGCAGATGTTTTTATAAGTACTTTCATTAAAATGATGTAAATAGTAGTACCCAACACTGTAAACTCAGTGAAAATAGTAAATGATTCTTTTATTACTAAGACTATCATGCATTCTGAAGCAATTGGCTTTTTTTTAACCATAGGAAGTCATTTCCCTCTAGCTCCTTTCCTTCTACTCTCCTTCTCAGACCATTAGCAGGTACTTTGTTAAATAAAAGACTAGGTTAACATCAGTGTTACTCCAATTTGGTATCTTTTTACACTATGTATTATACTTTCTTTCTTTTTATTTCATTTACAAATACTTTGAATTACTTTATCAACCAGCTGTATTGTTTCCCTCTTTTGTAAAAGTACCAAAGTGAGGAAACTGTATGTGGAAGTGGAGAGTGAATTTGCATGATTAAAGGATTATCTGTACATTGGAAAGTGGGCAAAAGTGGATAGGATGAATTTAAAGAAAATGACTACCTTTGGAAAAAATAAATTTTGTTCACATAGCCTACCCTTTCCCATTGTGCATATCCCAAGTGTCATATTTAAAATTAAGATTACTTAAAATAGAATCCAGGAATATCAAGGCTCTGTGGCTTGGAATTTTAGAGGATAGGACTAATAAAAGGACTTCTGCAAAGAAGACTTTTTTCCATGTTCACTTTGTTTTGTGTTCTTTGAAAGTAACTGATATTTTCCGGGTAGTCATTCAGCAATCCATAAATATGATCCAGTAACTTGCTTATATTTTATTGAAGTCTCGACATCTCTTCAGAAGTAAAATTTAGAACGATGCTGTCAATGCATATTTATAGATAGTAGTGTTTTAGCATATAAAACAAAATCAACAAAAATTAAGTTCATTTTGTGATTAAATCTGCAACCATTTTTCCATTACTTTTTTTCTATAGTTAATGGTTATTGCCATAATTTCTTCTGTTTGGTTGTACTGAGCTAGAAAGGCAGGATGAAGTTAATGATAATTCCCATTATTTTATTTCTGTACCATGAAATCACTGTTGATGACTGAAATAACAGGTGCAAAAATTAATGATTTGATTTTTGTACAGTTTCACTGAGTAATTTTTTACTTATTAAAAATAAATTAAGAAATGTAAGCATATCTTTGTAAATCATGTTTCATAAGTTGACTCCAGAGATTCTGATTTTGCTGTTTATTTTGTGAGTAATGTTGCTTTGGTGTTTCCTAATTTTCAAGTTTGCAATCATGGAGATACAGCAGTTATTAGGTGTGGAGGGACATTGTGCTCCTCAAATGTCCTCAAATGGCTCCAGGAAATTATTTTAAAACAGTTGGAGAGAAATAGTCGTGACCATGTAAAACCTAGAAGATCTGCTAAGTACCATACTACTGGTTAGGGATTTGTAAAGTCTATTTCTTTTTAGAGTTCAAAGCAGTTCTATTACTTGTCTGTAAGTTCCTCATAAATTGTCCCAAAGGTAGGATATGGAAATAAATGTATATCTTTATTTTTTAATCTTCTATGTCACACTCTGGTGAATTCATGGAACATTAAAAAAGCAACTATGTTTATAATTATTTTATAATTAGTAAAATGAAGACAGAAAATTATTCTTTTGAAATTTTGGGGGAAAAAAAAATCTTGTGACCTAAATCTTTCCACTATAATGAATATAATCAAATTTATCGTGATTGCACATATCTAATTTTATATAATCACTGTGTATGAATTTAGTGATTTCACTTTTCACAGATTCAAAAACATATAATCTGAATGCTTTCTCTGAAACAAAAATCAGAGAGTTGAGCTCTTGAGGATCAGAGTAATTATCCATTGGTAATATGTGTTCATTTTGCTCTTTCTATGTCATAACTTTGTTTTTTATTGAGAAATATATATTCAAAAATACATATATATTCAAAAGTACATAAAATATAAATATGCAGTTCAAGGAATAATTTTAAAGTAACTATATAACTAGCACTCAGCTTAATAGAATATATTGACAGCAGTTCAGAAACTACCCATGTAGTTCCTTCCCAGTCACAACCAGCTAGCTCCCTGCCACATACCCGTTGGTAATTACCACTATCCTACCTTTTATGATAATTGTCTCTTTGTTTTTATAGTGTTACCACCTATGTGTGTAAACTTAAACAATACAGTTTGCTTGTTTTTGAGTTTTATTTAAAATCATACATTCTTTTGTAGCTGCTGCTTGTCATGCGTGTCCGTGTGAAGAGATCACCAAATAGGCTTTGTGTGAGCAATAAAGCTTTTTAATCACCTGGTTGCAGGCGGGCTGAGTCTGAAAAGAGAGTCAGCAAAGGGAAATAAGGGTGGGGCCATTTTATAGGACTTGGGTAGGTAAAGGAAAATTACAGGCAAAGAGGGGTTGTTCTCTGGCGGGCAGGAGTGGGGGTCTCAAGGTGCTCCGTGGGGGAGCTTTTTGAGCCAGGATGAGCCAGGAAAAGGAATTTCACAAGGTAATATCATCACTTAAGGTAAGGACCGGCCATTTTCACTTCTTGTGGTGGAATATCATCGGCCATTTTCACTTCTTGTGGTGGAATGTCATCGGCCATTTTCACTTCTTGTGGAATGTCATCGGTTAAAGTGAGGCAGGGCATTTGCACTTCGTTTGTGATTCTTCAGTTACTTCAGGCCATCTGGGCATATACGTGCAAGTCACAGGGGATGCAATGGCTTGGCTTGGGCTCAGAGGCCTGGCACTTCTTTTGTTCAAGATGGGATTTATTCATGTTGGTTGTAGCTTTACTTTATTCTTCATTATGTCTGTGTAGTTTACTTTTGTATTAATATACCACAATTTATTTACTGTAGACAATTGGGATGTTTTTAGTTTCAGGCAACTATAGTTTCACAATGAACATTATTTTATGCAACTCCTAGTACAAAGAGTATATATCTAGGAGTAGAATTTTTTGGTCATAGGGTATTCATATCTTACATTTTATTAGATGATTACAAATTTTTTCCTAAGCATTAGTATGTTGGTTGGTTTTGTGTTGCTATGAAAGAATACCTGAGACTTGGTAATTCATAAAGAAAAAGGGTTTATTTAGCTCATGGTTCAGCAGGTTGTACAAACATCACACCAGCATCCTTGCAATCATGGCAGAAGGCAAAGGAGGAACTGGCATATCACATGGCGAGAGGAGCAAGAGAAAAATAGGGGAAGTCCCAGATTATTTTTAAGAATCAGATCTCACATTAACTCATGGAGCAAGAACTCGTTATCTCAACGAGGACACCAAGCCATTTATGAGGGATCCAGGGATCCATCCCCATAACCCAAACACCTCCCACCAGTCCGCACCTCCAACACTGGGGATCACATTTCAACATGATATTTGAAGGGGACGAATATCCAAACCGTATTTCTCCATATCTTGGTCAGTGCTGGTGTTAACAGTTTTTGTTTTTAATTTTGCCAATCTGGTGGATATGCAATTGTATCTCATTGAAGTTTCACTCTGCATTTTGCTAATTACCTGTGAAATTGAGTATTTTTCCGTAAAGTTTATTGGCCAGTTTGACCTTCTGTTTTTGTAAAGTATCTTGTTAGGACTGTCACAAATGTTTTTGTTATGTTGCTAATATTTTTTCTCATTGATTGATAAACGATCTTTATAAATCTTGTTCTTTGTTGGCTATACTGTTGCAAATATCTTCTCCCATTTTGTGGCTTGCCTTTCCTTCCCTTATGATGTTCTTTGATAAAAACAATTTATTAATTGTTAAGTACTAGGAAGTATGAGTGTTTTAAAATTAGAGTGTAAGTTGTTTTAAAAAAAAACGTTCCCTACCCTGGAGTCATGTCTTCTATATTGTCTTCTAAAAGCTTTAGTTTTGCCTTTCAAATTTAAATTTTTTTCATGAGGAATTAATTTGGTGTATGCTAGGAGATGCCTCACCACCATTTATTGAAAAGGCTGGGTTTTATTCCTCCTTTCTATAGTGCCATCAAAGTCGTGTATTATATCCGTGTGTGAATACATCTGTTGATGAAAAGAGTCAAACTCTGTAAATATTTTCAGAGATTATTCTGAACCAAATATGAGTGACCATGGCCTGTGACCCAGCCCTCAGGAGGTCCTGAGAACATGTGCCCCAGGTGGTCAGAGTACATCTTGGTTTTACATATTTTAGGAACGCATGAGACATCAATCAAATACATTTAAGAAATACATTGGTTTGGTTCAGAAAGGTAGGACAACTCAAAGCGGGGGCTTCCAGAGTATGGGTAAATTTAAAACATAAAACATTTTCTGGTTGACCAATTGATTGAGTTTATCTGAAGACCTGGGATCAATAGAAAGGAAATATTCAGCTTAAATAAGAGATTGTGGAGAACAAGTTTTATTGTGCAGAGGGAGCTCTCAGCAGACTTCAAAGAGAACAGGTTGTAAAATGTTTCTTATTGGACCTAAAAGGATGCCTGGCTCTTAGTTGGTTATCTCCTGTTTGGAAAGGAAGGGCGGGCAAAAAAAAAAAAAAAAATGCAGGGAGGAAAGAGGATTCTTTATAGAAGGTAGATTTTTCCCACAAGGGATGACTTTGCAGGACCATTTCAAGATATGGCAGAGAAACATGTTTTGGGGTAAAATATTTTGATTTTCTTTGTTGTTATGCCGGAGTCAGATTGGAAAGTTTAGTCACAATATACAGGGTTAAATAAAACTCATCTGATGAAAATTTATAGTTTGTAGAGCATGACTCCCCAGACCTCTTAGACAGGAATTTGGGCAAGATAAAAAAAATATCAGAACTTAGTCCTTACATCTCTTTCTAACTTTTTCCCCCCTTTTTCTATCCCTGTGCTAGTATACCATCCTCTTCATTGTAGCTGATATATTCTTGATATCTGGCCAAACAAATCCTCCCAACTTATTGTTCTTTTAGAGTGTCTTGGTGTAGAGTGTCTTGGTTATTCTTAGCTGCTTGTATTTTCAGTTCTCAAATTTCTCATTGAAAGCATGTAAATTTGTCACTCCTGCAGTTTCTAATTGTATTGCTGAAATTTTCAGTCTCTTATCTGCTTCAAAATGAAAAGCATAATTATCTTCTAGTGTGTGTCTAATAATTCCAGAATCAAAACCCGCCTGTGGGTCTGTTTTTATTTTGTTTCTTTTAGTCTTCATTCTTACTGTCTTGTCTCCATGTGTGCCTGGTTATCTTTAATTATTTACCAATATTGTATTTGAAAAAACTAGAAATAACTTGATGCTCAGAATGATATTTTTATCCTCCACAGAGTTTTTTCATTTGCTTCTGACAGGTACCTAGGCATTAGTAATTTAGGATTATTTTGATCCAATTTCAGAGACTGAGATTTTCCAGGTCACCTAGGTGACTGAAAGCTGAGACACAGACTTTGGTAGTGCTCTTCTGTTCATCCTTATTTCTAGGGTTCAACCATTCAGGGCCTTTTGCAATCTATAAATACTCCTAACATAGTGATCCCAAATTAAGGGTTCATTTTTCTGAATTTATGTCTTTTTCCAGATATTATTGGCATGGTAATTACTCACCAACTTACCAGCTCTCTGTTGCCTTCCCACATCTTTGAAAAGTATATTTTATCCAGCTTTTCTAAATGTTTTCAATTGAGAATGTTAATCCAAATTACTTAGCCCACATTATTTCCTGTTGATTATGTGTAAAATACAGTTGGTTTATTTGTATTGTTTATGTACCTGGAAACAATAAACTCTCTAGTGATTCTCTAAATTATTTGCACATTTTTTTAAATTTTCTTTCTTTTTTTTTTTTTTTTGAGACAGTCTCACTGTGTCACCCACGCTGGTGCAGTGGCATGATCTTGGCTCACTGCAACCTCCAACTCCTGGGTTCAAGCAATTCTCCTGCCTCAGCCTCCCAAGTAGCTGGCACTACAGGCGCCCACCACAACACTCAGCTAATTTTTATAGTTTTAGTAGAGCTGGGGTTTCACTATGTTGGCCAGGCTGGTTTTGAACTCCTGACCTCATGATCCGTCCACCTCAGCCTCCCAAAGTACTGGGATTACAGGCGTGAGCCACCACACCTGGCCCATTTTAAAAAATTTTCTACATAACCTTAGCTCCAAACAAAAATAGTTTAATCTTCTCTAACATCCAAAGTTTGGTTTTGTTGATCCTTTCTATAGTATGTTTGTTTCCTGTTCCATTAATTTCTGCCTTTATCAATATTATTTCTATTTTATTAGGGATTTTTTTACTATTCTGTTTCTAACTTGTTGAGATGGGTTACTTCTTTCATTTTTAACGTGTCTTCCTTTTCAACATATACATTTAAAAGTTATCTCTATACTATTGTAATACAGTTACATTATACTCAACTATTGTCATATTCCACAAACTTTGATACATAATGCTCATATTTAGTTAAAATATTTTCCTAATTTTCACTAGAATTTTCTCTTCAACCCTTTTTTAGGAGAGTTTCTTTTTTTCCAAACATGGGCTTTTCTAATTATGTTTTTTGATTTGCAGTTTAATTGAATTTTTGTCATGAAAAAATAATCTTTCTGATTTTAATTATTTGAAATTACTTGAGACTTGCTTTATGGCCGAGAATACGTTAATTTTTAAATAATTTTTATGCATTTGAAAACAGTATATTCTGTAGTAGTTAGGGATAGTGGGAAGGGGAGAAGTCTCTTCTCCATATCTTCAGCATTCTAGTCTCCTAGTACTCGTTATTTGTGGGGCCTAAAAACAAGCCATCGAATGTGTCTTTTAGGGTTGTTAATTATGTTATTTAAATCTACTGTATCCTTACTGATTTTTAATATACCTATTATGTCAATTACTGAAAGATATATGTTTAAAAATCGCCCACTATGATCTTGATTTGTCTCTTTCTCCTTGTAAATGTTTCTGGTTTATATATTTTGAGGATGATTATTAACTGCATGTAGTTTAACATGTTACATATTTCTGATGAATTATACTTATCACTATGCAGTGTATCTGTAATGTGTTTTGCCTTAAAGCCTGTTTTCTCTGTAGCTATACTAGCTTTCCTTTAGTCAGTATTTTCACAGAGTAACTTTTTTCATCTATTTAATTTTAGTATTTCTGTATCCTTATGTTTTAAATGTGTATCTAGTAAACAAAATAGATTTAGGATTTTAGTGAAGTTTTTTGTTTTGTTTATTTTTAGATCCAGAGTCCCTCTTATGTTGCCCAGATCAAAGTGCAGTGGCTCAAGTGGTCCTCCTGCCTCAGCTCCCTAAGTAGCTGAGACTGCAGATGTGCACCACCCCACCTGGCCTTTAATATTATTATTATTTTTAATGTAATAGAACAATCTTTGTCTTAAACTGGAACACATATGCCATTTACATTTAATATAATTACCAATATATTTAGATTTGTTTCTGCCATTTTAGTTTGTTCTGGGAAAGTTTAAGGTTTTTGTTTTTGGGTTTTTTGGTCTAATCTATTTTGTGATTCTTTTTCTGTTTTCTTGCCTTTTAAAATTAGTATTGACTTACTATATTATTCTGTTTTTGCCAGTTATTAATTGATTGTCTCTCAACTGCAGACTCACTTATCTGTATTCTGGGACTTTGTACCGAGAACTTTTTGCAAACTGTGCTTCTCCTTTGCCATCTGGCTTGTTTTTAGGTCCCACAAAGAAAGAGTACTAAGAGACTAGAATGCTGAAGATATGGAGAAGAGACTTTTCCCCTTCCCATTAGCCTCCCAATATTGTCAGCATCACCTCAGCAATGGTTCTTGTTTTAGCAGCTGTAGTTGGTTTCTAGACTCCAACTTTTCTCTGGCATTCTGGAGGGTATCTCTTGGAAAGACTTCTAGGTTCTATTAATCCCATCTTTTTGCCTTTAATAATTGTGTCCCTAGTAGACATTTTCAGTTTTCTCAAAACCAGTTTACCAATTCCTTGTTAAATTCTTTCTTAAAATAAATGATGTTGTTTGTTCTCCTTGAGCAATACACATTTTTTTCTCTTTACTAGTTTGTCTTTTCATAATTACTCTATATTCCATCATATATATTCAGATTAAATAAGACTAAAGTTAAGCATTACCTTTACATTTGGCAGATTGTATTTTTTCAAAAATGGCTACAGCAATATTTTCAATCCCACATACTCTTCTAGAAGCTTACTGTACTCTAGTCCCCATTAAGACCTCTGAGGTCAGGTCATAAAAGGATATATAGCTGGCTTCCTCTTGGCTCTCTCTCACTCTTTTACTTGCTCTCTCTTGGAAAGCTAATCTTTGGAACCTAGACACCATGTTGTGAGGAAGCTGAAACTAGCACACATGGAGAAAATCTCATGCTACCAGCCTGCAGGCAGCATCAGGTGGTCAGACATGTGAGTAGGCAGACTTTCAAATGATTCCAGATCCTAGACTTCACAGAGCAGAAACAAGCCATTCTTACTGTGCTGTGCTGTGCCATGCCAAACCCCTAACCCACAGAATGTATGAACATGGATTGTTTATGCAACTAAGTTTTAGAGTTATTTATTTTGCAGATGTAATAACTAGAACAACTCTTTAATTTCCAAGTTATGTACTATTATCATATATTTTATCTGTATTGTGTGTTTTAATTCTGTTGTCATGTACTTTAATGTTCTTTAATTCTAAGACTTTTATTTATATAGTCAGTGCTTGTGTTTATACATAAACATATATATATAAGACTTTCTTTGCTCTTCAGTATTTTTTGTTTCTAAGGCTTACTGCTATCTATGGGCTGAATGTTTATGTCTTCCCCAAATTTGTATGTTGAATTTCTAATCTTCAAGGTGATGTACTTTGGAGATGGGGCCTTTGAGGTTTGATTAGGTCATAGGGGCAGAGCCCTTATAAAAGAGGCCTGAGATCTCTCACCCCTACCATATGAGGACACAGCAAGAAGGTGCCATCTTTGAGCCAGCGTGTGGACTCTCACGAGACTGTGCATGAACCAGTGCCTTGATCTTGGACTTCCCAATCCCTAGAAATAAGTTTTTGTCACCTATAAGCCAGTTTATCATGTTTTGTTACTGTAGCTTGAATGGACTAAAACACCATCTGGGGTAAATTTTTATCTGAAATACTTGCTTTAGAATTTCATTTTGTGAGAGTCTGCTGATGGCATACTTGCTCATGATTTGTTTTCTGAACATATCTGTATTTTTCCCTCATTCTACAAAGATATTTTTGCTGAATACAGATGCCTAATTTGGCCTTTATTGTCGTTCAGCACACTGGCATTAGAGATATTTTTTCATTTTCTCATGACTTCCTCTGTTGCTCTTGAGTCAGCTGGCAGGCTAATACTTCCACCTTTAAAGAAATTTAATTTTTGGCCAGAAGCAGTGGCTCAAGCCTGTAATCCCAACACTTTGGGAGGCCGCAGTGGGCTGATTACTTGAGGTTGGGAGTTCGTGACCAACCTGACCAACATGAGAAACCCCGTACCTACTAAAAATACAAAATTAGCTGGGCATTTTGGTGAGCGCCTGTAATCCCAGCTACTTGGAAGGCTAAGGCAGGAGAATCGCTTAAACTCAGGGGGCAGAGGTTGCAGTGAGCCGAGATCATGCCATTGCACTTCAGCCTGGGCAACAAGAGCGAAACTCCATCTTTAAAAAAAAAAAAAAAAAAAAATCTCTTTTTTTATCTGCTTTGGTTTTATGCATTTTAATTAATATGTTTCTGAGTATGGATTTATTTTTACTAATTCTGCTTAAGATTTGTTGAGATCTTTAAATCTGGATTTGTGTCTTTGATTATTAGTTCTGGAGAAGTTCTCAGATACTACTCTTTCACATATAACCTCTTCCTCATTCTCTTTTTTTTCTATGGAGATTCTCATTAAACATGATAGACCTTCAGTGTTCTGTCTTCACTTTTTAACACACTCTCTCCTGTATTTTCCAGTTGTTCTTTCTTGTCATGCTTTATTCTGTACAATTTCTTTTAACCCATATTCCAGTTTACTTGCCTCTTGATGTGTTTCTTATCTACTTACAGCCATCTATTTTATTGTGGTGGTGGTGGTTTTATTTTTCAGTCCTAAAAGTTCTGTTTAGTTCTCTTTTTTAAACCTGCTGGATCACTTTTATAGTTTTTTATTCCCTACAGATATTTTCTAATATGTCTGTTCTTTAAACTATGAGTGCTGTTGTATGGTCTTTGCCTGCTGGTTTCAGTTTCTGAAATGTCTGTGACCCTGTTTCTTTTGTTTCTTCTAGCTAAATGCATTGTTGGTCTCCTGTGAGACTCTCCACATTGGTCAGCCCCTGGCCTTTGATTTCTGTTTACCTTATCAGTTACTTTCCCATTTATTGCATTCAACTACAACATGTCACCAACTTTAGGAATCTTACTTTTTAAAAGTTTTTCGTATTAAGCACCCTAATTTCTTATAGAATGCAAGAATTCACTCAACACTTTGAAATGATAAGAAATTAGAGCTCTTTGGTCTCGTCTACCTATATTTTGACCAACTCAATTGTAAAACCCTTGAGAATAATACATATGTGCTTCTTTTGTAATTTTTACATCAATTAACTGATTTATATAAATAATACATTTCAATAAATACTTATATTAATGCTCAGGCTTTATGTCCCAACTCTTATCATATTTATGATTCCTTATTAATTGTCACTGCCTCTCCATTTAAAAGAAAACCTTACTTGATTTTGCATATATTGCTATACAGATTATTTGTTTTCATATTGTAGTAGATCTTAAAGAACTGGTTCTCAAATTTTCTGTCTTAATCTTAAAGAAGTGGTTTTCAAATTTGTTATGTATAGCAATTACCTGTGGTGTATGCTTAAAAGGCAGATTTCTGGACCAGCCTCAGCGCCGCCCCCACCCCCACACCCCCGAAATTATAATTCAGTAAGTCTGAGAGAACTCTGCATACTTTCAGGCATCCCAGGGAGCTCACTGAATTAGTTTGCTAGGATTGTCGTAACAAATACCACAGACCATGTGGATTAAAGAACACAAATTTATTTTCTCACCATTCAAGAAGCTAGATGTTCAAGGTTTTGGCCAGGTTGATTTTTTTCCCCCTGAGGCCTCTCTCCTTGAGTTGTCAATGGCTGTTTTCTCCCTCTGTCTTACATAGTCTTTCCTCTGTAGAATATAGACCATATCTTTTCATTGTTAGTTGATTGCGTGATTCCCAAATTGACTTAATCATCAAAATCAATTTAGAAGTTTGCTTTTGAAGAAAAAAATTATGAAAAAATATCCCTGTTATTTTGCTTCAGTAGATGTAGTCTGGGGCTGATGGTTCCATATTTTTAAGAACTCTGGGTACTTATAATCAGGCTCATCATACTTATGACACAAGATGATACAGCCTTTCACCGTCTTTGTAAGGAAATATGGGCTGATTTTGAGTGGCAAAAAGATGACACCAACGAAAAACATGGGAATGGATACATTTATTTCCATTAACAAAAAATGTGATATATAATACTTCCATTGGAAAAGGGCTTCTCTAGTACATTTCATGTCTCTGACTTCCAGCTAGGTAATTAAAATGACATATTTGATAAATTGGTCAAATCAGATTTCAACAAAACTTAGGTTTTCTGGGAATTGGTAGGATTTAGAACTAGAGAAACTGCTGTGGGAATTATATAGGGGAAATGTATTTCATTGAGGCCTAAAGAAAAAAAATTCCATCTAGAAAGTAGTATGTGTTTTCAACTTATGTCAGTGCATGGGAATGTGTATATCTGCAGGTTACCACCACAGCCGTAGTCTCTAGTTTCCCTGTGAATTGGTTTCATTCTGATAAGATAATGAAATTGTAAGGTACAATGTTTAATTCTAATTCTGGTGTTCAGGTGAATGACTTAGTAAACAGGATCAGTAGAATATAGATAATTCTCTTTAAAAGTAAGAACTTCATTTTGAAAATATAAATTACCAAGATACACAAAGGAGCTTTCACATTGTGTTTCATGCAATGTGTGGATTTTTCTTCAACTTTGACTTCTCCCTTCCATATTGGGTTCTTGACCTAGAAATTGTGGGTAGAAAAACTTAATTAGCGAACCAATATTGTAGAAAACGGTGGTTCTTTATTTTCATTGAGTTGATTTTCCTATTCTTGTGTGGAACATTGCTGGTGTGTTTAGTAAATGTTAGGAAAATAAATACTGAATATTCAGATGCTTTTTTAAATTTTATTTTATCCTGGACCTGTAATTTCATTCCTAATAATTTTTTTTCTTCCTCTTTAGTTTAGTATGAGTTACCTGCCTTATATTTTGAAGCGGCTTTTAGTTTAAACTGCTAATTTCTGGAGTTGGGAAATAACTTTGACTATTCTTGTTCCATTATTGCTCTTGCCTTCTGGTGTAAGAGAGAGCCAAATGCTGACATGGGTTAACAGGGATCAAAGAAAATCTTATTTTCTTTTAGATAATATTTTATTACATATTAACTTTTTCCAAATCTCCAGATTGGAACCCTTACCTGCTCTACAACTCCCATTTCCCAACTCAAGGTAAATTGAACTTTGATGTACTAGCAGTCTCACTGTGCCACAGCCAGCTATGAGTTCAAATTCCTGAAGCAATGTTAGGGTTCCACAAAGTTTTCTTAAAACATCAGCATTATTTGTCAAGATAAGTTTTGATCTTTGTGTAGCTTTTCTTAGGAAGTCTTATTTTCATTCTCATATTGTCATGTATTTTTCCATCATTTTTCTGCTTTTGAAAGAAAATACGTTACTCTACAGATAATATTCTAATTATTTAAAGTCTTTCTTCACAGGCCCCTCTAATTCCATCTATTCTTATGTCATTCCCCAGTGCCTATAACAAAGGCATCTGAAATGCAGGGGGAGGCTGAGTAGTTTGTTCCTGATCACAAAGCAAACTGAACAAGTTCAGTCAAACTGAAAAAGTTACCAAAAGCAATCTGGTTGACTGTTTCTAACATTTTACATCAATAGTGCTTTTTGTTTTGTTTTGTTTTGTTTTTGTTGTTGTTGGTGGTGGTGGTTTTTTTTCAGTATTTCTATTGTCTATTTTTGCTTCCCTCAGGGCAGGGCCCCTAGTCAAGGTGCAGCAGCATTTTGGCAGTTACAGCGTGGGCACCTAAAACCCCAAGAGAAAATTTATCCTTCCAGCCAGAGAAATCAGGAAAAGTGGGCAGAGAGGAGAATTGGAATTACATTTTTTTCTTTCTTGTCTCTGTCTCGGAGAGATTGGTCAACTGCAGTCTCACAGAACTGCAAATACAGCACAGGTGTCATCAATAAGCACCATCATTCTAGTTAGAACACCAAAAAAAAGGACCCTTGGGGCCAGGTGCAGTGGCTCAAGCCTGTAATCCCAGCACTTTGGGAGGCCGAGACGGGCGGATCACGAGGTCAGGAGATCGAGACCATCCTGGCTAACACGGTGAAACCCAATCTCTACTAAAAAATACAAAAAACTAGCCAGGCAAAGTGGGGGGGCGCCTGTAGTCCCAGCTACTCGGGAGGCTGAGGCAGGAGAATGGCGTAAACCCGGGAGGCGGAGCTTGCAGTGAGCTGAGATCGCACCACTGCACTCCAGCCTGGGCAACAGAGAGAGACTCCGTCTCACAAAAATTTAAAAAAAAAAAAAAGGACCCTTGGCGGCTCAAGAGTATGGAGAAATCCCAGAGAGGTGACAGCTGGAAAAGAGTTATCTCCTAATTCTGTGTATGAAGTGACACAAATTCTAGGCTCACCTCTGAATTGTGCATGCACAGAACCAGATACAAAAGAGATGGCAAAGGCTTTGACTACTAAACTAAGGTATAAACCCCGACCAAGTCCCAGGCTGTTGATTCCTGAGACATACAGACCCAAAACAGCATAACAGAAGCTTTGAAAACTGAACCAATATTGGAATGGCTTTCCACAGAAAGTGAGAGATAACTGGTTCAATCTAATCAAGATGGTTGCCTACTTTTAAAAAATGCTCCAGAGAATTTTAACAGGACCCAGAGGCTCATAACATAATATTCAAAATGTCCAAGACACAATACAGAATTACTTGATATATGAAAACCCAGGAATTACTTGATATACAAAAAGAGGAATGTGACCAATTCCCCAGTTTTCAAGGGAAAAGACAATGGATGCCAACACTAAGATAACCAAGATATTGAAATTATCAGATGAAGACTTTAAAGCAGCTATGCTTTATGAGGTGGTCATTAACACTCTTGAAATGAATATAAAGATAGATGTTCTCAACAAAGAAAAGCTATAGAAACCAATGGAGAGAGGAGGTGGAGCAAGATGGCCAAATAGAACCCTCCAGCTATCACCCCACACCCCACAGAAACACCAAATTAAACAACTGTCTACACTAGAAAGCACCTTAATAAGAACCAAAAATTACAGTACTTGGTTTTAACATCATAGCAAGGAAAGAGACACTGAAGAGGGTAGGAAAAATAGTCTTGAGTTGCCAACCTGGTCTCTTCCCCCATCTCCCAGCAATGGCTGCTGGTGCAGAGAGAGAATCTGTGTGCTTAGGAAAAGAAGTGGACAGTGACTGTGGCACTTTGCATTGGAACTCAGTGCTACTTGTCACAGTAGAAAGCATCACAGGGCAGAATTCAGCCAGGACCACAGAGGGGAACATTTAGACCAGCTCTTGCCAGAGAGGAATCATCCATTCCAGTGGTCAGAATCTGAGCTCTGACTAGTCTCAACATCACAGGCTAAAGTGATCTGGGGTTCTAAATAAATTTGAAAGGCAGTTTAGGCCACAGACACAGGGTCCTGGGCAAGTCCTGTTCTGTGCTGGGCTTGGAGCCAGTGGACATTGGAGTGCATATGACCTAGTGAGACACCAGCTAGGGTGACCGGGGAGTGCTTGTGTCACCCCTCCCCCAATCTCAGGCAGCATAGCTCCAGGAGAGACTCCTCCTTTCTGCTTGAATAGAGAAGAGGGGAACGTAAACTTGGAAAGCAACTCAATTGGAAAACAGCTCACCCACGGTAAACAGGGCTTCAGGCAGAGTCATGAGACCTCCATTTCAGGCCTTCTGGGCATTTCTAGACATGCCCTGGGCCAGAAGGGAATCTACTGCTTTGAAGGGAAGGACTGGATCCTGGCAGTATTTATCGCCTACTGCCTAAAGCACCCTTGAGCCTTGAATAAACATCAACAGTAGCCAAGCAGTACTTCCTGTGGGCCTTGGGTGAGACCCAGAGCTATGCTGGCTTCAGGTATGACCCAGCACATTCCTAGTTGTGGTGGCCATAGGGAGAGACTTTTGCTTAAGGAAAGGAAAGGAAAGGGAAGAGTAAAGGAGACTTTGTCTTCCAGCTTGGGAACCAGTTAGGCCACAGTGGGGTAGAACACCAAGCAGGGCCTTGTGGTTCCCAATTCTAGACCTTGGTTCCTGGATGGCATTTCTGGACCCATCTTGGGTCAGAGGGGAGCCCCTTACCCTAAATGGAGAGACCCAGGCCTGGCAGTATTCACCACAAACTGATTGAAGAGCCCTTGGGCCTTGAGTGAACATCAGTGGTAGTCAGGAAGTACTCGCCACAGGCCTAGGGTGGTGGTAGTCGCGGGGAGAGACTCCTGCTTGAGGAATGAATGGGAAGGACTTTGTCTTATACCTTGGGTGCTGCCTTAGCTGCAGTGGGATAGAGCACCAAATAGATCGCTAAGCTTCCTAACTCCAGGCCCTGGCTCCTGGATGGCATTTCTTGACTCACTCCAGTCTGGCTTGGAGGAGCTCTCCAATCTGAAGGGAAGGATACAAGCTTGGCTGGATTAGCCACTTGCCGAATCATGAGCCCTTGAGCCTTGAGTGAACATTAGCGGTACCCAGACAATGGTCACTACTGTCATTGGCCAAGACTCAGTGCTGTGCTGGCTCCAGGTATGACCTAGCACAGTCATAGTGGTGGTGGCACAGGAGTGCTTATGTCCACCCCTCCCCCAGCTCCAGGAAGCTCAGCAGAGAGAGAGAGACTCCATTTGTTGGGGGGAAAGTAAGGGAAGAGAACAAGAGTATCCACCTGGTAATCCAAGACATTCTTTTAGATCTTACCCAAGACCATCAAGGCACTACTCCACAAGTCTGCAAGAGTCACAGTGTTCCTGGGCCCACATGCCCACAATGTACATATGGCTGCAGTGACCAAAGACTTAGATCAGAATAGTCAATTCTTTTTGAAGACTGGGAAAACCTTTCCAAGAAGGATGGGTCCAACCAGCACATACTTTGAAGACTAGATTAAGTACCTAACTCTTTAATGCCCAGACATCAACAAACACAAGCAACAGGACCATACAGGCAAATGTGACCTTACCAAATGAACTAAATAAAGCACCAGTGACCAATTCTGGAGTGACAAAGATGTGTAAACTTTCAGACAGTGAATTCAAAATAGTCATTTCTAGGAAGCTCAATGAAAATCAAGAAAACACAGAGAAGGAATTCAGAATCCTATCACATAATTTAACAAAGAGATTGAAATCATTTTTTAAAGTCAAGCAGAAATTCTGGACCTGAAAAATTGACATTCTGAAAGATATATCAGAATCTCTCAATAGCAGAATTGATCAAGCAGAAGAAAGGATTGGTGAGCTTGAAGACAGGCTATTTGAAGATACACAGTCAGAGGAAACAAAAAAAGAAAGAATAAAAAGGAATGAAGCACACCTACAATATGTTGAGAAAAAGCCTCCAAAGAGCAAACCTAAGACTGATCTTAAAGAGAAGATAGAGAGAGATATCAAGGTAGAAACTTTATTCAAAGGAACAACAGAGAACTTTCCAAATCTAGAGAAAGATATAAATATTCAAGTACAAAAAGTTATAGAACACCACACAGATTTAACTCAAAGAAGACTACTTCAAGGCACTTAATATTCTAACTCCCAAGGATGGGATAAAGAAATCATCCTAAAAGCAGCAAGAGAAAAGCAACAAATAAAATACAAAGGAACTCCAATACATTTGCCAGCAGACTTCTCAGTGGAAACCTTATAGGCCAGGATAGCATGACATATTTGATGTGCAGAAGGCAAAAAACTTGCCTCCTAGAATAGTATATCCCGTGAAAATATCCTTCAAACATGAAGGAGACATTCTTTTCCTAGACAAACAAAAGCTGAGGGATTTCATCAATACCAGACCCGTCCTACAAGAAATGCTAAAGAGAGTTCTTCAATCTGATAGAAAAGGACATTAATGAGCTATAAGAAGTCATCTTATTTCTTTGGGACAAAACTCACTGGTAATAATACCCAGACGAAACAAAATATTATAACACCGTAATTGTGGTGTGTAAAGTACTTATATCTTAAATAGACTAAAAGATGAACCAATCAAAAATAGCTACAACTTTTCAAGACATAGACAGTATAAGAAGATAGAAATAACAAATTTAAAAGTGTGGGTACAAAGTTAAAGTATAGCACTATTATTAGTTTCTGTTTGCTTGTTTTTGCAGTCAATGTTGAGTTGTCATCAGTTTAAGATAATGGATTATCAGATGTTATTTGAAAACTTCATTTCAAATTTTAAAAACCTACAACATACGCAAAAAATAAAAAGCAGGAAATTGGCCGGGCGCGGTGGCTCAAGCCTGTAATCCCAGCACTTTGGGAGGCCGAGACGGGCGGATCACGAGGTCAGGAGATCGAGACCATCCTGGCTAATACGGTGAAACCCCGTCTCTACTACAAAATACAAAAAACTAGCCGGGCGACGAGGCGGGCGCCTGTAGTCCCAGCTACTCGGGAGGCTGAGACAGGAGAATGGCGTGAACCCGGGAGGCGGAGCTTGCAGTGAGCTGAGAGCCGGCCACTGCACTCCAGCCTGGGCGGCAGAGCAAGACTCCGTCTCAAAAAAAAAAAAAAAAAGCAGGAAATTAAAGATACCACCACAGAAAATCACCTTCACAAAATAAGACAAGAAATAAGATAAGAAGGAAGAGAAACCACAAAACAATGAGAAAACAAGTAATAAAATGGCAGTAGTAAGTCCTTATCAATAATACATTGAATATAAATGGACTAAACTCATCATTCAAAACATATAGAGTGGCTGAAAGGATAAAAAACAAGACTCACCGATTTGTTGCCTATAAGAAACATACTTCACGTATAAAGGCACACACAGACTGAAACAAAAGAGATGGAAACAGATATTCTGCAAATAGAAATCTAAAATCAGGAGTAGTTATATCAGACAAAATAGATTTCAAGTCAAATATTATAAAAAGAAACGTCATTATATAATGAAAGGGTCAATTCAGCAAGAAGATATAATTGTAAATATGTATCATATATATGCACCCAATGCTGGGGCACCCATATATGTAAAGCAAATATTATTACAGCTAAAGAGAGAAATAGACCCCAGTACCATAATAGCTAGAAACATCAACACCCCATTTTCAGCCAGACAGAAAAATCAACAAACATCAGACATAATCTGCACTATAGACCTAATGAACCTAATAGAAATTTACAGAACATTTCATTCAGCATCTACAGAATACACATTTTTGTCTTCAGAACATGGATTATTTTCAAGGATAGACCATATGTAAGGCCACAAAACAACTCTTTAAAACATTAAAAAAAAATTGAAGTAATATCAAGCATTGTCTCCAACCACAATGGAATAAAACTAGAAATCAGTAACAAGAGGAACTTTACAAACTATATGAACATATGGAAATTAAACAAAATGCTCCTGAATGACCAGTGGGTCAATGAATAAATTTAAAAGGGAATTTAAAAATTTCTTGAAACAAATCAAAATGGCAATTCAACAGACCAAAATCTATGAGATACAGCAAAAGCAGTACTAACAGGAAAGTTTATACCAATAAGCATCTACATCAGAAAAGTAGAAAAGTTTTAAATAAACAACCTAATGATGCATCATAAAGAACTACAAAAGCAAGAACAAACCAAACCCAAAATTAGTAGAAAAAAGAAACAATAAAGGTCACAGCAGAAATAAATGAAATTTAAATTTTAAAAAATACAAAAGATTATTGAAACAAAACGTTTTTTGAAAAAATAAGCTGAGCATGGTGGCTCACACCTGTAATCCCAATATTTTGGGAGGCCAGAGCAGGTGGATCACTTGAGATCAGGAGTTCAAGACCAACCTGGCCAACATGGCGAAACCCCATCTCTACTAAAAATACAAAAATGAGCCAGCTGTGGTGGCACACACCTGTAATCCTAGGTACTTGGGAGGCTGAGGCAGAATCACTTGAACCCAGGAGGTAGAGGTTGCAGTGAGCCGAGATTGTGCCACTGCACTCCAGCTTGGGTGATAAAGTGAGACTCCGTCTCAAAAAAAAAAAAAAAAAAAAAAAAAACAAATAAAAAAGAAAATCAAGAAACCTTTACTCAGACTAAGAAAAAAAGAAGACCCAAATATATACTATCAGAGATGAAAAAGGATACATTACAACTGATACCACAGAAATTAAAAGGATAATTAGAGACTACTATGAGCAACTATATGCCAATAAATTAGAAAATTGAGAAGAAATAGATAAATTTCTAGACACATACAACCTACCAAGATGAAACGATGAAAAATCCAAAACTTGAATAGGCCAATAATAAATAATGAGTTCAAAGCCATAATAAAGTCTCCCAGCAAAGAAGAGCCTGGGACCCAATGGCTTCACTGCTGAATTCCATCAAATGTTTAAAGAAGGACTAATACCAATCCTACTAAGATGATTCAAAAAATAGAGGAGGAGGGAATACTTCCAAAGTCATTCTGCAGTGCTAGTATTACCTTGATAAGAAAGCTAGACAAAGACACATTTTAAAAAACTACAGGCCAATATCTCTGATGAACATTGATGTAAAACTCCTCAACAAAATACTAGTAAACTAAATTCAACAACACATTAAAAAGATTATCCAACATGATCAGGTGGAATTTGTCATCCCTGGAATACAAGGATGACTCAACATATATAAATCAATCAATATAATACATTGTATCAACAGATTGAAGAACAAAAAGTATATGATCATTTCAATTGATTCTGAAAAATCATTTGATAAAATTCAACATCCCTTCATTACCTGAAACTATGAAACTATGGAACTACTCCAAGAAAACATTGGGAAAACTCTCCAGGATGTTGGTCTAGACAGAAATGTTTTGAGTATAAGACACGACAAGCACAGGCAACCAAAGCAAAAATAAACAAATAGGATCACATTAAGTTAAAAAGCTTCTGCACAACAAAGGAAACAATCATTAAAGTGAAGAGACAACCCACAGAATGGGAGAAAATATTTGCAAACTACACACCTGACAAGGAATTTATAGACAGAATATATAAGGAGTTCAATAACTCAATAGGAAGTATATCTAATAAAACAACTAAAAATGAGCAAAATATCTGACATTGCTCAAAAAGCAATACTCAAAAGAAGACATACAAATAGACATTGCTCAAAAGAAGACATACAAATGACAAACAGGTATATGAAAATGTGCTCAACATCATTGATCATCAGAGAAATGCAAATCAAAACTACAATGTGATATCTCACCCCATTTAAAATGGCTTATATTCAAAAGACAGGCAGTAACCAAGCTGGCAAGGATGTAGAGAAAAGGGAACCTTCATACACTGTTAGTGGGAATGTAAACTAGTAGAGCAACTACAGAGAACAGTATGAAGGCTCCTCAAAAAAAGAAAAATAGAACTACCATATGACCCAGCAATCCCATTGCTAGGTGTATATACCCCAAAGAAAGGAAATTGGTGTACTAAAGAGATGTTTGCACTCCTGTGTTTATAACAACACTATTCACAATAGCCAAGAGAAAAAGTGCAAGGGAAACTGCCACTTTAAAACCATCAGATCTTGTGAGAACTCATTATCATGAGAACAGCATGGGAGAAACTGACTGCATGATCCAATCACTTCTCACCAGATCCCTCCCTCAACACCTGGGAATTACAGTTTGAGCTGAGATTTGGGTGGGGACACAGCAAAACCTATCATTCCATTCCTGGCCCCTCCCAAATCTCACATCCATTACACATTTCAAAACCTATCCCATCTTGCCAACAGTCCCTCAAATTTTTTTTTTTTTTTTTTTGAGACGGAGTCTCGCTCTAGCCCGGGCTGGAGTGCAGTGGCCGGATCTCAGCTCACTGCAAGCTCCGCCTCCCGGGTTTACGCCATTCTCCTGCCTCAGCCTCCCGAGTAGCTGGGACTACAGGCGCCCACCACCTCGCCCGGCTAGTTTATTGTATTTTTTAGTAGAGACGGGGTTTCACCGTGTTAGCCAGGATGGTCTCGATCTCCTGACCTCGTGATCCGCCCGTCTCGGCCTCCCAAAGTGCTGGGATTACAGGCTTGAGCCACTGCGCCCTGCCAGTCCCTCAAATTCTTAACTCATTTCAGCATTAATCCAAAACTCCAAGTGCAAAGTCTCATATGAGACAAGGCAAGTCCCTTCTGCCTGTGAGCCCGTAAAATCAAAGACAAATTAGTTACTTCCAAGATACAATGGGGGTACAGGCATTGGGTAAATATAGCCATTCAAAATGGGAGAAATTGGCCAAAACGAAGGGGCTACAGGATCCATGCAAGTTTGAAAGCCAACAGGGCAGTTATTAAATCTTAAAAGTTCCAAAATACTCTTTTTTGAGTCCATTTCTCACATCCAGAGCACGTAGATGCAAGGGGTGGGCTCCCAGGGCCATGGACAGCTCCATCCCTGTGGCTCTGCAGGGTACAGCCCCCGCAGCTGCTTTCATGGGCTGGCATTAAGTGTCTGTGGCATTTCCAGACACATGGTGCAAGCTGTGGGTGGATCTACCATTCTGGGTTCTGGAGGACAGTGGTTCTCTTCTCACAGCTAACATAGGCAGTGCCAGTGGGAACTCTGTGTGGGGGCTTTAACCCTACATTTCCCCTCTGCACTGCCCTAGTTGAGGTTCTCCATTAGCGCTCCACCCCTAGAGCAGACTTCTGGCTGGACATCCAGGCATTTTCATACATCCTCTAAAATCTAGGCAGAGGTTCCCAAACCTCAATTCTTGTCTTCTTCACAACCTGCAGGCCCAGCACCTCATGGAAGCCACCAAGGCTTGGGGCTCGCACCTTCTGAAGCACCAAGCTGAACTGTACCTCAACCCCTTTTAGCCACAGCTGGAGCTGGCACAGCTGGGACATGTGCCATGTCTTGAGGCTGCACAGAGCAGTGGGGTCCTGGGTCCAGCCCGTGAAACCATTTTTTGCTTCTAGACCTCCAGACCTGTGATAAGAGGGGCTGCCTTGAAAATCTCTGACATGCCCTGGAGACATTTTCCCCATTGTCTTGGTGACTAACATTTGGCTTCTTGTCTCTTATGCAAATTTCTGCAGCCAGCTTGAATTTGTCCCAGAAAATGGGTTTTCTTTTCTACCACGTGGTCAGGCTGCAAATTTTCCAAACCTCTGTGGTCTGCTTCCTTTTAACACATAAGTTCCAATTTCAGACCATCTCATTGTGAATGCATATGACTGTACGCTTTTAGAAAAAGCCAGGACACATCTTGAACACTTTGCTACTTAGAAATTTCTTTGATGGGTGCAGCACACCAACATGGCACAGGTATACATATGTAACAAACCTGCATGTTATGCACATGTACCCTAGAACTTAAAGTATAATAAAAAAAGAAAGAAAGAAAAAGAAATTTCTTCTACCAGATACCTTAAATTATCTCTCTCAAGTTCAAAGTTCCATAGATCTCTAGGGTAGGGGCAAAATGCCACAAGTCTCTTTGCTAAAGCATAGCATGAATGACTCTTACTCCAGTTCCCAACAAGTTCCTCATCTCTGTCTGAGACCACCTCAGCCTGGACTTCATTGTCCTTATCACTATCAGCATTTTGGTCAAAACTATTCAATAAGTCTCTAGAAACTTCCAAACTTATACCCACATCTTTCTGTCTTCTTCTGAGCCCTACAACCTGTTCCATCCTCTGCCTGTTACCCAGTTCCAAAGTCGCTTTATAGTAGGACCCGACTCCGCCAATACCAATTCTCGTATTAGTCTATTTTCACACTCCTATAAAGATACTACCTGAGACTAGGTAATTTATCAAAGAAAGAGGTTTAACCGAATCACAGTTGTGCATGGCTACAGAAGCCTCAGGACACTTACAATCATGACAGAAGGCAAAGGGGAAGCAAGACACGTCTTCACAAGGTAGCAGGAAAGAGAGAGCACAGGGGAAATGGCCACTTTTAAACCATCAGATCTCATGAGAACTCCCTCACTATCAGGAGAACAGCATGGGGGCAAACCAACTCCATGATCCAATCACCTCCTACCAGGTCCCTACCTCAACATTTGGGGATTACAATTTGAGATGAGATTCAGGTGGGAAAACAGCCAAAGCATATCACTACCAATGAACAATGGAATTCAAATTTTACAGAATATCATTTACCAGCAACAAAAATTTAAATACCTGTAAGTCAAACAAAATATGTGTCGATGCTGTATGCTGAAACAAAGTTCTATGAAAGAAATCAAGGACAGCCCAAATGTACCAATATATTGCATTCCTCGACTGGAAGACTCAGTATTATGATGTCAGTTCTTCCTGAACTGATCAACAGATTCGACACAATCCAGTCAAAGTCTCAGGAAAATTGTTCTCTGGATAGCAACAAGCTGATTCTAAAATTTATAATGAAAGGCAAAGAAACTAGACTAGTCCAAACAATTTTGAAAAAGAAAAGAGCAAAGAACAAAGTAATCCTCCTGATTTCAAGAATTACTATGAAGTTATAGTAAGTGTGGCAAAATGGTAGGAACATATATCATTGGAAATTAATCCATACAAAAGTGGTCAATAGATTTTTACAGATGTTGCAAAGACAATTCAATGGAGAAGTATTTATTTTTATTTTTACTTTTTAGAGAAAGGGTCTTACTCTTGCCCTTTCAAATTGTGCATTGGCACAGTCAGTGCACTGCAACCTTGAACTTCTGGCTGCCTCACCCTCCAAAGTAGCTGGGACTACAGGCATGGGCTACCATACCCAGCATTTTGTGTGTGTGTGTGTGTGTGTGTAGAGATGAAGTCTCCCTGTGTTGCCCACAGTGCTCTCAAAGTGATCCTCCTGCCTTGTCCTCTCAAAGTGCTGGGATTATAGGTGTGGGCTGCCCTGTTCAGTGGGATAATCTTTTTAAACAAATGGGGCTGGAACAGTTATATATCTAAATCCAAAATGTATCATAGGTCTAAATGTGAAACATAAATTTACAACACTTCTAAAAGAAAACAGGAAAATAGTCTTTGTGATTTTAGGTTAGGCAGAGTTCTCAGGTATAACACCAAAGTACAATCTACAGAAGCAAAATTTAAAACTTCTGCTCTCCCAAAGACACTGTTAAAAGAATGAAAAGACAAATCACAGATTGAGAAAATACTTCCCAATCATAAAAAAAAAAAAAAAAAAAAGCTTGTGTCAGTTAAGAGCTCTCAAAACAAGTATGAAAGAAAAAACAACCCAATAAAAATATGGGCAAAAGATTCAAACAGATACTTTCCCAAATAAAATATATAATGGCAAATAACACATAAAAAGATGCTCAACATTATTATTCAGTAGGGTTATATTTTAGGTGACAAGTTTAAAAATTAGACAATGTAAAAAGAATATCAAAGATGAGAGAGAGAGAAAAATTCAGGAACCAATAATTTAGATGACAGAGTAAACTGAGGGGAAACATTGTAGACATTTTTAAATATTTGACGGGCTTTTAAGTCATAATGTTTCAAAGCCAGACATTGGATTAATATGTAGAAGTTGAGAGAATGCTTCAGATTCAATATCAAGGAAGAATTCTCTAATATGAGAACTGTCCAGAAATGAACTGTGCTGCTTCAAAAATCAAATGTAAGCCCCTTTACATTCACAATTTACAAACAAGCTGAAGGGATCATATCTTAGAGATATTTCCTATACTGAATGTGCAGGTGAGTTCTAAACATGTAAGATACTATAATTTTCTAAAGTTCCTTCAAATCCTGAGATTCTGTGGTTTTGGTTACTGTTATTATTTGGCATCACAAGATTCATAATCATGTTTTAAGAACTTGGACTTTTAAACTTGCTATCCTTTCAATTAATAAGACTATCCAGATATGCCCCTGTTGCCAGTAGCCAAATAAAGTTGCTTTCCCCCATAATCTGTCGAAAAAGGGACTTGTTTTGATAACTAAAATCCAAACGAGCTGGAGATACTTTCTCTCTCCTGCTTACAGTTTGCCAGTGACCATGTGTACCAGGAACTGTTGCATAAGATAGAGAGAGACTACTATTACATTCAGCCTGGCTTGCTCTGCCAGAAATTGGACTGCAAAGAGAGCCAGTTTCAGGGGTGTGTAAACTGTTTGCTATAACTGTTTTTGAAACTCTTAATTTATGAACAAAGGGCTGGCAAATTACGTAGCTGGTCCTAGCTACAATCTTTATCTGTAATTCCTCACCACCCACTCATTCCTTGTTATTTTGCAATCTGACTTCTGTCTTCATAGTGGAATAAAACTTCTCTCTCTCAAGTCATGTATTGGCTAATCACCAGTTCCCATCGTCTCTTCTTAATCTTCATTCATTTTATCCTGTATTACGTATCTAACATTGCTGACAAACTATCCCTTTAAATTCCATTTGGTTTCCATTAACTTGTATGATTATGGTTTTCTCTTACCTCTGAATTTGTTAGATAAAGCCGAGTAGAATGATAGAATGAAATTAATAGTAATAATACTTTCCTCAGCGTTTTCCATTCCCTAGAATGCACCCATACTCTGTCATAATACATATTGGTACTTTCCTATTTTCACAGACTGAGTGACAAAATGATTTCCAAATGGATAAATTTAAAGACTGAACTACAGTTCCTGCCTGGCTGGTACTATAAATCATATGCAGAGTTTTGGGAGTTTTGTTTTGTTTCCCTTAACATAGCAATGAAGTGAAAAACATACCGGTGTTTTCATCAGTTGAACATATAAATGGTCTTAAATTTCCTCGAGTCTCCTTCACAAAATAATCAATGACGCTGAAAAGGTTTGGGAGTGTTACCTATATTAATAGAGAGTGAGAGAAAACTCAGCCTCACATGGATAAAGGTAGCGTAAGAGAAGGCTCAATTGGAATCTAATGGAGATGACTGTCTTTACTTCACTTCAATGGTATACTGTATGACCATAGTTTTACCTATCCCTGTGTCTGATTTCTCCTGTTTAATTGACCATGTGTCCATTCCCTGTTGAGGAATTACCACCTTTCCCATTGAACACAATCTGGTAGACAATAGTCAGGTGGCTTGTTCTCCCTCAATTAAAGCATAAGAATGTAAGCCAAGTGTGTTGGCTCACACCTGTAATCCCAACACTTTGGAAAGTCCAGGTGGGAGGATCACTTGAGACCAGGAGTTTCAGACCAGCCTGAGCAATGTAGTGAGATCCTGTCTCTACAAAAATTGAAAAAATTAGCTTGGTGTGGTAGCTCACACCTGTAGCGCCAGCTGCTCAGGAGGCTGAGGCAGGAGGATTCCTTGAGTCCAGGAGTTCGAGGCTGCATGAGTTATGATAGTCCTACTGTACCCCAGCCTGAGTGACAGGGTAAGACCCTGTCCCTTAAAAAATGGGAGCAAAAGAATGTGACTCAAGTTAGGCCAGAAAATGCTTTCTTTCTGAAATTTGAACTTGAAGAACAAAGAAGGATACCCGGTTTCCTAATCAGATAGTTCTTAGCACAAGTAACTGCTTCCTAGTCCCCGAAGGTTTGCTACCCTTCCAGTCATTCTATGTTCTTATAATAAATTTATTTTTTCTTAAGTTAGCTGTAGTTGGTTTCTTCTGCTTTAAAGCAAATAACCTTTAAAACCAGAGAATTTAAGCATTTTAGTATTTTATTGTAACAGGATAATTTGCTGGTCTAGGAGTAGATAAAATGTCTCTACCCCAAACTAATATTTTTATACAAGTGAAGTCAGAATAAATATACCAGAATATGCCAGATAACCTTGAAGAGGAAAAAGAATTCCTGAGCCAGGCGCAGTAGCATGCACTTGTAGTTCCCGCTACTCGGGAGGCTGAAGTAGGTGGATCACTCGAGCCCAGGAGTTTCAGGTTGGCACTATGATTGCGCCTGTGAACAGCCACTGTGCTCAAGCCTAGGCAACATAGCAAGACTCCTGTCTCTTAAAAAAAAAAAAAAAAAGCCACAAAAATACAGCCTCATTGAGGGGTTGAGGGGTTGGGGATGGTGAAAAATGAAAGAATAATCCAGGCTATTAGTTTTCCTTACACTGTAGACTGTATGAGCTAATGACAAAAATGAGCCCCAGTTCACCCAGTTACAAAGATGTCACATTATTCTTCCTTGTCCATTGCTTGTAGTCACTTAGTTATTTGGATTATCCTTTAGCAATATAGTTATCTGCCTTCTTTATTGAATTTTATTTTAAAAGTCTAGTCAGGAATGGATCTGATAACTGAGAAGCTTTGGGAGGCAATTATGGCAACGATGGAAGTGTGCTCTAGGAATCAGCAGCTACCTTACTCTCTAAGAATTATGACCAAAGTATAAGAAATTCAACCACACTGTTCCTTTTTCTATTTGATCAACACAATGGGCCTGGAGAAGCAAAGGAACTAGGTAAATATAAATATCTTCAAGACCCACCAGTTCTATTTAAGTGATATCCGGAGACATCTTTCCTGACTCAATCTTCCCACTACTGCAGCCTAAAATCACAGAGCTATATTCTCTTTTTCAGCATCCTGGAATGTAGGCCACATCACCACATTCTCATTGTTTCAGAACAGTGTAAATACCAATTATCTCACCTGTATAAAAGGCATAACAATATCTACCTCAGGGTAACGATAACAGTTACATTGGATAATATATGTCAAGTGCTTAGCTATATCATTAGCCCCATGATAAGTCAGCTAGGGTGGGAGAAAAGCTGAAGACAAATAGAAATCTTTTCTTCACTACTATGTTGCTATTAAGAGAGGATTTCTGAACTTCAGCATTACAGGTATTAGAGGATTAGGCATTTATAGATTTCTTCCCATTAGAAATAAACATTTGAAGATGTATAATTGGCAAATGTTTAACAAAAATATCTTTCTTTCCCTGAATTCTTTCCACTTTTCTTTCCCTGCAAACCTTGAGAGACTTGCAGAGAAAGAAAAGTGGAAAGAATTTTTAGAAGCAAATTACCTTTTACTCTGCCTCACCCACCTGTTCCTGAATCTCACTTTCACCTTGTATATCTGCCACATTCAGGGCTCCTTAACTTGGCTGCTTTTTGCCAGCACTAGGAGGCTATAAGGAATCGGGAGGAAGTTCATCAACAACAACAAAAATAACTACTTACAGGTTTTTCCAGTTCAATAGTGTAGTTTTGTCCTACACTCATCACTTTGTAGTGCTTGATTCTTGGCATGCTACAATGAAACAAATGGTTAGTCTCCATTTTATTATACAATTGGGTAAATGCAAACAAAAGTAAATATAAAATATCACCTGTATAATCAACCTATGTTGTCATGACTGTAGTTTGGCCAAAAAAAAAATCCTTGGTGGTTTTTGTTTTTCTGTTAACCTGGTTTCCAGAGTGTCTTTTTATGGGGGCTACTCACTAGGGATATAGGTAATCTGAGTCACTGAGTGGGTAAATTAGAAAGAATAAACAGGGAAAAAAGAAATCAAGAATTAAAAATCTTTCAGGCAGAAATAATTTGTTTAATGTCAGTAACCTAGAAAGTAAAAAACATAATAAAATTCTGTGTGGATATATAAAACCAAATATATATTCTCCATATTAAGAGAGAAGTAGAAAGAATTATTAAAAGTACATTGCTTTCTACTCTACATTATCACCAATCCAACCAGAAAGCCCTCAATAGCTGTTATTCATGTTAGCTCATATACCACCCTGGATATCCACTAACTTTGGGGCTGACTTAGAGATATGGAAAACACTGGGGCTTAGGCACTATATGAACATATAGATGATAACGTAAGTACATTACATGAATTGTAATGTCGTCCTCTTCTATAGTCACATAGCACTCAAAATTATTACCACTCAAATACAGGGTATTTTATTGATTATGAAATGTTTATGAACAAAAGGCATATCCTATGCATCTCTGTATTCTAGCATTAGGCACAGAATAGGTATTTATAAAGTTGAGTTTTTAAAATATTAGGAGCTGGATGAGTGGGATGGCTCATGCCTGTAATCCCAGCACTTTTGAAAGGCCAAGACAGGAGGATCACTGAGCCCAGGAGTTAGAAAAAGACTGGGCAATATAGTGAGACCCCATCTCTAAAAAAAAAAAAAAAATCAAAAAATTAGCCAGGCATGGTGGCATGCATATGTGGTCCCAGCTACTCAGGTGTTAGGTGGGCAAAACACTTGCGCCCAGGAGGTTGAGGCTGCAGTGAGCTATGACTGCGCCACTGCACTCTAGCCTGGGCAACAGAATGAGACCCTGTCTCAAAAAAAAAAACAAACAACAAAAAAAAAAATTAGGATCCCCTATCTCGTAATGTTATCTGCTAGGACTAAGCAAATTTATACTGAGATCAGAAGTCAGTATCCTTGTCAGTTAGTTTTGAACTAGAGTATATTTGTCTTGAATTCCCTTGATTTGTATGACAAGCATGTTAGGATGAAAACTTTTTCTAGTGTTGACAGGTTAACAGCATTTATTACTTTGTCATTTGCTTGAATGACACACTAATTAAGCATTTGTCCTATGTACAATAGAAGCTGTCTAAAACAAAAGTGTTCATCAGGTTAAGCTAGGCACAGGGTCTTTCTACCTTTTTTAAAATCTCTTCTCCTTTCGTTTTCAGTTAGGACTGAAACTGAAGTCTTCTATTAAGGGGACTGTTCTCATCCAACATTATATCCAAATCACCTCTCAATTGGATATCACAATGGAAAACAGCTCATAAATTCCAATAACCTACTTTCAACATGGGATAAAACCCAACCAACCTAAGCATTCAGCATTCCTTAATGCTGAAATTTCAGAAATCAGTTGCAAGTTGGTAAAGGAAGCATTTTTGGACACAGAAGGTTATTATATAGTACCCTTTCAGAGTGGTTGTATCTGGCTTTATCTTTATCACATCATAATAAGATCTTCTTAATCAGACAGTTACTTTTGAAAACTCTACAATTTCAATTAGAATTCCTGTATTCCCATTAAATAAGGGATTGCTGTTTGTTGGAAGACTGATAGAAAACTTGGTTCAAATTCCGATTCTCTCATGTGGGTTCTCTGATCCTCCATTTTCTTCATCTATAAAATGGAGATGGTGCCTTGCCTCACGGGGCTGCTGTGAGTTAATGTTTGCAAAGCCCTTAGTACAGTGTCTGGTACATTTAACCACTCGGTAAATTATAATCATTTTTACTACTTCTTAAATGTATTGTTTTAATGTAGTTTCTGTGAGTCTGTCTCATCCTCTTCATTTGTAAAACATGGAAAATATTGTCTGTCTCAAAGTTTTTATTTTGCCTGAAGGAAATGTTCGCTAGTACTCAGCATAGGACCCACAAATGGTAACCTATAAGGAGAACAACGATTGTTGTTATTAAAAGCCATCATATCAGCCAGGCGCGGTGGCTCAAGCCTATAATTCCAGCACTTTGGGAGACCAAGGCGGGTGGATCACGAGGTCAGGAGATCGCGACCATCCTGGCTAACACGGTGAAACCCTGTCTCTACTAAAAATGCAAAAAAATAGCAGGGGGTGATGGCAGGCGCCTGTAGTCCCAACTACTCGGGAGGCGGAGGCAGGAGAATGGAGTGAACCCGGGAGGCGGAGCTTGCAGTGAGCCGAGATGGTGCCACTGCACTCCAGCCTATGAGACAGACTGAGGCCCCGTCTAAAAAAAAAAAAAAAAAAACGCCATCTTATCATCTCATCATCATCATCATCCATGGCGAAGCCATGGGAGGAAAAGTGGCAAAGGTCAACAAGGCATCTTGGAACTTTTGACTAATACAATGAAATTCTGGAACAGAAAGAGGTGGGAAAAAAAACTCCATTGAAGTTGCTTAGGTTTTGAATCTCTTTTTAGACATTGTGCTTTTCTTTCTTATTGTTTTGTTCTGCTTTTCCAAAGAAATAAAAAGAGATGAAAAAAACAAGATTGATAAAGATTGATAGAATTTGCTATATTAAGGTTTCGTTATGCTGACCTCAAAACAGAAGTAGCAAGTCTTTTTTTTTTTTTTTTGTTTAAGAAAAGGTGTTAAATGTTCTTAGCTTCTGACCTCAATTTTTGCAAATAAATAAATTTTGGGTAAATGTTTCCTACTGCTTCGTTAGCTAATGGCTTTCCAAAGTTTCCATCCTACTAGCTTGGTACCTAGTCATAACGTTTTCAAGAAAACCAAACCAAGCCATGAAGTTCTGTTGTAAGAACAGTTTTATGTCTTATGAATTCATGCACCACTGGGCTGGGTAAAGGTGGATGATAGTCTACACTGAGACAAGAGTCATCTGGTAATTTGGCATTGAATGGCTTTTGTTTATTCCTGAGAACAAGTCTTCCCTCCCACAGCTGCTCTGTTAACAGATGGAGATAATTTTATTTTCATGTACTGCTTTGTAAACCAACTTGTACTTTTCAGCTAATGTTTTACCAGACACAGTCATCTAACTTGCATGACTGAACTTTCTCCCATAACCTGTAAGAGAATGAATTGGTTTTGTGAGTAATACAAGTGCTTCCCAATAGCCAAGGTTTCTACCAAATTCTTTACATTAAGTTGTACCGTATAACAAGCTAAAATTCTAATACTCTGTACAACTGTTATCCTTTAAAATTAAGTGACCTGTTACATGGAAGATATTAAATTCAGGTACTCTGAAACACCTGTTTTGAGGCATTAGAGAACACATTTAACAAACTTTGACATCATAGATGGATTTGGCATGTAAGGAAAATTTGTGCAATACAGTTGATTTTTTCTTATCCACTTCCAGGTATAAACTATTTCTCAAAGCCTAAATAAGTGCATACTGACTCTAGTGTTAGAATGCTTTAGTTTAACCATATTTCTTGCTTTCCAAATATGAACTTTTGTAGGGAGAGAGTGATTAGTTTTATAAAATGTTGTAAGTTTTGATGACCATCAGCTAACAAAAGCATGAGTTTCTGTATGAATTCAAACTGAAAGTTAGCTTATTACATTTCGAATTATGCAACTTTGATATGAACTCCTTTTCCGTACTCTCTTATGAGCTTAACATATAACTTAAATACAATACAATTGTGAGTAAAAACTGTGACACTATATTCAAATCCTAAGTACAGAAAATCACTGTGTTTAGTCACACACCACGTCTGTAGCAGAAAGCAGTTATTTCTCATAGTTAATTGTATAGAAAATGTAATGAAAGAGTTGGACTAATCTAGACCACCTTAAAAGGGATCAGGCTGCTATTATGCAAGAAATATGCAGGTTTTTTTGTTTGTTTGTTTTGTTTTTGAGACAGAGTCTTGCTCTCTTGCCCAGGCTGGAGTGCAGTGGTGTAATTTGGCTCACTGCAACCTCCACCTCCCAAGTTCAAGCAATTCTCCTGCCTCAGCCTCCTGAGTAGCTGGGATTACAGGCACGTGCCACCACGCCCAGCTAATTTCTGTATTTTTAGTAGAGACCGGTTTTCACCATGTTGGTCAGGCTGGTCTCAAACTCCTGACCTCTTGATCTGCCTGCCTCGGCCTCCCAAAGTGCCGGGATTACAGGCGTGAGCCACCATGCCCGGCCGAAATATGCAGTCTTTAAGGAGCTATCAGATCTTGAGATTTTGTTCATTACATGCAGAATAGTAAGGCAGAGATCACGTGTAAATGGATCAACCACTCGATCTGACCAAGAAAGGAATGACATTAAGGAAAAGAAAAAAATCACTCTCTTTGGTGATCTAATTTTACTTTTAAGCAGTCAGATTATGTTTCTATTAAAAATCTGCTATCTCTTAATTTTTAATTCAATGTTACATCCTCTCATTTTTAAAAGTGGAAGTAAACGGTTAAGGATATGCTGTAGTTTATGTGATACACAATTTCCTAAATCCTGAAAAAGGACAAACATCTTGACCAGGATACACTAAAGAGAAAAATCCACTTTTCTCCTACAAATCATTCTCAGTTCACTGATATTTAATGGCAATCATGACAATAAGAAAAATGATTTCTTTTGGATTTGTATCAAGATAGTCAAGTAAATTATAAATCAAATCAGGTTGTAACTGAAAAATATATTATTTTTTACCATATTTCAATAGAGTTGAAAATCCATTAACTTAAAATGTTAGTTTATAATAAACAAAAAATAATGAAACCACAAGTTTAAGTTGACAGACATTCATTGTAGAAATATACACACAGAGATATACACACACACATTTCCTTATACAAAGAACCATGATCTGATTTACCATCTAACATTCTTGCCATCTGTTAAAGTGCCCATGACTAGTGGGTACGACAAGGATCTGTTTACTGGCAAGTGAATAAATCTTCCTGGGCTGTGGCTCACACTAGCAATGTAGACATAATGCCATGTTTTAAATTTGTCTCTGGAACTTGTTTCTTTTTAACTGTCGTTATTCACCATACGTGTCTTCATGTTTAGAATTATAGATATTTATGGGGTGGATTTGTAGATAGATTCCTTGATAGATACGTTACAGTATAAAATTTAATAAAATAATATTATCCCCATAAGGAATAGAAAATTCAAAAGTCAAATTTCTATTTATGCATGTATATTAAAGTCATTTATTGAATATTTTCTTTTCTTTCTTTTTTTTTTTTTATTTTTTGAGATGGACTCTTGCTCTGTCACCCAGATTGGAGTGCAGTGGCGCAATTTTGACTCACTGCAACCTCTGCCTTCCGGGTTCATGCCATTCTCCTGCCTCAGCCTCCCAAGTAGCTGGGACTACAGGCGCCCACCACCACGCCCGGCTAATTTTTTGTATTTTTAGTAGAGACAGGGTTTCACCGTGTTAGCCAGGGTGGGCTCGATCTCCTGACCTCGTGAGCCGCCCACCTAGGCCTCCCAAAGTGCTGGGATTACAGGCGTGAGCCACCGCACCCAGCTTATTGAATAGTTTCGTGTAGGACAAAACCTCGATATTTAAATTATATTATCAGTTGTGGAAGTATTAACTAAGCCAGAGTCCCCAATGAAGTGCAAGTTCTCATAGACTTTGAAAGCTGGAGTCTATTAAAAGATCTAAGTACCCTAACTACACAGAAAAATAACTTGCATTAAAGTGTTACTGACTTTATCAAAGTTAGACCGTTTTACCAGAAAAAAATTAGTAACCTTGACAAAGAGGCTCCTAAGTGGCCCTTTTTTATAAATAAGTCAGATTATGACAACAGTTCAGTGGCCTCTCATGTCATTCAAAGTAAAACCCTTGGCCGGGCGCGGTGGCTCAAGCCTGTAATCCCAGCACTTTGGGAGGCCGAGACGGGCGGATCACGAGGTCAGGAGATCGAGACCATCCTGGCTAACACGGTGAAACTCCGTCTCTACTAAAGATACAAAAACTAGCCGGGTGAGGTGGCAGGCGCCTGTAGTCCCAGCTACTCGGGAGGCTGAGGCAGGAGAATGGCGTAAACCCGGGAGGCGGAGCTTGCAGTGAGCTGAGATCCGGCCACTGCACTCCAGTCCGGGCGACAGAGCGAGACTCTGCCTCAAAAAAAATAAAAATAAAAAAAATAAAAAAAAAAAAAAAACAAAGTAAAACCCTTATCCCTACAATGATCTGTAGGGCTCTGAGTGATGTGTCCCTACCCCCACCTCTGGAATCTCCTCTCCTACCACTTTTCTCTGTGGTCGTTTCATTGCAGTCACAGCAGCCTTTTTCTTTTCTTGAACAAGTCAAACATTCTTCTGTCTCAAAGCATATGCACTTGCTGCCTGGAGCACTTTTGGCCCAGATATAGCTAAGATTTATTCTCTCACTTCCTTCAGCTCTCTGATTAAATCAGTTAATAAAGTAGGTCTTCCTTGACCACTCTGTATTAAAACAACCGCAACTCTAAAAATGTGCTCCCTTTATCACCACTGAGGGTTCCCGTCTCTCTCATCCTGCTTTATTTTACTTTATGGACCTTATTGCCACGTATTTTTAATTATGTGTTTAAGTCTATGTCTCCTTACAAAATTGTAAACTCATGGAAGATTGAAGCCAGGGATGTTTTCCTTTTTATATTTTTATTGCTAGACAACTCAAACTGAAAGAGAGATGTTTGTTTTTTTCACTGCTGTATTCTCAGTGCCTAGAGTATTGCTTGGCATATAGCAGTTGCTCAATAAATGTTTGTTGAATTGAATGAATGAACAATACAACTGTATCCAGGACCAAAATAATGTGTTATTCTTTCTTCTTCCCTGCCAATGTTAGCATTGGTTCAGTCTTTAGCATTGCTTTTATGACATTCCCTCCTATTCTTGTGTTCTTTTATTTTTTTTGAGACAGAGTCTTGCTCTGTCGCCCAGGCTGGAGTGCAGTGGCGTGATCTCGGTTCACCAACCTCTGCCTCCTGGGTTTAAGCAGTTCTTCTGCCTCAGCCTCCCGAGTAGCTAGGACTATAGGCACGTGCCACCACGCCTGGCTACTTTTTTGTATTTTTAGTAGAGATGGGGTTTCACTGTGTTACACAGGATGGTCTTGATCTGCTGACCTTGTGATCCATCTGCCTCAGCCTCCCAAAGTGCTGGGATTACAGGCGTGAGCCACTGTGCCTGGCCACTTATGTTCATATTTTTAGCCCCAACAAAACACATAGCAGGTGCTGATCTGGACTTGCATTAAGTGATACCATGCTTTTAAAAATTCCATACATTAAAAAAAAAAAATTAAACATACTCTATCTCCTGCCGGATAGTGATGGAGTAGTTTCTACTGTCACTACCAGGCCTCAGGATCATATTTCCCAAAGAAGGGTTCTTCTGGAGCATCTCAGTTGCCTCTTTCCGGGACACTGTATAAAAACATCTACAGAGGTAAGATAAAAAACAGAATTTTTTTTTTAACTGACAAAGATAATTACTTGAAAAAAATACTACCAAAATAACTTTGAGAGCTGCAGTTGTTAACTTTTCTTAAAACTTCTGGTTTGATTATTCCAATTATGTAATTACAATGATCTATTATTACAAGCTTGTGTCACTCTGTGTATGCTAACATTAAGGTCTTCCTTCCTTAATTCTTCCAAAGCCTTTTTATACAAAGAGAACCTGAAAAGTTATCTACTGATCAGTATATAATCATCATTACCAACAAGAATTAACAATGTATCCCCAGTCTCAGTTGATAAGTAGGTTCTTGGATAAATATTTATTGGGAGTTTCCTTTCAGCGATACAAAACGTCTGTAAATGTTTCTCTTTTATGGTCTAAGTTTTAAACAACTGATATTTAAATATGTTTGCACTCATTTCTTTTGGTGTAATATGTCTTTCTATGGCATTGTTGTTATTTTTATGTGCAAAATAAAAAAAGCACTTCTCATTTTTATAATATACACATGCTCCTTGAATTATGATAGGATTATATCCCAGTAAACCCACTGTAAGTTGAAAATATCATAAGCTGAAAATGCATTTAATACACATAACCTGCTGAATATCATAGCTTAGCCTAGCCTACCTTAAAAATGCTTAGAATACTTACATTAGCCTATCGATGAGCAAAATCATCTAACACAAAGCTTATTTATAATAAAATGTTGAATGTCTCATGCAATTTATTGAATACTATACTGAAAGTGAAAAACAGAATGGTGTATGGGTACTAGAAAAGTAGAGTTTATACTGAATGCATATTGCATTTGCATCATCTTAAAGTCAAAAAGTCATTTAACCATTGTTCAACTTACACAGACCACCTGTACATCGTAGTCAAGAAAATATATAGTTATATTCATAGAAAAAAAAAAAAAACTCATAGAAAAGATCTGGTAGAAGGCTGGGCATGGTGGCTCACACCTGTAACCCCAGGACTTTGGTAGGCCAAGGCGGGTGGATCACGTGAGCTCAAGAGTTCAAGACCAGCCTGAGCAACATGGCAAAACCCTGTCTCTACAAAAATACAAAAATTAGCCAGGTGCAGTGGCAGGTGCCTGTGGTCCCAGCTACTCAGGAGGCCAAGGCATGGGAATCGTTTGAGACCCAGAGGTGGAGATTGCAGTGAGCTGAGATCGTGCTGCTGCACTCCAGCCTGGATAACAGAATGAGACGCTGTCTCAAAAAAAAAAAAAAAAAAAAAAAAAACCAAAAATGTTAATAGCAATTATCTCTGAGTGGTGGAACAAGGAATGATTTTAATCTTTCATATGTAATAAACGTATATTACTTGTTTTATTGAGAAAAGAGAAAAATTAGCAGTCCGTGTGACTTTTAATCAATCCATCAGTTGCTGGTGGTTTCAGGTAAAAATGATGGTAGTCAGGTTTCAGTGATTGTAGCACAGATATAGTATGCAACAGAACCGGATGTCAAACGGTACCAGGACAAGTTTTATTGACAACACCACCAAGATTCCTGGAGGAAAGAGCTCAGAATCTTTTCAATAATATAAAAAATAAATGTAGGACGTTGGTGAATTTAGCATTTTCTGCACCTCTTTATTTTTCCAATACCTTAAACATTTTATACAAGGCCTTTGACAAAGTACAAGCTCGATGACTACTCACTAATTGGTCAGTTGAATAGAACATTCTAGATATTGAAAATTTATTGGTATAATTTTATCATAGAAAATCAGTCAATCATAGAGTTTGCATAGTGAAAAAATATCTTTTCCTGCCTTCTTCATAGGAGTTTTTATTTAGGTGTGAGCTCTGGAAAGAGTATCTATTTGTTCTAAAGATGTGGGTGGAGGGGATTTCCTGTGTGGTAAGATGGTTAGTTCAAATCTGCATTTTGTTCATCATGACATAGAAGAGGAAATGTGGCGTGTACTCAGAGATATACAGTTTATCCCCAAGACTGCATATTGTCCCTGGTTTAGCAAGAGCAAGTGGCTAACTCTCCTTGATAATTAGAAATTAGTTTTAACAATTGAATGAACAAACTGCAGTACATTGTGCACTTACGCTGGCATAGGGTTCAGTACATCCACATAATCTTCAGTTGGTTCCTTCTCTTTTTCCACAGATGTACTCTGCTCTGTCTCAATCCTCCTTTTCTTTTCTCTCTCTAGGACTTCATGTAATTTAATTACTTGCCCAGGTAGGAGTGACACATTTTGGGGAACTGACAGCTGAAACCAATTAAAAGAGTAGGCAGGCAAGAAAACAGCTTAATAACTTACAACTTTAGTAAAGATGAACCTGTTCTGATCCTACAGGACTGCAGTTACCTGACAGAGGTGAGTGAGTAGGGAATAAGGTAATAAGAAACAGAGGATTTTAGTCTAGGGTGGGTGTCTCAGAACTGCCTCTGCACCAACTACAACCTGCACAGAGTGCCTACCCTTCTTCCAAGGAATTTTCCTTTTGGTTTGGCCCCAAAGCAAAGAATACCCTACCTTGCACTAAAAGCTAATTCAAGTAACAACAAACCTCATATTTTTCATTCTGAGCTCACTAGTTCATCAATGCCAGGGAAGTTCCAGAACACCTTCAAGGTACCTTACTCTCTCATAAGTAATCTGAAATGATTTCCCCCAGCTATGTGGCAACATGGGATTCAGATGGAACTGTTCATTAGATGACTGAAGAGCGGCAGTCAGAGGTCTCTATTTTGTGTCTGTGGTGTGTTTCAAACATTCATTCACATGTTAGAATTATGATATTTCTACTTATTTGTTGGTTTTGTGGTAGTTGTTACCTTTCCTAGAGATGTATTTCATATTGACTTACCTATATATATCCTTCTGATTTATATTCATACCTCCAATTTTGACCTCATTATGACCAGCTCTGTGCTCTTGAAAGGTGTAGTTTGAATGGTAGGATATATTTTGTATGTGACACTAGCGAGTCTGTATTTGGAGGCAGCCTTATGTGATTATCACCTTTATCTTCAGAGAAAGGTGCATGCTTTCCAGGAGGTATACAAGAAAGTTCATTAGAGTATGGGAAGAAAACATTATAACTTCACTTTCTATTAAGTTACTATTTCACTAATTTGTATTATTATATATGTTTTAATATGTGTACAAGTACATATAAAATTTACATAAACATTTACTAATAGGGATATACAATAAAAAAGGCTTAGAGACATTTTTAGATAACTAAGCTAATAACCAGTAAAACAATTTCCATATATACCAGAAAAAAATAAAATAATGGGGAAAAATACCTAATGAAACACATATCTTTATTAATTGACTATTATAGCTCAAGCATTGTACATGTTGTATTGCAACTCCTCACAGAAATGCTGCAAAGTACTGTTACACGGGAGGGCGTAGTGGCTCATGCTTGTAATCCCAACACTTTGGGAGGGCAAGGCAGGTGGATCACTTGAGGTCAAGAGTTCAAGATCAGCTGGCCAACATTGTGAAACCTGTCTCTACTAAAAATACAAAAATTTTGGGTGACATGTGCCTGTAATCCCAGGTACTTGGGAGGCTGAGGCAGGAGGAATGCTTGAACCTGGGAGGCGGAGGTTGCAGTGAGCCGAGATCAAGTCACTGCACTCCAGCCTGGGCGACAGAGCAAGACTCCATCTCAAAAAAAAAAAAAGAAATGGTATTATTATCCCCAGTTTACAAATGGTGATATAGTTTGGATATGTGTTCCCACCAAAGCTCATGTTGAATTAGCCCCAGTGTTGGAGGTGAGGCCTGGTGGGAGGTGTTTAGGTCATGGGGATGAGTCTCTCATGGCTTCGTGCTTTTCTTATGTTAGTGGGTGAATTCTTGTGAGATCTAGTCTTTTAAAAGTGTGTGGTACCTTCTCCCCACTCTCGGTCTTTCCTACTCTCGCCATGTGACATGTCTGCTCCCCCTTCACCTTGTGCCGTGAGTAAAAGCTCCTTGAGGCCCTTCCCAGAAGCTGAGCAGATGCTGGTACCATGCTTCCTGTACAGCCTGCAGAACTATTATAATTTCTTTATAAATTACCCAGTCTTAGGTATTTCTTTATGACAATGCAAGAATGGCCTAATACAAATGGAAAAAAAAAATCAAGCTCAGAAAGATTAAATAACTAATCCAGAGTCACATAGCTAGTAAGTTGTGGAACCAGGACCCAAAATGGGGTTTATTTGATTCAAAAGCAATGTCTCCATGCTTTCAACTACATACAGTCTGAGCTGCTCTCACTTCTCTACTAAAGTTATCCTAATAACAACCTACTGTAAATTGTTCATATGCCATGATCTGGAATCATAACACAAAACAACATTTACAGAGTACAAAATTAAGGCAGCTTGTCCTCTCTTAAAAATTCACATAGGCTGGGCATGGTGGCTCACACCTGTAATCCCAGCACTTTGGGAGGCCGAGGCAGGAGGATCACTTGAGGTCAGGAGTTTGAGACCAGCATGGCCAACATGGTGAAACCCCATCTCTACTAAAAACATTTTTTAAAAAACTTAGCCGGGCATGGTGGTAGGTACCTGTAATCCCAGCTACCTGGGAGGCTAAGGCAGGAGAATTGCTTGAACTCAGGAGGTGGAGGTTACGGTGAGCCAAGCTTTCACTACTGCACTCCAGCCTGGGTGATAGAGTGAGACTCCATCTCAAAAAAAAAAAAAAAAAATCATCATAAATTTTATCTTATATTCAGTTACTTATTTATGTGTGTGTTTTAATATAAAAATAATGCTTTTTATTCTTCCTCCAGGAAAGAAACTAAAAACAATGTTTAGCCAAAGCTTTATACGTACTTAGTGTACCAGGAAGATGCAACAAGTTTTTGCCAGTGTTTTTAGTGTACTCATTGACACTTAGTCACATACACCCTTGGGATAGTTATACCCGGTATTGGAAGCACCATACCACACAGTGATACTTTCAACAACAGAGGGAAAGAGTGCAATTCCGCAGGATTTCTTCCTCTCCCTCTCAGAAGTCAACATGTTCTTCACATCTTTAACTGGTCCACTTTTCTAGCCTCATATAGCTTCCCTACACAGTAGTTGAACCTCTAACTTTTACCTGTTACTGGCTGAAATAAAGAACCTCCATCCATCAGCTTGGTAAAGTGCAGTGCTTATTTCAGATGACTGCAATGGCTTACTTAGAAACTAGCTTTGGATAGAATCTGTGTTTAACTGACTCTAACAAACACAGTTTTTATATCCTTTTAAATTACTAGAGAACGTGGTGCTCCTTGGGAGGCTGGTTATCAAAGAACCTCATATTTCCAAGGCAATTGCTACAGTGGCTTTATTTAAAGTAACAGACATTATCTGACTGCAAGAGTTAACTCTAAGCAGTAGATCTTACTATTTGCCTCTGATAAAACACCACAAAATTGAACAGGTAAGTATCCTGTTGCTTTAAGACTCACTAAAGAAATGTTTAAAGGTGAGTTTTCATTTTTGTGGTCTCTCCCTGTTACATTGTCTATGTTATTTATAAAATTCATCTTGTCTAGCATTCTATAAATATGTATTAAATAAATAAAAAAGAAATCGGAGGCCAGGCGCAGTGGCTCACACCTGTAATCCCAGTACTTTGGGAGGCCGAAGCAGGCAGATCACTTGAGGCCAGGAGTTCCTAACCAACCTGGCCAACATGATGAAACCTCGTCTCTACTAAAAATACAGAAATTGGCTGGGCATGATGGTGCATGCCTATAATCCCAGCTACTTGAGAGGCTGAAGCAGGAGAAGCACTTGAACTCTGGAGGTGGAGGTTGCAGTGAGCCAAATTACACCACTGCACTCTAGCCTGGGTGACATAGTGAGACCCCATCTCAAAAAAAAACAACAAAAAAAGAAGTTGGAAAGTATTTTCAAACATGCTGTATTAGCTACAAATATCAGAATATACAAAGGACCACTGAGTCAAACAGATAAGACCAAAAAGTAGATCTCCTTTACCACCTATTACTCCCTAACGAATTGCCTTATTTTCTTCATTACAATTATCACAATGTGAAATGATCATCTGTTTACTTGTTTACTTTCTCCCTCTCCACCACCTGATGAAAATATAACGTTCATAAGTAAGTGCAAGTGTTTAGGTCTATCTTTTTCAATTGCTATATCTTCAGCCACTTTCACTCTGCATGGTTCATAGGGTGTTCAGCAGATATTTGTTGGAAAAAAAAAAAAGAATCAATCAAAACCAGTGAGCTTCTTACCTCTGTTACCGTAAGAATGAAGCCTCTCCATTCTTCCCCACTTTCTGTGTTCTCTGTCTAAAGTTGAAGACAAAAACAGATAAAGCCAAAGAAGGAAACACATGAGTGACTGAGCATAAAATAAATAATTATGGCTGAGCCTAAAATAGATAATTCATTTTCTTTTTTTGGCTTAGAATTACTAATGTGTATTTTTTATGAAATATTTCAATACTATTTTCTTTTGTCAGAAGACGTATAGCTGTAATCTCTTTGCTTACTTAAAACAAATGAACATGTACGAATTTACTCAAAAAAAATTAAATGTTAGAAAACTTACTTTTGCAGTATGTCAGTTCACAGTGACTCTCTCCATTAGCAGTTAAAATGGACTGGCTTTAAATTCAGGACAACTAAATTTGGAAGTAGAAACTTCCAATTCTTAGCTGTAAATACTATTACTTGTTATTACCAATAACAATACCAGGCCAGGGTTGGTAGCTCATGTGTGTAGTCTCAGCGATTTGGGAGGCTGAGGTGGGAGGACCACTTGAGCTCAGGGATTTGAGACCAGCCTGGGCAACATGGTGAAACCCCGTCTCTACAAAAAATACAAAAAATACAAAAAATTATCCTGGTGTGGTGGTGTCAGCTACTTGAGAGGCTAAGGTAGGAAAGTTGCTTGAACCTGAAAGGTCAAGACTGCAGCCAACATGTTTTGAGCACTGTTAGTGGTAGCTACTGTTCTAAGCACTTCACAGGTATTACTTGATTTAACCTTCAAGACAACTTGGCAAAAGGTCCTATTATTTTTGCTTGTTTGATGGTTTTACAGATTTATTCATTTAACATATATTTACTAAGTACCTTTAAGTGCTAAGCACTATTCTACGCACTGGTTTATATCAGGGAACGAAACAAAAATCCTTGTACTCATGGAGTTTAGGGTCTAGCAAGGAATGATAAATAATAAACATAATAGTAAATTTTATAGTGTCAAAAAGAAAGAAATGAGAAAAATTAAAAGTACAGCAGGGTAAGAGAGATTAGGAGTGCAACTAGAGGGTAGGAGGGGGGAAAAGGTTGCCACTGTAATAAAGTGGTCCAGGTAGGCCTTGATGAGGGGGTTTCATCTGAGCAAAGACTTACTTCTGAGTGAAGAAACAAAGACACAAAAAGGGTAAGTAACTTGCCTATAATCACAATGAATGAATAAAACAGCCCAAATTCAGACGCAAGTATCCGACACCAATCCTATGCTCTTCACCATCATATCTGCAAATCATCTGGGAGCTTGCTTAAAATATAGGTTTTGGGTTGGGGAATGGGTGGCCTATTTCCTTAGTACAGGTGATTCCTGTTACACTAAAGTTTAGACCAGTGCTTTTCAAGGTCAATCAGTAATCTCCCAGGAAAAGTCTCCGAGTATATCTTATTTAATACATGTTGTTCTCTTTATGTTATTACTGTAGTTACTGGTTGACTTTTATTGGCTGATTCAAGAACAACCTTAACAAACACCAGGTGGGATCCCTGACTTTGTCAGAGCGCAGGAGTATCTGGTTTCGTGGTCCTTGTATGCTAAACAAGTGACCATGTCTTTTATATTCCAATTCAGAAAACTAGCTCTTGGCCAGACGCAAGCAAAAAATATTAATAAAGTATAAGACTTAGCCTGTCTTACAATTTCTCTTTAGCCACTGAATGTGAAGAATGTTATTTATAACCACAACCCTTTACAGACTACTGTTTCTCCTCACTCACCTTCAGTTGTACTTCCTCTTTCGGCAAAACAAGGGTGAATTTCGCACAATTCTTTTCAGTTGAATTCTGCTCAGTAAGGCATGTGAGGTCTATTATGTCTAATTTGTCAATATACTGCAAAGATAAAGGAAGATCACATTACATTATTTCATGGGTAGTACGTATTAGTTCTAGCAGGAAGCAAAATAAGTAATAGCTTCCTTTCAACTGAATAGTACTTTGTATGATACCCTGGTTTTCCTAATCCCAGAGGACATGTGAAAATGTATTATGTGGTGGTGTGCTGAACCTGGCTCACATGGGTTTGCAAAAGCCAATTGTTAAATTTTCAGGAATTTTGAAAGCAGGTTGTTAAACACAGCCATTATTTTAAAAAATCGAATTATATAAACATACCAGTAAATAAATTACATTCAAAGCAAAAGTAATTAAAACAAATTTGTTACATTCTAATTGTATTTCTATATTTTACTGTTCTCTATGTTCTTAAGGTTATTTACATCTTCATTTCTGTATGGTGAAAATACCATATAATACTGTACTACTGTGCTTTTCTTCCCAACTACATGTTCAGTGAGGTCATAGTGATAGGTTGAAATCAGCCATGGTAGGAGTATTTTACACCATGGAAATTGGTAACCCTTACAAATCAAGCTTGATTTATTATTTTGTTGATGTCCAGGGGCAGCACTTTTTTTCTGCAAAAGGCCAAACAGTACCTACTTCAGGCACACATACAGCCTGTTGCACATTCTTTGTTTTTGTTTTTTTCTTTAGAAGCACTTTAAACATATAAAGACATTCTTAGCTCAAACACTGAACAAAATCAGACCATAGGCCAGAATTGGCCCATCATCCAGATTATTGGCCCCTGGGGTAGGCTTTAAAAAGTAAAGGAAAAAATGTTAATACGCAGATGAGATAGGTTTGTTGTGTCTGAATCTGTTTCACTGTAAATAGAACAAAAATTACAAAACATTCTTCCAATTCAGCAAAGAAATTGCTCACATTTATTGATTTTAATAAATGCATGATGTTTTGACATACATTATTGTTTTACTTTCTTTTTACTCTTTAATGTAAATGAAAATATTCGACAATATTCATGTCAAATATCATATTTAATGATAATAAATATATTATAGAAATAGATTTAAATACCATTTAAATCTCCATCTGTCAAATTATGATTGAATTACACTGACAGTTGCTTACCAATGCAAAAGTTAGGCAAAAATCAAGGAAAGCATTCTGTGAGAATGAATTGTCTGTATGAACATTACAATAAAGACTATTGTGAACATTTTTTCATGTGCCTGTTGGCTGTATGAATGTCTTCTTTTGAGAAATGTCTGTTCATATCCTTTCCCCACTTTTTGATGGGTTGTTTGTTTTTTTCTTGTAAATTTGGTTGAGTTCTTTGTAGGTTCTGGATATCAGCCCTTTGTCAGATGAGTAGATTGCAAAAATTTTCTCCCATTCTGTAGGTTGCCTGTTCACTCTGATGGTAGTTTATTTTGCTGTGTGGAAGCTCTTTAGTTTAATTAGATCCCATTTGTCAATTTTGGCTTTTGCTGCCATTGCTTTTGGTGTTTTAGACATGAAGTCCTTGCCCATGCCAATGTCCTGAATGGTACTACCTAGGTTTTCTTCTAGGTTTTTATGGTATTAGGTCTAACATTTAAGTCTCTAATCCATCTTGAATTAATTTTCGTATAAGGAGTAAGGAAAGGATCCAGTTTCAGCTTTCTACTTATGGCTAGCCAATTTTCCCAGCACCATTTATTAAATAGGGAATCCTTCCCCATTTCTTGTTTCTCTCAGGTTTGTCAAAGATCAGATGGCTGTAGATGTGTGGTATTATTTCTGAGGACTCTGTTCTGTTCCATTGGTCTATTTCTCTGTTTTGGTACCAGTACCATGCTGTTTTGGTTACTGTAGCCTTGTAGTATAGTTTGAAGTCAGGTAGCGTGAGGCCTCCAGCTTTGTTCTTTTGACTTAGAATTGTCTTGGCAATGCGGGCTCTTTTTTGGTTCCATGTGAACTTTAAAGCCGTTTTTTCCAATTCTGTGAAGAAAGTCATTGGTAGCTTGATGGGGATGGCATTGAATCTATAAATCACCTTGGGCAGTATGGCCATTTTCACGATATTGATTCTTCCTATCCAAGAGCATGGTATGTTCTTCCATTTGTTTGTGTCCTCTTCTATTTCACTGAGCAGTGGTTTGTAGTTCTCCTTGAAGAGATCCTTTACATCCCTTGTAAGTTGGATTCCTAGGTATTTTATTCTCTTTGAAGCAATTGTGAATGGAAGTTCATTCCTGATTTGGCTCTCTGTTTGTCTGTTACTGGTGTATAAGAATGCTTGTGATTTTTGCACATTAATTTTGTATCCTGAGACTTTGCTGAAGTTGCTTATGAGCTTAAGGAGCTTTTGGGCTGAGACAATGGGGTTTTCTAAATATACAATCATGTCATCTGCAAACAGGGACAATTTGACTTCTTCTTTTCCTAACTGGATACCCTTGATTTCTTTCTCTTGCCTGATTGCCCTAGCCAGAACTTCCAACACTATATTGAATAGGAGCGGTGAGAGAGGGCATCCCTGTCTTGTGCCAGTTTTCAAAGGGAATTTTTCCAGTTTTTGCCCATTCAGTATGATATTGGCTGTGGGTTTGTCATAAATAGCTCTTATATTTTGAGGTACATTCCATCAATACCGAATTTATTGAGCGTTTTTAGCATGAGGGGCTGTTGAATTTTGTCAAAAGCCTTTTCTGCATCTATTGAGATAATCACTCGCCATCAGAGAAATGCAAATCAAAACCACAATGAGATACCATCTCACACCAGTTAGAATAGCAATCATTAAAAAGTCAGGAAACAACAGGTGCTAGAGAGGATGTGGAGAAATAGGAACACTTTTACACTGTTGGTGGGATTGTAAACTAGTTCAACCATTATGGAAAACAGTATGGCAATTCCTCAAGGATCTAGAAGTAGATGTACCATATGACCCAGCCATCCCACTACTGGGTATATACCCAAAGGATTATAAATCATGCTGCTATAAAGACACATGCACACGTATGTTTATTGCGGCACTATTCACAATAGCAAAGACTTGGAATCAACCCAAATGTCCATCTGTGACAGACTGGATTAAGAAAATGTGGCACATATGCACCATGGAATAATATGCAGCCAGAAAAAAGGATGAGTTTGCGTCCTTTGTAGGGACATGGATGCAGCTGGAAACCATCATTCTTAGCAAACTATCACAATAACAGAAAACCAAACACCGCATGTTCTCACTCACAGGTGGGAACTGAACAATGAGATCACTTGGACTCGGGAAGGGGCCTATCATGGGGAGGGGGGAGGGGGTAGGGATTGCATTGGGAGTTATATTTGATATAAATGACAAATTGATGGGTGCTGACGAGTTGATGGGTGCAGCACACCAACATGGCACAAGTATACATATGTAACAAACCTGCACATTATGCACATGTACCCTAGAACTTAAAGTATAATAATAATAAAAAAAGACTATTGTGTATTTTTCTAATTGTGTACTATACATTGTTCATATCAGTAATATTTATAACAAGTTTATGTACATATATATTCATACTTTTTTCCAGAAAGCTATTCAACATTTACTACACACCACTGATTATGGCAATCCTATTAATAAATTCCTATCCTATCCAAGATAATAAAAATATTTGTTCTGAGAATCTGGTCAATTTCCACTCTCTATATGCAACAGGCTTGCCTTCTAGTAGTAGAAAGAACCACCTGTAGTAAGTGTAGTAGGGTTTTTATGATATATATATATATTTTTTTTTACTAAATTAGCCTCATTCTTGAGTTCTTTTTATCTTTTTATGTTTCTTTCAGCTGTGCCCAATATAACTTATTTTACTGTATATTTGTAAGTCTTATTTTTCTAAGTAGGACATAAAAATAGATACGTAATTTTTTCCAAAGCTATTTCTATATTGATGAGGTTGAGAGTAAGTTTGAGTTGGCCTAGTTATTTTCAGTTTAACCATTCCACAATGTATATATACTTTAAAACATCATGTTGTACATAATAAACAATTTTATATGTCAGTTTTAAAAATAAATAAATTTTAAAAATATGGAAGGAGAGGCACAAGGGAAGAAAGAATCTAAAATTAAGCAGAAATATTTTTTCTGAGGGATTGTCTAGATCAAGCTCAGTGAGTTTTGCTGCAACGAAGGAGGAAGCAACAGAGGAAGAGGAGGCAGTTAGATGGAGTGCAGTAGCCTGATCCATTGATTAGAGGAAAGGAAGTCATATCTTTTTGTTGTTATTTGTATCTTGTGAAGAGGCTTAAAGGTCATCTGTCTAACCTCAATGACATCTGATGGCATCTCTGCCAGGGTATCCTTTCATTAGTCATCCAGTCTGTGTTCAAACATCTCTAACATGGAACTCATGCCTCCTGAGCACCTCTGCCTACTAGCCAGTTTTTTCTTGTAAAGCCACAGCTTTCCTCCAATTTTCATCCATTGCTCCTAATCTCTTCTTTTTGGAATAACATGAAACAAATTCAGTGACCCTTTCACATGACTTCCTGACAGCCTTTCAAATATTTAAAGGCAGCTTTAAATTCTTCCTTTTTGTAAGATAAAAATCTACACTTCTCACCTTGTCTATCCCAGTGCTTTCTTCTGAGACTGTCACTTTAAGAAGTTCCCAAAAGGTCTGTATACTTGTAACAAAAATTGGTAGATGGGCAATTCTGAGTCATTTCATTATAACAATCTCTTCATGGCATGGTAATGAAGAAGGCTGGCTTAGGAGAAGACCTGGAGTATACCTTTCATATTACCTGTATGACCTTGTACAATTTCTTAATCTTTAAACTTCACTAATCTCATCTATAAAGCCAGAATTAAAATAGCACCCATTCTGCAGAGTTGTGAGAATTAAATTAGACAATGCATGTAAAATGCCTGAATGCTGACTATGTGCCAGCTACTGTCTTAGGTCCTTACATGTGCTATCTCATTTAGTTATTTTGAGAACCTTATAAAATAGACTACTATTTTTATTCTAATTTTAGAGATTTGAAGACTGTGTTGGAGATCTTTTGTTTGCTCTTTTAGATTCACTTTTATTCCTTCATCACCTAACACTCTGCATCTGGAGAGAGACTTGTATGGACAACATCAAGGAGCTCCGTACCCTTTGAGTTCCTATTGGGTTGGACCACTAGAGAACAGTGGCAGGAGATCAGAAGAGTGAGGGTGGATATTTATTACCCTGCGTAGTTTCTCCCTCAATCAAAGATCATACTCTCCTCAAGGCAGTCATCTCCATACAATTCTCACTACTTTCCCACTCTTTGCTCTCAATCCTACATGTGGTAATGGACACAGGGATTTTGTTGTACTATCTTTGTAATTTTCCTACACCCTGTTCACTGCTTTGCATATTTGTTAAAACTTTATTAAATTCTCTTCAAATTGCCCAATTTGAGATGTCTTCTGTTTCCTACCAGTTTCCTGTCTGATAACACTGAGACAGAGAGGTCGGTAACTGGCCCAGGATTCTGCAGTTAACAGTGGCAGGGCTAGGACAAACACCCAGGCAGGCTGTCGGAAGAGACCAGGCTCTCGATTACTAAGCTTTACTGCCTCTTGCCATGTAGTAAGTGAGCAACAATTGTTAGCTCTCTCACTTACTGTGCATTAGAAAAGGTTAGAATGAAAGCTTTTTTATATTTACTGACATCAGTGGGAAATTGGAATGCACAAAAGAGGAATTAATTTTGTAAAATTTATTATGGCATTTGAAAACATTCTACATTACACGGGTTATTTTTCGTCTCTTTCATTAGATGTTGGTTTCTAATAATGAGGTCCTAAGAAGTGTGGGCTACTATATCCAGATCCAGAATGTTTATATTTAATCAAGTTACTGGCTCAGAAAATCTCTTATAAATATAGTGTTCCAAGGTAGGTAAGCATTTACCACTAAAATACTATATCTTATTCCTGGAAGAACTGCAACATACAATCAGAATTTGAAATTAATATGAATAAATAAATCTCAGAATCCTTTATTGTTATTCTCATGTTTAAGCTCTTAGAAGTCCTGCTTTGTGAAATATGTTTTTGTCTTTTCAGAAAACTTAAATAGTGGCTTTGCACGCTCTGGAGATCGTTTTCTTCCTTTCCAATTATAAATGCATGCTACAGCAAGATAAAAAATGGGAGAAATTGAAGCTATCACTTGGTATTAAGCAATATATGTGCAGATGTCTTGTTAAAATTTTTCACTTTTTAACTAAGTTTAGTTATCAGAATCAGAAAGAAAAGAATGAAAAGTAAAAAACATGAGTCAATATCTTCTTCTGAATTGCCCAGGAAAATTTGCCATTGTTCCTGTCATCATTGATGGCCTTCACAGTTTTAAACTTTCTTTTTTGAATTAATTTTACCAGAGCATCTTTATTCTTGGATAACAGAAAATGCAAAATGAATAATACGCTATGTGACAAGGTTGTATTGGGAAACAATGGAATCAGCTGAACATGTTTACTTACTATTGTACTCTTTTTGTCGGTATAAAAGAAAAGTGTAGTTCCTCTCAACTCTGTCCAGTAATGCTCATACTCCTGTGGGAAAGAAATCATAAGCCTTATTTCATTAGTGTATATTCAACTATTTTTCTAATAATATTACTCTTTGTAACTTTCTTAATTGCTTGTGTGATATAAGAAGACTTCTTTATCCTGGATAATTCTAATTTTTATAGCTTAATTTTACATTTAATTATTTTCATTTTTTGAGATAGGTTCTGTGGTCTCAATATGTCACCCAGGCTGGACTCTCCCAACTCCTGGGCTCAAGGAATTCTTCTGTCTTCCCCTCCAAGTAGCTGGGACTACAGGCATATGCCACCATGCCTGGCTTATGCTTAACATTTATTTTCCTTCCTTCCACCCTCCCTCTTGCCTCGCCTCGCCCCTCCCCACCCCGCCCCGCCCCGCCCCGCCTCGCCCCGCCTCGCCTCGCCTCGCCTCGCCTCGCCTTTCCTTTTTTTTCTCTTTTTCCCCTTCCTTCCTTCCTCTTTCTTTCTTTCTTCTTTCTTTCTTTCTTTTCTTTTCTTTCTTTTTTTTCTTTTCTTTCTTTCTTTCTTTCTTTCTTTCTTTCTTTCTTTCTTTCTTTCTTTCTTTCTTTTTTCTTTTCTTTTCTTTTCTTTCTTTTCTTTTTTTTCTTTTCTTTCTTTCTTTCTTCTGAGTCTGGCTCTGTCACCCAGGCTGGAGTATAGTGGTACAATCATGGCTCACTGCAGCCTTGAACTCCTGGGCTCAAGCAGTCCTCCCACTACAGCCTCCAGAGTAGCTAGGACTACAGGCCCATGCCACCACTTGATTAAATCATTATCAAATTTATTTTAGTATAAAGTTTCAGATAAGGATATACAATCATGTGCCACAAAAAGATATTTTGGTCAATGACAAATTGCCTATATGACAGTGGTCCCATAAGATACAACGGCACTGAAAACTTCCTGTCAACTGTCATAATATTGTAGCGCAATGCATGACTCAGGTGTTTGTGGTGATGATGGCAAACAAACCTACTGCATTTCCAGTCAAACAAAAATATAGGACATATAATTATGTACAGTAAATAATACTTGTTAATGATTAATAAATGACTATATTACTGGTTTAGGTACTTACTACACTATACTTTTGATCATTGTTTTAGAGTGTACTACTTCTACTTTGAAAAAACATAACTAACTATGAAGCAGTCTCAAGCGCATTCTTCAGGAGGTATTCCTAAAGAGGACATTGCTGTTATAGAGATGACAGCTCCATGCATGTTATTACCCCAAAGGCCATGCACTGGGGCTGGGCATGGTGGCTCACGCCATAATCCCAACACTTTGGGAGGCTGAGGTGGGCGACTCCCTTGATGCCAGGAGTTCCAGACCAGCCTGAACAACATGGCAAAACCCCGTCTATATCTAAAAATACAAAAATTAGCCAGGCGTTGTGATGTGCACCTGTAATCCCAACTACTCAGGAGACTGAGGCAGGAGAATTTCGTGAATTAATACATGTAAAGCACTTAGCAGAGTACATGGCTCATAGTTGGGGTTCAATAAATAGTACATATTATTGACAGATCAAGAAAATGTGAGAAATTGATAATTTAACACCATCAAAGCTGAATTTTGAAATCCAAATCTTATTCATATGGTGAATGAATTTAGTGAATTAATACATGTAAAGCACTTAGCAGAGTACATGGCCCATAGTTGGGGTTCAATAAATAGTACATATTATTGACAGATCAAGAAAATGTGAGAAATTGATAATTTAACACCATCAAAGCTGAATTTTAAAATCCAAATCTTATTCATATGGTGAATATTTAATTATGAATACATTCATATTACTCTGGATTCTACAGAAATATGACTTTTGAAGTTTAAAGTACGTAAATAACCTAGTCAAACTCCCATTTCATTCAAGTGAGTCTATTTAAATAAATACAAAGAGTGACTATATTACAAAAGAATGGCAAGTAAGTTTTAAAAATAAAATCCTTTCACATCTAAAGATTTACCTTCATATGCGGCTTTTTCCAAAAGTGTGTTTTTAAACATTCCAGTTATTTTAATAAACATGTTAATCATTCCTTCCTTTATAGTTTGATAAGCTGATGTTTTACAACTTATTGAACCATCATGACATATATTGGTGATTAATATAAGAAAGTTATATAATGGGTTCTCTTTTTTTTTTTTTTTTTTTTTTTTTTTTGAGACGGAGTCTTGCTCTGCCGCCCAGGCTGGAGTGCAGTGGCCGGCTCTCAGCTCACTGCAAGCTCCGCCTCCCGGGTTCACGCCATTCTCCTGTCTCAGCCTCCCGAGTAGCTGGGACTACAGGCGCCCGCCTCGTCGCCCGGCTAGTTTTTTGTATTTTTTAGTAGAGACGGGGTTTCACCGTGTTAGCCAGGATGGTCTCGATCTCCTGACCTCGTGATCCGCCCGTCTCGGCCTCCCAAAGTGCTGGGATTACAGGCTTGAGCCACCGCGCCCGGCCTAATGGGTTCTCTTTTATTGTTCATGTGAAGATACTTTGTTTTATGGTATTTTGTGTCTCTTCAATATTGACATATCCTTTATGTTTTTTAGCCAGTAAAATGTTTGTCAGCTCTTCAGAATTTATATGCTTATTTTCTCAAATAGTGACAACTCTGCAACTCAATCTTGCTTTTAATTCCCTGGCTACCAGGAAGCTCAAGATTAAATTCATTTTGAACTACAATCACCTTTTTTTTCTTACGTTTTTGGTAGAACTCTTTTCTTTCTTTGTCTTCATGGCTAATAAGATAGTATATCAGTTAGCTTCTCCCATGTAACAAGTCACCCTGTAACTTAGTGGACTAAAATAAGCAAATGATTTCTCTTTCTCACCATTCTATGGTTGGCTGATGACCTTTCTGATCTGGGCTTACTTGGCTATGGCTGAATGGTCTAAGGTGGCCTCACTTACTTGTCTAGGGTCTTAGCTGGGAAGGCAGGAATGACGGGGAAGAGACGGACAACTGGAGTCTCACTCTATCTGCTCTCTTATCCAGTCAGCTAGCCTAGACTTGACACAGGCTGGCAAAAGGATTCCCAGGAAAAAGAGAACAAACCCAATGGGCAAGCTAATTCTAAGCCTCTGCTTGTGTCACATTTACCAACACATGTCACATAACCCAATCCAGATTCAAAGGGTAGAAATTTATTGTTTGCTGTAAGTTCAATTTTAAAAAATAAAATAAAGATTAGAGAAATAGATTCAGCCTCTTTGTAGGATGAGCAGAAAAGTCATATTTCAAAGAGAAGTACATAGGGTAAGACTTGAACAAATTGGTAGTGTGACTGCAGCAATAAACCTCAGGGGCACATTGGAATTTGGGACAATGTATCTTTGTTCAAGCCCTGCTGTGTTTTCACTCTGTCCTCCCCCAGGTTGAGAACTGGTTATAACATGTAATGAACCTTCTGATGCCTCTTGAACCAAGAACAAATTGCCATAGAAAAGAACAATTCAAAAGGGCACATGATTGGAGGATCAGCCAATAAATGGTCCTCAAAGAAGCAGTTATAAAACTAGGCAAAGGGATTCTCTCTCTTGTCTGAAATTGAGATGCCCAATATATACCTGACACATCTCTGAGTCAAGAAGTTGAATAGGACAAGAAAACACATCTTAATTTCAACCCCATTCAAAGTCTTTTCTTTCCTTCTTTTTATATAGGATATAAAGTGTTATTGCTAAACAGTATCCCTTTACCTGTCTTTCTACCAGCTTCTTATACTTTCTAATCTATTAATCTACTCTATTTTTATTTCATTTTATTTTTTGATGGAAGTCTCACTTACTCTGTTGCCCAGGCTAGAGTGCAGTGACATGATCTTGGCTCACTGCAGCCTGCTCCCCTCTGGGTTCAAGCGATTCTCCTACCTCAGCCTCCCCAGTAGCTAGGACTACAGGCATGTGCCATCATGCCCGGCTAATTTTTATATTTTTAGTAGAGATGGAGTTTCACCATGTTGGGCAGGCTGGTCTCTAACGCCTGACCTCAAGTGATCTGCCCACTTCAAACTCCCAAAGTGCTGGGATTACAGGCATGAGCCACCATGTCCAGCCTACTTTCTAATCTATTCTGCTCAGTGCGGCCAGGGTGAATTATCTCCTTCGCAGAGAGTAGGACTGAATATGTAATAGGTATGTTTGGGAAGCAGCAAGCTCAACTCAGCCCCTTCCTGTTCTCTCTCAGCTCAGTCTACCAGGAGAGAGGGAGTATACTGCTGTGTTCCCTGCCATGTGGTAAAGGGCCTCCAAGAGGTTCAGGCTTGTGGTTCTTAATCTGAGCCAGTGACTTGATGTAGCTCAAGGATACCCAAATCTGGAGTAACATATTAGCATAGCTTTGGCCTTAAATCTAAACTACACATTGATAATTTGTCAATAATAAAAGTAACTAACTGATCTTCATTTGTGTGATTTCTGTGTCTGGCTGGCTTCAAACTTGGGAGAAGAAAAAGTCTAATAAAAGAGTATATAAAAAATGGAAAGAGAGGGAAGAGAGCCAGGCGCGGTGGCTCATGCCTGTCATCCCAGCACCTTGGGAGGTTGAGGCGGGCAGGTCACCTGAGGTCAGGAGTTCGAGGCCAGCCTTGCCAATGTGGTGAAACCCTGTATCTATAAAAAATATGAAAATTAGCCGGAGTAGTGGTAGACACCTGTAATCCTAGCTACTCGGGAGGCTGAGACAGGAGGCTCTCTTGAACCCAGGAGGTGGAGGTTGCAGTGAGCAGAGATCGCGCCACTGCACTCTAGCCTGGGCGACAGAGCAAGACTCTGTCTCGAAAAAAAAAAAAAGAATAAAAAAGCAGTTGGGTTTGGAGGAAGAGAAGTGGGTGTGACTGCCTATGTAGCTTCTTTTTGAAATTATGAAAATGTTGCGAAATTAGATACTGGTGATGGTTGTATAAGTTTGTAAATATATCAAAAGACACTGAATAATAATAATTATTATTGTGTCTCCTATATGAGAGTTCACTTTAAGGGACCAAAAATAGGAGTACCCCATAAACACAACCCCACCTCCTGCTATTGCTCCATAGGGTTGTTAAATAATTGAATGGACTAATAATGTATGTATGTAAAGCACCGAAGACCTGGGACATAGCAAGTATTTAATAAATGTTGGGCACTTTAAAAAAAGAGAAGAAAAGAAAAAGAAGAGCATTGCCTCAACACTCACATTATTGGCAAGAATTTTGCATTTTTTATTGGTCACATAATACTTCTTCCATGTGGTGCTTTGTATGTGTGGGTGTGATAGCAGTATCTAAAAATTTCTAACATAGGTCTCTTTCAATGACAATATGTATGAGAAGGAGGAAATATTTTGCAAACCAGAATAATGAAACCTGTTGTCATTCCTATGTAAAATCACCCTTTCGTGTTTTGTCAAATAAAGAGATTTAAAAATCCATTGAGAAATCTGGCTTGAGAAGTTGCTAATATATACTGGCACTATGATCAGATAGCTGTTCTGTAAAAACCATATGGGAGTGACTAGTTTGTTTCACTCTATTAAAAAATAGTTGAACTTTCTCAGATCTGACTTATAATTACATAACAAAACAATTAAAATTTGTCTTGCAAGTTGGTTTGTTTCTTTGCTTATCAGACCAACTCTTTTTAAGGCTTCCCCACCCTGCGTTAATGGTAAACCTCTGCAATGAAAGGAGTAAATCAAGGCTATCCTGTTTTTTGGAGCTAGGAAGCAGGTGAGGAAGAGTGCAGGAGGAGATGGGAATGTAGAGAATGCATATTGTTCCGAGAACTTTATCATCTGTGTAGTTTGTTTGTTTTGAGATCGAGTCTCCTTCTGTCTTCTGTCGCCCAGGGTGGAATGCAGTGGTGTGATTTCGATCTCTGCTCACTGAAACCTCTGCCTCCCAGGTTGAAGCCATTCTCCCACCTCAGCCTCCCAAGTAGCTGGGATTACAGGCACATACCACCATGCCTGGCTAATTTTTGTGTTTTTAATAGAGACAATTTCACCATGTTGGCCAGGCTGGTCTCGAACTCCTGACCTCACATGATCCGCCCGCCTCAGCCTCCCAAAGTGTCATTTGTGTAATTTTACTAAAGTATGGCTTCTAAGATCTAGTCCACCTCCAGGACTGTATGATTCCTGGAGGAAAAAAATAGAGAAAACCCTGAAGTCAAAGCGTACCACTCTGTTCATCTTCCTAATCAGCCTCATAAGTACAGTATTACCCTGCCATAAGGTATAAAAACTAGCATTACTGATAACCAGTAAAGGTTTATTGAATTCCCTCTGTATGTACATGCAGACCTCCATGGTACTACTGAAAAAAATTATAGAGGTGTTCAATCTCAAAAGAACGATATGATTTGGGTAGAGTTAAATAGGGAAAAATGGGAGTTTTATGGGTAAGCAAACATATATAGTTGTGGAAAGGATTAAGGATTTATTAAATGGGGGGAAAAACAAGTATAAAGGCACTGAATTGAAAGCAAAGGCAGCCCTTTAGGAAAAGTAAGGTTACAAATAGCATTAGACTCTGTGAACTGCAAATACAGCTGCAAACCTAAGGACAGACCAAACTGGTATTCAGTATGCAGAGACTTACAGGTCACAGTCTTCATTTCATTTCTGATAAGATGTAATAAATACACTTATAAGCTGAGTCATTTACAAATATCAGTCTCAATAAAAAAACATCTAGGTACCTATTCATATCTAGAGGAATACTTAAAAATTAAAAAAATTAATTTGGAAGGACATATCTTTGGAATGAAGCACAAACCTTTTTTTTTTTTTTAACAATCGTTTTGTGTTAAATTACTGACATAAGAAAAGAGACTAAAATAAGACTTCTGAATTTATCACTAGCTTAACTAGGAAACCTACAATCAAATGGAATTAGAACTTGAGTTTCAGAAGCAGCATAGTCAAGTGCATCACAATCAAATCCAAGCTAGCCTCCTTAATGGAACAGGAACCTTGAATAAACTCTGTGGCCAGAACTCACTCATTTGTTTATTTGGGGTTGATTTAGAGATACAGGGTCTCGCTCTGTTGCTCAGGCTGGGGTGCAGTGGTGCAATCATAGCTCACTGCAGCCTCGAACTCCAGGGCTCAAGTGATCCTACCACTTCAGCCTCCCGAGTAGTTGAGAATACAGGGTGTGCCACCACGCCCGGCTAATTTTTTGATTTTGTAGAAAAGGGGTTTCGCTATGTTGCCTAGACTGATCTCCAGCTCCTGGCCTCAAGCAATCCTCCTGCCTTGGCCTCCATAAGTGCTGGGATTACAGGCATGAGCCAGCATGCCCCACCTACTCACTCATTTGTGAAGTGAATAAAATAATTTCTACGCAGAAGAGTTACTGTAAGGATCAGAGAGACAGAACACTAAGAGCCTAGAATAGTATCCATTGTATGTTATACCTCAAAAGGTTGTACTCATTATTGTATAGTCCACTTAGTCATTGGAGCAACCTATTCAGCTATGCAAGAGAGTACTTATTCTTTTCAGAAAGGAGGGAACAGATTTAAAAATGTGAAGGAATAGCCCAAATTCTAGAATTGGACTGATACTTTTATCTCTTGACTCCCCAGTGCTCTTCTCTCATTAATATAACTAGCAAAAGTGAATTAACTATCAAAAATGAATTACAATGCAAGCTCCAGTTAAGTTTCTCTTCCCCTCTCCCCAATAAAAAGCTCTCATTGTTTCTTTTTTTGTGAGCAAATAAAGTACATTTACCTAAGGAAGAACGTTGTATAGTGGTCTCCAAAATGGGATGCATAAATTCCAAAGGTGTGCAAGATGATCCATTGGGAGAGAAAATTTTAGAATATTTAATTATATTTTATGTTTCTTAATTCATTTTTTATATATCTTAATTTACATGGAGTAATAGTATGGGACTATATATGTTTATAATTTCTAAATGAATCAATATTCTTATATTAAGGATCTGTGCTCAAAATGTTTCCCTGAAAGGAGTGTATTATTTTAAAATTAGGAGATTACTGCCATAGAGAACTGTGTGTGAGTACAACTTAGCCCTAAAAATTTTCCTTTTTTTTTTCGAGACGGGAGTTTCGTTCTGTCACCCAGGCTGGAGTGCGGTGGCACGATCTTGGCTCACTGCAACCTCTGCCTCCCGGGCTCAAGCTATTCTCCTGCCTCAGCCTTCCCAATAGCTGGGATACAGGCGTGTGCCACCACACCCAGTTAATTTTTGTGTTTTTAGTAGAGACGGAGTTTCACTAAATGAATTAGAGGTGAGTAGAATATTAGTCAGAGGAATACGATTTTGATATAGTTATGATGATCCCATGCTTATGTTCAGGTTAATAAGACATATTACACACACTGTTTTTGTTGTTGTTTTGAGACGAAGTCTCGCTCTGTAGTCCAGGCTGGAGTGCAGTGGCGCGATCTTGGCTCACGGCAAGCTCCGCCTCCCAAGTTCACGCCATTCTCCTGCCTCAGCCGCCCCAGCAGCTGGGACTACAGGCTCCCGCCCCCACGCCCAGCTAATTTTTTTGTATGTTTAGTAGAGATGGGGTTTCACCGTGTTAGCCAGGATGGTCTCCGTCTCCTGACCTCGTGATCCGCCCGCCTCAGCTTCCTAAAGTGCTGGGATTACAGGCGTGAGCCACCGCGCCCAGTCAACACACACAGTTTTTTGTTTTGTTTTTTTTTTTAACTTCAGCACATCACAGATTGAAGGAATTATGAGACGTTGCCCAAACTCTCTCTTATTTTCTTTTTCTTCTTTCTTTCTTTCTTTTTTTTTTGACAGAGTCTCGCTCTGTTGCCAGACTAGAGTGCAGTGGTGTGATCTCGGCTCACTGCAACCTCTGCCTCCCGGGTTCAAGTGATTCTCCTGCCTCAGCCTCCCTTGTAGCTGGAACTGCAGGCATGTGCCACCACACCCAGCTAATTTTTGTATTTTTAGTAGAGACGGGGTTTCACCATGTTGACCAGGTTGGTCTCGATCTCCTGACCTCGTGATCTGCCCACCTGGGCCTCCCAGAGTGCTGGGATTACAGGCACGAGCTATGGCGCCTGGCCCACCCAAACTCTCTCTTATTTTCAAAGGTCCCAGAAAAATGAGCAATTTTCCCATTTGTAAGAACTGCGAGGCCATTGGTATTCCACTGTGGCATTTAATAGTTTTTGTTATCAAATACATCTTCCTGGTTAATCCAGAATCATAGTGATGTGGTTTAAATAAATCTTCCCACATTATCTTTTCCGTAAAGATTATGTGTTTTTCATGGGTTCTTGACCTCAGATTTAGAAACCTTCTAGAATTGCATGCAAAATGGTATACGTTGGTACATTTTCCTGGGGAAAAGCTCTTTAATACTTAAAAGTGCTCCACAAAAAAAATGACTAAGAAACACCTCTCAACATTTAGTGCCTTTATAGACCAGGTTACTCTTCAATTATATTTTTTCTAGTTTAAATGTTCTGAATGACTTTGGCAGAGACCCAACTTTACATTTTGCAGAGCCTCTCAACTTCCTCCAGCCAGTCAGCTCCGAAGATTAGTTGGCTATATACCTTTGGCTCACCTTCTGTTCAAAGATTCCCTGGCACTTTGCTGCCAATTGCTTGGAATTTCCACTTATTTTCCTTAGATTTTTCTCATAGCTACTATTTTCAAGAGCTCTAGTTATCACCATGCTCACTCTCCTTTGAGCCATATTACTTGTAGACCTCAAACTAATTTTAGCACATGAATAAGAATATGGTAAGTGATGAAAAGGTAAGAGAATGAATCTAACCTTTAGTGTGAGCCAGGTGTTTTACATATGCTATCCCTGAAACCACAACATAAATAGGCATTATTGTCATCCTCTTGCTCTCTTCTCCCTGACATACAAGTAAAAGGTACTTTGTAGCCTAACTCAGTGGCCCACACCTGTAATTCTAGCACTTTGGGAAGCCAAAGTGGGCAGGTTGCTTGAGCCCAGGAGTTTGAGACCAACCTGAACAACGTGATGAAACCCTGTCTCTATAAACAATACCAACATTAGCTGAGTGTGGTACCCACTTGTAGTCCCAGCTACTCAGGAGGCTGAGGCAGGAGAATCACCAGAGCCGGGGATGTTGAGGCTACATGACTAGTGATTGCACCACAGCACTCCAGCTTGGGCAACAGAGAAGATACTGCCACACACACACACGCGCGCGCACACACACACACACACACAAAGGTACTTTATTATAAATTCAAATAGAAACACAAGTTAATTTCATTGGAAATATTTATGCCTATGGTTATTCACTCTGCTTCAAATAATGCTTTCTAAGAGAAGGTAAAGAGTAGAAATTCAGTAAGGAAGACATCATTCCTACTATATTAAACCTCTTGAAAATAAAATCTTTGTGTTTTTTTCATGTTCTCCAGAAATAAAAGTGATGCTTGGTGCATAGAAGGCACACAATAAGTGCTGAGTGAATAAATTGCTTGAATTTGTCCCTACTGTGTCCCAGAATGTGCCTTAGGAGGCAAGTAGCAAGTAGTGTACTCTCTATCTTATAGTTGAAGAAACAGTCTCAAGGAGATTAAGTAACTTGCACAAGATAACGAGCAGTAAGTGGCAAAACCATCAGATAAAGACACTCTAAAATTCTTATTCTTTCTGCTAACCATACCAATGACATGCCTTCTTTAAGCATTTTAAGAAAAACTGCTATCATAAACAGTTATTACAAACACCTTGGAAAACATTCAATGAACAACCAAATTTAAATTACAAATTAGAATTTTTTTTTTTCTCAACTTCCCTTTCCTGGCAAAGTGTGACTATGTGGCTTACCTGTGGTGACAAGACAAGATTGAATTTACATTAAAAGCATGTAGGAACAACCTGAAAATATTCTAATATAACTGAAAGATAATTATTTATGCATGTTTAACATCCATAACAGAATACAAATTACCATATCTTTACTCTCAAATAGTAAATGATCTGATTATATATGTAAGAAATATGAATATGCTATTACAGATTTTTCATATATATAATTTTTCCATAAGTATTCATAAATCCTCAGAAAATAAATTTTATCATCATTAAACATTTCTGATGGAATTTCTGAAAACCTTAAAATTTTTCTAGTTTTAGTCAATATACAATTTCATAAAATTTGACCTAAGTTAATGATTTTTTTCTTTAATAACAGGCAATTTTGGGCTCATTTCTCTAATTAATTTCAAGTCATCCATAATTACTATTTTAAAAGTAATGATTTTAACTAACTATAAGTTTTAATTATTACATTTAAAAATACAGAATGCTTCATGGATTTTCTTAGAGCAAAGGTATTTGTGTAGCTTAGTGTACTTAATATCCACAGTAGTACCCCAAAAATTAAAAGCCACTATCTTGAATAGTATTATAGAACATATAACACTATATAATGTTAAACAGTACGAACTTTGTCATTTTAACAATTTTTACAAAAGCCATTTAATAATTTGATCATTATAAACTTCAAATGACTGAGAACAGGAGCAGGTTTAATTTCAATAATGATATCATTTTATCTTAATGGTACATCTCATCATTGAAGCATAGCAATAAATTGTGGAGAAAATACAGGAAACATTTTATCTCCCAAGCCAAAATCTTCTGTGATATTTAAATGAATTCTTTGGAAATTTAGCTTATTGAATTTTCTATATTAGTGCCTTAATATTACAACCTGTGTTATTATACATATTATATATTCATAGACATACAGGTTTAAGCCAGACATTGTATTTAAATTATGAAAAATTGGAATCATTTCTGAGCTCAAAGAAGAGAAGATGATTTAATTTCAACAGAAACAAGGGGGTCTCAACACATCACATCACCATGAAATAAATATTAAATTAAAACAGAAGTCTTAGGTTTAACATTATCATGTATAGACTCACCCGGTATCCTGACCGCTTGACTAACAAAAAACCTTCGAAGTACAAAGGTAGAGCAGTAATCTTTAACCTTTCCTGGAAGATCCTGCGAGGGGCTGGTTTTGGGGGTTTCGTAGCCATCATACCCCTTTCTTTGGTGTGTGGTTTGGTTTCTTGTCTCAAGCAAAATGAAATCCTCCTTGTGTGAGAGGAAAAGGCAACTGTTCAAAGAGGAAGTCCCAAATTGCTTTTTAACCACCAACAGGACACACACACACACGCACACACACACACTTTTTTTTCCATTACTTTTTGTGAGGTAAGAAAGAACAGGTGTAATCTGACTTTTAGAGAGCAATCTCTGAGTAATCTACATGTGCTTAGATTTAAAGCAGCAAAATAAACAGAAGATTAACATCACCAAAGATGAAAGAAACAGGTGTAGAGATTGTGAACTTGGCCAGGCGCGGTGGCTCAAGCCTGTAATCCCACCACTTTGGGAGGCCGAGACGGGCGGATCACAAGGTCAGGAGATCGAGACCATCCTGGCTAATACGGTGAAACCCCGTCTCTACTAAAGAATACAAAAAACTAGCCGGGCGACGAGGCGGACGCCTGTAGTCCCAGCTACTTGGGAGGCGGAGGCAGGAGAATGGCGTGAACCTGGGAGGCGGAGCTTGCAGTGAGCTGAGATCTGGCCACCACACTCCAGCCTGGGCGCCAGAGCCAGACTCCGTCTCAAAAAAAAAAAAAAAAAAAAGAGATTGTGAACTTTAGGGGAGACATCAAGAACATAGTTATTCTTTCTACCTTTGTTTTTGTTTACTGCTGTCCATTTTTATTTGCAGAAGACATGACTTGAATAAACTCTGCTTCATTAAAAATTGCTTCATATAATAATTTTATTAGTACTATTTCTGTTGGTTAAATATTTCAGGGCCAAATTTTGTGTAAATAAAAAAAATAGTTCTATCTCATGCCCATTTGATGCTTCACTAAATATAAACCACAGTTATGGGAACATGGAATATGGAATTTTTTTCTTTTTTCTTTTTTTATTTTTGCCAGTAGGTATTCCAAGTACATGAGTTCACAATGAATATTTAGTACTATGTTTTGAATGTGTCCTCCAAAGTTTGTGTATTAGAAACTTAATCCCCAATGCAACAGTGTTTAGAAATAGGACCTTTAGAAGGGGATTAAGTCTTGAGGCATCTGCCCTCATGAATGAATTAATGAATTAATGCTGTGGGAGTGGGTTTCTTTCTCTTTTTTCAGAGGCAGGGTCTTGCTCTGTTGCCCAGGCTGGAATACACTGATGCAATCACAGCTCACTGCAGCCTTGACCTCTCAGGCTCAAACAATCCTCACATATCAGCCTCCCAAGTAGCTGGGACTACAGGGCAAGTGCCACCACTCCTAGCTAACTTTTTCATTGTTTGTATAGATAGTATCTCCCTATGTTGCCCAGGTTAGTCTCGAACTCTTGGGCTCAAGTGATTCTCCTGCTGTGGCCTCCCAAAGTGCTGGGATTACAGGTGTGAGCCATTGCACCTGTCCTGGAAGTGGGTTTTTTTATAAAATCAAGTTTGGCACTTTCTCACATGCTTTCACCCTCTCTTGCTCTTCTATCTTCTGCCATGGAGTGATGCCACATGAAGGGCCTCATCAGATGCTGGCCATGCTCTTTGACTTCCAGCCTCCAGAACCATGAGCCAAATACATGTCTGTTCATTATAAATTACCAGTCTGTGGGTATTCTGTTACGGCAACACAAAGGAGTCTAAGATATTTGGCAAAAAATATCTGGCAGAGAAAGCTGGAAGTTTTCAAACTTTTATTTTGTTCTTTGTGCTTTCTGAGCTGCAGATCATTGATACTATGATTCATGGATGGAGTTCCCACAGTTATCTAGTGAGATTTATACAGCTATACTAGGGCCAAAGTGCACTCAATGGTTGCATGTAGGAAATGGTCCTTAAGAGATTGGATTTGACCTAGCACAGTGCAGGAAATGATGGGAGAAAAGAATATTAGAAGGAATTTTGATTTGTCTTACAGGGGTCCTAAGAATTTCTACCATTGCCTATTTCACACTCAGTATTTCAGAACTACTCTAGATTTAGAACAGCCTGGGCCCAGTGAGACCAGCCTATTATTAGAAATCAGAGCAAGCCAGGATTCTTCAGTCTGATTCTTCTTTCCTAATAGAGAGACTGCATGATTTTCTCTACCAGTATGGGTCCCACTGATCCTGCAGCTCTAGATATGAGATGCCAAATTGTCTACAAAGTAAGGCAGAACAATACAGACTGATTATCAGTAAGTTAGAGAAGAGTGTTCAGATGTATTATCAAAATGAAAATAGAGACAGAAATAGGGAGTTGAAGATCCAAAAAGTACTGCTTTGCTTTTATAAGTTTAGACCTGCTACTTGCTACCGAACCTTCAAATAATAAAATATAAGTCCAACTTAATTTTTTGAGACAAAAACCATAACTATTTTTTTAGTTTCAGTATACTAAGAAAGTGACTTGAATAACAGGAAAACCTCCTGATTTAATATATGACCTAATCCACTTTCTTGGCAGCTGTTAGTTGTTGTAATACAGTGGGGAAGTGAAAGGAAGAATTAAGAATTGAAAAATGAAAAGCAGCAGCAAGGACAGAGAAAGATAGAATGCTGGGAATCACCAGTGATTAGGCACTGACTTTATGGCCAGAAAGTTTCATAGGCAAGAGAAAATAATACCTCTAGAAAAATGTAAAGAGGAGTTTTTTTTTTGTTGTTGTTGTCAAATAAGCAGTTGGTTATGTTTTTTTGCCTTTAAAAAAATAAGCAACAACTTAAAAACAGCTAATCAGACATAGTAAGTTACTTTGGTCTACTGATTTATACATCAAATTTATTTTTAATATACCAAAAATCTCCCTAAAAAAGACTACAAATTGCAAAAATCTTGCTTAAACAATATTAGCCAGTTAGTCTTGTCTGCAATTACTAGTGTCATTGTACCACTGCACCATTACAATGGAAATCCTTTTACAGATATCTCAAGTCTTAGACAGCAAATAATAAATTTGTAGGTAAGGAAATACAGTAGAAAATATGTTTGGACATAGAGCTGAAGCTAATTTTGCTACTAACTGGCTCTGGAGACCTTGAACAAACCACTTGACTTCTCTGGTATCATAGCTTCCTCACCTATACAATGAGGTGATGGACTACATGACTTATTGTCTGAAGAGTTGCAAAAGGCTTTTAAGTGGTCTCCTAGTTTCCACTCTTTTTCTTCTCCGATTCATTTAAAATTCAGCCTAATCAAGATACTCCCCTACTGAAAAGACTTTAATGGATTTTCATTGCTTTTGAGATTTATTTTTAAAATTTTTTCATTGAACATTAAATATTTATTGAATACCAACAATGGGCTCAAGCATGGCACACTGGTCCTTCATAGCAGGGCCCTTTTAAATAATAACTCCTCAAAATATCCTTTGCTCTGGTAATTTCATTTATTCTCAGTTGCCTGAATACCCTATGATCTTCCCTATCTCCTCATACCTTTTCAGTCACTGTACTCTGCTTAGATGCCCCTCCTTCCCTTTGTTTATATGGTAATGTCCTACTCATCCTTCAAGACCCAGGCTGAATCTATCCTTAACTCTGAAGATTTCCTAATTTCCTGAATCTTTCTTCACCCTCCCCCAACACACACAAAAAGGTTATTACTCTCATTTCTGCTTTCCCAACGCACTTTGTATGATTTCTTTCTTATAGTATTTGTCCTGTTGTAGTTATTTGTATACATTCAGTATCAACAAGAAACAGTTTTTCCAAGGGAAAGATTGTGTTGAAGTAGGGGTTGGTTATAAGTAGATTGCAATATCATTTATTTACTGAATAGCTTCCAGATAAAAAATATGATTCTAGTTTGGAGAATTATTAGCTTCCATTGTGACAGGAGTTTCCTTTTTTCTGATATATGTGACCATTGGTTGACATATGATTCTTGTGTTGCCTTGTAGAACAATCATGTTACTATTAAACTATTGGAGCCCAATATTACAGCCATCAGTAGCATCTGTGTCACAGAAGATTGTTAAAAATCAGGTTTTATGGCAAATATAACTTAACGACTTTGGGTAAAGTATAACATTTCACTCATATAAACCAAAATGTCAGTGCTCTATTGAGTCCTCTACGTTATAATGTCATTTGAGTAAAAATCCACCTTTTTTACAATAATTAAGAATCTCTAAAATACTTTTCTATCCATTTATTAGTACTGAATCAATCAAGTCTGAATAGGAGACTCCAACTCTGCTCTAGTACTTCCACATTTCTGACCTTTGTTTTACTTAATATTTATTGATGATTTATTGCCATATGCATTATAATTTGCATTAGTATATTTCGAAGATATTTTAATTGAATACATTTATTTTTGTAACTCATACCTGAAGAATACAGCTTTAATTTTAACCACAGCATGAAATGCTTATCGCTTATCAATGGCTGGTATGAATCCAATACCATCTTTATTATGAGTACATTTTTTATTACTATTGATAGAATTAAGCCACATTTTCTTTTTCTTTTCTTTTCTTTTTTTGAGACTGAGTCTTGCTCTGTTGCCCAGGCTGGAGTGCAGTGGCACGATCTCAGCTCATTGCCACCTCTGCTTCCCGGATTCATACCATTCTCCTGCCTCAGCCTCCTGAGTAGCTGGGACTACAGGTGCTCACCACCACACCTGGCTAATTTTTTGTAGTTTTAGTAGATACAAGGTTTCACCATGTTGGTCAGGCTGGTCTCGAACTCCTGACCTTACATGATCCATCCGCCTTGGCCTCCCAAAGCGCTAGGATTTATAGGCATTAGCCACCACACCCAGACAAGCAGCATTTTCAGTGGAGAAAATGCACATTGTAATACCACAACTCCAGAGATTATCAGACATATAATATGGAGTTTCCTACTCCTTTGCCTGAGACATAGTGAGCCATTGTTACTCAGAAAATGTTTCCCGTAAGTCTTTTGAAACAGAAAAAAAAAGGTGGGCAATCACTGTTACAGCAGTGATATTAGTAGCTCTGTCAGAACAGTGTAATTTGCTAACCCTTATAATTTTCAGTGCAAAGAGTTGGAGCTGGGATGATAAGAGCCTTTCCTAGTTATGTATTTTCAAACTACTTTTGTAATGGAAAATAATATCACTTTTATTACTGAGAAGTAGTTTTTGGATGCCAGGTAGATATAGGACACTGGTTTTCATACTAGGTAACCCACAGAATAACAGTAACTTTAATGGAAACTAGAAATTCAGAGTGGGGAGATAGTTTGGGGGATAGAGGGATAATGAATTCAGTTTTAACCATTTCAAACTCAATGTATACAAAGGTTAAGTCTATGTTTTCTCTTTTATTTCTCATCCTTCATGGCTTCCTTAGGGAATACGGTGGATTGGTGCTTACCATCATTCCAAACCCTTCTAATGTGCTTTTCTTTATTGCAGAGGCTAAAAAGATAAAATCTACATTTCTCAGACTTCTTTGCAGCTAAGATTGAAAAGCATTCAACATGATTGACAAGGCAGAAGGGAGGCAGCGTTCATTCTTATGCTGCCTTTGTTTTTGTTTGTTTGTTTGTTTGTTTTTTAAACTCCATTGAGAGGGGGTCTGGCTATGTTACCCAGGCTGGTCTCAAACTCCCGGGCTTAAGTGATTGTCCCACCTCAGCCTTCTGAGTAGCTAGAATTAACAGATGTGAGCCACTGCACCAGGCAACCTTTGGTTTTCTAACCAATAAAAAGGCACGTGTGGCTTGTAGGCATCTAATTTTTCTGTGGCAATGTTATCAGAAGTCCCAATGTCTGATCACTAACTTCATGGGTATTGATAGTCAAGTCACAGACATCAGTTTGCTGGTGCATATCATCATATCATTTTAGGTAAGGTGTGACTCTGGAGCCAGAAGCAGTAAGGAGGCTTTCTGCTCATGAGAGGATTCTTTTTTTTCTTTTTTCTTTTCCTTTTTTTTTGAGACAAAGTCTAGCTGTGTCCTGCAGGCTGGAGTGCAGTGGCACCATCTTGGCTCACTGTAACCTCCGCCTCCCAAGTTCGAGTCTCATGCCTCAGCCACCTGAGTAGCTGGGATTATAGTGTGCCACTACTACTGTATAAGTATAGAACAAGCTACCATTATTCTGTGAGTTACCTAGTATGAAAACCAGTGTCCTGTATTTACCTGGCATCCAAAAACTACTTCTCAGTAACAAAAGTGATATTTTCCACTACAGAAATAGTTTGAAAATACATAACTAGGAAAGGCTCTTATCATCCCAGATGCAACTCTTTGTATTGAAAATTATAAGGGTTAGCAAATTAAACTGTTCTGACAGAGCTACTAATATCACTTCTGTAACAATGATTGCCTTGCTAATTTTTGTATTTTTAGTAGAGATGAGGTTTCACCATATTGGCCAGGCTGGTCTCCAACTCCTGGCCTCAAGAAATTTGCCTATCTCAGCCTCCCAAAGTGCTGGAATTGAACATGAACTGCCATACCCGGACTCATTGGAGAATTCTTATTTGTGGTGACTGATAGAGCAGGAGTATCATCATCTCAAACACTGCCACTTTAAGTTTCAGCTCCCTTTCTAGCCTCATGCATTTCAAGGAGATCACTTCTCTTCTAACTACAAGCAGCCAGGAGGAGCAGACAGTAAAACAGGTAAGACTGCTTGGGCACAGAGGGAGGTGGGGGGAAAGTCTCTTGGGTAACTGCCAGATTTCACCCTCATACAGTGGGCCCAGTAAAACAGTGGGTCTTAATAAGCACATTCCTTTCCCTTCAGGTGCACTAAGATAGGGAAGCTAAAAGCAGACTCCGGGGAGTATACCTGCAGCACAGAAAGACGTATGGGAACAGACACACAAGTCTTCCTCCCAGATAATCATAGCAAAGAGACACAGAGGCAGTACAAGCCTCTGATAAACTCTCCTACCCTAAAACCTTCAAAACCCTTAGTCTGTAAGAGAGTGTGCCTCTGACCTAAATTGGCCAGAAGCCCTCTTGGGTTTTCTCTAAAATAAACCTGTCTTTGACTGTCAAGTCACTTTTTGTGTTTCTTTCCTCTTTCTTTAATTCTTACAGTGATTTCCATGACATGGCAGCTTTGTAATTGTGGTGGCTTCCTGATTGCATGATGTCAGTATGATCTTGGAGACATAAGCATGAATGTCAGCTTCTCAATTTTTCTATTTGTTTTATGACTGTAGAAACATCAGCTGCCTCTTAATGGCTTAGTTCTTTAATGTGCATTTGGGAATTATTCCTGAAAGTCCAAAATACATGGTTTCTTCATCCTCTCAAGAATTTTATGAGCTGTTAAATGCAGGTAGCAGATCCCTTTTTGCCAAAACTAGCCATCACAAATTCTCTTTTTTTTTTTTTTGAGATGGAATCTCACTCTGTTGCCTTGTCTAGAGTGCAGTGGTGCAATCTTGGTTCACTGCAGCCTCCGTCTACCAGGTTCAGGTGATTCTTCTGCCTCAGCCTCCCGAATAACTGGAATTACAGGCATGTGCCACCATGCCTGGCTAATTGTTTTTGTGTTTTTAGTAGAGACAGGGTTTCTCCACATTGGTCAGGCTGGTCTCAAACTCCTGACCTCAGGTGATCTGCCCATCTCAGCCTCCCAAAGTGCTGGAATTACAGGTGTGAGCCACCATGCCTGGCTACAAATTTTCTTCTATGTAATTGAACCCTGATGACCACAGTTCCCCATAGTCTATAGGATAAGTGAAAAGTTATCCTGGCATTGAAGTTGCCACATAATCTAGTTCCATTCTGTCAACATGAACACTTTTAAAATTTTTATTGTTAGTTTAAGAGAAGGAGTCTTGCTCTATTGCCTAGGCAGAGTGCCATGGTGCAAACTCCTGGGCCCAAGCAATCCTCCCACCTCAGCCTCCTGAGTAGCTGAAACTAGTCACATGCAATCACACCTAGCTAAATTTTTTAATTTTTGATTTTTTGTTGAGACTGGGTCTCACTGTGTTGCCCAGGCTGGTTGTGAACTCCTGGCCTCAAGTGATCTTGCTGCCTTGGCTTCCCAAAATGTTGGGATTACAGACATGAGCCACTGTGCCTGGCCACACTTTTCAGTATAAGTCAGGTTTTCTCTGTGTCAACAGCACATCATTTCTGCCCTGTGTCTTTGCTTCTAGTTTATCTTCCTTATTGTCTCTTACTTTTAGGTGAATGATGGAGCCTTCGGAAAAACAAAACCAAACAACTCTTACTTTAGGTACTGTCTGCAAGTTACCATTTTGGTATTTTATGTTTATGAGTTTCTATAGACACTTGAATTTACAAATATGTTATATATCCTATGCCACATATACTTAATTTAAAATGACCCAAGCTTAGAAAGTAGTATAACAATTCACCAAAAGATGCTCACTCTGTATCATAAGTTACAGCTGAGAAGAAGGCAGGCACTATTCAAACTATTCTTGATAGCTTTCTTTTTTTTACAAAGAACTTAAGCATGTTTCCTGTCAGGAGCCAAAAATAAAAAAAGAGAAAAGAAAACTGAGAACTAAAGCACTTTAATAATCAATGTTTCTAATGCTTTGAGTTAAAATGTACTAAATAAGTATTAGTTTTACTATTTTTTCTTTTCCCCATAAATTTGTAACTGACAATAAGAGACATGTCAATAGTTTGATTTTTTTTTTTTTTTTTTGAGACTGAATCTCACTCTGTTGCCCAGGCTGGAGTACAGTGGCATGATCTCGGCTCACTGCAGCCTCTGCCTCCCAGGTTCAAGCAATTCCTTTGCCTCAGCCTCCTGAGTAGCTGATATTACTGGCGCTCACCACCACTCCTGACTATTTTTGTATCTTTATTTTTATTTTTTTGAGACAGAGTCTCGCTGTGTTGCCCAGGCTGGAGTGCAGTGGCACAATCTCGGCTCACTGCAAGCTTTGCCTCTCGGGTTCTCATCATTCTCCTGCCTCAGCCCCCTGAGTAGCTGGGACTACAGGCACCCGCCACCATGTCTGGCTAATTTTTTTGTATTTTTCAGTAGAGACTGGGTTTCACCATGTTAACCAGGATGGTCTTGATCTCCTGACCTTGTGATCCACCTGCCTCGGCCTCCCAAAGTGCTGGGATTACAGCCGTGCCCAGTTTACTGCTGGGATTACTGCACCCAGCTAATTTTTGTATTTTTAGTAGAGATGGCTTTTCGCCACGTTGGCCAGGCTGATCTTGAACTCCTGACCTCAGGTGATCCGTCTGCCTCAGTCTCCCAAAATGCTGGGATTACAGGCGTTAGCTACCGCGTCCAGCTGATACATTTTTTTTTAAAGATCATGAAACAATCAGAATTTTTCCCAAGCAAAGATTGGTTTGCATGGTTTCAGCTTACATGGTCTTTTTTAGGGTCCTGCACTACTTTGCAAAGCAATGACTGTCTGAAATTTAAAAACTGTATCCTACATTACTTGCCAATTTTCACTCAAGGTAATTTAAGTCTTCTCAAGAGTAAAATTATAATGCAGAACCATTTTATTAAGCTTTTGAAAATCTTAATATGTTTTCAATGACAAAATTTCCTTTGTGTGAGTAGAAAATAAGTTGACTAGAAGTAAACTATCCTAGGATGCAGAATGGAGATCTACAGAATAGTGTTATTTGTTGTGATCTTGAGTTAAGAGAAACAATGTGTACATAATAGAATATAACTATAACTAATAAGCAATGGTTGACACAAAGGTAATTTAGGAAATGTAAAGATCTGTTAATTTATACAGCACTTTACAATTGAGGACTCATTGCAGACCTTAACAACTCATAGCATTGTAAAACTGTTTTTGTAAACATTGCTGCCACCTACCTGTACATTGCAAGCACACTTTATTAACTTTTCCATTATGATCTACATAGCATAGATAGCATTTCTATTGGAGGATAATTTTTTATCAGAAAAGGATACTTAAATGAATCTCCTTAACAGAGGGACCAACATTTGGCAGTAAGGAGTAAAAGAAAAAAAATTTACATTATAAAAAAAACCAAAATCATAAAAATAAGTCTGTTTTATCTTAGCAAATATTGTTATAATTGCAACTATGCTATACTTTTTAGAAGAAACTCATTTTTCATGTATAATTTTTCTGACAAAATTATATGATAATCATTTGCTAATATTTTCACTTTTGACTTTTACAGAATAAATAATAAATGTTTTTGCAAAAGTTTTTAGAACTTAAGCAATTTTATTAAGGTCAAGTTTCCTCATCATTTTTCTATGAAATATTTCAAACATACAGAGAAACTGAAAGAGTAATGTTAATAAACATACAATGAACTAGGTTCAATAATTGTTAACATTTTGCTATATTTATTTAACTATCTCAGTCTCTTTATGATTAACAATTTCAAAGTACTTACAAATATCACAAGACATTTTACCCCTAAATACTTTGATATGCATATCCTAAGAGTAATGACAAATTACATAAATATAATCACATTATAATACCTAAGAAAACTTTACAATTCTCTAATATCATCTGAAAATTAATTTTTTCATTTTCACTTATTGCTTAATGCTCTTTACAGTTACTTTGTTTTGAACTAGACTCTAATCAAAGTTTACACGTTGCATTTGGTTTTCATACAGTGCCTTTGAGTCTCTCTCATTTTCTCTTTCTTTCGTTATCTCTCTCACAGATTTACTGAGGTATAATTTATTGCAAAAGTCACTATTTTGGCCAGGTGTAGTGGCTCATTCCTGTAATCCCAGCAATTGGGAGGCAGAAGCCAGAGGATCATTTGAGCCCAAGAGTTCAAGACCAGCTTGAGCAACATAGGAAGATCCCATCTCTACAAAAAAAAAAAATTAGCAGGGTGTGGTGGTGCATGCCTGTGGTCCCAGGTATTCAGGAGGCTGAGGCAGGAGAATCATTTTAGCCCAGGAGGTTGAGGCTGCAGTGGGCCTTGATTGTGCCACTGCACTCCAGCCTGGGCGACTGAGCAAGATCTTTCTCGGGAAAAAAAAAAAAAAAAAAAGTCACCTTTTTTCAGGGGCACAGTTCTAACTAGGAATTTTGACAAATACATATAGCCATGTAACTACCATCATAATCAAGACACAGAATATATTCAGCACTACAAAAAGTTCCCTCATATTCCTTTATAGTCTTTTTCCCCCACCCTCCTCAACCCCTGGTAACCATCGATTTGACTTCTTTTCATACAGTCATTGATGTCCAGCTTCTTTCAGTTAGTACAATGCTTTCAAGATTCATCCATATTGTATATCAGTGGTTTGCTTTTATTGCTGAAGAGTATTGCACTGCATTGAGGTACATTTGTACCTCAATGGACAGATGCACATGTTAAGCTGTGGGATGGGAATGAATACAGACTAATTTTTAAGTGGTTAGTTCAGTTGTGAATATTTTTGTGCTAACACTTAATGGAAGACACTTTGATAGTAAATACTCATACCATAATTGTTTGATGGAATTCAAAGATCTAAAACAAAATATTCTTGAAATAATTTTAATATTTACAAATTTTAAATTATCTACCTAAAACCATAAGTAATGAAAAGTTTTTTACTTCTCTTTCAAGACAAATTTCTGGATACTTTATGTTCCCATATACACATCTAATTATGTATATGTTAATACTTCCGTATACTGGTATGTAAGTACACACACACACACACACACACACCCCTTAACTAGGTAAGTAGTTGTGAAAGAAAACTTCAAGATTGCATTAGCAGCTCATAAGAAGTAATCTTGATGTATTTTGGGGGGAGATTTATAAAGACAAACCTGGGTTTTTAAATAAATATTACTCCCCCCTATTAATTAGCAATCCTATTTTAGGATACAAAAACCATGGTGGGGCTACTAAGCACTACAACAATATGGAAGTAAAACGTTTGTCTGGAAACTGTGGAGTCTCCATAACTGTTTTTATAAGAGTGCTGCTCCATTTTCTTTAGAACAGTTCATCCTCAGCACCCTGTGTGGCCTGCATTCTATAGCAGCACAAGCCATTGCATTTCAAATTTCTCAAAACCCTCTGTGGGACTTAGTTTCCAGTGGAAGCAGGAAGATATAATTTTACATATGGGACTTTACATCTATAATTGTGCTTGCTAAAATTTCTTACGCAGAGGCAAAGAGTGTAGTGATTAAGAGCTCAGTTGTGGAGTCAGAATTCTTGAGATAATATCCCATCCTACCATTTAGTGGTGATGTGATCTTGGGCAAGACACTTATCTCTCTGTGTTTCAGTGCCCTTGTTTATAAAACAGGAATATTAATTGTTCCCTTCAATGCATGCGAAGCATTTACAGAACTGGGCATAGAGTATGCACTCAATAAATGTTAGTGTTTATTACTATCTCTTCCAAATGTGACAGTACCAAATTATATATAATGTGGACTGATTGGCAAAACTGCCAAACATAGTAAAAAAGTCTCCATAATGATTCCAATAGCTTTATTATTGAATTCTTACTCTGTTCCAAACATTGTGCTTAGATCTTAACAGGAATTATTCAATTCCAACATCTCAACCACTTAATATTATTCTCATTTTGCAGACAAGAGAATTAAGGAACAGATAACTTAGTTGCCCATAATGGCAGAATTAATGGAATGGAGTGCAATTCAGGCCTAATTTCTGTCAGAGTTCATAGTGCCTCTTTCTTTCCTATCAAAAAAATAAATAAAATAAAAAATTGGCTTTCATAGGTGACAGCATTTGTTAAAGCACTACATGTTTTAAAAATCTATTAGCTCAACTCCTGATTAATGTATTTATTCAATGAGTAAACTACTTTCTGATTAGAATTTTATTGTAATTTTAAGTTAAATAATAAAATAAGACACAGCTTCATAGAATCATACACTGGTCAGGTGAGAAGTCTTCAGAGCGTCTAATTTAGACTTCCATTCTATCACTATGGAAACACCCAGAATGGTGCCGAAATTTTGCTCTCTATAACACAGCTAGTCATTGGCTGGCAGGTTTCAGGATTCTGTATAGAATTCTTTTCAGTGCATCATACTTAAATGATAGCTATTTACGTGGGTCATTTGTTGGCAATGCATCATAAAAACATCACCCACATACTTGAAAAAGAATACAAGCCATTATCACCATTATTACACATAATTATTCAATTATATTCAGAGATGATGGTTAGATGGGTTGGGCGTGGTTGACGAATTTGCATTAGAAAAATCTCTTCAAAAAAAAGATGCTGTTAAAAAAAAAGTCTTCAATTTCTACCTCTCATCCTTCCAAGTATTACTTATTATTCTTTAACAGAACTGTTGAGAAGTTTTACATTGGGAACAAGGAGCGGTTATCCTGACCGTGCCTTCCAAATAAAAGCCCACTTCCGCGCCTGTCCCCTACGCGGCGCTGTGGATGGGAGGTGGGAAGAGCAGAGCAGCTAGAGATAGGGCGGGCGGAGCTGCGGGCGGGAGGGCCATTGGCCTAGAGCAAGAAGGGGCTAGCTCACTAACCGCTTGCTTCCTATTGGACGGCGCAGCCCGTTCTGCGCATGTGCCGCCGCGTTCAAACCCATGCAGGCGCCGAGCTTCCTTGTTTGTTGAGGGCGGAGCTAATGGCCGGGAAGTGTTGTTAGCGCGCGCCTTCCGGATCGCGGCGCTCGCGGCCATAGCCTTCGACTTTGGGGTGTTGCTTGGCCGCCGCCTGGCAGTCTGGCGGTTCATTTCTTGCTCGGCCTCCTGGAGTTGTGGTCCGTGTGGGCTTCCACCTCAGACCCCTGCGCTGGCTCAGCTGGGCCGGAACATGGCTGCGTCGGGTCTGGTAAGTTCGGGCCCTCGCGCTCCAGGCAAGCGGTTGAGGGGCTGGCTGGGGACACGGGCTCCCGAGGAGGGGGAGAAGGAAATGCTAGGCTGGGGCTGTGGTCCATGAGGGATTTCAGTGGGAAAGCCGCAGGAATTTTTGAAATCAAGTGTGATCGTGTGTCGATAACCGGAGTTAATTTACTGTACTTGTATTATTTCTTAAGTTTTCGTGTCTTCATTTCGTCTGTGCCTGCGTGTTACTCTTGAGAGGTGCTCGTGATTTCTGTTGGGGTTTGTTTTCCAGACGGAGTCTCGCTCTGTCCCCCAGGCTGGAGTGCAGTGGCGCGATCTTGGCTTCTGCTTTTTAGTCTAGCTCCAGTTCCTAGGCCTCCAAATACTTTTCTCCCCATGGTAGAAGTATTGAAACGCCTTAAAAATGTGCCTTTGCGTCACACTTGCTAGTTGGGAGAAACAGATTATGTAACAAGTATGTCTCGAAATAGTTTGACGTTTTCAGTTTTTCTGTCAAAATGGTGGCCTTATATGCAGTTCTTGAGGCTGATATATGGAGCATCAGTTATCGACGGTGTTCTGAAAGACAGCTATTAGTTAAAAGGTACAAGCTTTTACCTTTTAAAATGTCATTTGTGAATGACTAATGGGGGCGGCAACTCATATTTTGTTTACATATTTCTGGACTTCTTTGGTGTTCACTATTCTATATTTAATACTTTGGTTATGGTTGCTATATCAAACCCGTATAATTTCTTTTCTAATTTATCTCCCCTTCTAAGAAAATCTTCAGCTTCGATGATCTCTCATTATGTGACATTATACATATAAACATAAAGAGTTGTACGAAAGAATAATATGATCTATAATTTTTACTATGAGCACATACATTGTTTACATTATATATGATCAGAAAAAAGCAATAAAGCCATTCTCACTGTGGGAAGAGAAGCGGAATAAAGCTTACTAGATGCCGGCCGTTCAGTTTTTAAATGCCTGTCATAACCTTAGAATTGTTTTGAGCCCTTAGAAGATGTTTGGTGTATAGCATGCCCATGCTGGATGAAGTTACTTTGAAAATAAATTTTATTCTGCTGTATCTTAAAGAAACCAAATTGATGATTTACTTTTCTTTCAGGATCATCTCAAAAATGGCTACAGAAGAAGATTTTGTCGACCTTCCAGGTGATTTATATACTTAAGCTTTTAAGATTATTTTTATTCTCATCGTTAATAGATTTTTAAATGAAGAAAGGAAAAACTATCACCTCTGACTAAAATAATGATTTCTATGCCCACTGATTAAGAGTAGTCATCTTATACTGATGGACTGTTAATGCAAACAGTGCAATGACTTTGTGGCTGTGAAAAAAGAAATTCACCTGATAAAATAGTGGAACCAAGAAGAGGGAGTCTCAGTTCTAAGTGACTGCCATGGAAAAAGCATTTTGTAGAATGAATCAAATGGTAAAATTAGAAGGATGTAGCTTATTCAGTGGGGCAAAAAGAAAAATAATACATGCTGTCATGCATTTATTTGTTGGATGCTTATTTGGGTTGTTTTGGTCCTTCTTTTAGTTGTAAAACCTGTAAAAAGTAAATTTTCTAGTTAAAAATTTACTTGTGAATAACATCTTGTTTATTGAGCTGTGATTTTAGTAGGTCCGATGGGGCACAGAAGTATGTTATTTTCCTTCCAAGAAGCTTTCATTTCTGTTGGGAAGATGTATATGTACATTTGTGAAATACTTTAATGGACAAAAATTAGTACTTATAATACTGAAGTAATGACTTGTGTATCACAGAGAGTATGCCTACATTTAATTAGGCATTAACTTGCAGTATAGACAGCCATGTGAGAAATTAGGGATTTCTGTGTTGTTGGTATTAAGAAAAGCTTTAAAGTTGTAGTGTAACTTTGGTGGACCTTGAATAGTTAGGTATTTAAAGACTAAGATATAAAGTACATTCCAGACATAGAAAGTAACTTAACAAAGGAACCAAAGTAGGAATACATACATTTGTCGGTAGCAGAGACCTGATTTAAGAAGGTTGAATATGTTGGGTAGAAGTGGAAAACAAGACCGTATGAGTTGGATTGAGCCATAAAATGGATATGTTAGGCTTTAAGTATCTATTATAGGTTTGAATAAGCTGTCCTAAATCATCTGTGGAATAAGGGCTATCTGATGTAAACACACACACACATTTAAAAAAGCAAAGATGTTTGATGTTTACAGAGTAGCTTAAGGAAGGGGTTGTAGTAATCTAGACATGATGGAGGTTCTTTTATGCTAAGGTAATAATGACAAGGGGGAAGAAAAGATGAATTTGATAAACTTTGAAAAAGCTGTTGCCTAGACTAATGTGACCTGTGTTCTAATAGTGATGATGCATTATCACCTTGGAAAATCTGATCTTTCTGGATCTCCTCCTTGAAATAGGTAATAGTAGTGTATTTATAGCTGTAGGTGGTATTTTGGGGTGGTGTCAAGGCCAGAATTTGTAACAGTCACCTATATATATTCTGGTAGAAAACCGGCCACTAATACTAATTAGGTTTACAAACTGAGGTAGGCCATTTGACCAGTTTGGATTTCAGTTAGCCTATCTGCAAAATGAGGGCATAGGATTCAGTTAGTGGTTTTTAACTAGATTTGCACATCAGAATTATCTCCGTCACCCTAGGAAATCTGATTAAATTGGTCTGTGGGAAGTGACCAATTATGTGTATTTCTGCAAAGCTCCAAAAGTAACTTATGCTGCATATATAGTACTTTTCGAGCTCTTAAGAATAATAGGAGGCCGGGCGCGGTGGCTCAAGCCTGTAATCCCAGCACTTTGGGAGGCCGAGACGGGCGGATCACGAGGTCAGGAGATCGAGACCATCCTGGCTAACACGGTGAAACCCCGTCTCTACTAAAAAATACAAAAAACTAGCCGGGCGAGGTGGCGGGCGCCTGTAGTCCCAGCTACTTGGGAGGCTGAGGCAGGAGAATGGCGTAAACCCGGGAGGCGGAGCTTGCAGTGAGCTGAGATCCGGCCACTGTACTACAGCCTGGACGACAGAGCGAGACTCCGTCTCAAAAAAAAAAAAAAAAAAAAAAAAAAGAATAATAGGAATGTTGTAGATCAGGGATCAGTAAATTCTGGCTGATAATAGGCCAGCCAAATGTTTTGTCACAGGTTTTGTTTCAATTTTTTTATTGGAACACAGCCATGCCTCTTTGTTTACATACTGTCTGTGGTTGCTTTCCGGCTAGAATGGGAGAGTCGACTGGTTGTGACAGAAACTATGGTTTACAAGCCTAAAATATTTACTATCTGGCCCTTTAAGCAAAAGTTTGTCCACCCTGTTAGAGATGCATGTCAGTTTTTTACTGATTGAAATCCAGATGTTCTTCAACAGGTAAATGGTTAAACACTGTGGTACACATACAGCGTGGAACACTACTTGACTCTAAACAGCAATGAAATATTGATACATTCAACTTGGATTGATTTCCACAGAATTGTGTTGAGTGAAAAAAGCCAAGGCTAAAGGATACATACTGTATGATTCCAGTTATATATGATTTTTTCCAAATGACAGAATTTTAGAAATGGAGGACAGATTAGTGGTTGCCAGAGGTTAGGAATGAGAGGAGGCAGGAAGGAGATGAGAGAAAGGTGGTTATGATTACAAAAGGACAATAGAGGATCTTTGTGATGATGGAACTATTCAGTATCTTGACTCTGGTTGTTTTATCTGAACTTACAGATGTGATACATTGTGTAGAAATAAATACAAACATGAGTATATTCAGAAATGAGTACATGTAGAACTGGAGAAATCAGAATAGCATTGGTAGATTTTATCAATATCAGTATCCTGATTGTGATAATATGCTATAGTTTTGCAAAATATTAGCACTGAGGAGAACTAGGTAAAGTGAACAAGGGATCTCTATTATGTTGTATAGCTGTGTGTGAATCTATAAGCTCAATATAATTTTTAATTAAAATTTATACTTATTCATAAACTGTTAAGATTAATCAATGATACTGAATCAAAAATGCATTTGAGAATTTATAGGGAGGAATATGTTATTTGGAGATGTGACTGTAAAGTCTGTTAAAGAAGCATTTCAGGACTGATTGGATTCATTCAAAAAAATTTGTGTTTTTGAGATACAGCAGTAATCTAAAACAGCTTTAGACATGGCTGTTCAACTAAGAAATATTAATTATTAATGTAGATTATGATATACTAATTCTTATTAGGAAGGAAAGAGTTCACGTCCGGGAATGTATAGACCCTCAAGTACTTGTTTTGTCTTCAGATAGTAAAGATATTTTACATATTAAGTAAATTAATATTTTATAATGAGATGTGGATTTTTCAAATAGATGGTAATATAAAGAAATATCTTCTGAAAATGATAGGCTATATTTTTCCTTTCTTTATTAGGGCACGTGACATTAACACACAGCAAGGCCAGAATGTTCTGGAAATCTTACAAGACTGTTTTGAAGAACAAAGTAAGGCTTCATTTCAAGATGGAATTTGAGGGTTAGATGGATGAAAATATGAATTTGTCATGGTAATTAATATCAAATGCAGCAAATATGTTCTAGGGTTTAAATATATGTAAAATATTTTCCCTGGTATTTTGAGTTCATATGCAATCCTTTGTGTACCTTCTGGTATACTTAGGGTAATACTTAAAAAAATAATAATTTGGCAATAATTTGTCATCTCCTTTAGTTCACATTAGATTACTGTAATCTAGAAGTCCATACATAATTATACATAAGAAAAAGTATTTTATTATTTATTTATTTATTGAGATATAGTCTTGCTGTGTCACCCAAGCTGTAGTACAGTGGCGCTATTTCAACTTACTGCAACCTTTGTCTCCCAGGTTCAAGTGATTCTTGTTCCTCAGCCTTCCAAGTAGCTGGGATTACAGGTCTGTGCCACCAAGCCTGGCTAATTTTTGTATTTTTTAGCAGATATCAGGTTTCACCATGTTGGCCAGGCTGGTCTTGAACTCCTGCCCTTCAGTAATCTGCCCTCGTCAGCCTCCCAAAGTGTTGGGATTACAGGCATGATCCACTGCATCCAGCCAGAAAAAATAGATAGTGAAAACAGATGTGTAGAATTGTTGGGATCGCTGGAGAATTTGAGATAATCTTTGATGATTTACATATCTGTTTAAGGAAGTCATAAATTACTGCAAAAACTTTTCCTGTTGCTGATTAGCATCAGCAGGTATTGGAATAAGAGAATAAGCCACCCAAAGAAATAGGGGCAGGTGATAGAAAAGAATGCTTTCTGTACAAGCTCTGAAAGAAGAACTGGCATATATTGATACTTCAGGTGTTTTGTTTGCTTTTCTCATTTCCTGATGCTTCTCAGGAACATTTGAATCTTGAACTGAGGTCTCTACTTGATTGAAGCTAATTGTGGTCAGTGAGTCAACAGATGGTTCTTCACATGTCATATACAGCTACTTTTAATTGTAACTAATAGATATTACACTATATCTTGGTTTTGAAAATTTCATACTTTTGTTTTAGGTCTTGCCAATGATTTTAGTACAAATTCTACAAAATCAGTGCTTTATTCCACACACAAAATAAAAGACACTTGTATTCAGTCACGAAGCAAAGAGGTAAGTGATGAAGAAGAGCTGGTATAGGTTTAATATTTTAATCAATAAAGGTATACACAATATACTTATGTATATTTTAGTTGTTTGTAAGTCTTATTCTTGAAAGGGAATTCTATATTCCCATTGACTTTCTGTAAAATTTGGAGGTATTTTGTGAAAAGTTTTATTTGATATTTTCTGTGTTGGAATTGGGGTTATGGGAATTAGAATTATCAAATTATAACAAACATTTTTCACTTCCCTAAAATAATACTCAAATTAGGTTTTTAGGAAAATGGGCAGCAATCGAAGTTGCTAATCAGGTTGACAGGGTTGGTTATATTCTAATAAATGAAGGTACTTCATTGCTATAAGGGGAAATCAATCTTGTATTGATTATATATTTTAATTGTTTGCTGTTAGTTTGATCAGAAATAAAGTATTGGTTGACTTAACTATACTAAATAGCAGACTTTCAAATAAAGTATTTGAAGCTAATCTAAGACAAATTATTCAAAAGCACAGTACTAATTAGAAAAATCATATAGTGCTAGAAATAACATTTACTAGAAAACTGTAAAAGGCAATCAACATATTAAACATATGTAGCCTTTTGGTTCCAAGGAATGAAGACAAAACCATTTCTTTCAGAATTGAGAGGCCTTCTGAAACATGATAAATTACAGTGGTTTTTGAAAGTTAAAGCAACTTGAAGTTTTCTGGGATAAATTTGACTTGGTCATAAAGTATTAATTTTTTTGATTAAGTTTGCCTAATAACTGAAGATGTTTGCATCTATGTTTATGAGTAATATTGTCTTTTTTTTTTTTTTTTTTTTTTAATGTTCTTACAGGGCTTTGGTATCAAGGTTATGCTAGAGGTTCCTCTTCTAGGTAGAATGCAATAAGTTACAGAAGGCTAACACTCCTGCTAAGGCAGCTATTTTTAAAAAATGGAAACAAATTTTAGAGATATGAGAAGCCATGGAAACAATAAAGGCTAGCAAAATATAGTCTATAGCTAATTTTCTCTCCTTCTGAGGCAAAATTCTTCTCTACTGTGTCCCATTACTTATGGAGGTTTTCCACTCTGGCTGGTAGGTACAGGCATTATTCTAGGTCCTTTGTAACTGGGAGGATATTCCCCCTCAAGGCTTCGGGTGGTTCTTTCTCTGGTTTTCCTACAACACTTTCTCTGATCAATATTTGATTGAATGCTTGGGAGAGATCTGCACATTCTGCAGTTTTCTCTATGTAACTGTCTCCTGTGCAGTACTTTACCCTGCAAATTCTAACCACTTTTGTCTTCCTGAATCCTCAGCTTTGGCTCCTCAACTGAGGATTTCTCCTGTGTGTCACATCCTGGAAATGAGTGTTGAGAGGGTTCACCTCATTTGTTTACCATCTCAAGAATCATTCTTTTTGGTTTTTCAGTTTCATATTTCTTGAGAATTTTGTGTATTTTTTCTTTTTTTAAAATCGATTCAGTCAGGAGGGTAAATCTGGTCCCTTTTAAGACATTTTGAAAATTTATACATTTAAGTCATGTAAGACAAAGAGAAAGCAAGACTCTGTGCTCTAAAGCCAAGGTCCACTGCAATGACTTCTAAATGACTTAGAATGTGTCTGTATATGTCTTATGTCTCTCTTTGTCTTGTCTTTTTACAGTCTTGTTAATGTCTGTGGGATCTACAGTTATATCCCCTTTTTTATTCCTGACATTGGTTATTTATGCCTTATCCTTTTTTTTTTTTTTTTTTTAAATTAGATGTAGGGATCTTGGTATGTTGCCCAAGCTGGATTAGAACTCCTGGGCTTAAGTGATCCTCCCTAACCTAAGGAGAGTAGCTGGGACTACTGCTCATGAGGCACATACCACTGTGCCTGCTATGCCTTGTCTTTTTCATTGATTAGTTTTGTTAGGGTTTATCAATTTTGGTCTTTCAGAAAACCAAGTTTGGCTTTGTTGGTCCTCTCATTTGATTGTTTTTAGTTTCGTTATTTTTTTCTTAATTTTATTTTTCATATATTCTTTATTTTTATTTTTATATTATTAATTTTTTTCTAATCCTTGAGATGGATGCTTCCAAACAACAGAGACTTTGTAGGTGTTCGGGTTTTTTTTCAGGTAGGTCCTTTCCATGCAGCAAGCTTGGCCTAGGCCTTCCACATAAGAAATGGAATTTGTTTACTTGATTTGAAAATAAAATCAGACTTAACTATCTTACAGGCTTTTCTGTTTGAGAACTTGAGATTCCTAGGTCTAGTTATTACTTCATATTTGTTTGTCTTTAAGTAAAATAAGATATGACTCCTTAGGTTTTAACTGAAACACAACCGAGCTTCATAAAAGAAATTAGTTTTTCTCTTCTGTTTTCTGGGATAGCTTGATTAAGCAAAAATGATCTGTTTCTTAAAATTTAGATCATTTGTAAAACATATGGTTGGGGCTGTTTTGGTAGGGTGTTTGTGATTACCACTTTATTTAATGATCTGTTACATTTTTTGTATTTCTTTTGCCAGTTTTGACATTTTATAATTTTCTTGAAACATTTCCTCTGTTCTCAGTTTGTGTATAGTTAACTTTATGATCTTTCTCATAGTTAGTACTCTCTTTTTATTGGTGATTTTCACCTTTTTAAATAATCTGTGTTGTTAGAGGTATTTTTCTGTCATTAGCATTTTCAAAGAATCCGCAGTCTATTCTGGTTCACTATTTTATTCTGTTCCCTATCTTTCTACATAATTTTCTTCTTAATTTGTTGGAAGAATGATTTTAAAACTCAAAGGCATTATGTACATGGTAGTTAAAATAGTTCCATAAATTCCACAAAAAAAAAGACCCTACTTTTCCTCCTCCAAGTCCAGCTTTTTAGTCTTAGCTATTTCTTCCAGTTATTTTGACTCCATATTTCTAAATAATGTTTATATTGCTGTTTCTGGATTTTTTTTTCAGTCTTTGCTATTATTTATTGGCTTTCTACTATGGAAATTTAGACTATTTATCATATAGTTTCTACTTCCCGCCACAACACATAAACTTCCATTCTTTAGTACATCATAATTTTTAGTAGGATTAGTATTTAGTGTTTACAGTATTATTACGACTTTCAGTAGTCACAGCTATGTAGAGCACTAATGGTTAAATTTTCTTTATGTACAGCTCTTAGTTTTCTCTTTAATTTTGGTTTTTCCATTTTTGACTTTCTGTGCACCAATGACTGATTCGTCACCAGTTTTCTATGACAAAAGTCTAAGTATAAATGTCTTAGTATATGTAGACACATTAATTTATCATTTTCAGCTTTTCTATCTCTGCTCTTTTTTTTTTCTGCAATCTACCCTTAGACCTGTCACATAGGTTTTCTCATGTACTCTCCCTGTATCACAGGGAGTCCCTTTGCTTTTCTCCTGAATTGCAACTCTTATTTCTTGGATCTTAAATCTTCCTTTTTTCTTGGCCTCTCCTTTTTTGGTGGGACTTATCCTTTAGTAGCTTTCTGAGAATTTAAGACCTTAATTGTTTAAAAATACCATGGTTTTACCTTCATGATGGGTAATTTGGGTGAGTACAGAATTCTAGATTAGAAATTATTTTCCTTTAATTAAAAAATAGTATATTTTCTTCATGTCAAGCCTCCCTTTTAGTCAGATATATTTTCCCTTAGACTTTAAAAAGGTTGCTTTCTTTATTTTAGCTTCTCTGTTGAGAATACTGTTTTGATTCCATGATCGTTTGTGACTATTTTTTTCCTCTTTGCAGGCTTTTAGGATCATGTCATCTGTCTTTAGTGATCTAAATTTTTATTATATTCTTTGACTTTAGGTTCTTCTAACCATTTTCATACATATTTCTTCAGTTTCTGTTTTCTGCAAGTACCTTTTTTACTGACTTTGCTCTTTACCTGGCCTTTTTTCATATGTCCGGTGATCCTTAGCTGTCTCTTCTTATTTGAAAGTGGGAAACTAAAATGCATTGCAAGCTCTATATGCCTGGTAAAATTTGTAAACTGGTGGATGTCACCGTGTTGTAGTTTGATCCATTTCATTGTTGGTGTCCAGGTGTTTATATCTGTAGTTTTCTTTTCTCTTGGCCTGGTAAGTATTTCTGACAAAGAAATCTCTCCCACTTGGCTGTTGGAGTCTAACTGCAATTGTTTTCACTTTCAGTCAGATGTGGCAGAGGGGAAAGTGCAGTTTGAATTCTCCTACTTAATATCTCTGGTTTTCATGTATTGCCCTTAACTTCAGCTGTGTCTTATGCCACTAATGTCACAGTCTCTCTGATTTAGAAACTCGAGAGTAAATATCTAATCTCCTGATAGGTTTGGGAGGGGCTTCTCAGTTTTACTACCTTCTTTTTTTGAGACGGAGTCTCGCTGTGTCTCCTGGGCTGGAGTGCAGTTGCACGATTTCAGCTTACTGCAACCTCTGCCTCCGGGTTCAAGCAATTCTCCTGTCTTAGCCTCTCGAGTAGCTGGGACTACAGGTGTCTGCCACCATGCCTGGCTAATTTTTGTATTTTTAGTAGAGACAGGGTTTCACTATATTGGTCAGGCTGGTCTCGAACTCCTGACCTCAGGTGATCCACCCGCCTCGTCCTCCCAAAGTATGGGGATTACAGGTGTGAGCCACTGCGTCCAGCCAGTTTTACTACTTTCTATACACACTTTTTTTTTTCTGTGACAAAAGACACATTCAAGTATACACACTTTTAACACCCTCTGTTTACGTGCCCCTTCTGTTTTTTGAGACAGGGTCTCGCTCTGTTGCTGGAGTGCAGTTGCGTGCACATAGCCCACTGCAACCTCAAACCTCTGGGCTCAAGTGATCCTTTTGCCTCAGCCTCCTGAGTAGGTAGGACCACAAGCATGCACCACCACTCTTGGCTAATTTTTTATTTTTACATAGAGATGTGGTCTTGCTTAGTTTCCCACACTGATCTTGAATTCTTGACCTCAAGTGATCCTCCTGCCTTGGCCTCCCAAAGTGCTGGGATTACAGGTGTGAGCCACTGCATCTGACCTGCCCCCTTTTTTTTTAGCAGTGTCTTGCAGTTTTACTAATCTTTATAGGTTTATCCATAAACAGTAATCTGTCTGCTTCTGGGTTTTCTCCATTGCTAGCATGTTTCCATTCTCTCTGGGTTGCTTAATTACCAGTAATTTGCTTTTCAACCTAAAAATGTTTGCTGACATGTCCCATCTACTCCTTTGTCTTTCTCTTCATCCTTCTGAGTTTGTTTTTAAAAATCTTTAATGAGATATTAAGAGGGAGCAGAGATGAAATGAAAGCCTGCCTCTGTCTTTTTATAGAATTGAATTCCATACTGTGGTCACTCAACAACAGTATAGTGGGTCTGTGTATTAGTCTGTTTTCACACTTCCGATGAAGAGATTACTAAGACTGGGAAGAAAAGGAGATTTAATTTGACTTACAGTTACACATGGCTCGGAGGCCTCACAATCATGGCAGAGGGCGAAAGGTACTTCTTACATGGTGGTGGCAAGAGAAAAATAAGGAAGAAGCAAAAGTGGAAACCCCTGATAAATCCATGAGATCTCGTGAGACTTATTCACTATCATGAGACTAGCATGGGAAAGACTGGCCCTGATGATTCAGTTATCTCCCACTGTGCCCCTTCCACAACACAGGGAAATTCTGGGAGATACAATTCAAGTTGAGATTTGGGTGGGGACACGGCCAAACCATATCAACCTGTCTTTTATTCATTTCTGTACTGTGCTGATACTGTGTCCACACTTCTGCTACCACTTGTGACAGAAGTCCCACTACCATCCACATTTGGGTGCTTCACTGAAAGGACTCGGCAGACTTGACATATAGTTGAACTCATGACTGATACTTCTTATAGTCATTCAGCCAGGATACACAGCTGGGTCAGTAAGGGAAAAATACACATTAGCAGAGTCTGGAGGAATCCATGTATAGGCTTCCTGTGCTCCCCAACGGGCCATATAGAGTGTACTCATTCCTTCCAGCAGTGAAATACAGTAACGTGTATATATTCTTTCTCCTCAGAGAAGCCTTGTGAAACTCAGCCTGTTTTCACTGGGGGTTGGTCCCATAAGCACCCTATGCCTACCAAAAGTTTACACACTCCCAGAAGGAAAGAAAGCAGATGTTCACCACAAATCACAGTGTTTATGCAAACAGTCTAGGCAGGCTGGCATAGCAGGTGCAACCTTGTCTGTTGGTAATGGAGGGAACATTCTAAAAGTCAAGTTTCCGGTTGCCAACCAAGGGGTAGCCCTGTAAGCTAGCCCTTTACATATATCAGGCCTGCTACGTTAACTCTTTCCTGCAGAATGAATCTCTAAATACTGTAGTGTTTTATGTGGCTATTTTGAACTTTACATAGATAGGATTGTTATGTACTTCTGCAGCTTGCTTTTTTTTTCTGGTTAAAATAATAATTTATATTATTGTAGTTTATTTGGTCCACTGTTACATATGTAATATGATATATCTATACTATACTTATTCAATAAGTTTATTCAGTCTTCTATCCACATAGTTGTTTGCTGTTTAGAGCGATACTGTTTCTGTGATAGGTTGTGTGAAATTTCATCTTTGCTGAATAATGCCAAATTGTTTTCCAAAGTAGCTATTACTTTAGAAATAAAATAAAAAGTAGTATAAAACTCTTAACAGCTGGTTTGTTGTTTTAAAATACTTGTTTTTCCCCCCATTTAAAAAACAAATATATTTCATCAGAATTGATAAGTTAATAAAATAGTTCTAATGTTGTATTTCTTCTGTGCTCAATGCCAGAAATCACATCCAAAGTCAGTTCCAGTTTCTTCAAGGAAGAAAGAAGCCTCTCTGCAGTTTGTTGTAGAACCAAGTGAAGCCTCCAACAGATCAGGTTGGTGGCATTGCATGGGCATTATTTGCTTGGATATATTTAAAAAGTGAGAAATGCTAATGGTGCATGTGTTGCTTTGAGTATGAAGGTCAGGATCAGCCTAGGCAGAATTGTGAATTGTGAAATGGATGAATTCGTTTTTGATTTCCTTACAGCTCCATGGTCAGTGCTCTTTTTCTCTCTTCTCCATTTCCTTTAGTCAGTGATATGTGCTACTACTTTTTAGAGTTTTATTTATTTTCATTTTTCAGATTAAAAGAGTGTTATGTTACTCCATTGAGTTAATAAAGGTTTAAAATAAGAATTTAGTCGTTACTCCTATCATTCTGCTGAGGTAGCCTTTGAATCATTCTATACGTTAATTGGTGCCCATAAATGGAAAAAAAAAAAAAAAGCATATGTGTTTGTATGTGTCTGTGCCTGTACCTGCTTTCAGAAAAGGCTATTATAATTTCCTTTTACACTAATAGTGTAAGAGTACCTTTTACCTGATAGTCTATTTACTATTCTACGTTTTTGCCCATTCATTGATGTTAAGCAATCTCATTTTGACTTCAGTGTCCGTTTCCATGATTGCCAGAGTTTGAGCACTTTATGCTTATTGGCTGTTGGATTTTAATTATTAAATGTGTGACTTTTAAAGCTTTAAGTTTGTTGTAGTTAAAAGTTCTGTCTTATCCCAACTTAGATTTTTCATCTGAAAACGTTGTTTTTTTTTTTTTTTTTTTTTTTAAAAAAAAAAATTAAGTCTTTAACCATCTGGAATGTGTTTCGGTATACAACATGACAATCTTCTAAGCTTTTTTTCTTCTGGGTGGTCAGTTGTGTCAGATCTGTTTATTAAATTAAAAAAAAAATCCATTCTCTTCTAAATGTACTACTTTTATTCTATATTAAATCTCACATAACATTCAACGTACTTTTGAATTTTGATGTATTTGTTTTTTCCTCTGTCAACACAATACTCTTGTTACTAATAGTAGCTTTATAGTATGTCCTAATATAAAGATAAATACCTTCACTATTCCACTGCCATTCTGCAGCCTTTTTTCTTTCTATGAGCTTTTAGTTTTATCCAATTCCTAATAAACTTTTGGAATTCTAACTAGAATTGCATTTAATTTATGTAGTAATTTTGTGAGAATTCACATTTTTTATGTTATTTAGGTTTTTTACAAAATAAATTATGTTTCTTTCTTATAAAAATGTTAATTTGGGGCCAGGAGTGGTTGCTCATGCCTGTAATCCCAGCACTTTGGGAGACTGAGGCAGGCGGATCAGTTGAGGTCAAAAGTTTGAGACCAGCGTGGCCAACGTGGTAAAACTCCATCTCTGCTAAAATTACCAAAATTTGCCGGGTGTGGTGGCAAGTGCTTGTTATCCCAGCTACTCGGGAGACTGAGTCAGAAGAATCGCTTGAGCCTAGGAGGTGGAGGTTGCAGTGAGTCCAAGATCGCGCCACTGCACTCCAGCCTGGGCGACAGAGTGAGACCCTGTCTCCAAAAAATAATAATAATAATAATAATCTGAAGGACACTGTCAAGAGTGTGAAAGGGCAACCAGACTAGGAGAAGATATTTGCAGATAATTTATCTGATAAGGATGATAGAGATTTATAATCAGAAAATATAAAGAACTTCTACAGCTCAACAACAGAAAAACCAAACAACCCAAATAAAAGATAAGCAAAGGACTTCAATAGACATTTCTCCAGAGAAGTTATGCAATTGGCCAATGAATATATGAAAGGATCCTTGAAATCTTTAGTCATTAGAGAATGCAAATCAAGACCCTAGAAAGATACCACTTTACGCTCACTAGGTTAGCTATTATTTAAAACAAAAAAAGGAAAATAAGTGTTGAAGATATGGATAAATCAAATCCCTCATGCATCACTGGTGGGAATGTAAAATGGTGCAGCTACCGTGGAAAACAGTTTGATAGTTTCTCAAAAAGTTAAGCATAGAGCTACCATATGACCCAGTACTTCCCTCCTAGATATATACCCCAAAGGATTGAAAGCAGGGACGGAAACAGACATTTGTATACTAATATTCCTAGCAGTATTATTCACAATACTCAAAAGGTGTAAACAAGCCAAGTGTCCGTCAACAGATGAATGGATAAACATCATGTGATGTATACATAGAATAGAATATTAGTCATTAAAAACAAAGTTCTGCTATGTAACATAGCATAGAAAAATCTTGAACACATTAAAACATGCAAACTGAAATAAACTAGACAAAAAAGGGCAAAAATTTTGTAGTTCCACTTACATGAGGTATTTATAATAGGTAAATTTAGAGATAGGAAGTAGAATAGAGGTTGCAGGGGATTAGGGTAGTGGGTAATGATGTTTTGATGTTTGATATCTACAGAATTTGTTTGAAATGATGAAAAAGTTCTAGAAATGGTCTTGGATGCACAGTCTTATGAATGTACTTGATGCCATTAAATTGTACATGCATAAATGATTAATATGGTAAATTTCATGTTTTATCATAAAAAATGTTTTAATAAAGTCTGTCTCCTGGCTTCCCATTCTCCCCTCCCTCATAGTATTGGGTCTTTGACTTTCTTGTTAAGGTTAATCCTAACTATACTATAATTTTTGTACTATTCTGAACATTTTTTTAAATTATGAGGCTAATTTTTATATCAAGAAAATTTTAATTCAGCACTTACGAAGGTTTTTAAAAAAATTAATTCTAGACCTTTAAAAATTTGAATCTTTTAGTGTTCTTTAAGCTATATAACCATGTCATCAGCTAAAGAGAGGTTTTATTTGTTATATTTAATCTGATTATTTCAGTCTGCTTGCCTTTGATAGAATCTCTGAGTCAATGTTGGTTAATAATGATATTAGATACCCATGTCTGTTCTATGATTTTAACTGAAATTAGTACAGTGCCACTTAAAATAATAATTGTGGGTAGTTTGGGGTAAATTTAGTTTATGTCTTTAATTTCTTTTTCTTACCGTTATTAGCTAGCACTTCAGTGTTGTGTTAAGTATCAGTGATGGGTCCAAGCACGTGGCGTACGTAGACCTATAGTTCCAGCACTTTGGGAGTCTGAGGTGGGAGAATCGCTTGAGGCCAGATGTTTGAGACCAGCCTAGGCAACGTAGTGAGAACTTGTCTCTACAAAAAACACGAAAATTTAGCCTGTGCAGTGGCAGGTACCTGTAGCCCTGCCTACTTGGGAGACTGAGGTGGGAGAGTCACTTGAGCCCAAAAGGTTGAGACTGCAGTGAGCTGTGCTAGTGCCACCACACTCCAGCCTGGGTTCAGAGTCAGACCCTGTCTCAAAAAACAACAAAAACAAACAAACACAAAAAAACGACGGTGTGAAAATTCTAGCCTTGTTCCTGCTCTTAGAAAGCATTTGATCTTTCACATTAAGTATATGATGTTAGCTGTAAGTTTTTAGTAGATGTTTTTCATAGGGTTGGGAAATTTTTTCCTGCCAGTATGCTGAGAATTTTAATCATGGATAATGTAGATTTTGTCAAATGCATCTTTTGCATAAATCCATATGATCATATGATTTTTCTTCTTTAATCTGTTAATATGGTGGCTTATACAGATTTATTTTTTTGAATGTTTAACCAGCCTTGCATAAAATTTCCATGTGGTCATGATGTATTATTGATTTGAGCTCTTTTTCCCTTTTCAAATGTATTCATTTGGCATAAATTTCCCCCTCAGCACTGTTGTAGCTGCATTCCACAGGTTTTGTGTCTTGTATTTTCTGTTCATTTCACTTATTTTGGTGTATTTTTAAATATCTTTTCAAACTTTAGCCTATTGGTTATTTAGAAGTGTGTTAATTTTTCAGTGTTTGGTAATTTCTTATCTTTTACATATTAATTTCTGATCTTGATTCTTTTATGAAAAGTATGCACTGTGTAATTTCAGTTCTTTTACATTTATGAAGATTTGTTTTGTGACCCAAGATATTGCCTGTCTTTATGAATGATTCATGGGCATTTAAAAAAAATGTTTTCTGTTGTTGGGTGTAGTTATCTATAAATGTCAGTTATTGTGCATTATTACTATTTTTTATACATTGTTGAATGTGACTTGCTAAAATTTTGAGGATTTTTGTATTTAAGTAAGGAGAGATTGGTTTATATATTTTTCAATGCTGTGTTTGTATGGTTTTGGTATCAAGGTAATATTTGCCTTATTAAATGAGTTGGAAATTATTCCCTTTTCTAATTTCTGGAAGGGACTGTGTAAAATTGGTGTTAATTCTTTAACTATTTGGTGTAACAGTCTCCGGTGAAGTCCTCTGGTCCAGGAGATTTTTTTTTTCAAGAACTTTAAATAACAAAATTAATTCTTGTTATAAGACTATTTAGATTATCATTTTCGTTATGACCAAATTTTAGTAGTTTGTGTTTCTGAGATATCGATCCATTTTTTCTAATCATCTGTCAAGTTTGTAAGCATGAAGTTGTTCATAGCATTACCCTATTTTTTTGTGTGTGAGTTTTTTTTAATATGTATTTTTTTACTTTAAGTTCTGGGATACATGTGCTAAACATGCAGGTTTGTTACATAGGTATACATGTGCCATGGTGGTTTGCTGTACCTATCAACCCGTCATCTAGGTTTTAAGCCTAGGTATTTGTCCTAATGCTTTCCCTTCCCTTTTCCCCCTCCCCCGACAGGCCCCGGTGTGTGATGTTCCCCTCCCTGTGTCCCTATGTTCTCATTGTTCTACTCCTGCTTATGAATGAGAACATGCGGTGTTTGGTTGTCTGTTTCTGTGTTAGTCTGCTGAGGATGATGGTTTCCAGCTTCATCCATATCCTTGCAAAGGACATGAACATTCTTTTTTATGGCTGCTTAGTATTCCATGGTGTATATGTGTCACATTTCCTTTATCCAGTCTATCATTGATGGGCATTTGGGTTGGTTCCAAGTCTTTGCTATTGTAAATAGTGCTGCAGTAAACATACATGGGCATGTCTCTTTATAGTAGAATGATTTATAATCCTTTGGGTATATACCCAGTGATGGGATTGCTGGGTCGAATGGTATTTCTGGTTCTAGATCCTTGAGGAATTGCCACACTGTCTTCCACAATAGTTGAACTAATTTACACTCCCACCAACAGTGTAAAAGTGTTCCTGTTTCTCCACTTCCTTGCCAGCATCTGTTGTTTCTTGTCTTTTTAATGATCACTATTCTAACTGGTGTGAGATGGTATCACATTGTGGTTTTGATTTGCATTTCTCTAATGACCAGTGATGATGAGCTTTTTTTTATTATGTTTGTTGACCATGTAAACATCTTCTTCTGAGAAGTGTGTGTTCATATCCTTTGCCCACTTTTTGACGGGATTGTTTGTTTTTGTTTTTCTCGTAAATTTGTTTAAGTTTATTGTAGAATCTGGATATTAGACCTTTGTCAGATGGAGAGGTTGCAAAAATATTCTTCCATTCTGTAGGATGCCTGTTCACTCTTGCTGAGCAGAAGCTCTTTAGTGTGATTAGATCCCGTTTGTCAATTTTGGCTTTTGTTGCAATTGCTTTTGGTGTTTTAGTAACGAAGTCTTTGCCCCTGCCTATGTCCTGAATGGTATTGCCTACGTTTTCTTCTAGAGTTTTTATGATGTTAGGCCTTACATGTAAGTCTTTAATCCATCTTGAGTTAATTTTTGTATAAGGTGTAAGAAAGGGGTCCAGTTTCAGTTTTCTGCATATGGCTAGCCAGTTTTCCCAGCACCATTTGTTAAATAGGGAATTCTTTCCCCATTGCTTGTTTTTGTCAGATTTGTCAAAGATCAAGTGGTTGTAGATATGTGATGTTGTTATTAGTAGTAGTAGTAGTAGTAGTAGTAGTAGTAGTAGTAGAGACAGAGTCTCGCTCTGTCGCCTGGGCTGGAGTGCAGTGTCGCGATCTCGGCTCACTGCACAAGCTCCGCCTCCCGGGTTCACGCCGTTCTCCTGCCTCGGCCTCCCCAGTTGCTGGGACTACAGGCGCCCGCCAACGCGTTCAGCTAATTTTTTGTATTTTTTAGTAGAGACAGGGTTTCACCGTGGTCTGGATCTCCTGACCTCGTGAACTGCCCGTCTTGTCCTCCCAAAGTGCTGGTATTATAGGCTTGAGCCACCGCGTCCGGCCGTGTGGTGTTATTTCTGAGGCCTCTCTTCTGTTCCATTGGTCTGTATATCTGTTTTGGTACCAGTACCAAGCTATTTTGGTTACGGTAGCCTTGTAGTATAGTTTGAAGCCAGGTAGCGTGATGCCTTCCACTTTGTTCTTTTTTTTTTGACACGGAGTCTCGCTCTGTTGCCCGGGCTGGAGTGCAGTGGCCGGATCTCAGCTCACTGCAAGCTCCGCCTCCCGGGTTCCCGCCATTCTCCTGCCTCAGCCTCCCGAGTAGCTGGGACTACAGGCGCCCGCCACCTCGCCCGGCTAGCTTTTTGTTTTTTTTTTTTTTTTTTTTTTTTTTGAGGCGGAGTCTCGCTTTGTCGCCGGACTGGAGTGCAGTGGCCGGATCTCAGCTCACTGCAAGCTCCGCCTCCGGGTTTTACGCCATTCTCCTGCCTCAGCCTCCCAAGTAGCTGGGACTACAGGCGCCTGCCACCTCGCCCGGCTAGTTTTTGTATTTTTAGTAGAGACGGGGTTTCACCGTGTTAGCCAGGATGGTCTCGATCTCCTGACCTCGTGATCCGCCCGTCTCGGCCTCCCAAAGTGCTGGGATTACAGGCTTGAGCCACCGCGCCCGGCCGCTTTTTGTATTTTTTAGTAGAGACGGGGTTTCACCGTGTTAGCCCGGATGGTCTCGATCTCCTGACCTCGTGATCTGCCCGTCTCGGCCTCCCAAAAGTGCTGGGATTACAGACATGGACCACTGCGCCCAGTCCCTCTTTCTTAGTTTTATGAGTTTTATTTTCAATGATAGTTAAGTGTTCAGAGTAATAGCAGTGGTGTTTTGTTCTATTTCATTTTCTGATGCTGTTAGGATTCTAGCTCAGTTCCTGTTGGTGCTGTCTGGGGTGGGTGGAAGATGCTTTTTGATGTCTTTGTTCACCTGTGTGGGGTTCTGGTTAGAAGCTGCTGGACCTGGTTTTCTTATATCATTGGGTGGAGGACAGGGGATGCTGGCCTCTCTTACCCTGTTCTTGCCTCAGATTAGACTGTCTGCTGGTGCCCTGGCTGTAAAGTAGGGACTAGGATGGCCTGGGTGTCAATTCTATCAGTGGATCAAAATGTTGCCTTGGGCTGTGAAGATCAGAGGTTTCACTACTCTACAGCTTCATGTGGGTCATACCGCCTGCCATCTATGATTGTGGAAGCAGGACTGGCTTGGTATGAGCTCCTTTGCTGCTACAGTCCCATAGCACAGCCCAGGGCTTTGTTGCTCTGCCAATGCAGGTAGTAAGGAGTGCTCCATGGCCCACAATGCTGAATGGGATTTGAGTTTCCTCATTAGGTCTTCGTTGGGTTTACCTTGTTCAGAGAATGCAATTCCACCCAGCCTCCACCCTGTCTTTCACCTATTGGTGGTTCCAGGTTATAGGCTTCTCCAGTAACCAGTCTGGGGGTATATGGGAGATAGACAGAAAACCCAAGGCTTATCTGTTCCTGGTGTTGAGTTTCCTGGCTAGTCTACCTTTTTTTCTTCCAGCTTTCAGAGTCCTGTTGTTGATTGATGGATAATTTCCAGGGAATTTAGTTGTATTTACAGGGAGAAGCAGGAAAATGCCATCTCATTCTGAAGGGTGAGGGTTAAGAGAATACATATTCTCTTATATTTTCTCATTATACATAAATGTTCATATACATATATACTGTGTATGCATATATACATACATGCTTATGTCATATCTCTATATATCTGTTATATCTATATTCCATGTGTGTATGTGTAAATATGTGATCATCTAGCTGCCCTAGGTCACCAACTTTTAGCCCAAAGATAGAAGAATCTTAAGTACTTTTTTTTTTTTTTTTTTTTTTTTGAGACGGAGTCTCGCTCTGTCGCCTGGGCTGGAGTGCAGTGGCCGAATCTCAGCTTACTGCAAGCTCGGCCTCCCGGGTTTAAGCCATTCTCCTGCCTCAGCCTCCCGAGTAGCTGGGACTACAGGCACCCGCCACCTCGCCCGGCTAGTTTTTCGTATTTTTTAGTAGAGACGGGGTTTCACTGTGTTAGCCAGGATGGTCTCGATCTCCTGACCTCATGATTCACCCGTCTCGGCCTCCCAAAGTGCTGGGATTACAGGCTTGAGCCACCGCACCTGGCCCTTAAGTACTTAAGATCAAAATCATAGACCTTTGATTCTAATCTTAATGACTTTGAGTTTTCTGAAACCTATTTCTGATTAAATTATAAAAGCCTGCTTGATTCTCTTATTATTCTTTTAATTGACAAGTATCTTTATGTAATTTTCTTCTAGTTCAGGCCCATGAAGTTCGTCAGAAAATTCTGGCAACTGATGTTAGTTCCAAAAATACATCTGACTCGAAAAAAATATCAAGTAGAAACGTAAATGATTATCACAGTGATGCTGATGAAGAATTTTACTTATCTGTTGGCTCACCTTCTGTTCTTTTGGATGCAAAAACATCTGTATCGCAAAATGTTATTCCATCTAGTGCCCAAAAGAGCGAGACTTACACTTTTGAAAATTCAGTAAATATACTGCCTTCAAGTACAGAGGTTTCACTTAAAACCAAAAAAAGGTAACATTTTATTTAAATAATGTTAATTGCACTTTAAAAATTTTACTTTTTGTATTAAAAAATGGTAATTCAATCTTGTTAT